>NC_064634.1:200135099-200760099 GCF_023864275.1 Schistocerca cancellata
GAAAAGAATTAAATTAAATGGAAGGATCATGTCGATAGAACGACAGAAAACAGACTGTTAAAAATCGGCCGACTGGAAAGAGAGAACTAGGTAGACCTTGTAACACATGGATGAATGGATGCTAGAGACTGGAAAAGGTGACTACAACACCTAATCCTTGGAAGGAGATGACGATAATAAACTGAAAGAAAGTAAAGCTGTCATCGATCCTATTAACACCTCACTACTGCTCCACACAATGTTACGTAACACAAAGACACCTGGATATTTTATGAGCATGCGCCTAAATCACACGTGTCTGAGTCCCCTCGGCTCTTGTACTCTTGCTGCTGCCACCTGTAATCCTGTATGTTGGTTAATTGTCTGGAGGCTGGGAAACATCCACAGAAGAGCACACATATCTAGTAGAGAGCCAAGTATATTCAGCCGTAAGATAATGTGGGCTGCACTGTTCTGAAAGTTACCAGATCACACCGTCAACGTACTCGTAAATATTAATTGGCACTTCAGATACTCGCCCGGATAGCCGTGCGTGTTAAAGCGCTGCTTCCGGGATGGGGAGGTGCGCCGACCTGGGACCGAATCCACCCGGCGGATTAACGATAAGGTTTTGAGGCGGTTTCCCACATCCCACTTGGTGAATACTGGCCTGGTACCCAACTCCCGCCTCAGTTACAAGATTCGCAAACATTTGGAAAAATTTCACTCACTTTCACATACCCATAGACAGTTGAGGAGCACATGTTCCGTCCCGGGAGGGGCGGGGGGGGGGGTAACGGGGTGGCGACAGGGACGCCATTCGGCCACCCCTTAAATTAACCACACCAAATCCGTCCAAAACCATGCAGACTTTGGGGCGATGCGGGACAAGGGCACAAGAAGAATGCTGTGTCGTCCGAACAAGACAAAGAAAGAGCAAAATCAAAAAGCATCACAGGCGCAACGGTGCGAGCTGGTGATAGTGCCATAGACACACGCCACGGGCGGCACTCAGGATGAAGATATCGACTTCACATCGGCCAATTATCGGCTGAGTACATGCCACCAATGAGCGGACGACAACGGACAGAAGCCTACACGGGATACTGTAGAGCAGTTCTCGCCCACTTGGTTATAGATCATCGTCAGGGCTGACTTAGAGACGGAACTGTGTTTAGTGAACTCTTAAAAAAAAAGTGAACAGACAGTTTTTGTAAATTGTATTTACCATGTACTGTGATTATTTCCACTTAGCAATTGAGTTCCTTTTTTGTGTTATATTACGTGGAGTGTTGCAGACCTAATCATTGAACAGGTCACTAAGATAAGTAAAACTTTTTAACTCATTTGTGTCGCTTTGTTACTAATTTGTTGGGGTGTTGTAGAACCTTCGTTCTCCTGTCCTGTTACCTCACCCTGGAGCATAGCTGTGTAATAGTGGAAAGGAGAAACTGTCTTAGCGGCGTACTGCACCAGAAGCCGTTTCACGAACTCACAAACTCGGTCTACCGCCAACTACAGTGGCAACTTGGCCTCCACCGCAGTAGCGACGAGGCGTTTACAAAACTGGGGACATGGGTTTACAAAACTGGCGACAAATAAGAAAAGATACTTCAGCTACGTGGTCTGTTTAGAGCACAGTGACACCTTTCGTCGCTCCCTTTACTCAATTCATTAAGCAAAAGACCTGTTGAATAATTTGTTCTATTTTTGACAATACTCGCAATTGACATTAATTCATCCTAGCGGTGTCACCAATGATTTTCGCGAGTGCAACCGTGACCTTTTGCGACGCGGCTGACTGTTGATTTCGCGACGCGACATGCGAATGAATCTCCCTCCACTCGTGAATATTAGTCATACATATATATGTCATTCTTAATTAGAATGGCAACTGAATTACTATCAAGTCCACGTTTGTTGGTCCGGTAATCGTGGCGCTACTGACTCTTGATCTCGCGACACGACACACGAATGCGGAAAAATGCTGCGACCATTTTCATCAAATGAGGCACTTTGCGATATTGCTGGCCACGTTTGCGGCACTGCACGTTGCGTCTGCCAGGAAAGCTAATGGACGCCTCTCTAACAACTACGCTATGCGCTCTCGAGAAAGGAGACTAGCCATACTGTGATGAGGCAGACAGTGATGTTATACTATGCTTACAAGGAGGTATGCCATTGACTTCCTCCATCCTATGAATGCAGTTACGCAGCTATTTTTAGGGATAGGGACCGACAGTTAAAGGTATATTGCGAATAATGTGCGACACGGAATTTTTCACACCAACAAACATCGTAAAAGGGTAAAGAGTCAAAAGCTGCAGCTGAAAATCCTTGGACGAACTACTGAGGATTGAATCGACAGTCTTTGAGATCGTGGTGTGGCAGCTTTACATAAAAATTTGATATACGAGGGGCGTTTGAAAAGTCAGTGTAAAGTCCGAGAGATGGCACCACTGGCGCGTATCGAGGTCATGTTTAGTTAGTAGCATCTTTGGAAAGAACGCACATCAAGTTTCAGCCATATTCGTCTACTTATTTGTGTTTGGCATTCGTGTGAATCAAGGAAGTCGAGTGATTGTCAAGAAATGGACGAAAAAGAATTTCGTATGGTGATTAAACATTACTTTATGAAACGCAAAACGCCTCAGGAGACTAAAGAGAAGCTTGATAAACATTACGGTGACTCTGCACCTTCGATTAAGACAGTTTATAAGTGGTTTCAAAATTTTCGGAGTGGCCATATGGGCAGATATGATGCTGAACGTTCTGGACGCCCTGTGGAGGTTACGACTCCAGAAATCATTCATAAAATCCATGATGTGGTGATGGATGACAGAAGAGTTACGGTGCGTGAGATTGCTAGTACTGTGGGCATCTCGAATGAACGGGTACATAATATTTTGCATAAACATTTGGACATGAGAAAGCTATCCGCAAGATGGGACTGCTCACGCTTGTCCAAAAACGTAATCGTGTGAAGTGTTCCAAGTATGGTTTGCAGCTATTCAGGAAGAATCCGCAGGACTTTAAGCGTTGTTTCGTCACTCTGGATGAAACATGGATACATTACTATACTCCTGAGACCAAACAACAATCTAAACAATGGGTTACCAAGGGAGAATCTGCACCAAAAAAGGCGACCTTCGGCCGGAAAGGTTATGGCGACTGTCTTTTGGGATTCGCAAGGGATAATCCTCATCGACTATCTGGAAAAGTGCAAAACTAATACAGGTGCATATTATTTATCGTTATTGGACCGTTTGAAAACCGAGCTGCAAGAAAAACACCGACGATTGGACCGCAAAAAAATCCTTTTCCATCACGACAATGCACCAGCACACACCTCAGCAGTTGTGGTCGCAAAATTAATGGAAATAGGATTCCAACTCGTTTCACATCCTCCCTATTGTCTAGACTTGGCTCCCTCGAACTACTATTTGTTCCCCAATTTGGCTGGTGGGACAAAGATTTTATTCAAACAAGGAGGTGATTGCAGCAACTAATATCTATTTTGCAGACTTGGACAATTCCTATTATTCGGAAGGGATCAAAAAATGAGAACAGCGTTGGACGACGTGTGTAAGTCTTAAAGAAGACTAAGTCGAAAAATAAAAAAAGGTTTACCCCAAACACGTAAGTAGTTTTTATTTTTCAAACGCCTCTCGTAATTACAGAAAACTGCCACCAGACATTTTGGAAAACAATGTTTTGTTTTCATAAAACAGTTTTTGACCTTTTCAGGCTCATCTGCAGATGCGGCATACTGGTACTGATTTTTGTAGTGTATCGCTGGGTGCTGGTTTACGGCAGCACGTGCGGTATTGCAATTAATTTCATGTCAATTACTCATTTTTCACCATAAGCGCTGATTATCACCCTACATCCGCCAGCATCCGTAAAGTGCAGAACAACTGATGTTGTGAGGCCATAAGCTCTCCTGGCGAAATAATACTTTATACTCTCCCCGGGATTGCTGTCAGGTCCTGAAAACTATACGATTCGATATTTAGGCGATCCATATATCCGCCATCTTCAGAAGAGACGCTGTTGAGTCCCGCTGACAAGTGATGGCAAAACTGAAAAGTGAAGCCCTGTGCAGGACCCCGTACCGTACACGGCGCTACGCCCCCATTCCCCTCTCGGTCAGTTGCTGTCACCGAAACTGAGCGTGTGACGCCGCCTCTATTACAACATCGGAGCTCAGATGGCTCTGAGCACTATGGGACTTAACATCTGAGGTCATCAGTCCCCTAGAACAGAACTACTTTAATCTAACTAACCTAAGGACATCATACACATCCATGCCCGAGGCGGGATTCGAACCTGCGACCGTAGCAGTCGCGCAGTTCCGGACTGAAGCGCCTAGAATCGCTCGGTCACCGCGGCCGGCACAACATCGAGAAAGATACATTGCACTCAAATTATCCTAAAACACTCGAGTCGGCCGCATCAAAGAACACCATGCTAAGAGGAAAACCCTTCATCAAATTGTCGGCCAACCTAATTTCAACTGCCTCCTCATAAGCACTGTTTCAAAAATCGGGAGTACTGGCAATTAGCAGTGTTTCGTCGAATTTCATGCCGTGTCCCTTGCTTAAACAACGTTCCGCTATGACCGATTCTTCAGGCTGCTGTAGCCTCCTGCGACGGCTGTGTTCTACGCACGTGTCCTGGACTGTACGAAACGACCAGCGCATGTAAGCTTTTTCACATAGTAATGAAGTAAATGATCATGACTGTACTCAAGAGAATGAAATGCGCTGACACGAAACTGCTGTACCGAGACTAGAATTCGGGTGCTTTGCCTTTCGCAGGCAAGTGGTCTATCGGAAAGTAGATGTACTGGGCGGAAGAGGAGCTGTGAGAACGGATCCTGCCTGAGTCGTGTTTGTATAGCACAGTCGTTAGAGCACTTGCCCGCATAAGGCAAAGGTCTCAAGTTCGAGTCTCGGTGCGGCACACAGTTTTAATCTGCCAGGAATCTTAAAAAAATGTACTTTGTTTATAAAAAAATAATTTCCGAGTTTTATGTCATACCGACTACGTAAGTTTTTGTAAAATTTTGTAGTGAGCATTTGCTACGTGCTCGTGAAGCTTGAGAGGTGGCAGGAGCCCCCTCTCATATGTCTATCTTACTCTGAGTAATTCGATTTTCCTCTCTAATTGCATGCGGTAAAAAGTCGCTATTCCTTCACACGCTGCCTTCCCACGCAGCGTCTCTCGTCACCTGGGTGGTCCGGTGACAGGCGGGCTCTGCTGATCTTGAAAGGGTTAAGCCGACGGGTGTGAGGGAGTCGAGTGGATGCTTTCCAGACGCCGACATTGTCATAAGAGCGGCGACGACACGCCCACAGGGGCCTGACGGAGCGGCTGGGCTAGAGATTCCGTTACTTCGCAGAAACTTAGTGAAAACACTTTCTGGCGGGCTACCAGCGAGGCGTGGGAATGACTTGTGTTCCCAGGCAGTCTTGGCGGGCAAATTCCCGCGTTTTCTGCACAATCATATCTGTGATTGGCTTGCTCAGGGCATAGCTCTGTGGCGTAGCAAAATCGGCGCAGAAACTGGCGCCAAGAATCTCCATTGGTGGACTAGTAGTGCTTCGGCAATAGAGTGGAATTTTCCGCCGGTTTTCGAGTTGCTGATTGGAACGTTTAACCACGGCCACTGTCGTGCGGGCGGGAATGTTCCGTGTTCGGCTTGTACGGGTGCTCTTGACAGGGTCGGCTCTCGCCTTTCGATTGCAGTAGGTTACAAGACTGAGCTCTCGCTGCTTTGGACAGCCTGCCTTTCGTTGGCTGTCTAATATACTTTTATTTAATTGTAACTGTTTGACGAAGTTGCTGAAGTTCCGACTTCAACGTAACTTTCCGAGTACAGTTGGCAATTGAGCGTTCTGCGTACAAGCGGCCTATGTTGTCTGTCTTGAGCAGTTTTGGCTAAAAGTTGACTGTATCGGAGTTACTGTGTGACTTCGCTAGTTAAAATCAATCACTGTACCGTCAGTGATTGTGTGGCGAGCCTTCTTCATCTCCCTCAGAGGCGCATTTGTATTGCTAGGAAGTCTTTAGTCTGGAACAACCAGACCAGGATAATTTGTTTTGGGCTATACTCGCGACATTATCATCACCATGACGGGACGTCAAAGCAACCAGCCATCGCCTCCAGTAGGCCAGATCGTGTTCTTGCAGTTAAGAAGACAGCTTGGTAATGATGTCCGCAGCACCGGCAGATTAGAGATTTTCCTAGGTGATAATCAGAGCTCAGCAGAGCGCGCCTGTTCGTCTTTTTCTAACTTTGTTCTGTCTTGGGTGTTCATTGTCTGAGTTCTCACTACTGTAGCAGCAATTAATGTTGGGTTGGCTGTGTGTTTCTCTTAAGATTTGAGTTGCAAGGAATTGGCTCCACATACCACTTCGTCATAAATGTCACAATCTAGTTTAGGGACAACTTCACCTTCACGGCATTTATTTGAGTATCCAATTTGAGCCAATTTGATGTAATGTAAATGTTTCATGTGTTTTGTTTATTATTTTGAGTTTAGTCATAATAAATCATATTGTCATTTTGGACAGAACTGTCATTCTGTTAATCGGTAGAGCAACCCTTTCATTTCTCACTACGTTAATGAAACTTTCCTTTATTTAACTTATTTATCAAATTAAATTATTGCAGGTGCCAAACTCTTTTCTACTCCATTTGCAAGGTCGATTACAGACAGTTCGCGTTTCTTTTTAATCCATGTGCAACAGCAAAAGTCGGAGTTAGAATAGGGGGGGGGGGGCTTAGAGCATCATTTATATATGAAGATTCTAGAAGAATTTAGTGTTAAATACACTGCTAGCCCCAGCACCTCGCAAGCTTCGTCAGGGAAATGCCTATCAGCCACACGTAAGTGATGAAGACTGATCAAGTGAACGGAAAAAATTCGAAAACCGTCGTGAATGAAACAGACAGTTAACATCAATTCTCCGTCGGTGCTTGGCAGAAGATGACAATAATGACAAAAAAATGAAACACTTCCCTTATTATCTGCAACTGTTATTTATGCATTCTCAAAAATCAGTTTTCGGCTTCGAAGGCCGCCATCAGGTGAGATCTGAATGTCGGAACCACGCATAATATGACGTGCGTCTGAAAGAGATTTTAGTGATATCTGTACAAAGTTCTTTCACATGAAAACATAGCATTTTTAAAAGAATTGCAATGGATAATGTTACATTTTAAAACGTAATACTCGTAATGACGTTAATTTCACTATTGTAAACTGGTTCTTTTATCCTTGTAGTTTGACGGAATAAATATATTAATGTTGCATAACACCGAGGAAGATTACCTTTTGGTTGTGAAATAAACAGTACTGGTGACTGTATGCTATATATTTTATGCGTCAGTTTATTTCTCATTGAATGTAATGATACTTTAGAAGTGGAAAAGGCGTTAGAAGTTCAGAAAGTTATGAAAGGAGATCACGAAAAGCTACACATTCCTTAAAGACGTCTTGCTATGAAGATACCTCGTCCGCAGAGGTAATTTTTTTAGGAAGTCTACATATACAACAGAGGTTGAAAGGAAATGAAGAGATAAAATTAGAATGCAAAGGCGTTTCTCCAGCCATAATGAACGCTAATTGCCTGAGAGCATTATAGATTGCCGAAACTGCCTACGGCCCTAATGATATCCTTTGGACCGCAGCGGCATTACAAAAATAGAAGGGCGTTCCATTGTGGGGCGTATTTTATTGGGAAGTCTGTCCCTCTCCTCCGAGGGGCAGCACGCTCCCCCCCCCCCCCCCCCCCCTGTGCATTTCTACCTGCCTCTCGCCGCTTGTTCCGATGCCGGTGTATTAACACAGCTGGATTCACCATTTGTCATCCTAAAATACGGGCGTTCGCCGACAATGGAGAAATAACTTGGGTGAAATTTATTGGTCAAGGTCAGGGTTCCAAATAGAGACCTCTTTGCAGAGGAAATATATCAAGAGAATTAGAGGCACGGCAGTATCTCCTCTCCAGCTCCCCCTCCCCTGATTTCTACCCCCTCCGCACCAGGCAACAATTAAGGGAACGGTGGCCAGGAACGCCTTAATATAGACTGCGTCTCCACCCAGCTGAGAGAAAGACCGCCGTCGTGGGCGCGGGACTGTAAACAAACGACCAGGGTCTGCGTAGTCGCTGTTCCCGATTGGTGCTGCTGTTTATTACGACCTCAAGACACAACCAGTGTTGAAGCAAACTGCCAATGCAACTTATAATAGATGCAACATGGGCCAGAAAGACAGAAGTAGTACACACGTTAGTACAGAACAGATACAACAAAAGAACGGTCTCCTACAAAGGAAAGCTACGGCACTACACGACGGTTGTTAAGCCAGAAGCACTCACTCAACACTTCAGATTGAGTGATGCTGATTGCTAAAGGAGAAATGCAAGGACTAGAGAAGAAAGGGGATCCTCGGACTGACAAAAATAAACGATCGTACATGGAAGAACAGGAAAATTAACATTTCTATAAACAGATGAAGAAGACCACAGCCGCTATACGTAAAAGTACGCTGAAGTTATATGGACACCTTTCGAGAATGAGCGAATGAAGACTGACAAATGGTTCAAATGGCTCTGAGCCCTATGGGATTTAACATCTGAGGCCATCAGTCCCCTAGAACTTAGAACTACTTAAACCTAACTAACCTAAGGACATCACACACATCCATGCCGAGGCAGGATTCGAACCTGCGACCGTAGCGGAAGCGCGGTTCCAGACTGAAGCGCCTAGAACGGCTCGGCCACAACGGCCGGCGAAGACTGACAAAGGGGACCTTCAACTATATCACTAAACCAACACGATTACAATACGAGTTGAGGAAATAAAAAAAAAATTATAATGCAGTTCTATATTGGGGCTGAAGAGGTAGCTTAAAAGAAATCACAGAACCAAAGAAAAATTACTTCATTATTACACTGAAGAGCCAAAGAAACTGGTACACCTGCCTAAATCGTGTAGGGCTCCTGTGAGCACGCAGAAATGCCGCAACACGGCGTGGCATGGACTCGACTAAAGTCTGCAGTAGTGCCGCAGGAAACTGACACCATGAATCCTGCAGGGCTGTCCATAAATCCGTAAGAGTAAGAGGGGGTGGAGATCTCTTCTGAACAACACGTTGCAAGGCATCCCAGATATGTTCAATAACGCTCATGTCTGGGGAGTCTGGCGGCCATCGGAAGTGTTCAAACTCAGAAGAGTGTTCCTGGATCAACTCTGTAGCAATTCTGAACGTGTGGGGTGTCGCATTGTCCTGTTGGAATTGCCCAAGTCCGTCGGAATGCTTTTTGACATGAATGGGTGCAGGAGATTAGTCAGGGTACTTACGTACGTTTCACCTGTCAGAGGTATCAGGGGTCACATATCACTCCAACTGCATACGCCCAGCCTCATTACAGAGCCTCCACCAGCTTGAACAGTCCCCTGCTTACATGCAGGGTCCATGGATTGTAAGATTGTCTCTATACCCATACACGTCCATCCGCTTGATACAATTTGAAACGAGACTCGTCCGACCAGGCAACATGTTTCCAGTCATCAACAGTCCGGTGTCGGTGTTGACGGGCCCAGGCGAGGCGTAAAGCACGCGAGTGGGCCTTTGGCTACGATAGCCCATATCGATGATGTTCCGTTGAATGGTTCGCATACTGACACTTGTTGAAGTCCCAGCATTTAAATCTGTAGCAATTTGAGGAAGGGTTGCACTTCTGTCACGCTGAACGATTCTCTTCAGTATTCGTTGGTCCCGTTCTTGCAAGATCTTTTTCCGGCAAAGTCGGAGATTTCATATTTTACCGGATTCCCGATATTCACGGTACACTCGTGAAATGGTCATACGGGAAAATCCCCACTTCATCGCTGTCTCGGAGATGCTGTGTCCCACCGGTCGTGCGCCGACTGTAACACCAGGTTCAAAGTCACTTAAATGTTGATAACGTGCCATTGTAGCAGCAGTAACCGATGTAACAACCGCGCCAGAGACTTGTCTTATATAGGCATTACAGACCGCATCGCCGTATTCTGCCTGTTTACATATTTCTGTATTTGAGTACGCATACCTATACCAGTCTCTTTGGTGCTTCAGTTTACAACTGCTCACTTGACGCGTTTCTTATGTCATCAGATATCCAAGTGGGTAGAGGGTCACTGTCTGAGTGACTTACGTTACGTACTCGTATACATCAAGTGAGCAATTTGTGTAATAAAGTCTCTTTTCACCGGTTGCATGACCTTCCTGAAGCGATCTATTCAGCTTCAGTACAATACTACCTTATAATATAACCATAGTCGTCTGCCTCTTACAAGATTTCACGTCTAAACTATACTGAAAAAATGTTCAAATGTGTGTGAAATCTTATGGGACTTAACTGCGAAGGTCATCACTCCCTAAGCTTACACACTACTTAACCTAAATTATCCTAAGGACAAATACACACGCCCATGCCCGAGGGAGGACTCCAACCTCCGCCGGGATCCGCCGCAACAGTAAACTATATTGAAATAAGAAACGCGATTGAAAGAGACGGGATCAATCAAAAACAGACCTGCATTAAAAGGTATTTCGAATGAAGGCTTACAAATTCAAGGTGTTCCAGGAAAAGCAATGTGCAAGGGCTAAAATCGTATGGACAGGGTAAGGAGGAGGAACCTCAGCGAAAGAATGAAGAGATCGTGCGAGGATAAGAGAAGACCAATCGGCAAACCAGTTGTTTCCCGTGATCCACAGTAAACTGAATTCGAAATAAAATGTTAAGAATTCGAAACGTACACAGAAGTCAAAAAATGTAGGCTGCCGACGTTTCGGTACAAGTTGTGCGGAAACCAGGCCACAGTTGTAAGAGATGACGGACACGGAAGCAGAAGTTGGGACGAGTAGCCTAGTCGTGATATTGTTCAGTCTCTACTTTGAAGAAGCAGCAAAGGGAAATTTGGAAAAGGAATTAATGATCAGGAAAATAATAAAAATTGTAATGTTTGTCGATGACACTGTAATTGTTTCACAGACTACAACGACTTGGAAGAGCAGTTGAACACAACTGATACTGTCGGGTTCAACAAGTGTAAAAGAATGAAACAGGCGATGCTAAACGAACCGTCAGATTAATGTTTTAAAGACTTTTTTACCGCTTAAAAGTTTCAGACTAAATGTCTGCAGTGAAGGATGAGCTAAGTGCCGAGTCATTTAGCTGGTTGCTGAAATTCGTCCTCTGAAACTGGGAAAAAAAACTTCTTGCTATCTATTCCATGATGCAGCACCCATCACATCCCGGAATGTTAATGAGTCCCACATACACATCCGCCTATTACAGTGGACATAATTATGTCCGAGGGTAATGTTTGTAGTACACAGATTAAGCACTAATTACAAGAAAACATAGTTATTATTCAGCTCCTGTTAAAATAGTTTGCTCAGCACAGATGTTATGCTCTAAAATGATGCGCAGACCATTTTAGAAAGTGAGGTAAAATGGATTTCGCACATTCAAAATACAGTGCAGACTCAGTTTCCAACATCGAAAATAAGAAACGATTCGTGTTCCAACATCGAAAATAAGAAACGATTCGTGTGCATCGCATATGATAGACGGTGTAAACAGTATTTGAATTAGCTAGAATAGACAATGATGTCAAAAATTAAAGCAACAAACGGTAATCTTGAGTCTAATTCACGATATAATCACACAAACAGGCAACAGATGCCAGTATAATCGTCTTGCGCGCGGAAGATGGCATTCCATTCAATAGACAACCACGCCAACGCTGACGTCAGGACACCTATCAAACGGCGTAGTGTTTGCCGGGACACCAGCCGTAAAGTGACATAACAAAGCACTGCCGTCTGGCGAGTTGCTGACCAGCGAGGCCGCAGGCATAAACATTGTGGCGCAGCAATCAGGGCTACATTCTACTTTCAGGCTCTCTAGAGCTGAGTACTACCGTCCTGATGATTTTCCATCAAGCCAACACACGAACCCCCCCCCCCCCCCCCCTTCACGGACCGCTAGGGTTTAGATGATCTGCTACATGCTGTGACAGCAACGCCAACATGGCTCAGCTCCGGTTGAAGACGGCGCAGGGGACTGACTGCATCGGGCCGCGCCGGTCGCCCCTCGATGACCAGGGCAGGTCTGCGCTGTTGCGGAGGCAGCGCCGCCGCCCCCGCATTCCGAGACGCGAAGAGGGCTCTCGATGGCCGTCCCGCAGCCACCTCCGCCTCCGCCTCCGCCCACGCCTCGGGCTCTCGACGCGTCGCCGGGTGCTCCTGCACAAAACGCTTTTGTCCGCGGAGCGCCACTCGGCAGTCGGGCCGGCACGAGGGCCCACGAGGACTGCCCGCACCACCTACCTGCTACCAGCCGCCCGCGCCTCTCGCTTCTTAAAGAAGCCGCCATCTCCGACCCGTCCTTCTAGACAGAACGTTCCAGCTCCAATTGTTAGGGAGTCCTCCTCCACCTGCACCTCGAATTCTTTGGTACAACTTCTTCCGTATCGTCCGCGCCCACCACTGCTCTTGTTCTCTGGTTAAACCAAAAATCTGATACAGAATGTGCAGCAATCTGGGACCACTTCCTGAGGCTGTAGTGTACGGAAAAATGTCGCCGTTGAGTGACCGAGGGAGAATATAAGATGACTTTAGAGTGTACATGATGTAATAAATGGTAGCTTGTTCTAAATGCACCTCTTGCTTCTTAAAGAAGCCGCCACCTCCGACATTTCCTTCCAGGTAGGACGCTCCAGCTCCAATGGTCAGGAAGTTCTCCTCCACCTGGATCTCGAGTTCTTTGCTACAACTTCCTCAGTATAGTCCGTGCCACACCAGAGCTCTTGTTATCTGTATACACAAGAATCTGACAGACCAGATGTGCACCAATCTGGGACTGTTTTCTGACTCTGTAGTGTTCGGCAAAACGTCGCCGTTGAGTGACCTTGGGGGACTATAACATGACTGAGAGTGTATATGACGCCGCACGGGATTAGCCGAGCGGTCTAGGGTGCTGCAGTCATGGACTGTGCGGCTGGTCCCGGCGGAGGTTCGAGTCTTCCATTGGGCATAGGTGTGTGTGTTTGTCCTTAGGATAATTTAGGTTAAGTAGTGTGTAAGCTTAGGGGCTGATGAAAAAAAAAAATGGTTCAAACTGCTCTGATCACTATGGGACTTAATATCTGAGGTCATCAGTCCCCTACAACTTGGAACTACTTAAACCTAACTAGCCTAAGAACATCACACAAATCCATGCTCGAGGCAGGATTCGAACTTGCGACCGTAGCGGTCGTGCGGTTCCAGACCGAAGCGCCTAGAACCGCTCGGTCACACAGGCCGGCACTTGTTCTAAACGTACAAAAAAAACTGGAGATGAGCAGAAAAAATTCCTAGCTACCACCCCATATCGTGTCGGATCTCCTGTTGCCCTCCTACGCAACTCGACGTGGCGCGGACTCAACAACTCCTTCGAAGTCTTCTGCAAAAATATTGAATCACGCTGCCTTCACAGCCGTCCATAACTGCGAAAGTGTTCTCGGTGCAGCATTGTGTGCACGAACTGACGTCTCGATAATGTCCCACTAATGCTCGATGCGATTCATATCGAGCGATCTGGGTGGCCAAACCATTCGCGAACAATTGTGGCCTGGTGACATGGCGAATTGTCATCCATAAAAATTCCATCGTTGTTTGACTGCAAATGGACTCCTAGTAGCCGAACGTAACCATTTCCAGTCAATGATCGGTTCAGTGGAAACTGAGAACTCAGTCGTTTCCATGTAAAAAGGGCCCATAACACAATCGAGTCACCACCAGCTTGCACAGTGACTTGTTGACAACTTGGGTGCATGGTTCGTAGGGTCTGTGCCCCACTCTAACCCGTACCAACTGAAATCGTGACTCGTCTGATCAGGCCATGGTTTTTCCAGTCGTGTCGAGTCTAACCGATATAGTCACAAGCCCAGAAGAAGCGCTCCAAGCTTTGTCGTGCTGTTAGCATAGCTACTCGCGTCGATCATCCGCTGCCAGATTTCGCCGCACTGCCCTAACGCATACATCCGCCGGACGTCCCACATTGATTTCTGCGGTTATTTCGCGCTGTGCTGCTTGTCTGTTAGCACTGGCAAGTCTACACAGACACCGCTACTTTCTGTCGTTATCTGAAGGTCGTCAGCCACTGCGTTGTCCGTGTTGAGAGGTAATGCGTTAAATGTGGTAGCCTCGGTGCACTCTTACTGTAACTCTCTAAATATTGTATTCCCTAACGATTTCCGAAATGGAATGCCCCATTCCGCGTTCAAGTCAGGCCATAATCACGTCGGAAACCTTTTTACATGAATCACCAAAGCTCCGCAAATGGGACAAAACACAGTATATACAGTTCCACACAGTAAATGGAATGACACCATTAATAAACATAGACTTCGATCAGAAATCTGTAGCTAAGGCAGAATATTCAAAATTTCTAGGTGTATGCATTGATGAGTGGTTGAACTGGAAAAAACACACTGAGGATCTGCTGAAACGTTTGAGTTTAGCTACATATGCTATTAGGGTCATTGTAAATTTTGGCGATATACATCTCAATAAATTAGCTTACCACGCCTATTTTCACTCTCTGCTTCCGTATGGCATCATATTCTGGGCTAACTCATCATTGAGTAAAAGTGTGTTCATTGCACAAAAGCGTGTAATCAGAATAATTGCTGGAGCTCATCCAAGATCATCCTGCAGACACTTATTTAAAGAGCTAGGGATCTTCACTGTAGCCTCACAATATATATATATTCACTTATTAAATTTGTTACTAACAATCCGAACCAATTCAAAAGTATAAGCAGTGTACATGGCTACAACACTAGGAGAAAGGATGATCTTCACCACTCAAGGTTAAATCTAACTTTGGTTCAGAAGGGGGTAAATTATGCCGCCACAAAAGTCTTTGGTCACCTACCTAATAGCATCAAAAGTCTGACAGATAGCCATATAGCATTTAAAAAGAAATTAAAAGAATTTCTTAATGGCAACTCCTTCTACTCATTAGATGAATTTTTGGATATAGTGAGTGGGTAATTTCCCCAACCCACACAAAAAAATTAAAAATATTAAGTGTCATGTAATATTTTGTGTAATGTAATATCTTGTATAGACACCTTTTATTAACCTGACACGTTCTACATCATTGCGAAGTGTCGTATTCATGATCTATGGAACAAGTACTAATATAAATCTCAATCTAATATAAATCTCTGTCCGCCAATGCACTGCCCTTTTATACCTAGTGTACACGATGCTACCGCCATTTGTATACGTGCAATCGCTAACCTGCGACTTTGTCATGTCAGTGTTCAGTAGCTAATTATACAGTTGTTCATACACCTAATATGACGCTGTTAATTATTTATGTCGGTAAGTTTTTATGTGCTCAAAAATTAATAGCGTCAACTGACGTACAGTGTTGAGCAAAACACGGAAACATTGTGAGAAATACATGTGATGCTAGCCAAGTCTGCAGACTGCGCCGTTGTATTTGACCACGAACGGCACATCTGCGATTTTGCAAATGTCGCTCGTCGTAAGAACATTGTTCTCTTTAGGTGTGAGTGCATTACGTCGGAGCTAAGTGAATTAGAAAGTGGGCGAATTGTTGGTGCACCGTACCGAAGGTTTATATCGCATACAGGGAAAGCGGAAAAACATCATGCGCTAAGTCACACAGCAGTCGAAAGTGCGTGCTGAGTGACCGCGACAAACGATCATTGAAGATTATACTGACGAAAAAATAAGAGGACGACATCTGCAACTGTCACTGCAGAACTGAACATCGCTCTCCCGAGTGTGTCAGCATCAAAATACCACGAATGGAGATGCATAAGCTGGAAACTGCAGGGCGAGTTGAAATTTCGAAACCACTCATCAGTGATGCAAATTACCGTAACGGAAAAACGTGTTGACGATATCATAAAACCTGGACTAAGCAGCAATAGAAGACAATCACTTCATCGGATGAGTCTTTTTGCACCCTGTTTCTAACTTCTGGCCGACTTTACGTCCCTACCGTGGAACACAGCGGGAGTTCGATGAGGATTTGGTCAGCTATATCGAGGTATTCCTTAGGCCTCACGGTTACTCTGGAAGCTTGCATTACTGCCAACGATTAGTAAACCATTTCTGCTGATCAGGTCCAATCCCATGGTCCAACATATGTTCCCCACATACAGTATGTAGTAGACTGGTACAACAAGACAACACATTTTTGAAAAACCTAAACAGTCAACATAAAAATATTCGTTCACAATGGAGATTGGCAACAAATCCATAAACTTCTTAGATCTCACCATTGACATCAGTACACACACACATTATTTAAAAATTTACCTTTTTGCTCACAACACCCCATAGCTCACAAACATGCAGCTTTCCATTCAATGGTACACCGTCTCATATCTATCCCCATGTACAGAGATTTTAGTGCAGAGTTAGATACAATAAAATTTATTACCACAGCCAATGGCTACAGTACAGTTCTTATTGACCACATCTTGCACAGGAAACAAAACCGGAAAATTATACCCCTCCTCTATGCCCCACCTGCTTCCCCATTCTATGTCTGCAAGAAATGGTGTACACTACCATATCTAGGTGAGATATCACAGATTGTAGCCAAAGCACTGAAAGCCTGCAAGTATAGCCTTTCCTACTACGTTAAGAACAGTTATTAGCCAACAGTGGGGTATACAAAATCATCTGTCCTCATTCTGACACATTTTATATCTGTTAGTCGTGCAGAGACATAACAACTAGGCTGGCTGAACATGAACGCAGCTGGAGGTTGCAGAATTCTGAGCATGTACTGAGTGAGGGTCACAACTACCAGCCAGTGTCCTATGTACCTCACTTGGCAAACCAAGGCCATAAACTCAACCTGCTGGAAGACCTGGAAATTAACAAACATCTTGCTCACAGTATAGATCTAATCCTAAATGACCAGACACAGCTCAACATTTCCCCTCTCCTAAACTTCATATATTCATCTCTGTTGTTCTTTACTTCCCACACAGTTTGGGCGTAGATTTGTCGTCAGCGCTGAACACAGCACTAAACTTCGGCTCCACAAGGGGGCGCAGATTCCTTATCTGACATGTGCTGCACGTCGAATGCCGCTACTGCGCGAAGTTCCGCTAACGACAGATGATCAACCTAATTTCGGCAGCTTACTGGTAAGCAGAAAACCCAACAGGCGCTACAAAAGACAGCGGCTGCTTTGCTCCTGATGGAGGCAATCATAGGACGGGCGTTAGCTGCATCGCTCCGGGATAATCCGCGACTCGTCTGATTGTGAGGGGGCGTCGGGGGTGGACGGGGGGGGGGGGGGGGACAGGAAGGGCGCTCGGGCGATTCGTAGAACCGCCAGTAACTTCGGCACTTAGCAGCTGCGCACATGTGAGCTTATCCTGCCCCCTATCCACGGGCAGAGTAGAAATGAAGCGAGTAACATTCCATTACATGCATTACCTTTGCAAGGTGTCTACAAACAAATATATATATATATATATATATATATATATATATATATATATATATATATATATATATATATATAGGGACAGTTTCCTGACACCAAAGCGTTAAAAAAACATCAATTTGTACATGGGTCCGAAAAGCCCTCTTTACTGTGTTACATGATTTCATTGCTGGGATTCCCAGAACATACGGGTACATAAGCCACGAGGAAGAACAAAATTTGGGAGACCTCTGAAAAGATGGGAAAAACTCTGAAACGCATGAATTGAAGGAGACGAGCCGGCCGTTGTGACCGAGCGGTTCTAGGCGCTTCAGTCCGGAACCGCACCACTGCTACGGCCGCAGGTTCGAATCCTGCCTCGGGCATGGATGTGTGTGATGTCCTTAGGTTAGTTAGGTTTAAGTAGACTGATGACCTCAGATGTTAAGTCCCATATTGCTGAGAGACATTAGTCGAAGAAGAAGCAACATTTCCTTCAGATCTACTGTGTGTAAAAGGTGGAATGGGGGCCACTCAAAGCCTTCCAATCTCTCACGTCTTAACAGATGTCCTAACATCCTGTCCCTTCTCCTTGTCAGTATTTTCCCCACATTCCTTTCCTCTCCGATTCTGCGCAGAACTTCGTCATTCCTATCTCGTCAGTCCACCTAATTTTCAACAATCGTCCGTAGCACCACAGAACCAAAGCCACACAAAGTAAAAATAATAAGATTATAACTCATATTTGGATTAATGTAATATAGTTATATCGAATTCATAAAACAATGTTACATGAATACGACGGATACAGCAAAAGAAATAAACTGAAGAGGAATTACGCATGTGTTAATAGGACATATTGTGAAGCATCAACGAATTTCATGAGGGACAACAACGTGGAGAGTAAAAGCTGCAGACAGAAAGCAAGACTTGAGTACAGTACGCAGTATTTATATAGAGATGATGACGCTTGCAGAGGATAAGCTAGCGCGGAGAGCTTCATGAAACCAGTCATCAAACTGAGGGTTTTAAAAGCAACATCAATGGAGACAATCAAACTGAAAAACAGAACAAAAAAAAACATCTTCGGCTATTTCACTCACATATATTACGAACTCTAACAAATGAAATAGTCACGTACATAATTCACTGCATAATGCAAGTATGCCTAAATATTAAAGAAGCTAAACTTACCACTAACGGCAGCATTATTTTAATGTCTCGCAATAGACGGTTCGAAAATTGGAGGCGAAGAATCTAAATTACATACTATCCAGAGAATGTCTGAAACATACGTTTGAAGTAGGTGAAATGTGTACGTTTCAAATATGATTGAAATCAGGCAATTGACAGTAGTCTGACACACAACTGATAGAATGGGAATGCCCTGTGAACTTGTATTTTATCTATGTCACTTATGCGCATTTCCCTGTACTGAAACTTTCTCACTGCGAGAATGTAAATTTAATTTAGGTGCGAGAATGTAAACTATCAATAACGTTAAACCAAACTAAAACTGCAAGAACTTACGTTACACAAAAACCGAATCTGATTCAACCCTACTGATTTGAAATTTGCCCTGGTAATAAAGCAAAACTTGATCAATTTGAAAATAATGGTCCCTGTGCTTAATGAATGCTGTCCCTGAAATAATAAAATTTCGTATCTTTATCTGCGCAATGGTAACGCTCTTCGCAGGGCTCCCTGTTAGTACCTTAGACTGCATAGTTGGCAAACAGGTACGGTGCAAGACTGTTGATTAACATATATTTTAATTACATCGAATGTGGCTGAGACAATAACTTCTTGAGGAAAATATTTAAGCAAAAATGATATAGATCCGAGAATTGGCATTGACTTGAGGTAAGTAATAATTTGGCACTATCTTTAAAACTTGTGTTTGAGTCTCTGAAAATTTAATGTTCACAATTAACACACTCAATAAACTGATTATACATCAACAACTAACTTTACAAAATCATTGAATGTGCGTGCTATACATTATCTCAACCATAACTTTCGAATACGCACATTGCATTTGTAACAAAACAACTTTCCTTATCTTAATTGTTTCCCACTTCAGTTGAGATCCAAACGGTTGGCAAACATCACAATATATTGCAAATAATCATTACTGCCCGTAGCGAGTAAGTATATATCGGGCAGACATCAGATATGACACGACTTTACACTTGATAGTCTTCCATACATCTCTTGATCTAAAGTTACTCTAACACATTACCATAGCAGCTTGAACCGGCGATCGCTGTTGAGCAGCGACGCTACTACACTATCGATACTACCTTTGACCATCTCTCGTTCAATATAATATTTTCTTACAAAACATGAATTAATTTACTCTGTGTATATACATTCATGTTACCCAAAAAAGT
The DNA here is from genome assembly GCF_023864275.1 of Schistocerca cancellata. Lineage (NCBI taxonomy): Eukaryota > Metazoa > Arthropoda > Insecta > Orthoptera > Acrididae > Schistocerca > Schistocerca cancellata. The sequence goes on from NC_064634.1 coordinate 200,155,004, forward strand.
GAATGTACACAACTTTATAGCCAAATGTTCAGACTGAAAATGGCAAAGCCAAGGAGTCAGTCTTTTACGGGAATGAATTGCGATTCAGGAAAACCTGGCTATGAATAAACTATTTTTATAAGTCGGGGCTACAAAGAAAGTCTTCTAGAAGTTCGCTGAAAAACTGTTGGCAATGACAGTTGGAAGATAAAGCATGGCAGTTCATTCGCATACTGGGACTATGTTCCATCATCCAGCCGTAATCTGAAGCTCTCCTGGAGACAGCACTGTCATCGCTCTCAAGCTAATTATCTCCATTATCGTGAATAAACTAAACGTGATGAGCGAGATACCTTATAACGCTGTTCAGGCATTTTGATAACTCAGTGACGTAGGGAGGAAACATCGAACCGAGGACTGCCCGTCCACTAGGCGCTGCTGGGCTGTCGGCTATTTTATTAAAATTCCCTGAAGCGACGGCGGCAGGTTTTTAATTAGCCAGCGACGCCGATGTGTGTTAAAAAGAATTTCATTACCCAAATGCCACGCCACGCCCCGGGTACTCCCCAGATCAAAAGTGTCCTCGCACTTTTTTCTTCCTCCAATTTTTGTTCGTTTTTCTTCGAGCCACGTGTGTCACCTTTCCCAAATTCCCGGCAACGTGAATTGTCCCCGCCCATTGGAAAAGATTCGCAGACCAGAGGCAGTTTTTCGTCATGACGATCGATTTCAAAGGTTAATACTAAGGCTAAAGTTTTTACACAAGAAGCCCAGTAATTCTCTGTGACGCCCAATTTCATACTGTGGTAACAAGTGGGCTATAGTGTGGGCGCTAAATTTGTGTCACATGAGAATAATGTGTAACAGAAGAATAACAGAATACAGTCAAGATCTGTGTTACCCGAGACAGATGGCGACACGATAGCCATTATCTCAACTCTTCGAAACTGACTTGTAGACGTTAGTGATCTCGCATCTATAGACGAACCCTTCATTACAATCGCATTTGTTTAACAATTCAGAGCCAGACAAAATAGCCGAACTGTTTATAAACACAGATATCAGGATCACTTTTGCCCTCAAATGGTTCAAATGGCTCTGAGCACTGTGGGACTTAACATCTGAGGTCATCAGTCCCCTAGAACTTAGAAATACTTGAACCTAACTAACCTAAAGACATCGCAAACATCCATGCCCAAGGCAGGATTCGAACCTGCGACCGTAGCGGTCGCGCGGTTCCAGACTGAGGCGCCTAGAACCGCTCGGCACTTTTGCCCTCAACAGCACCTTAAGGAAGAAATTGGTGCCCGACATCTTACAACCAGTTTATAAATTTAATAAATTAGGAATTTGTAAGGTACCATGCAGTCAATACTACATTGGCCAAACGCGCAGAGGTTTTAAAATCCGTTTTAAAGAACATACTGAGTGATTCAGGCTAGATAAAGCTACCAAGTCAACTCTTGCGAAGCACATAGGCAAAGTGGAAAACGTGTTACAATCGGCAACGATCCTGCACACTTGAGAGAACAACTGAGAAATAGACATCTTGGAGAAAATTTAAACATTCACCCACGGCCGAAAGTGAAAGAACGAAATCCTAAACACAATCACAGATTCCACTAACTCACATTGCTTTATCAAATTCAAATCACTACTATTAAAATATAAAATAAATTACAATGAAGTATATACATGGATCCCTACTCCAATAGCAATACCTTTGCAATTCTTCACAATATTTTTACATTATCGTTTTTAACATCAATCTGTCACACTCTTATTGTAATATGTTTAACCGACCAACATCGGAAATGCGATAACAAAATGTGCAGAAGACATTACAGGAGACTGATAACTCCAGAATCAATAAATCGTTAATTAAGTCGTAAGTAGCTTCGTTCTGATCGACATCCTGTTGCTGTTGTTGATGATGATGATGGTGATGATATGTTTTAAGAATATCTGTGAACAGTGGTAACAATGTCCAAGAAGCCATAGCACCGAAGATAACGGAACACACCACAAAAGGATAGCCTTTTCATACAGACAAAGTGACTGATTACTGTTTTTAAAAATCATGTGAACAGCAGACCAAAAAATTGGGTCATCCTCGTTCTAAATAGGATGACCAGAGCACATGCGAAGACTGTAAATTACAATTTTAATGTCTATATGTACTTTTGTTAAATGGTTTAGTATTGGCATTGTACCCTGAAACGTGTTTCTTCATTAAATAATTTATTTAATTCAACAAATTTTGTGACTGGTAGCGGTCTCAGAAAAGCCTTTTCATACTTTTCTTTATGATTTCCAGTTTCTTGGCGGCTAAAAAAGCAATTGCTCTGCAGCTGTTTATCTCAGTAATAAACGGTGGTGTGTCATCTCGTGGGTACATGGGAATTAGAACATACTTCTTCAAAGATCAGCTCTGTTCTTGTCATTTAAGAAGTGTTTGAGTTTAGAACCCCCTCAACGACGATGTAGCTCAATTTGAAAAGGCCGGGGCAGATAATCGGCAACCTCTATGGGAGTATTTCGGTGTTTCTCTTAAGCGATTTGTGGAAATTATGGAAAACCTAAATCTGGATGTCAGGATAGCAGTCTGAACCTCGAAGGCGCGAGTCACTGCCTCAATCACTTCAACTCATTCAATGCGAGTTTTCAGGTGCAGACGTGGTAGCTCAATATGACTCAGGTTATTTCATATTGTCATTTATCTGAACTTGTCTTCTTTCAGTCGCGAATAGAGCGAAGGAAAAATGCTTGCACGGCTCCACAATTCCATTCCTCTCTCTTTTTCTTATTCTTACAGCACTTTCACGACGCATACACTGGAGGCATTAGAACACTTAGCCATGAACGGATTCAAGATGGGGGGGGGGGGGGGGGGGGGAGCGTGGTGGTGGTCATAGGGGTAATGACGCCCTCTCTCCCACAATAACATTTTGCTATAAGCTTTTATACTTAAAAATACATCAGTTTCCAAGTAAAGTAGAATGAAAACAAAAAGATTGAAAAATGGCAAATAATTCTACAAAATTGGAAGTTAACACATGATAGTTTTCAGTTGCTCACTGACGTGGATGGTCTTTTGGCAGGGCTGCTACAGAAGACAAGTGAGGAAACGACTCGTTTAAATTATGGATGGGCATCCGATGGCTCGCGGACCGTTCAAACTGAAGGCAATTTATAATGAATTAGCCGTAACCAGTGTCTTTTATTGGCATATGTTGTGATGACTGGCATCCCAGCTACAGATGTTTACATTTACTTAAGTGTCGTTAACATTGTTCTTTTGCTAACGGCGTTGCAGAATTATGCAACGGACTATCGTAAGACAAATACTGTAAAACTCCCGTGTTACACAATATTCACGACGTGAAAGTAAATGGGAAGATAAAATGAATGTACTCTCACAAACGGGCGTTACAAGGCATAATTTGTTGGCGTGGCGTGCTGGGAAAGGACTGCCATTCACAGAGTTGCGTTACCCTAACCAATATTAAGGTCACACACGGTCTAGTTCTGACTTTGTACGCTAGGACCGCTGCTGTCGCGTCACGTGACGAAGCGGTCCGCGAGGTTCAGCAAGCACGTGCATCAGGCCCGCGAGTCACCAACGGTGGCCCATGGGTGATTTAAAGGCTGACCGTTCTTCCTGTCAACAACAAATCTGACACGGTTCTTGATTCCACAGACAGAACCGGTGAACTACAAGACGTTAAGCAAGACGAGACAACCAGGAGAAATTCTTTCAGTAAGGAAAAAGTGACAGGAATACTGACTTTCCTGAACGTAAGCGGAAACGACTGAAAGAAACAAGGTTGCGTCAATTCACACACTTGCATAGCCATACTGTACAGAGCCGTGTTTGCAGTGGTAGTACTGCATGAAATTCTGATAACAGTAAATGCACGCACGATTCCATATCGTGTAGATTGTAACGCTGTCAAAGTTGTGAGAGTTTGTTACCGTCATAGTTCTTAAATCAACAGCATGACATGTATTTCTCAAATTTTCGGAAAAGTGCTTCTGAAATTATACATTTCTCTGAACTGCTGTTTCTTGGAAGTTATGCTAAACTGAGCACTAACGGGAAAAATATTATTATCAACATTATTAAAACATTCATAAATTTTATTGTAATTATTATTATTAAAATGCCAAGTATCTGCTGCCTTAGCCCATTAACGCTACACTTCGCCGCACTGTCCTAAAGCATACGTTAGTCGTGCGTCCCACATTTATTTCTGCAGTTATTTCACGCAGTGTAATTTGTCTGTTAGCACTGATAACTGGCTCTAAGCACTATGGGACTTAAAATCTGGGGTCATCAGTCCCCTAGACTTTGAACTACTTAAACCCAACTAACCTAAGGGCATCACACACATCCATGCCCAAGGCAGGATTCGAACCTGCGACCGTAGCAGCAGCGCGGTTCCAGGCTGAAGCGCCTAGAACCGCACGCTCACAAAGGCCGGCATTTCGAGACACTATTGACACTGTACAGCTCGGTATATTCAATTCACTAACTATTTCCGAAATGGAATGTCCCATGTGCGTCTAGCTTCAACAACCATTCCGCAGTCAAAGTCTGTTAATTCCCGTAGGGCGGTCATAATCTCGCCGGACCCACATGAGTACTAATGACATCTCCGCCACTGCACTGACTTTTTATACCTTGTGTATGCGATAGTACCGCCCATCTGTATATGTGAATATCGGTAACCCATGCCTTTTGTCACATCAGTGCATACGGCCAACTAATTCAGTCAAGTTGAAAATTTCTGGTGGCGTAGCACTAATGAAGTACTCAGGAAGCTCCTACGGGAGAAGCAAAGCGGGTAGGCAGAAACGAACGTATTCCAGCTCCTCCTCCCATTTTGTTCGATACAGTTCCCCACAGCCATTTAATGAACAAAGTAAGACCATATGGACTATCAGACCAATTGTGTGATTGGATTGAAGAGTTGCTAGATAACAGAACGCAGCATGTCATTCTCAATGGAGAGAAGTCTTCCGAAGTGAGAGTGATTTCAGTTGTGCTGCAGGAGAGTGTCATAGGACCGTTGCTATTCACAATATACGTAAATGACCTAGTGGATAACATAGGAAGTTCACTGAGGCTTCTTTCGGATGATGCTGTGGTATATCGAGAGGTTGTAACAATGGAAAATTGTACTGAAATGCAGGAGGATCTGCAACGAATTGACGCATGGTGGAGGGAATGGCAAGTGAATCTCTATGTAGACAAGTGTAACGTGCTGCGAATACATAGAAAGAAAGATCCCTTATCATTTAGCTACAATATAGCAGGTCAGCAACTGGAAGCTGTTAATTCCATAAATTATCTGGGAGTAGGCATTAGGAGTGATTTAAAATGGAATGATCACATAAAATTAATGATCGGTAAAGCAAATGCCACACTGAGATTGATTGGAAGAATCCTAAGGAAATGCAATCCGAAAACAAAGGAAATAGGTTACAGTACACTTGTTCGCCCACTACTTGAATATTGCTCACCAGTGTGGGATCCGTACCAGATAGGGTTGATAGACATAGAGAAGATCCAACGGAGAGCAGTGCGCTTCGTTACAGGATCATTTAGTAATCGCGAAAGCGTTACGGAGATGATAGATAAACTCCAGTGGAAGACTCTGCAGGAGTGACGTTCAGTAGCTCGGTAAGGGCTTTTGTTGAAGTTTCGAGAACATACCTTCACCGAGGAGTCAAGCAGTATATTGCTCCTTCCTTCGTATATTTCGCGAAGAGACCATCAAGATAAAATCAGAGAGATTAGAGTCCACACAGAGGCATACCGACAATCTTTCTTTCCACGAACAATACGAGACTGTAATAGAAGGGAGAACCGATAGAGGTACTCAAAGTACGCTCCGCCACACACCGTCAGGTGGCTTGCAGAGTATGGATGTAGATGTTGATGTAGATGCCTCGACAGAGGTCAAACAAAAACAAAACAAAACAAAAACAAAACAAAACATTTCGCAGACGCGCCAGACTGCGAGGTAGGGAGGGAGGGAGGGACGAGCGGAGTGCGAGATTACGCGGGGAATAAAAAAAAAAAAAAAAAAAAAAAAACAACACAGCCAGTGGTGGCGGAAAATTTGTGTGTGTCCACAGGCACCGGGGCGGACAAACGCACGGCGGGGCGTTTCGCAGCCGAGGTGTCAGTCATCGTCACGCGAGCGCTGCCGCGCCTGCCGTGCCGAGATAGGCCGCGCTAATAAAATGTCGGCGCCGGCGCTTATCGGCGCGCGGCACGGGTTCGCGTCCCGCGCCGCGTGCTCCCCACCTGCGCGCCGGGATTAGCACTGCGGCCTTATCTGCGACAACACGCCGCCGCCTGTCAAGCGAAGATGCTCGTGGCAGCTGAAACAACAGCGAATGCCACCAGCACGCTGACTGATCCCGTGCGCAGAGGCGACGTCGCAGCAAACAGGCGAAAGATTAAAGCCTGGTCCCGAGAGGGAATGGAGCGCATACGACCATTTTCATTGGGAGTCCGTGCACTGCTGTAATCGTACAACAACTGCATAAAAGTGTCGTTCGAAACTAGCAGAGGAAAATGAATACACCCGTGAAGTGGTCTCTCAATGGAGAGACGTCTACAAATGTTAAAGTAACCTCTGGCGTGCCACAGGGGAGTGTTATGGGACCATTACTTTTCACAATACATATATAAATGACCTAGTAGATAGTGTCGGAAGTTCCATGCGGCTTATCGCGGATGATACTGTAGTATACAGAGAAGTTGCAACATTAGAAAATTGCAGCGAAATGCAGGAAGATCTGCAGCGGATAGGAACTTGGTGCAGGGAGTGGCAACTGACCCTTAACATAGAAAAATGTAATGTATTGCGAATACATAGAAAGAAGGATCCTTTATTGTATGATTATATTGTAGCGGAGCCAACACTGGTAGGAGTTACTTCTCTAAAATATCTGGCAGTACGCGTACGGAACGATTTGAAGTGAAATGAGCATATAAAATTAATTGTTGGTAAGGCGGATGCCAGGTTGAGATTCATTGGGAGAGTCCTTAGAAAATGTAGTCCATCAACAAGGGAGGTGGCTTACAAAACACTCGTTCGACCTATACTTGAGTATTGCTCGTCAGTGTGGGATCCGTACCAGGTCGGGTTGACAGAGGAGATAGAGAAGGTCCAAAGAAGAGCGGCGCGTTTCATCACAGGGTTATTTGGTAACCGTGATAGCGTTACGGAGATGTTCAGCAAACTCAAGTGGCAGACTCTGCAAGAGAGGCGCTCTGCTTCGCGGTGTAGCTTGCTGTCCAGGTTTCGAGAGGGTGCGTTTCTGGATGAGGTATCGAATATATTGCTTCCCCCTACTTATACCTTCCGAGGAGATCACGAATGTAAAATTAGAGAGATTCGAGCACGCACGGAGGCTTTCCGGCAGCCGTTCTTCCCGCGAACCATACGCGACTGGAACAGGAAAGGGAGGTAATGACAGTGGCACGTAAAGTGCCCTCCGCCACACACCGTTGGGTGGCTTGCGGAGTATAAATGTAGATGTAGATGTCATAGCTTAAGCAAACGATTTACTGGCGACAGTAGCAGTCGATTCAAGTGCATACCCAGAAAGTTAATCGAACAACATGTTTAACAGATATAGCGGGTGGTTATAATTAAACTTAACCTATTTAACATGTTATAACACGGAAACTAATTATCGTACGAGGATCAAAGCTGGTAGCGTTAATGTCAAGGACCGTATTCTGCCTGTTTATCCGTGTATGCTGCTAACCGCCTCACTGTAAAACATAATGAGACGAATTAGAAAATAAGTAATTTGTTAATAAAGTTCTATGTGCCAAACCAGAAAAATGGTTCTAAGTGCCAATAGGAAAGTCTTTACAAGTTGATTCTTTCAAAGAAGACAACAACAGCTAGCCATAATTAATAAGCTGTTTATTTCCACAAATACCGTCGTTACCGGTTCCGTACACACAGGTTCATCTTCAGGCGGCCGTTTACATTTACATTACATTTATTGTTGTTTACATTAGTGGAAAAACAACGACAAATGTAATATGAGCGTAAACAACCATAAGATGAACCTGGCGGTTCGAAACCGGTAACGGTGCTACTTGCGTAAATACATTGCGCTATTAACAGTGGCAAACTTCTTTGCAAGAATCAACTTGTACGAGGGTGTGCTGAAAACTAATGCGTCCCAGTTTTTTATGTGAACGCCCCAGTTTCTTACAAAAAGCAGAAATTTTATTCTAAATGGCATAAATGAGATATTTGTGATAATACAAGTACAGAAATGGGCCACTGGATTTTTAACTACACTGAAAAGCCAAAGAAACTGGCACACCTGCATGATATCGTGTAGGGACCACGAGAGCACGCAGAAAAGCCGCAACACAACGTATCATGGACTCGACTAATGTCTGAAGTAGTGCTGCAGGGAATTAACACCATGCATCCTGCAGGGCTGTCAATAAATATGTAAGAATACGACGGGGTGGAGATCTCTTCTGAAAAAGCATGTTGCAAGGCATCACAGAAATTCTCAATAATGTTCATGTCCAGAGAGTTTGGTGGCCAGCGGAATTGTTTCAACTCAGAAGAGTGTTCCTGGAGCCACTATATGCAATTCTGGACGTGTGAGGTGTCGCATTGACCTGCTGGAATTGCCTAAGTCCGTTGGAATGCACAACGGACATGAATGGATGCAGGTGATCAGACAGGATCCTTACGTACGTGTCACCTGTCAGAGTCGTATCTAGACATGTCATGGGTCCCATATCACTCCAACTGCACGAGCCCCATACCATTACAGAGCCTCTACTAGCTTGAACAGCTCCCTGCTGACATGCAGTGTCCATGGATTCATGAGGTTGTCTCCATACCCGTACACGTCCATCGGCTCGATACAATTTGAAACGAGACTCGTCCGACCAGGCAACATGTTTCCAGTCATCAACAGTCCAATGTCGGTGTTGACGGGCCCAGGAGAGGCGTAAGGCTTTGTGTCTTGCACTCCTCAAAGTACACAAGGCTCTGAAAGCCCATATCGATGATGTTTCGTTGAATGGTTCGAACGCTGATACTTGTTGATGGCCCAGCATTGAAATCTGCAGCAGTTAGCGGAAGGGTTGCACTTCTGTCACGTTGAACGATTCTCTTTAATCGCCGTTGGTCCCGTTCTTGCAGGATCTTTTGCCGGCTGCAGCACTGTCGTAGATTTGATGTTTTACCGAATTCCTGATATGCACAGTAGATATTGTAGTTCGGGAAAATACCTACTTCATCGCTACCTCGGAGATGTTGTGTCCCATCGTTCGTGCGACGACTAGAACACCACGTTAAAACTCACTTAATTCTAGATAACGTAACATTATAGCAGCAATAACCGATCTTATAACTGCGTCAGACACTTGTTGTCTTACACAGTCGTTGCCGATCGCGTAGCCGTATTCTGCCTGTTTACATATCTGTGAATTTCTTTGGCGCTTCAGTGTAGCACAGTTCCAGCCACCAAAAACCACTTCTCATATTTTTTAAATTTTTTAACTCCAGGAGAATGCAGAACTTCGCACAACGACTATGCGCCATCTATTGACGGATATCCATCTATTGACGGATATTTGAAAGACTTTGTGTTTTAAGAAAAAATAGCACTGAAACGTGTTCTGTGAAAAAATATCACTTACAAGATTACAATTTCCACTCTTCATACGTCGGGGGAAGGGGGGGGGGACGCAATCTGAATGAAAAAATATTCAGCAATGAGCAATAAAATCTTGACAAGACAAAGCATTAAGTAAAATAAATAAAAATTATTGCTAGCTCCAATATACCGATTTTATAGGCACTCAACGACTCTTCACTATTAACCCGTACACATCTTCTCTAGGACACGTAAGTACACGTGGATATGATGAAAATGTCTTCTTTTTCCTCACGCAGAAGATAAAATCGATGGCAAATTGCAATTGGGAGTACTGTTAGGTGCATTCGGCAAACAGGGTGATTTTTGTAAAGAAAGATTGCTGTCCAGGGAATGAGATCTGCCAGTTGTGAAGATTTTGCGCCTTAAGGCGGAGTGAGGCGGATGGAATGAGGTCTTTTTTAGAGATACAGGGAGAGACGGCGCGTGGCACACGACAGAAGCGAGCGCCATCAGGGACAGACAGGTGTGCTGGCCACGCGGAGGCGTCCCCAGGGACGGCCGGGATCATCCCGAGACCCCGGGGGATTCCCGCCGTCTAGGGCTGTACAAGCAGTTGCGGCGCCAAGCGAGGCCCAAACAAGGCTGCACTCATCCTCCTCTACGTTTTGAGGAACACGCCTCCAGGAATTGCTTTCCTTGGCTGCGTTGTATAAAAAACGGGAACAGCTCCAGCAAGCAGCCACACAGTGAAATTATTTCCTTACTTCACACTGTGTGAAGTAGCACACACAATGCTACTCCTACATTTCACTCTCCGATATCGGCAAGCACCCCAGCATTGGATGTGTTTTCCACATTTAATTATAAGATCTATAAGATCACCAATGGTATAAGGACGTCCCATTACGTCCAATGCTGCGGTGCTTGCCAATATCGGAGAGCCCTGGCAGTAGTGACAATACGTAAGGGAAAAATGAATTTAAGTTTGTGTTGGGGAGGGCACTCAGCTTAGGCAGTTTGTGCAGCAATGTTGACCATCGTAATGCGGTAGTGTAATGGTTATGGCTGGTTCAAATGGCTCTGAGCACTATGGGACTTAACATCTGAGGTCATCAGTCCCCTAGGAACTTAGAACTACTTAAACCTAAGGACATCACACACATCCATGCCCGAGGCAGGATTCGAACCTGCGACCGTAGCGGTCAAGCGGTTCCAGACTGTAGAGCCTAGAGCCGCTCGGCCACATGTAATGGTTATCATTTCTGCCTAGCAAGAAAGAAGACCCGGGTTCAAGAACCGGCCGCAGCACAAATTTTAATTCATTACGTCTGCCTCGAACATTATCGTAGATTTCCATATCTATTCGCCCGTACAAATCTCCGCAGCTGTCGTGCACCCCTGTCATCTATGGATCGTGGTGCACCACCATTAACGAGGTGCCGGTTTTCGACGGCTGTGCACGGTATACTTTAACCACAGCGGCAAGCGAACAGTTTACAAACTCAGTCGTTTCGGAAATGCTTCCATCCCTGAACCGAGGGCCTATTACCGTGATCTTTTGGACGTCAGATAAATCGATCCGTTTCCGCAATTCGACAACAATTGCGCTGTTTTCTGCCTGCCTCCCCCCTCCCCTCCCCCCACATACGCTTTGTATACATTCCATTGCCAGTGCTGCTCACTGCCGTCTGTCAGTGTTTATTGCACGTTGACATCCAACATAGACGGTGGTAACATTAACGTGATTGGACCGAGTATGAATATTGGTGAACTCTAACCTTAAGGTACTCAGCGTCAAACTCTTCAAGAAGCGAAGCAGGGACACGATGCACCTGTGGCATTTGTGTCACACAACGGAAATGTTTTTTTTAATCTCCTGTATTAAGTCTATAAATTTGTATACCTACTCTTATTTTTGTTTGCACCTTCTACATAAGCTCTCAAAACTATTAAGGGGAGGTTGACTATCATTAGCCCGAAAAAAGAGAATTTTTTCTCGGGATGCGTTATAGATACCAATGTCAAGTTTGGTCAAAACGTTTATTGATATTTCCTCTACAAACTCGAATTTTTTAGACCGGAAATGTCGAAGAGCAAAGGCGGAAGTGCCGTCGGAACGAAACAAAATTTCGATGTAGACCTCCACGCGCGGTATGTCACAGGTCTGCCGGCTCGTCTGAAATCAAAATTGGGTTGACATTAGCGAAGTATATAAGATTCTTTAGGAGTTGTACCTCGCTTAAGTTATTTAGACCATTGGAAACAAAATGGCGACCATTTGAAAAAAAAAAAGTTTTTTTTTTAATCGATGTTTCGATTTCGTCGGCCAAGGAAAAATATTTATAGTTGATGGATCGGAATAAAAGTGGTACAACTGCTAGACAATTTAGTTAGCTTCTTCAGAAGCAAAGAATCATGCAAATCGGTTCAGTAGATTTGAAGTTACCATACCGCGCGATAAAAAAAAAGTCAGATCGAGAAAAACGCGTTTCAAGTTTTGACTACATATAAATGCAATATTATGCAACTTACGTTCAATCTGCTATTGCGGGTCCATAAACTAGTCCTCCCTCTTCCTCACAGAGAGCGTTCTGCTCGATCTGGGCCATCCTGCGCTGCTCCAGAGCCGCTCGTACGGCCGGTGACAAGCGGTTTTCGGCCGCTTGAATCCGGTAGTCGTCCAAATGTTTGGCGAACTGAGTCGAATAGAATCCCAGGGTGACGTCCATCGTTGTTGTCATGGTCTTCAGAATTGCTGAATACTCTTAGTTGAAGCTGCTCACTGCCAGGGAAGTCGCAATCTCCACAGTCGTCGCAGGAGAATTCAAATGCTTGGGGGCTAACTTCCAAACACAAGCGTTCAAACCTTCATTTGAATTTTTTGTGTTTTCTCCCAAGCACCGGTACAATAACTCGTCCTCCGAAAGAAAAAAACTGGTGCGTGAAAAAGGCCGATTTCAGGCAGGTGCATTTTTTTGTTCAACCGCGAATAACAAACTTTTCCGTTCCGTATTCGGAAAAGCCGTTTCAGGGGTCACTTTGATGGATCCAAAAATGCAATTTCAAAAAAATCGATTTTTTGAACAAAATGATAGTAAACCTCCCCTTAATGTGAAGATGAAGTAGAAACACAGAAAATGGCCACAACTTTGGCAACATCTGCAGAAATAGACCGTGACGTGTAGTACAAAGAAACTAAAATAAACACGAGTCACTTGCATTTTTGTCCGACCAGGGCAGCTTCTTGTCTGGACAGCTGCTGCAAAGCTCTCTGATCTTGCTCTTCGATTCGTCTCGTACTGTGATGGCTAACGTACGTCACGCACAAACAGATGCAAATGATTTGAGATGACCTGTGCCCCTGGAGCGCATTCGCGATGAAATGAATTCGTGGTATCGACAGTGGGCCCGCACATTCGTTTAATCGAGTGGCTCCGGGTATAAACAAAGCAATATAATTCGTGTAATTGACAGCCGCAGGGTGGGAATGTCATTCATTCCGAAGCGGATACGTACGCAAATTATGCGGAGTCCTTCATTGTGTTGGGCCGCACCTCGCTGCGAACCATGCGTTAACGGGAACACGTGGCCTCATTTATGCAAGCGACTGCGTCTGCATTGTGCGCATTTCCGACGGCAAATTTTGTTCATTCGGCGGAGTTACGACACTGTCGGAAAGTGCATGGGGGTTTTATTCTCGGCGACAGATGTGCGGAACTCCATGCTAGACGCATGTCTACGTCATCCAGAAAAACTGTGGGTCTCTTAGGTAACCATTGCAAGCTATACATACCAAAGGCTGGAACGTTCTTAATTTTTAACTTTTGACTTGAGCATGTCTGCTCGAAACTTTGACCACTGCCTTCTCACAGTGTAACTTTACGGTTGTTAAAATTTCATTCTGATAAAGATATCCTTAGAAGTCAGTATATTAAAAAATTATTTTCAGCCGGTTGGCTGTATCATTTCTCCCTTGAGGCGTTCATAGGACTTGACGACCTAGAAAAAATTTTCATCATATTACCTAGAGTCACGTAAAGCCTGTATGATAGACACAGGCACATAGTGCAGTAACAGCAAGAACCAGCGGCGGGCGCATGTCTCAATGTCTTTCCCAGGTATCCTTCGCCCCTGGATTTTCGGGGCGTGAATCTACAACCCATCTCCAATCTTTCCCGTCATTTTTCAGTTTCCTCCAATTTCGATCAATTACTAACATTCTTATCTACCATTCTCCGTTTCCGTTAGTTAATTTTATTAATTATTCGATTTTTATTCCTGAAAACAACATTTGCTGTTTCTTATCTATATACACGATTTGGGAGACAATCTGAGCAGCCGTCTTAGGTTGTTTCCAAATGACGCTGTAGTTTATCGACTAGTAAAGTCATCAGAAGCTCAAAACAAATTGCAAAACGATTTAGAAAAGATATCTGTATAGTGCGAAAATTGGCAATTGACCCCAAATAAGGAAAGGTGGCAGGTCATCCACATGAGTGCTAAATGAAATCCGTTAAACTTTGGTTACACGATAAATCAGTCAAATCTAAAGGCCGTAAATTCAACTAAATACCTAGGAATTACAATTACGAACAACTTAAATTAGAAGGAACACACAGAAAATGTTGTGAGGAATGCTAACGAAAGACTGCGTTTTATTGGCAGGACACTTAGGAAAAGTAATAGAGCAACACTACGCTTGTCCGTCCTCTCTTAGAATACTGCTGCGCAGTGTGGGATCCTTACCACACAGGATTGACGGAGTACATCGAAAAAGTTCAAAGAAGGGCAGCACGTTTTGTATTATCGCGAAATATGGGAGACAGTGTAACTGAAATGATACAGGATTTGCAATGTACATCATTAAAACAAAGGCGTTTTTCGTTACGGAGCAATCTTCACACGAAATTTCAATCACAAACTTTCTCCTCCAAATCGAAAATATTTTGGTGATGCCGACCTACATAGGGAGAAACGATTACCATGATAAAATAATAGGTGTTCGTTCTTTCCGCACGCTATACGAGATTGGAATAATAGAGAATTGTGAAGGTGGTTCGATGAACTCTTTGCCATACACTTAAATGTGATTTGCAGAGTATCCATGTAGATGTAGATGCTTCTACATCTACATATACGTCTACGTGATTACTCTGCTATTCACAATGAAGTGCCTAGCAGAGGTTTTAATGAACCACCGTCAAGCTGCCTCTGTACCGCTTCACTCTCTAACGGCACGCGGGAAAAACGAGCACTTAAATTTTTATGTGCGAGCCCTGATTTCTCTTATTTTATCGTGATGATCATTTATCCCTATGTAGGTGGGTGCCAACAAAATGTTTTCGCAATCGGAGGAGAAAACTGGTGATTGAAATTTCATGAGGAGAACGCGTCCCAACGAAAAAACGCCTTTGTTTTAATGACTGCCAATCCAATTCCTTCGAATAAGGAAGAATTTGTGTTATCATACGGCCAAAGTGTAAAATCCACGACCTGTTTATTTCTCAGCACAAACTCCCCTGCAACACACTCACGAGCTTTTCAAACTGTATATTGGTAAGCAAACACGCACAAAAAGAGAGCTTCAGCAACAAGATGAATATGCCAGGGACTGCCGACTGACAAACTGGAGCAAAATATCGGCTGTACTGCAAATGAAAGCCGGCCGCGGTGGTCTAGCGGTTCTGGCGCTGCAGTCCGGAACCGCGGGAATGCTACGGTCGCAGGTTCGAATCCTGCCTCGGGCATGGGTGTGTGTGATGTCCTTAGGTTAGTTAGGTTTAAGTAGTTCTAAGTTCTAGGGGACTTATGACCTAAGATGTTGAGTCCCATAGTGCTCAGAGCCATTTGAACCATTTTTTTGCAAATGAAACAGAGCCACATAAACATCAGTATTCAGTACAGTACTATAATGAAGCTTCACCGAAAGATTTTTGGGTCTGATTGCTCATGGCAGAACCATATTTCCACAATTGTACAGGGCGTAAAAATTACCTGCACAGTATTTTATGGTGTTTAAAGGAGATAAAAAGAAATAATTTTTTTACGTGAAATAAATGGCACGGGTGCACGACACGACTTTAAAATGCTAGGCTACAGCTCTCTAGATATACAACAAACAGCATGAAAAATGAAATGAAAAAAAGGTAGAACTTGTGTATACAAAACAGAGAACAGCAAATGTACATTAGATTAACTCTCACAAGCGCACGAGACTAAAGAACGGAATTTGTCTGGTATTAAACAAAATCGCAAACAAAATTTTCATGTTTTGTACGAGGGGCGTTTAATAAGTAATGCAACAGAACCTTTCTGAAAGCTGGTTGATTTCATTCAGGATCAGAATGTAGCATATTATTCCCCACTCTTTTGGATACAAAACCACAGTCTTCAACATAGTCTGCGTTCAGTGCGACGACTTTACGCCATCTTACTGGGAGGGCCAGTAAGCCCACACGGTACGACTCTACTGGTCGACACTAAAGCCAACGCATTGATACATCAACCACCTCCGCATCTTCCACGCGCTCCTCCCCGCGGAGTGCATCATCCATTGGGTCAAACAGATGGAAGTCAGAAGGTGCGAGATCCGGGCTGCAGGACGGATGAGGAAGAACAGTCTAATGAAGGTCTGTGATCCCCTCTCTAGTACGTAGACTTGTGTGAGGCCTTGCACTGTCTTGGGGAAAGAGAAGTTCGTTTACATTTTTGTAGCGACGAACGCGCCATAGCAATTTTGTTAATTTCTTGAGCTTAGCACAATACACTTCAGAGATGACCGTTGCAGCATGAGGGACGACCATCGACTGCCTTTTTGTCTCCGGTTAGAAGTCATGAACCCTTGGTTAGTCACCTGCAGCAACGTTCAAAAATAAATTAACACCATGAGCCTCGTAACGAGCAAGCAATTCCGCATAGATGTTCCTTCGTTGCTCGTATGGTCTTCTGTTACGCGCGAGGAAGCGAGCAGGCACGCACCTTTCAAGTAATCCAACTCGTAAACGAGTGTGTCTGCATTACTAACGGAAAATAAGTATGGACACTGACTACAGCTCCATCAAGAAACTAAAGAATGGTTTACCACAAGGATCAGTGCTCGCACCACTGCTGTTTAGCCTCTATATTGCAGACCTGACGGAAACACAATCAAGAAAGTTCGGGTATGATGACGATTGGGCTCTCGCTACAAGATGTAGCACAATTGAACCATCTGAGGATATCCTAACGAAAGACCTGAAGATAACGGGTGAATATTTCCGTAAGTGGACACTTCAACCAAACGCTTCCAAAACAGAGGTTAGTTGCTTCCATCTCAACAACAAACTCGCTGGAAAGGAACTCAACATTCGATTTGAAAACACTGTTCTCAGGCACGATAAAACTCCGAAGTACTTGGGCATGACGCTGGACAGAACACTATCTTTTAAAGAGCACCTAACAAAGACTGCCGAAAATTAAAGACAAGAAACAACATTATCCAAAAGCTCTGTGGTACTACCTGGGGAGCAGCGGCCTCCACTCTCCGCACCTCTGCTTTGGCAGTTGTATTCTCGGCTGCCGAATACTGTGCTCCGATTTGGCTAAACAGCACACATGTAAAAAAGGTGGGTGTCCAGTTGCATAACACTCTAAGGATGATTTCTGGGGTAATTAAACCCACTCCAACGCAATGGCTCCCAATATTAAACCACATCCCGCCGCCACACCTCCGACGTACTGACGACCCTGTACGTGAATACAAAAACATAATGGGAAATCGAAGCCTGCCAATGCACCAAGACATGGAGGCTGCAAACCCTAATAGGCTTCGATCTAGGAACCCGCCAACAAGAACAGCAAGGAACTGTGTACAAGAAGGTTTCAGTATCACAACCGCATGGTCTGAAAAATGGAACGCATGGCAAAATCATAACATGCCTTGCATCACACAAAAACCACCTGGTTTTGACCTACCACGCAAAACGTGGTCCACTCTAAATAGGATTACAACTCGTCATGGCAGATGTGCTTACTCCCTGTCAGACCATCAGCCACATTGTTGAAGAGTGTTCCAGAAGAGCCTATAATGGGAGCCCCGACAACTTCCTGTTCGCAACTGCAGAGTCGATAGATTAAATTAATAGACTTGATGTTTGTTTGTAATCCTTAAACTTTGTTATATTAGTAATGTTTGTTTGCAATTATTAACGTTTGTTATATTAGTGATTTGTCTGTTTCTTTCTTATGTGTCTGTATTGCCATACGATAAATAAATAACTAACGGAAACGTCTGGTGGTGCAGCGAGGTTTTTGATTATGATCCGTTGATCACCTCGAACAAGACTGTACGCACGTTCCAAAATTGCAGGAGTCACTGCTGTGTGCGGCCAGCAGGAACGCAGAAGATAGGACAGGTTTGCACGATGCGATGGTGACACACGTAACGCCCAATTACTTACCGTGCTTCTGTTCACTGCCAGGTCTCCGTAAATATCTTTGTGGCTTTGGTTTTCCACCAAAAGAACGTCAAGGAACCTCTTTGCTTGGAACACAACTCTGTTACAGATGACGTTTCTTAAACCGAAACTGGCCGACGTAAAATGTTCTGAATTACTTACTGAACGCCCCTCTAAATATACTACACAGATTTATATTATGAGCCAAAGATATTGCAGTCAACAGGTATCAGTCAGTATCGACTTTGCATATATAGGGTGACGCGAAATTCGCGCACTCGGGCTTCTCAGCGCGACTCCTCACATGTTGTTGTTGTGGTCTTCAGTCCTGAGACTGATTTGATGCAGCTCTCCATGCTACTCTATCCTGTGCAAGGTTCTTCATCTCCCAGTACCTACTGCAGCCTACATCCATCTGAATCTGCTTAGTGTATTCATCTCTTGGTCCCCTCTACGATTTTTACCCTCCACGCTGCCCTCCAGTAATAAATTGGTGATCCTTTGATGCCTCAGAACATGTCCTACCAAACGATCCCTTCTTCTGGTCAAGTTGTGCCACAAACTCCTCTTCTCCCCAATTCTACTCAATACCTCCTCATTAGTTATGTGATCTACCCATCTAATCTTCAGAATTCTTTTGTAGCACCACATCTCGAAAGCTTCTATTCTCTTCTTGTCCAAACTATTTATCGTCCAGCTTTCACTTCCATACATGGTTACATTCCATACAAATACTTTCAGAAATGACTTCGTGACACTTAAATCTATACTCTATGTTAACAAATTTCTCTTCTCCAGAAACGCTTTTCTTGCCATTGCCAGTCTACATTTTATATCCTCTCTACTTCGACCATCGTGTGTTATTTTGTTCCCCAAATAGCAAAACTCATTTACTACTTTAAACGTCTTATTTCCTAATCTAATTCCCTCAGCATCACCCGAATTAATTCGACTACATTCCATTATCCTCGTTTTGCTTTTGTTGATGTTCACCTTATATCCTCCCTTCAAGACACCATCCATTCCGTTCAACTGCTCTTCCAAGTCCTTTGCTGTCTCTGCCATAATTACAATGTCATCGGCGAACCTCAACGTTTTTATTTCTTCTCCATGGATTTTAATACCTACTCCGAATTTTTCTTTTGTTTCCTTTACTGCTTGCTCAATATACAGATTGAATAGCATCGGGGAGAGGCTACAACTCTGTCTTACTCCCTTCCCAACCACTGCTTCCCTTTCATTTCCGTCGACTCTTATAACTGCCATCTGCTTTCTGTACAAATTGTAAATAGCCTTACGCTCCCTGTATTTTACCCCTGCCACCTTCAGAATTTGGAAGAGAGTATTCCAGTCAGCATTGTCAAAAGCTTTCTCTAAGTCTACAAATGCTAGAAACGTAGGTTTGCATTTCCTTAATCTTTCTTCTAAGATAAGTCGTAGGGTCAGTATTGCCTCACGTGTTCAAACATTTCTACGGAATCCAAAGTGATCTTCCCCGAGGTCGGCTTCTACCAGTTTTTCCATTCGTCTGTAAACAATTCGCGTTAGTATTTTGCAGCTGTGACTTATTAAACTGATAGTTCGGTAATTTTCACATCTCTCAACACCTGCTTTCTTTGGGATTGAAAGGCAAGAATAATAGTTGGTAATAATCTATGTGAACATTAGAGGAAGGTACAAAGAAAATAGGTTTCGCATCTAGTAGATGAAGTGATGCGAATAAATTCGAGCCCACGACGTGGAAAGTGCTTCTTTCAAAGCTGACCAATCTTCCATAACTACGATTGTAGTACGTAAATGCAAATGTTTTCCAGAGAAGCCGCTGCAATCGCTGTTGACGATTAAGATGGAAGATACCGTACCACCTGGACTACATTTACCAAATAAAAAACACATGCTTAAATTCAGGATCGAACCCTCGACCTCCTGCATACTAACCCAAAACGCTACCCACTGCGCCAACTGTACAGCGCAAGTAGGTCGTCTTGACAGAGGTAATAACTGTACATGCCGATACAGTGTTGCCAGATTGTCACTCTTCAACATCCTTTTCCGTCGGATGTGCACGCTGGACGAAATTTTGTGAGAGACATTTTTTTATCGCTGGCATGTGAGGAGTCGCGCTGCGAAGCCCGAGTGCGCGAATTTCGCTTTACCCTGTATAAATGATCTCGTATGCCTGAATGTCCTCTGTTAACTGGAATTATACCGCAAACTTCATAACCAGTACTAATGAAAGAATTTACCCATTTTCTTATAATGAGGGGCAACTTTCCGCGGTACATGTTCTTGTTGTCCACCCACATTTTCAGTTAACACAACTAGCACAACAGTTTCTTTTTTTTTTTTTTTAGCTTCAAACTAACTTTTATTTTGCGCCCTCATCGCCCAACGGCCCTGCAGCACTATCTGTGTTTACGGGCAGAAAAAAGATGCGGGTCTGCGGGTGTGGCACGTAACTTACAGGAGGGGCTGGTGGTTTCTCTAGTTGCGTCCTGCTGCGGGCAGCTCATTTGCATTTCGCAACTCACAGCGCTGGAATGGTCCGACGGTTCTCTAATTAAGGCCCTGGGCGACGCCTGGATCCTAGCCACACCACTCAGGCGAAGGCAAGTGAAACAACAAGTTGTATCTAAAGCGAAGCGATGCTTAAAACGCGATTCCGGAGTCTAGCGATACACGAACTGAGCCAGCCGAAAACACTGTGTTTTCTGGATTAAGCCCTTTCGTACATCAGCGAACAATCAAGTAAGCACTGGAAACTTAGGAAAAATAAAGCAGGTGATACAGATGATCTGGTTACGGCCTTAGATTTCATAGCCCTTTCATGCCTGTTTGACCTCTGCTTTCCTCTTCATCCTTTGGTACCCTACTTGCCGTCCACTGACGTCATCCGGGGTCTGTTATCTCCTCCTGCCATTTCCTATCTTCCCCGGGAATTGTCAGTCCAAATAAAGGAGTTCCAGAAAAAATCGTTAAGCACGATTTCAGATTTCCACAAAATACGACCAGACGCACCATCCTAAAAAGCAAACAGGTATATGAAACAGGTTGAATAGAATAACAGTCGAAAAATATTTGGAAGCATAGAGTAATAGCAAGCCAGTGACGATGATCCTTTTTTTACATAAAAAACGGATCGCGTCTGACGGAAATTTTCAACTACACGAATGGCGATAATCAATACTGAACAAAGTATACAATGTAGGTTTAATAAACAGGTATAGCTTTCATTCACCATTCATTCATACATAGGGACGTCTTGTTCACGTTTATACACTCGATTTACGTTACTTCTAGCAAACAAATAATCATTAATTTTTTTTTTTTTTTTTTTTTTTTTACAAATATGTATTTTATCAGTTAGTTACTTACATGCCCCATAGATCATTGAACTGGTTCTTTCACTGAAAGGATGTGGGAACAATCAGTTTGTAGGATATGTATACATGATTAGCGTTAATATTAATGAACACATTTTTTTTAGTCCCACTCCGTGTTCTCTTTTCAGAGGTGAATATTATCTTGAAATCGTGCTGACCGCCACATCGTCACTCGCTTGTCTGTTCGCGCAATACATCTTAAAAAAACGTTTTCAGTATGTTTACAATGTGGAAAACGTTCGTCATAAAATTTGCAACTGCTTCCTGCAGACTCAAGGACCTAAGTTTTCTGTCTTCTGTCTGTACAATTACGCCAAACAAGCAAAGGCTCCAGAGTTTATTTGTACCTACAGATTTCTTTTCCACACAGCCTTAACTACATTTAAATTTATCTTACGATCTCAAGCAGTACGACGGCCAATATTAAGAGCTGTTCAACGCACACTGATGAGAAGTACGTTCTGGTCATCTGAAAATGAACGTAGAAATGACATACTGTAACGAAGTTGCTGAATAATTTATTTTTGATTGTACGACCGAATTCGGCCAGGAACCATTTTCCAGCAAAAATTCTTGTTAACAGAAAGAATCAAATCTCCAACTGCAGTATGTTGGCATCAAGCAGCGGTCTATCTCCGTATGTCAAAATGTAATATTTACAAATTTGCTGTCTAACAAAAATTATTGTTTATAAATATTACATTTTGATGATTCAAATGGCTCTACGCACTATCGGACTTAACATCTGAAGTCATCAGTCCCCTAGAACTACTTAAACCTAACCAAGCTAAGGACATCACACACATCCATGCTCGAGGCAGGATTCGAACCTGCGACCGTTGCGGTCGCGCGGTTCCAGACTGTAGCGCCTAGAACCGCTCAGCCACTCCGGCCGGCTCTCACGAAATCCAATCACCAACTTTCTCCTGCAAATGCGAAAATATTTTGTTGACACCAACCTACATAGGTAGGAACTATCACCACGATAAAATAAGGGAAATCAGAGCTCGTTCTTCCCGTGCGCTATACAAGACTGGAATAACAGAGAATTGTGAAGGTGATTCGATGAACTCTCTGCCAGACACTTTAATGTGATTTGCAGAGTATCCATGAAGATGTAGACGTAGAGGTTAAGCTTGCATTCTGCTCGAGACAGAGACACTATACAGGTATACATTCTGGATGGTTTCGGCGGACATTTTCAGGGCTTTCAAGGTTTCTCGTGACGACGCCGTGGGACGAGCAGTGGCTACGGCGGGGTTTGCGTGCGGCGCCTCCATCTTCGCAGTGTCACGACGAGGTTCCTTCCCACGGCCGTGTCTCAAGGTGAGCCGCGCGCCGCGGGAGCACTGCAGCCCACCGCAGTTCACTGCACTACGACACCGCCTTCTGACACCGTGCACAAGTATACGACCGCAAGACACACGTCCTTACTCGTCAAATAAATTGCGCCCAGCGCGAAACATGTCAGTTGTTTACCGGAATCCACTATCAGATGATGATGATGATAATATTGATGATGTTTGGTTTCTTGGGCGCTCAACTGCGCAGTCATCAGCGCCCGTACAAAGTCCCAATTTTCACACAGTCCAAATTTTTGCACAATCCAGGCAATACACTGCTTACTAAACACGAACAACTTAATGCAAAACTCTAATATTTTCCAAATCTACACTACTGGCCATTAAAATTGCTACACCACGAAGATGACGTGCTACAGACGCGAAATTCAAGAAGATGCTGTGATATGCAAATGATTAGCTTTTCAGAACATTCACACAAGGTTGGCGCCGGTGGCGACACCTACAACGTGCTGACATGAGGAAAGATTCCAGCTGATTTCTCATACACAAACAGCAGTTGACCGGCATTACCTGGTGAAACGTTGTTGTGATGCCTCGTGTAAGGAGGAGAAATGCATAGCATCACGTTTCCGACTTTGTTAAAGGTCGGATTGTAGCCTATCGCCATTGCGGTTTATCGTATCGCGACATTGCAGTTGGCGTTGGTCGAGATCCAATGACTGTTAGCAGAATATGGAATCGGTGGGTTCAGCAGGGTAATACGGAACGCCGTGCTGGATCCCAACGGCCTCGTATCACTAGCAGTCGAGATGACAGGAATCTTATCCGCATGGCTGTAACGTCTCGATCCCTGAGTCAACAGATGGGGACGTTTTCAAGACAACAACCATCAGCACGAACAGTTCGACGACGTTTGCAGCAGCATGGCTGCAGTTACCCTTGACTCTGCATTACAGACAGGAGCGCCTGCGATGGTGTACTCGACTACAAACCTAGGTGCAC
The DNA here is from genome assembly GCF_023864275.1 of Schistocerca cancellata. Lineage (NCBI taxonomy): Eukaryota > Metazoa > Arthropoda > Insecta > Orthoptera > Acrididae > Schistocerca > Schistocerca cancellata. Next base: position 200,178,776 of record NC_064634.1, read on the forward strand.
GAATGGCAAAACGTCATTTTTTCGGATGAATCCAGGTTCTGTTTACAGCCTCATGATGGTCGCATCCGTGTTTGGCGACATCGCGGTGAACGCACATTGGTAGCGTGTATTCGTCATCGCCATAATGGTGTACCACCCGGCGTGATGGTATTGGTTGGTTCAAATGGCTCTGAGCACTATGAGACTTAACATCGGAGGTCATCAGTCCCCTAGACTTAGAACTACTTAAACCTAACTAACCTAAGGACATCACACACATCCATTCCCGAGGCAGGATTCGAACCTGCGACCGTAGCAGATGGTATGGGGTGCCATTGGTTACACGTCTCGGTCACCTCTTGTTCGCATTGACGGCACTTTGAACAGTGGACGTTACATTTCAAATGTGTTACGACCCATGGCTCTACCCTTCATTCGATCCCTGCGGAACCCTAGATTTCAGCAGGATAATGCAGGACCGCATGTTGCAGGTCCTGTACGGGCCTTTCTCGATACAGAAAATGCGCGACTGCTGCTCTGGCCAGCACATCTCCAGATCTCTCACCAAATGAAAACGTCTGGTCAATGGTGGCCGAGCAACTGGCTCGTCACAATACGCCAGTCACTACTCTTGATGAACTGTGGTATCGTGTTGAAGCTGCATGTCCAGCTGTAGCTGTACACGCCATCCAAGCTCTGTCTGACTCAATGCCCAGGCGTATCAAGGCCGTTATTACGGCCAGAGGTGGTTGTTCTGGGTACTGATTTGTCAGGATCTATGCACCCAAATTGCGTGAAAAGTAATCACATGTCAGTTCTAGTATAATGTATCTGTCCAATGAATACACGTTTATCATCTGCATTTTTTCTTGGTGTAGCAATTTTAAGGGCCAGTAGTATATTAAAAGCTGCGGTAAAAATTGTCTTAATTAACTATAAAATTTGAGTTTTTTTCTTAACATGAAGTTTAAAATGTATCAGCTCATTCATTTTTTCATGAATTAAGTAAATTCTAGAGTTTCATACACCTGTAAGTATGTTTTGTATGCATCGAAGAATCTCTCTTACTTATGAAGAAAAGTGTATCTATAGCAACAAATGCAACCAATAGTAAGTGAAAAAAGATGAAAGTTCACATGTAAAAAAATGTATTTTGTTATGTTTTTGAACTTCCTCTGCTGTAAGTGTGAATCCTGTATCCTTCCAGGTTATGCTGACGAAGTTTTTTGAATTTCTTTATAAAAGTATAGACAGAGGAAATTAAAATGTCCTGTGGGGCCTCTCCTGCTCTAAGCCAGCCCGTTTGACCTCCTACCGCCAGCCGCTGTGGCCGAGTGGTTCTAGGCGCTTCAGTCCGGAACCGCGCTGCTGCTGCTGCTGCTGCGGTGGCAGGTTCGAATCCTGCCTCGGGCGTGGACGTGTGTGATGTCCTTAGGTTAGTTGAGTTTAAGTAGTTCTAAGTCTAGGGGACTGATGACCTCAGATGTTAAGTCCCATAGTGCTTAGAGCCATTTTACCATTTGACCTCCTACTCCCCTTAAGACAGATGCCGGTATGGTTCCTTCGGAGGGGCACGGCCTCTTTTCGTCTCCATTCTGTTTCTACAATCATGCTCATAAATTAAAGATAATGCTGATACATGGTGAAACAACGCTCTGATGGGCGGTTTGCAGGTTTAAATCACCTCGGGGTTTGACCATGCGGTGGATTTGACCTGCGGTCGTCGCAAGATGGCGCTGGCAGCACTCCACATACGCAGAGGGGTGTTGGTGCATGTCGGAGTAAGATGCAGCGAGTAGGAGTGCAGACGTTTTCATAAGTGCTAATGATGACTGTGTGTTGAAAATGGCTCAAAGAACACATATTGATGACGTTATGAGGGGGGGAATACTAGGGCGACTGGAGGCTGGTCAAACACAGCAGATCGTAGCACGGGCCCTCCGTGTGCCACAAAGTGTGCTCTTAAGATTATGACAACGATTCCAGCAGACAGGAAACGTGTCCAGGCGCTACAGTACGGGACGTACACAGTGTACAACACCACAAACTGACCGATATCACACCATCAGTGCCCGCAGATGGAGTACTGCGGGTAGCCTTGTACGTGTGATCTTACCGCAGCCACTGGAAGAGTTGTCTCCAGACACACAGCCTACAGACGACTGAACAGACATGGTTGATTCGCCCGGAGACCCAGCAAGGTGCATTCCACTGACCCCTGGTCACAGGAGAGCCCGTAAAGTCTGCTGTCAAGAACACAGACATGGTCATTGGAACAGTGGTCCCAGGTTATGTTCACGGACGAGTCCAGTTATAGCCTGAACAGTGATTCTCGCCGGGTTTTCATCTGGCGTGAACCAGTAACCAGATACCAAGCCCTTAATGTCCTTGAAAGGGACCTGTAAGGAGGTCGTGGTTTGATGATATGGGGTGGGATTATGATTGGTGCACGAACACCCCTGCATGTCTTTGACAGAGGAACTGTAACAGGTGAGGTGTATCAGGACGTCATTTTGCACCAGTATGTCCGCCTTTTCAGGAGTGCAGTGGGACCCACCTTCCTCCTGATGGGTGAAAACGCACGGCCCCACCCAACTGCCATCGTGGCGGAGTACCTTGAAACAGAAGGCATCAGGCGAATGGAGTGGCCTGCCTGTTCTCCAGACCTAAACCCCATCGAGCACGTCTGGGTTGCTCTCGGTCGAAGTATTGCTGCACGTCTTGAAACCCCTACGACACTTCAGGAGCTCCAATAGGCACTGGAGCAAGAATGGGAATCTGTACCCCATCAGCTGCTTGATCACCTGATCCACAGTATGCCAACCCGTTTGCGACCTGTGTACGTGTGCATGGTGATTATATCCCATATTGATGTCGGTTGTACATTCGCAGTAACCAGCGGCGTTTTGTAGCACATATGTTTCGGGACCTATCACCAATACATCTACATTTATACTCCGCAAGCCACCCAACGGCGTGTCGCGGAAGGCACTTTACGTGCCACTGTCATTACCTCCCTTTCTGTTCCAGTAGAGTACGGTTCGCGAGAAGAACGACAGCAGGAAAGCCTCCGTGCGCGCTCGAATCTCTCTAATTTTACTTTCGTGATCTCCTCGGGAGGTATAAGTAGGGGAAGCAATATATTCGATACATCATCCAGAAACGCACCCTCTCGAAACCTGGACAGCAAGCTACACCGCGATGCAGAGCGCCTCTCTTGCAGAGTCTGCCACTTGAGTTTGCTAAACGTCTCCGTAACGCTATCACGCTTACCAAATAACCCTGTGACGAAACGCGCCGCTCTTCTTTGGATCTTCTCTATCTCCTCTGTCAACCCGACCTGGTACGGATCCCACACTGATGAGCAATACTCAAGTATAGGTCGAACGAGTGTTTTGTAAGCCACCTCCTTTGTTGATGGACTACATTTTCTAAGGACTCCCCCAATGAATCTTAACGTGGTACCCGCCTTACCAACAATTAATTTTATATGATCATTCCACTTCAAATCGTTCCGCACGCACACTCCCAGATATTTTACAGAAGTAACTGCTGCCAGTGTTTGTTCCGCTATCATATAATCATACAATAAAGGATCCTTCTTTCTATGTATTCGCAATACATTACATTTGTCTGTGTTAAGGGTCAGTTGCCACTCCCTGCACCAAGTGCCTATCCGCTGCAATTCTTCCTGCATTTTGCTGCAATTTTCTAATGCTGCAACTTCTCTGTATACTACAGCATCATCTGGGAAAAGCCGCATGGAACTTCCGACGCTATCTACTAGGTCATTTATACAGGGTGTTACAAAAAGGCACGGCCAAAGTTTCAGAAAACATTCCTCACACACAAATAAAGAAAAGATGTTATGTGGGCATGTGTCCGGAAACGCTTAATTTCCATGTTAGAGCTCATTTTAGTTTCGTCAGTATGTACTCCAACGTGATCAAATTGTAAATTTTCACAAACATGTGTGGGCTGACGAGAATCCCCACGCAATTGTGCAATCACGTCATCAACACAGATTTTCTGTGAACGTTTGGGCAGGCATTGTTTGTGATGTCTTCATTGGGCCCCATGTTCTTCCACCTACGCTCAATGGAGCACGTTATTAAGATTTCATACGGTACCTGTGCTGCTAGAACATGTGCCTTTACAAGTACGACACAACATGTGGTTCATGCACGATGGAGCTCCTGGACATTTCAGTCGAAGTGTTCGTACGCTTCTCAAGAACAGATTCGGTGACCGATGGATTGGTAGAGGCGGACCAATTCCATGGCCTCCACGCTCTCCTGACCTCAACCCTCTTGACTTTCATTTGTGGGGGCATTTGAAAGCTCTTGTCTACGCAACCCCGGTACAAAATGTAGAATCTCTTCGTGCTTGTATTGTGGACGGCTGTGATACAATACGCCATTCTCCAGGGTTGCATCAGCATCAGGGATTCCATGCGACGGAGGGTGGATGCATGTATCCTCGCTAATGGAGGACATTTTGAACATATCCTGTAACAAAGTGTTTGAAGTCACGCTGGTACGTTCTGTTGCTGTGTGTTTCCATTCCATGATTAATGTGATTTGAAGAGAAGTAATAAAATGAGCTCTAACATGGAAAGTAGGCGTTTGCGGACACATCTCCACATAACATATTTTCTTCCTTTGTGTGTGAGGAATGTTTCCTGAAAGTTTGGCCGTACCTTTTTGTAACACCCTGTATATACTGTGAAAAGCAATGGTCCCATAACACTCCCCTGTGGCACGCCAGAGGTTACTTTAACGTCTGTAGACGTCTGTGCATTGAGAACAACATGCTGTGTTCTGTTTGCTAAAAACTCTTCAATCCAGCCACACAGCTGGTCTGATATTCCGTAGGCTCTTACTTTGTTTATCAGGCGACAGTGCGGTACTGTATCGAACGCCTTCCTGAAGTCAAGGAAGTTGGCATCTACCTGGGAGCCTGTATCTAATATTTTCTGGGTTTCATGAACAAACTAAGCGAGTTGGGTCTCACACGATCGCTGTTTCCGGAATCCATGTTGATTGCTACTGAGTTGATTCTGTGTTTCCAGAAATGACATGATACGCGAGCATAAAACATGTTGCAAAATTCTACAACAGATCGACGTCAGAGATATAGGTCTATAGTTTTGCGCGTCTGCTCGACGACCCTTCTCGAAGACGGCGACTACCTGTGCTCTTTTCCAATCATTTGGAACCTTCCGTTCCTCTAGAGACTTGCGGTACACGGCTGTTAGAAAGGGGCAAGTTCTTTCGCGTAATCTGTGTAGAATCGAATTGGTATCCCGTGGACTTACAGATCTGTGTCGTGTGTGTTCCCTATGTGCCTGTTCTATTAGCGCCAGTTTTGTGTAGTGCCACGTTGTGTGGCACCACATTCTGTAATGATCCTTAATTTATGAGCATGAATGTAGTTATCCGCCACTGTACGTAAACTCCTAGCAGGACGTGTAATTGTAATGGGGAAGTAGTGGTAAACAAGTTGTGGATGTGTGAGAGAGGGAGAGTGGCAGCTGGCTGTGCCCGTGGGATCCGTGGACCGGCCGTACCCAGTCGTCCAGGTGGCTGGAGACGGCTTGTGCTCGGGTTGGTCCGCTGGCGTGACCCCCCGCCGCGACTCACTAGAAGACCGCGACGGCGGGCCAGGTAGCGGCGTTCGTTCTCGCTCCCTTCCGCGCTATTTGTCACATTCTCCGCGCATTCACTCAGCACGGGCGGCGCGGCCCTCCACAATAGCCGCAGAGACCGTCTCTGGGACCGAGGGGTGACCGCGGGTGTTCAGACCCCGGGTCTAGCCGCTGCCGCCGCGCACCGGGCTGCTGCGTAGCGGAACGGAACAGGGCCCCGTGCAACGCGTGCCGCGCCGACACCCTCCATTACTCATCCCGAGTTTTGTGTCGTCATACGACTGTCGCGCGATAACCGCCGGTATTCAGAGACGTCGGTACCTGCAGCGTTTCAAAGCGACTGACGACGCCTCGCTGGCATTTCCGGGAGCGCTACGAAACTTGACACCGCAGTTCACCTAGCTCGGCTCGTCACATTATCCGAGATGAAATACCATCGCGGGAATCTACTCTCGAGTCCAATATGGCTCCAGTGTGTAACGAGAAAATCAGAAAGGAGGGGCACCGACAAAAGGACCGGAAGTTCATGCACAACTTTCGGAAGCTTTTGATTAGTTTCATGGGATTTAACCATTTATTTGATACAGGCTGAAATATTGTGAAGAGAAAGTATGAAGTTACTTAAGCCGGTATTACACGATACATCTATTGTATACAAGTCCGCACCAGCGCACCAAGGTGGCCGGCCGTGGTGGCCGAGTAGTTATAGGCGCTTCAGTCTGGAACCGCGCAAGCTACGGTCGCAGGTTCGAATCCTGCCTCGGGCATGGATGTGTGTGATGTCCTTAGGTTAGTTAGGTTTAAGTAGTTCTCAGTCTAGGGGGCTGATGACCTCGGATGTTAAGTCTCATACTGCTCAGAGCCATTTGAACCTTTTTTGAGCGCCCCAAGGGTAAATATTCGGAACCGCAGGCTTGTTTACGTCACTGAGTGTGAAAGTTGATATTTTTGTAAAGCTCCCACTCACTCAATGGCAATTTAATTTCGATGTAGACAAGTGTAATGTGCTGCGAATACATAGAAAGAAAGCCCCCTTATCATTAATTACAATATATCAGGTCAGCAACTGGAAGCAGTTAATTCCATAAATTATCTGGGAGTGCGCATTAGCAGTGATTTAAAATGGAATGATCTTATAAAGTTGATCGTCGGTAAAGCAGATGCCAAACTGAGATTCATTGGAAGAATCCTAAGGAAATGCAATCCGAAAACAAAGGAAGTAGGTTACAGTACGCTTGTTCGCCCACTGCTTGAATACTGCTCACCAGTGTGGGATCCGCGCCAGATAGGGTTGATAGAAGAGATAGGGATGATCCAACGGAGAGCAGCGCGCTTCGTTACAGGATCATTTAGTAACCGCGAAAGCGTTACGGAGATGATAGACAAACTCCAGTGGAAGACTCTGCAGGACAGACGCTCAGTAGCTCGGTACGGGCTTTTGTTGAAGTTTCGAGAACATACCTTCACCGAAGAGTCAAGCAGTATATTGCTCCCTCCTACGTATAACTCGCGAAGAGACCATGAGGATAAAATCAGAGAGATTAGAGCCCACACAGAGGCATGCCGACAATCCTTCTTTCCACGAACAATAGGAGACTGGAACAGAAGGGAGAACCGATAGAGGTACTCAAGGTACCCTCCGCCACACACCGTCAGGTGGCCTGTGGAGTATGGATGTAGATGTAGAACCTCTGAGATGTCTAGGTTCTTACTGTGAGGTCGTGTGACTAGGGCTTCCCCCGTCGGGTAGACCGTTCGTCGGGTGCAAGTATTTCGGTTTGACGCCACTTCAGCGACTTCCGCGTGATGGGGATGAAATGATGATGATTAGGACAACACAACACTCAGTCCCTGAGCGGAGAAAATCTCCGACCCAGTCGGGAATCGAACCCGGGCCCTTGGGATTGACATTCTGTCGCGCTGACCACTCAGCTACCGGGGGCAGACTAGGTTCTTATTGATAAGGCAGATACTGCTATCTTGTGCAGCTAGAGAGAAATTAAGTTATGATTATAAAGACTAATACACTAAAATGTTCATTGCATGCCACGGAGGTACAAGCAAATGCTTACCTGTATTTACCTTTGACAGCAGTTTGGACATGGAGGATGCCATTATCTAGTGCAGCAACTGGCATAACAGTGGCCGACGTACGAGTTGGGAGAAGTGCAGGACAACAGGTTCGATCCTGGCTGGGAAGAAGGGCGTGAAGGCGGGGACGTATACTGCCTGTTAATGATGCTCCTTGTTTTGACCAGTTGCTGTCGATCGTACGTGACCAGATTCGCGCAAAGTGACACAGTAATGAGGGAAGCTATTTCACAATAGTGCGACCGCAAATATGCAAAACGGTTTTTCACAGCCCTCACTGGTCGCGGCCGGCACAACTTCTCTGTCTCGTGCGGCTACCGAGTCAACCTTCATGGCATGCTCAAATAATACAGAAAATACAATCAAAAACAGGTGCAGTAATTTTACAAATTAAGGTGATGCGTACAAATATCGAAAGTAAAATTAAAAATGATGTTGTTGTTCTGGTCTTCAGTCCAGAGACTGGTTTGATGCAACTCTCCATGCAACTCTATCCTGTGCAAGCTTCATCATCTCCAAGTACCTACTCCAATCGACATCCTTCTGAATCTGATTAGTGTATTCAGCTCTTGGTCTCCCTCTACGAGTTTGAGGCTCCATACTGCCATCCAATATTAAATTGGTGATCCCTTAATGCCTCAGAACATGTCCTACCAACCGATCCCTTCTTCTAGTCAAGAAATTAAAAATATAAACTTAGAATTAAATATTTGTAGACGTACCTTATTAGGGTACTGGCCGAGCGGTTCTAGATGCTTCAGTCTGGAACCGCGCGACCGCTACGGTCGCAGTTCGAATCCTGCCTCGGGCTTGGATGTGTGTGATGTCCCTAGGTTAGTTAGGTTTAAGTCATTCTAAGTTCTAGGGGACTGATGACCTCAGATGGTAAGTCTCATAGTGCTCAGAGTCTTTTGAATCATATTAGGGTACGTTGTATCTGTAGGATCACATAAGACACCTTTCCTTGCTGTATACTTCAATAAGCACGTTTATACTTTGTTTTCATTCCATTTCTACAATAAGAAGCTATCATTAAATACAGAGCTTTTCTCAATGGCAATGCAAAGTAGAGATTTTAATTTCATTTGTTACTCTTTGTATATATAATTATTCACTGAAAAATGAGTATAATATCTCGTGCAATAACTAAAGGCGTCCTCAAGAGCTCACGTATATCTCGTCTGCTGACGGCACGTGAAAACGATAACAAGCAGAAAACCCGCTTGAAATGCAGCGTTCTCCACGGCAGAATAGAATGGTTCCTATTACTCTCCGGCGGATAAAGCATATGCTAAAATCGCGGCTTCTTCCATTCTGCCGCTAGATGGCAGGCCGTCTACTCCAGGTTTGCATACGCTATGCGCATCGTGTGATAGCAGCTTTCAATTAGATGTGCCGAAATATATTCGACAAACGTTGTTTCAAAATACGATATGTTACCTGTAAATGCCATTGCCCACAAAAGGCGCACTGGTGCTACAATAAAACTACTACAATATTGTTTCTGTGGTTGAAAAACAATGGTTGCATTTTGCACTATAGCGTTTGAACCAATTCATTTTTGCCACAAACTACACAACAGTTGCACATTTTCCACCTTTTACAGTCGACTATCCTCAGAGCAAAGTCTACATTTACGTATTTGGCCCATACTCTGACCAGTGACTAAAACTGTCCTATCGTATATCACACGCCGCACAGGAGCTCCTGTTTCCTCTTTCTGGTCTTGCAGTACAATCATGAATAGTTTCCATGTAAAAACGTGTAAAACAGGGAAAGTTTAATTATAACCAGCCGGTACAAAATGAACAGCAAGGGTTCCAACTCATATTCGTGGGGCGCACTTGAAGTTAATTCTACATCTGTCGATGGCCATCCACCCAAGATAACACGCTGGGTCCTCTCTACCAAGAAATCTTCAATCGATTCACAAATTTCGCTTAGTACCATGAACCATGGACCTTGCCGTTGGTGGAGAGGCTTGCGTGCCTCAGCGATACAGATAGCCGTACCGTAGGTACAACCACAACGGAGGGGTATCTGTTGAGAGGCCAGACAAACGTGTGGTTCCTGAAGAGGGGCAGCAGCCTTTTCAGTAGTTGCAAGGGCAACAGTCTGGATGATTGACTGATCTGGCCTTGTAACAATAACCAAAACGGCCTTGCTGTGCTGGTACTGCGAACGGCTGAAAGCAAGGGGAAACTACGGCCGTAATTTTTCCCGAGGGCATGCAGCTTTACCGTATGATTAAATGATGATGGCGTCCTCTTGGGTAAAATATTCCGGAGGTAAAATAGTCCCCCATTCGGATCTCCGGGCGGGGACTACTCAAGAGGATATCGTTATCAGGAGAAAGAAAACTGGCGTTCTACGGATCGGAGCGTGGAATGTCAGATCCCTTAATCGGGCAGGTAGGTTAGAAAATTTAAAAAGGGAAATGGATAGGTTAGATATAGTGGGAATTAGTGAAGTTCGGTGGCAGGAGGAACAAGACTTCTGGTCAGGTGACTACAGGGTTATAAACACAAAGTCAAATAGGGGTAATGCAGGAGTAGGTTTAATAATGAATAGGAAAATAGGAGTGCGGGTAAGCTACTACAAACAGCATAGTGAACGCATTATTGTGGCCAAGATAGATACGAAGCCAACACCTACTACAGTAGTACAAGTTTATATGCCAACTAGCTCTGCAGATGACGAAGAAATTGAAGAAATGTATGATGAAATAAAAGAAATTATTCAGATAGTGAAGGGAGACGAAAATTTAATAGTCATGGGTGACTGGAATTCGAGTGTAGGAAAAGGGAGAGAAGGAAACGTAGTAGGTGAATATGGATTGGGGCTAAGAAATGAAAGAGGAAGCCGCCTGGTAGAATTTTGCACAGAGCACGACTTAATCATAGCTAACACTTAGTTTAAGAATCATGATAGAAGGTTGTATACATGGAAGAACCCTGGAGATACTAAAAGGTATCAGATAGATTATATAATGGTAAGACAGAGATTTAGGAACCAGGTTTTAAATTGTAAGACATTTCCAGGGGCAGATGTGGACTCTGACCACAATCTATTGGTTATGACCCGTAGATTAAAACTGAAGAAACTGCAAAAAGGTGGGAATTTAAGGAGATGGGACCTGGATAAACTGAAAGAACCAGAGGTTGTACAGAGTTTCAGGGAGAGCATAAGGGAACAATTGACAGGAATGGGGGAAAGAAATACAGTAGAAGAAGAATGGGTAGCTTTGAGGGATGAAGTAGTGAAGGCAGCAGAGGATCAAGTAGGTAAAAAGACGAGGGCTAGTAAAAATCCTTGGGTAACAGAAGAAATATTGAATTTAATTGATGAAAGGAGAAAATATAAAAATGCAGTAAGTGAAGCAGGCAAAAAGGAATACAAACGTCTCAAAAATGAGATCGACAGGAAGTGCAAAATGGCTAAGCAGCGATGGCTAGAGGACAAATGTAAGGATGTAGAGGCTTATCTCACTAGGGGTAAGATAGATACTGCCTACAGGAAAATTAAAGAGACCTTTGGAGATAAGAGAACCACTTGTATGAACATCAAAAGCTCAGATGGAAACCCAGTTCTAAGCAAAGAAGGGAAAGCAGAAAGGTGGAAGGAGTATATAGAGGGCCTATACAAGGGCGATGAACTTGAGGACAATATTATGGAAATGGAAGAGGATGTAGATGAAGACGAAATGGGAGATACGATACTGCGTGAAGAGTTTGACAGAGCACTGAAAGACCTGAGTCGTAACAAGGCCCCCGGAGTAGAGAACATTGCGTTGGAACTACTGATGGCCTTGGGAGAGCCAGTCCTGACAAAACTCTACCATCCGGTGAGCAAGATGTATGAAACAGGCGAAATACCCTCAGACTTCAAGAAGAATATAATAATTCCAATCCCAAAGAAAGCAGGTGTTGACAGATGTGAAAATTACCGAACAATCAGTTTAATAAGCCACAGCTGCAAAATACTAACACGAATTCTTTACAGACGAATGGAAAAACTGGTAGAAGCCGACCTCGGGGAAGATCAGATTGGATTCCGTAGAAATGTTGGAACACGTGAGGCAATACTGACCTTACGACTTATCTTAGAAGAAAGATTAAGGAAAGGCAAACCTACGTTTCTAGCATTTGTAGACTTAGAGAAAGCTTTTGACAATGTTGACTGGAATACTCTCTTTCAAATTCTAAAGGTGGCAGGGGTAAAATACAGGGAGCGAAAGGCTATTTACAATTTGTACAGAAACCAGATGGCAGTAATAAGAGTCGAGGGGCATGAGAGGGAAGCAGCGGTTGGGAAGGGAGTAAGACAGGGTTGTAGCCTCTCCCCGATGTTATTCAATCTGTATATTGAGCAAGCAGTAAAGGAAACAAACGAAAATTTCGGAGTAGGTATTAAAATCCATGGAGAAGAAATAAAAACGTTGAGGTTCGCCGATGACATTGTAATTCTGTCAGAGACAGCAAAGGACTTGGAAGAGCAGTTGAATGGAATGGATGGTGTCTTGAAGGGAGGATATAAGATGAACATCAACAAAAGCAAAACGAGGATAATGGAATGTAGTCGAATTAAGTCGGGTGATGTTGAGGGTATTAGATTAGGAAATGAGACACTTAAAGTAGTAAAGGAGTTTTGCTATTTGGGGAGCAAAATAACTGATGATGGTCGAAGTAGAGAGGATATAAAATGTAGACTGGCAATGGCAAGGAAAGCGTTTCTGAAGAAGAGAAATTTGTTAACATCGAGTATAGATTTAAGTGTCAGGAAGTCATTTCTGAAAGTATTTGTATGGAGTGTAGCCATGTATGGAAGTGAAACATGGACGGTACATAGTTTGGACAAGAAGAGAATAGAAGCTTTCGAAATGTGGTGCTACAGAAGAATGCTGAAGATTAGATGGGTAGATCACATAACTAATGAGGAAGTATTGAATGGGATTGGGGAGAAGAGAAGTTTGTGGCAAAACTTGACCAGAAGAAGGGATCGGTTGGTAGGGCATGTTCTGAGGCATCAAGGGATCACCAATTTAGTATTGGAGGGCAGCGTGGAGGGTAAAAATCGTAGGGGGAGACCAAGAGATAAATACACTAAGCAGATTCAGAAGGATGTAGGTTGCAGTAGGTACTGGGAGATGAAGAAGCTTGCACAGGATAGAGTAGCATGGAGAGCTGCATCAAACCAGTCTCAGGACTGAAGACCATAACAACAACAACCTTATACGAGCATACCTTCGATAATACGCGTAATAACACCTTGTGATGGCCGGCAGGGCCACATGGAAATGTTAATGGAGGCCTCAAACCTGAAATTGCTTTGAACGCTTGAGTGCCGGACTCGGCATGGCCCCCGCCTCCCTATAGGGTGTGGAGCTACCCTGGCGGCGCCTGCCGTGGTCCCTCCGCTCGCGTGCCTCGCCTCGCACGGAACGGGCATAAACAGCGCCGCCTTCCGCATACATGAAACATTTGTTTTACAGCCCCTATTTCGGTCACGCCGAGTGCCGCCGGTGTCTTGTAGCGAGTAACTGTGAACAGCGCAGTGAAAGGAAAAAAAAAAAAACTGTGCCACTGTAGTATGAGGACTCCAGGCATTTCCGTAGTATCAGAACACAGTAGCAAAAGGTCAGAAGTAAAAGCTATCACCGTGTGTGAACGTATACGCCCTTTGGACATTATGCTCCGCACACAGTTACATGTACTGTCGGATCGCTTGATAATATTCAGTTTCTCACATTACACTGCTTTGGAGCTGTGCGAAAAGATGTAATGACTATGTGGAAAAACTCGTAACAGGACACCGTGGAAATACGTTGATAGACTGGGTTTTTGTAAATCCTTGTTACAGACTCGCAGTACTTGTAGAGGGGAGTGAGCATATAGTACTTTGTATGGGAATCAATGTCCGGAAACGTTCGTTTCTGTGCTACAGTCGTTTGAAAACATGTTTGCTAGGTAGGTTTGCAACAGGCTGTGTGTGTGTGTGTGTGTGTGTGTGTGTGTGTGTGTGTGTGTGTGTTGAACCAGGGACCTAGAAACGACGGAGAGGCTTCGTCCCGTTGTAGCCCTCAGTGGTTCACAACCCCACAACAGGCTACAGCAGTCCACCCACCCCACCGCCGCCCCACACTGAACCCAGGGTTACTGTGCAGTCCGGCGCTCAGTGGATCCCCCCACCCCCACCCCCTACCCCTCGAACGTCTCATACCTGATGAGTGTAACCCCAAATGTTTGCGTGGTAGAGTAATTATGGTGTACACGTATGTAGAGACAGTGCTTGCGCACCGATTGCCGACGTATAACTGAGGCGGAATAAGGGGAACTAGCCTGCATTCGCCGAGGCAGATGGAAAACCACCTTAAAAACCATCGACAGACTGGCCGGCACACCGGACCTCGACACTAATTCGCCGGGTGGATTCGTGCTGGGGACCGGCGCGCCTTCCCGATCGGGAAGCAGCGCGTTAGATAGCGCGGCTAGCACTGGGTTGTGAACCACTGTGCACGACTCAATGTCAGGCCCAAACTTCCAAATGTCGTCGTTCCTGCGTCACAATCTGTACTCGTACAGGAGAACATTGCACTGTTCTTCTTAGTAACTCAGGCACTGTAATATCGAATCTATCCGCCAATACCCGGCAACTACTTTCAAATAATATTCCTGCATGTCATGACGATGTATCTATGTGACTAGTACCTATATGCCTATCAGAGTTGGTCAGACTGAAGTGTGCATGTGTTTCCACTAATGTTATATAGTAATCATAAAATGCAAATGAACTGTAATTGAATTATTAATGTTATAACTAGACCGCGGATTTTAGGTAAAAACCAATTTTGTTCCTGAGTTTCTATTTGCATAAAAATTTGTATGTATGCGTTTCATGACTATTTACACTTAATAGCGTTAATTCTATAGGACCTAAAAAAGCCTATTTCGACGTTAGTGCCTATTTTTCCCTACTTCGGCTTTAATATCCTAAAAAGTGCCCATTTCATGATATAAGACAGTGGCTCCAAGTTTTTCCGCACTATACGACAGATGGAAAAAAAAATATTTTCTGCCCAGCGTGCAGCAAGGTGGCTCATGCTCCGTATTTGCCTGACACTTCGGCCTTTTTTTATTTTTTTATATCTCTATCCCTGTTAATGCCAAATACTCTTTATAGGTGTTGATTATTCATATGTAAAAAATAGATCACGGATCTTTAGGTTAAAACCTATTTTTTTCCTAAATTCCAATTTGCATATAAGTTGGTACTTACGCGTTTCGTGACGAACTAAGCTGAATACCGTTAGTTCTATAGGACCTAAAATTGCGTATTTCGACGTTGGCGCCTAATTTTGCCTATTTCGGCATCAAAATCCTAAAAAGTACCTATTTCGTTAATCTGACATAGAGTTCTTGTGTTTTCAAAGATTAGAAAAAGTAAGTAAACTTAGCGCTTTACGTCTCGTCGAAGGCGAAGGTCGTTAGAGACTGTTTACAATTCCTTTGCTTGCCTTACTACCAACAGCACTCGGCACGGTTGAATGGGCATCCATCCAAGTACGCACCGAGCGCGACAGTGCTTAACTTCGGTGAGCGAATGGGAACCGGTCAAAGATTTGAGTTACACATTAGAATCGAACGTGGGAATACTAAATGTTATATTTGAAAATGTTTCGTTCGTAGGATTCTGGCCAGCTGTGTATTTTCGCAAAGAAACGGTTTCATAGGCCTTAAGCTGAGCACGGATTAAAAAATCACAATGTTAATCGTAGACGCCCTCTATAGCTAAATTACTGCCCTTCGCGCATTTTCTCGCTGCTGTCTACAGGCAGGCCTATCAAACTACTCTGTTTCGTGAAAGGTATTATACGTGAATTTTCCGGTTCCAAAAATAGTTTGCAAGTAGTGACAGCACCGGTAGATTCCATTCGCTCGTTCAGAAGGGGCGGCCATCTGTCAGGTGCCGTATGTCCAGCAACGAGTACGGTACTTCCCCTACCGCTCCCATGCACCGCAGTAAAATAAAAAAATAAAAAAGAAAAAAAATCTAGTTTCTGTGTGAATTACTACGCCATGCCGAAAACAGCTAGTTCAAAGTCTACTTATATAACGCAGTGGCTGCAAGATTTTCCGCATTAGCGTCTACAACAGGTGGGAAAATTATTTTCTACCGAGCATGCAACAAAGTTTTTGATATTTTTCTTAGACTTCTTATTTTCCTGTCACATAGGATTATTTTTTATCGCTATCCTTTACTAATAAGAAATACTCTTTATATGCGATTCTAACTGCATTTCCCTTTTCTCTCGTATTAGGTTTCGAGTGTTAAGAAATCTCACTTAACTCAGCATGCAGATGGAATCGCACATATAGCTAATGTTGAACGAAAGTCAAAATTGAAGCAATCTTTTAACCAATAAATCTGGTGAATCCTCCGAAGAAAAAAAAAAAACAAGTTCTGTAGTGATTTGTGTCATGCACTTGTGGCAGCAAACATCCCCTTTCGGAAACTAGAAAACACTATTTTCAGAGGTTTTCTTGAGAAGTACTGCCATCAGTCTATTCCTGCAGAGTCAACTTTACGTAAGAATTATGTGGATTCAGCTTACAATGCTGCATTGCACAGAATACGAGAAGATGTTGGAGAATCTTGTATATGGAGTTCTGTGGATGAAACTACTGACAGTCTTAGCCGTTACATTGCAAACCTGATTATTGGCAAGCTAGATTCAGATGCTCCATCCAGGGCTCATTAGATTTACTCAAAAGAGCTTGCAAAAACTAACCGCCGGCCGGAGTGGCCGTGCGGTTCTAGGCGCTACAGTCTGGAACCGTGCGACCGCTACGCTCGCAGGTTCGAATCCTGCCTCGGGCATGGATGCTTGTGATGTCCTTAGGTTAGTTAGGTTTAATTAGTTCTAAGTTCTAGGCGACTGATGACCTCAGAAGTTAAGTCGCATAGTGCTCAGAGCCATTTGAACCATTTGAAAAACTAACCAACAAACAATAGCACAGTTTGTGAACAATGGGCTTAAGGTGCTATACCCAAACGGAGTGGATGAGAATAAGGTGCTTCTGGCCGTCACTGATGCTGCTGCATATGTGATAGCAGCGTTTCAACTATTAAAAGTATTCTACCCATTGATGCTGCACGTAACTTGTGTAGTGTATGGGATCAACCGCACAGCAAAGCAAGTAAGGCTACAATTTCCTAAAGTAAATAAAGTAATATCTATGGTGAAAAAAATTTTTGTTAAGGCACCATCAAGAATACAGGCATCATCTCTCAGCTGTCCAGAAGCTGGTTGAAAATATACCGGAGGATGCTGCATCCGTAACTGCAGCAATGGAGTTACTCAAAGATTCTCCTTTAAAACGGGACTTATCTTACATTAGGGCCCACTACGCATTTATGGCAAGAATAATTTCACAATTAAAAGGCTCAAGGAGACCTATCTACGACAATATTTCCTTGCTTGAAGAAGTCAAAATGAAAATTAATGAAGCGCCAGGTGAAGTAGGGGAAAAAGTACGGGCAAAAATGCAAATGGTTTTGCAGAAGAACACTGGCCTGAAGGAGTTGTGCGCAACTGCCGATATAGTTAGTGGAAAATCTAGCACTCCTGACTGCAGCATTCCTGTCCAACATGCGCCGAAAATGAAGTACGCCCCTGACACATCTGTTGATGTAGAACGTTATTTTTCAGCGTATAAATTGATTCTGACTGACAAGCGCCACAGTTTTTCACTAGAAAACCTAGAAAAGATTTTGGTTATTTATTGTGAAGCCAACTATGGTCAGAATATGTGAAACTACGAATGTATTAATTAAACCATTGCCACATCCTTTTTACTGAGATCTTTTTCTTCCAGGAACTCAAAAATATTTGTAGTTATGTTCAGCATTAATGTTGTAGATTGCTGTGCTGTGCAAATATTCATTCTCCTTGTGTTAATGACTAATAAGATGTTCATACTGTCAACACTGTTTATTTTAATTTATTTTTATTTTCTCTTCATCATTTTTATTAGAGCCTATTTTAGGTTTTATATAGCCTAAATGAACTACTGAAGGAGCCTATTTTAGGTGCCTAAAACACACTTTTTTACGACCTAAAAATCCGTGGTCTAGTTATAACATATGCATTTCGAGTTTGTTATTATGTGTAATGTTGACTTCAGTGGGATACTGACAATCGATCTTGGCACAGTCCTAAATTCTCCATTGCATAATCTTTGACCTACTTCGTTCAGTTCATGTGCATAACACTCAAATACGTCTCTGAGGTTAAATGGACATAATGCTGCTTATTTATAGCTTATGTCAGTGATCGACATATGTACTTCTGATTACTGTTATTCCAATTACGCAAATGCATAGCTGAGATGGTTCTGTATGAACTTTGTTGCAGTGATGTAAGATGTGTTTTACTAATGTTGTTTCACGTAACAGCTGCATACTTTCGTGCTACACACTTTGTTATACGAGGTGCGACAGTAAAGTAATGGGACTGATTTTCTTTGCAAGATGTGGCAACCCTGCAGGCTTGCGTAGGGACAATATCTTTGACCTTGGTCTATAAGCTGCTTCTAGTCGAAGCGGCATATCGATGCAACTGCTCAGTCGTGAGTTGTGCTGTAAGAAGTTAACATGCGCGTTTGCGTCTCTCGTCACGGAAATGGAACCGCATAATATTGCGCAACGGTATGCCATTTCTTTTTGCGTTAAATTGGGTGAAAACGCGACGACAACTTACGGTAAGCTTCAGAAAGCTTTTGGAGAGGAGGTTATGTCAAGAGCTCAAGTTTTTCTTTGGGATAAAATGTTTAGTGAAGGCAGAACGAATGTTGAAGATGAAGACGGCAATGACAGCAACCTCACGGACGGATGTCAACTTGGTCCGGGTGCGTGAACTCGTACGACCTGGTCGAAGATTATCCGTGAAAATTACTGCAGAAGAACTGAACATCAATCGAGAAACGATTCATCTAATAATAACTGAAGATATTGGTATGAGAAAGATTTGTACAAAAATGGTCCCCAAAAATCTCACACCACAACAGCAAGAAACACGGAAAAATGTGGCAGCTGATCTGTTGGAGCAAACGGAAATTAATCCAGAGTTGTTGAGCCATGCTATCACTGGTGATGAAAGTTCATTTTTTCAGTACGATCCAGAGACAAAACGCCGATGTTCGCAATGGTGCTCAAAGGGATCACCCAGACCAAAAAAAGCTCGCATGTCAAAGTCAAAAGTAAATGCATGCTTGTGTGCTTCTTTGATTCCAAGGGGATTGTTCAAAAAGAGTGGGTGCCTCCTGGACAGACAGTTAACCAATATTACTAGAAAGAAATTTTAGAAAGACTTCGTAAAAGAGTTCTCCGTCTCCGTGCCAACATTGCTGATAATTGGATTCTGCATCACGATAATGCGCCATCCCATACTGCTCTGTCAGTACAAAAATTTTTAACCTCAAAACAAATTTCAGTACTACCACAACCACCTTATTCACCGTGCGACTTTTTTCTATTTCCAAGAGTCAAAACAGCGGTCAAGGGACACCATTTTCAAACAACACAAGATGTCCAAAAAGCTGTGACGAAGGTCTTGGAGGATATTACAGAAGATGAGTTCCAGAAATGTTACCATCAATGGCAGAAGCGCTGAAAAAAGTGTGTGCAATCAGAATGGAACTACTTTGAAGGAGACAACACTAAACTTGACTAAAACGGTAAGCAACAGTTTTTTTCACATCGGTCTCATTACTTTATTGTCGCACATCGTATGTACTTTTCTTCTTCTTCTACTTCTTTGGTGCAATGCACCTGATGATGCTCTGATCCCAGATCTAAATCGATAGTATCTACTAAAATATACCATTAAAGCTCGGCCTTGCATACTGCAGTTCTTAATATTCATTAAAGCTGTGCATCAACACCTCGTTAAATTAATTTTTTTTGTATTCACAGTATTCTTATCGATGAAGCATTATGCATTAAATGGTTACAGCCATTTGTATCCGTTACATTAATTTTCAACAGACCTGTAAGATTTTTTGCGTAATTAAAAGAAGCGTGTAACAGTCCCAATCCAGTTATGGGCAGTAACACATTAATAACAATGTTGTCTAATGCAGTCCACACAACTGACTCTTACAAAGTTATAGGGGCCACAACGGAATCTCGATAACCTACAAGCAATGGACCCCAATGTTGCTCCCTCCACGTGAGTGTACTCTGCGCAGTGGAGTGGGTGTTGCTGCACGCTCGTCCGAACTCATTTCTCGTCAGCCCAACGAGACGGAAGAAATCCAAGCTGGCTGACACGGGGGCGAGCTGAACCACCTTCCGACGCAATTAACGTATCCTCACGTCGCGGCTTTCAGTATCCGGAGAGCAGCTACCAAGGTCAACCCGTTTTGGTTACTGAGGCGGCTGCTTTGTAAGACAATCCAAGCAAGAAAAAGGACGGTCTGTACTCTACACAGCGCGATATGTGCAGTATATTCACAACGTCCTGACTAACTCTTAAGGGAAGTGCAGTAGCAAGCTCCACCTGTTGATGCCCAATACATTTACACAGAGCGAGGTGGCGCAGTGGCTAACACACTGGACTCGTATGCGGTTCAAACCCGCGCCAGGCCATCCTGTTTAAGGTTTTCCGTAATTTCCCTACATCGCCTCAGGCAAATGCCGGGATGTTTCCTTTGAAAGGGCACGGCCGACTTCCTTCCCCATCCCTAATCATAGGGGATCAATGACCGCGCTGTTTGGTCCCCTTCATCAAACCAACACATTAACAGCCGCGGAGAAAACTGAAGTGTGAGGGGAACAATCTTGTATCTTCCACGCGGTACTAGCATTGCTCATGTGTTCACTGCTTCCCTTCGGTACGGCGCAAACTCACTTCGTAATGGCTGTGGAGCTACCAGATCCTATACTTCTAGACCACCAATCCTGAAAGCGTCTGGACACAAAAAACTCGTGGTTCGATGTCGACAGACTTCTACCGGCTTCAGGTGATCCAGAACTAGGGAGCACTCATTCAGGACATTGTGAATAACGATGGCCTTCGTCTGCCATTCATGACGCAGAGGTTAGCTGCGTGACTTAGAAATTTCAGTTTCGATTCAAGGTGACCACCCTGGGTATTCTGACCTGGGAGAAATTATAGCGAGGGTATTTCATCCTCGTACGAAAAAATGGTTCAAATGGCTCTGAGCACTATGGGACTTAACTTCTGAGGTCATCAGTCCCCTAGAACTTAGAACTACTTAAACCTAACTAACCTAAGGACATCACACACATCCATGCCCGATGCAGGATTCGAACCTGCGACCGTAGCGGTCACGCGGTTCCAGACTGAAGCGCCTAGAACCGCACGGCCACACCGGCCGGCCGTGTGCCTTATCTTGCAGCTTGGCAGGCGAAGCGAGTTGATTGTCAGCCTTCAACGGGTAATCCTGGAGATCGTGTCGGAAGTTCCATGCGGCTTTTCGCGGATGATACTGTAGTATACAGAGAAGTTGCAGCATTAGAAAATTTCAGCGAAATGCAGGAAGATCTGCAGCGGATAGGAACTTGGTGCATGGAGTGGCAACTGACCCTTAACATAGACAAATGTAATGTATTGCGAATACATAGAAAGAAGGATCCTTTATTGTATGATTATATGATAGCGGAACAGACACTGGTAGCAGTTACTTCTGTAAAATATCTGGGGGTATGCGTGCGGAACGATTTGAAGTGGAATGATCATACAAAATTAATTGCTGGTAAGGCGGGTGCCAGATTGAGACTCATTGATAGAGTCCTTAGAAAATGTAGTCCATCAACAAAGGAGGTGGCTTACAAAACACTCGTTCGACCTATACTTGAGTATTGCTCAACAGTGTGGGATCCGTACCAGGTCGGGTTGACAGAGGAGATAGAGAAGATCCAAAGAAGAGCGGCGCGTTTCGTCACAGGGTTATTTGGTAAGCGTGATAGCGTTACGGAGATGTTTAGCAAACTCAAGTGGCAGACTCTGCAAGAGAGGCGCTCTGCATCGCGGTGTAGCTTGCTGTCCAGGTTTCGAGAGGGTGCGTTTCTGGATGAGGTATCGAATATATTGCTTGCCCCTACTTATACCTCCCGAGGAGATCACGAATGTAAAATTAGAGAGATTCGAGCGCGCACGGAGGCTTTCCGGCAGTCGTTCTTCCCGTGAACCATACGCGACTGGAACAGGAAAGGGAGGTAATGACAGTGGCACGTAAAGTGCCCTCCGCCACACACCGTTTGGTGGCTTGCGGAGTACAAATGTAGATGTAGCTGTAGATCTCGTGACATTCGCGGGGAGACGAGTGGTAACTGCTGCCGAACAAGCGTGATGACCGTTACACGTTGTGGTGTGAAATTCGTTGGGCGTTTAACCGACATGGGCAGCTTGGAGATATAAGTTCTGTGACTTCGCTGGGAACAAAATTTGAAGGGATGCAGTGAAGCTGTGGAACCCGCTCCCTCGTATTGTGTACCTGATATGGGGTAAGTCGTCGTAATTGTTTGTTCACCGACGCACTCAGATATTTTAAACTTTATTATTATGGTGAAACTTTCATATTCGAATCTTAAGACTGTGGAAGAGTTCAGTTGGCCTAGTTAAACGGTGGCCGTTATTTGAAAATTTTCTCAGTTTTACTAGTGCTTTGTCTCTTGCAATCAAATGATTTTATGTTGCCGTTTTTAAAGCCTGCACTCTATTAATAGAGTTCTCCATGTGTGAGTCAAAGGTTCTGCCAAGTGTTGCTATGTTTCAGAGTTATTGGAATGTCTTTGTGATTCGGGCAGAAACTTTTGGTTGTGCCAGCAACTTGACGGGGAGTGGAAGTCATCCGAGGTCTAGGCCTGGCAGTGTTTAAGAACCTGGCCACTACCGGAGATGTTCACATATCGCCTTCCGAAGTTAAATATTGATCTTCCTGCTGTCAAGTCGGGTTAAGGTGGTAGATACCATGTTTGTATATGAACTTGTTTTCTTAAATATTAGGGACTGGCAACTGGCTAAACATTAAACTGCGTAGCAGCTGCTGAGTTCGTTGTGCAGCTTTTTCTAGTAATTTTTTATTAACACGTCTGAGCACGCGAACATTTATTTTTTTAAGATCAGTGTTTCTGTTGTAGTTTTTTATTTAAGTGGTTCTATCGTGTTATGTAATGCCATCTTATCTTGGTACTAGTATTCAAGTGTAATTAAGTCACCTGTTACCTGTAATTGTTTTCATATCTATTTTGATGGAAGCCCTATATAGGAGTTTGAAATTCTCAAGTTTGTTAGTAACCCTGTTCATTAATTTGAAATTGTTTGTTCAGGTATTGAGCACGTTGGGTTCCTAACTGTATTTGCAAAGCTTTATCTAGTGGCTCGCCCACAATTTGTAACTGTCAATTTTTTTTTAAAGGTGGTAATGTCAATAAACTGTCTTAATTATAAATTGTGACTACCAACCTTGATTCCATCCCGCTTCCTCATTTATGGTATTTAAGATATGGTGTGTAAGTGTGGTACGATTAAGGAATCACTTATCAAAGCGTGTTAGTGAACTCGCGTTGACGGCTTCATCATCAAATTCGCCTGGCATGTATCCGACGGATCTGAGACGTTTTCGAGCGGCCGCTGTCTCGTAATTTAAGGGGCTCAGGAAAGGCTCAAAATCATGAAAAGTTCAATTTTTACTTTTTTGCGTTTTCTGAATCTGCAGACTATTACCTTTTAATAGATATACAATTTATTCAATTCCGAAGACTACAACTATTTTTAAATTTTTTTTGAAATGTGTTCTACATGGGCGTGACCCACTGTGGCGCTGTTAAACTGCTGTCAAATGGTGTTATTATTAACGTCCGTGTTCATCAGGTACATTTTAGTGATGTGAGATAAAGTATGTGCTGTGGCTAACCTGTGATGGTTCAATATATATCGCTGGTGTGATTGTCGATTGTTTCATGTTTATTTACTCTGTCGTTATCTCGAAAATATTCGTAATTAATTCTGTTTCTTGAGTCTCTGTTTTGTTGAAGTGTAATAATGAGTAAATCCTCTGAAGGCTTTTAAGAAAAGGAGAAATGTTGGAAAGCTAAAGGTATGTGTTATTACTGTAAATAATAACATTCTAACATGGTACGAGCGATGCTTGCTTTCGACAAGGAACGCCTTCGGGCTGCAGACAGGGCTGTAAAGAGTCTAGAAATACAAGCAAGAGTAAACAGGAGGAGGAACAAGAGGAAGCTGGAGGAGGAGTTTGCAGAGGATGAAGATAATCCATCCTATGGACCTGGAATGCACTAAAAAGTTAATCCAATCTTTGTCGCTCGATTCCCAAAACTTTTATTTTCTCATACTAATTACATGTTTTCTAAGGATCTTCCAAACATATTTGTTTCAAACTTTCAGTAAATGTTACACAGTACCTTCTGCATAATTTAACACAGCCTTTTTCCAAAAAACTGTATATTTTTGAATATATAAATAAAAAATTGCAAAAAAATGTTGTGAATTTTCATTACAATTGAAAAAAAATCATCTTTAATAAATGAACTAAAATTTTGTAAAATCCCTGTGTTCAGTTGTAGCCCATATTCCAATAAATAATCTGTAAAAAGTTCAACTTCCTACCTCAAATACTTTGTGAGGAAAGATGTAATTTATAAGCGTTATTTTAACATTGCAAGTATAGGGCGTTCCGGAGCCCCTTAAGGGAATTGCGTGACCTTGCCGTGATCTGTGTGCAGTCATCTGTTGCCACATACCTCCACAAATCTCCCAAGAAACTGTCGAAACCAGGCCGCACAACACCGCTACGTACTGTGTTCCAAAACTGGACGAACGCTTTTAAGCAGGTGTACGTAATGTTTTGGCTCGACTGTGGTCTTAGACCTGGAAGCGGACTGGGAAAGAAAACGCTCCGCGTTCAGACGCTGTTGCTGTATTCCTGGGGAGGTGCGCAGAGAGGCACAATGGAAAGTGAGCCGGTGGCAGCTCAATGCGGAGGGGCAGGTGTTGTGGCCACGGGTGGCTGCTGCATAGAGCGGGGGTTGCTTTCAGTCGTTCAGGAAGGTGCCGGGGGTGTCCAGTGAACGCGCCACGCACGTTGAGAATATAATTAAGTCATCGCTGTTCTACAATATCGGTTACGAACATCTCCTACAGTGAAATAAAGTACGCCTTGCGTAACATTAACAGCACTGATGTATCTTCAATAACCCACGCTAATGTAACGAGATTTACAGCAAAAGACTAGTCCAAAAAGGTCAGAATTTGGCTGTAAAATTCGCCTAATTACTTTTTTGCCTACCGAGATACACAGGGGCACTAGAAAGTTGTTAGGGATACTTCCTGAGTGTCTATCAGTTGCAGGTTTCCTATCTAACAGCTTCCAAGGGCAACAAGTATTATAGAGTTTTCACTATTTCATATAATCATTGACCGAATTTAAAAATTAAAAACGGTGGCATAGTCTACTCGTTAGCAGGTATAATCTTACATTTAAAGGTTTAACACATTTATTATTTAGCGTATGGCTAATACAGACATATCATAAAATTAATTACATATACATATGTACATGTTGACACACAAGAAGACGCGCGGGATTAGCCGAGCGGTCTTTGGGCGCTGCAGTCATGGACTGTGCGGCTGGTCCCGGCGGAGGTTCGAGTCCTCCCTCGGGCATGGATGTGTGTGTGTTTGTCCTTAGGATAATTTAGGTTAAGTAGTGTGTAAGCTTAGGGACTGATGACCTTAGCAGTTAAGTCCTATAAGATTTCACATACATTTAACATTTTTAACACACAAGAAACTTAAGTTCGTCTTTACAACTGAATATCCAGTCCTTCAATCCAGTGCACTCCATCTGGAGTTTGCTAACAGGAAGACCTCTTCAGCCTCGTGATAGGCTCGAATCCTGCATTCACTAACAATGTGGTGAACACTCTGGTATGGAGCCTCGCAGCCATAGGCTGGAATAGGCAGCTTCTTCCACTTAAAGAGAGCATCCCCGCATCGGGCATGGCCGGTACCCATTCTGTTGAGGGTAGCCCAGGTCCTGCGTGGTAGGTCGAATCCACTTGGAAATTTAGCACCTGAGAAGATGTTATGCAGGCGCACATCTGTCACTGCTTCCCACCGACCTTTCCATTCTTCAAGAGGTTTGAAATCGTTAGCAACCATGTCAGCAGCATCGCGCAGAGTTGGATGGCGTGATTTTAGTCTGTTACGATTTAAAAGTGGCAGGTCGCTATGCACGGGTAGGTTAGAATTCCTGGAGATCTTGTGGAATTCTCTCATAAGGCCATTACATAGCGTAGATCAGAGGCGTTAACAGTGGAAGCCAATAAACTAGAGTAGATCTGATTGCGCCAGATATTATGCTCCTTGTCCTATTCAGCTGGGTGTTAACAAGCCTTGTATAATGACTGTTCATCCAAATAGGTCAACAATACTCAGTACTTGAGTACACCAAGCCCAGAGCTGAAGATCGCAGAGTGGTTGCTGAAGATCCCCGGGTAGTTCCGCATAGCTTATGGAGGATGTTGTTTCGAGTCCTCAACTTTTGAACTAAGTTAAGAAGGTGTTGTTTGAAGCATAGAGTACGGTCCAGGATGACACCAAGATATTTTGTGTTCCAGTTATGACGAAGAATTCTGCTTCTGAAACTTACTTCCAGTTTTAAGATCGCCAACCGATTATTTAAATGGAAGCAACACACTTCTGTTTTACTCACACTGGGTTGGTGTCTCCATATTTTGAAGTAATTATCTAACGCAGACAGTGCATGGAGGCTTAATTAAATATTAATGAAAATATTTTTTAGTAGCTGTAAGTCCGATTACGCAAGTCTCGTAAACGGCTGGCCCTGACTAGTTTTTGTACGCAATCTGACTGCATGGAACAACAAAGAATGAAATGAAAATTTTCGTTAATACAATTAATTAATTAAGTCCCCAGCAACTATAAAACCTACGAAACCAAAGCACAAGTGTAATTGTTCTGTGTGTGGGAGTGTGACTCAACGCACATCTGGCACGGTTCTTCTTCAACAAGACAAGAATTTTAAATACCAATTATACTGACGTGATAAAAGAAAATTAGAAATACTATAATTGCGCAAGAAAACCAGAATTACACTCTAATACAAGAACACACGCCAGATGCTTTGTTGACTGAACCTGTAATGATACATTATTCAGAACACTGAAAGAATGAGAGAGAAAAGAAAAAAAAATTTTTTTTACCTTCGTTTATATTGATGAAAGGCACTCTGATCATTACAATATCTCCATTAGAATAACATCTGCTATCTCTCCCATCAAATAACTACATAAAATATGGAACAAACACTCACTACCACATCTGAATAAGAACTGCCCACCTCCGCTTCTCAAGAATCACTGCCAGTGGAGGCGGCGGAACAATACTCTCTGGCGCGATCTCTGGCGCTGTGGCTCAGTGTAGCCACCTTTCAACAGGTCATTGGTTAGAATCTCTTCTATTGTCTTCATTTTCTGGTGCCGTACGGCTAGAGCCAGGTCATCGGCATAGCAGTGTTTTCTGGACGAAGTGTCAGGTAGATCAAATAGATATAAGTTGAACAGTAATGGTGAGAGAACTGATCCTTGAGGCAATCCGTTATTCTCGTCATTCTGTGTCTTTATTCTTCATGTCTAAATATTTATTTCTCAACATAATCAGCCCGGCGATGAGCACATTTCTCCCAACTAGAGCCCAGTTTATTGATGCCGTCACTGAAGAATGTTTCACTTTGTTGACGCAGTCACAACCTCACCTCTGCCTCCGCCGCTTCATCACTATCATCGTGAAGTCCTCGAAGGTGTTCTTTAAGTTTTGGAAACAGAGGAGAATCGGATGAGGCCAAGTCGGAAATGTGTGGAGGATAATCGATGACAGTGAACCGAGTCGTCGGATTGTTGAAGACGTCACAGCGTTCGTATGTGGTCTCGCATTGTCATGCAGAAGGAGGGCGTGCTGCAAGTGTGGACGAACTCTTAGAATTCGAAACTCGATTACAGCAAGCAATTTCTCTCGTACCGACATAGTAATGTTACATGCCGCCATTTTACACGGTACAATTAGGAGCCCTCTAGCGGCGGATGGCTACAAATTTGTAGACACGAATAATAACGACATGGAATGTTAACAACGTCTACTTTATTTAGAACCCTTCAAGAATTTTCATGAAAAAATTCGGAGCCAATACTTTTAAGCGAGCCCTCGTATTTCAAACGTTTCCGAAACGTTTTGTGCCAACGACCTCGACGAAATAATGAAAGAGAAAAATGTTTACACCGTATTACATTTTCGCTCTTCATACAGCAAAGCATCAAGCACGCCGTTTTACATTTATATCTATTTATTCGAGTAACCTTTTGGAGGGCACGATTCAACTTCGGTGTTGATTCTTCGTGTTTAATTTCCTTTGCGCCTAGATTTCCTGTTTGATCTTCATCTGAGTTCAGCATTCCTATTATTTTTAGGTAACATTATTTTCCTTAGAATCTTCTTTCAACTTTTTCCAGTTCTCAAGATCCCCAAAGACCTTATCACAGAGTGATAGTGTTTTAGTTTTGCTTTCAGGACAAAGATTTTTTCTGTCATATGGAACGACCTTTCAATTTCATGCACTCTATTTCCTATTGCTATCTTTTCTTTTGTATTGCACGTTATCTATTCTTCTAGGTATTTAAAACTTTGTTGTATTAGATATTGTGTTGTTATAAGTTTTAAGATTTTGTGGGACATTAGTGATATTTGTCATGAACATTTTTTCAAATGATACTTTTCATTATATTTTGTCTGCTTGTTTCTGTAGTTCTGTGATTTGTTCTTTGGCACAATGCAAGGAGTAAGTGAATAACGCCATGTCGTCTGCAAAAGCTAGGCAATCTATAGTGATTTTATTTGGGTTTATTCTTAGTTGAGCATCCTTCATAGTAATGGATTACCTCCATTCTCTCACTGGCTTCTCTCATGTGCAGTTGGAAAATTGAAATGACAAACCACTTCCAGTCTCCGACTGGTCTTTTACACATCCGCACATTAACTCACTTCTAAAGTAATCAAACGCCTGAAGCTCCTTTGTACATGCGAGTTCAATTTTTTAAAGAATAGGGAGTGAGGGATAAATGATTTTTGCTATATGAGACCTGTGATCTTCGGTGGCTCATAAAAGAGTAACTGCTTTCGTTCGATTTCTTATCTCCATTTATCTTCTGAGAATATCTGAACAACAGTGCAACTGTCGACGGCATACACTGTCATTCACGTTTGGAAGCAAACTTGTCTCAGTCAAGCACTTTGCTTGCTGTAGAGAAGAATATTACTCGCCTTAGTCTTGTATTCAATTCTGTCGATTTCTGTGGGCGAGCGGTTCTAGGCGCTTCAGTCCGGAACCGCGCGACTGCTACGGTCGCAGTTTCGAATCCTGCCTCGGGCTTGGATGCGTGTGATGTCCTTAGGTTAGTTAGGTTTAAGTAGTTCTAAGTTCTAGGGGACTGATGACTTCCGATGTTAAGCCCCATAGTGCTCAGAGCCATTTGAACCATTTTTTTTTTTTTTGTCGATTTCTGTCTCACTGCACTTAAGATTACAGCAATGTCCAAGAGTATGTAATTGTTGTAACTTATTTTGTACCCTTTTTGGTTCTTTAGTGGATAAAGGAACGAGGAACAGATGCGGTTCGTGGACAGAGAATTCAGATATTAATTTATTCTACATCTAATATTAAATAGTAGAAGTGATCCATAACTTTGTTTGCTGTAGTTGCAGCGTCAGTTGCTAACAAACAGAATTGAATGTTGAAGTATATACAGATACAAAGATTTAAAATTCAGTCACTCTTTAATAGAATGGGTACTCCGTAGATGACGAGCCCTAATCGCCATGAAAGTCCTGTAAATGTTACGAAATGGTAACACACAAAACGGGCTCTGTGCATCGATGTTTGAACTTTCGCAGACCTGCCGCTGGAACTTCTAAAAGGGGATGCTTGCGTATCACTGGCAGCGGCGTAAGCGTTCTTGGCACTGCCCCCATGCCGCGGTGGCGTTTGTGGCAAACGCGGCGGAGTGACTGGCGGCGCATGCATTTTCAAGTACGGCCGACCGAATGGCGGCCGATTCCGCAGTAAGAAAAAAATACAGGATACATATAAAAACACGGTCTTGATTAGTGTAACTGCTACAACGGCCCACAAAGCCTTCACAATTCTCTAGTGACAACATTCATACAGGATGTATAGGTGCAATAATTCGATCATTAACATACAATTAGGACCATATAACTTCAAAACCGTAAAATAAGATATTTGCAGTAACTTACTCACGATGATATCTGTTAACAGATAACACAAGCACTGATTAAATGTGTCAGTTACTAAGCTATAACGATGTAATGCCTTAGGTAAGACGATACTTCACTACATATGTACTTACTGTATTGTATATTTTTGACTTATGTAGATGTGTGTCTTTCATTTTCATTGCCTCTACCTTATTTGATTTTACTATTTTTCAGTTTCATGATCTTCGTTATAACTGACTATATGTGAACGATGTCAGCTTATTCCACCTATACATTCTGTACGATTGTAGACATTAAAAAAAAGTTATGACGATGTGTTAGGCCGCTATGGCAATTACACCACTGACGACTGTTTTATGGTATGTACAAGTAATTGTTTTTTCTTACTTGCGGTTGGACACTGCTATAATTTTATGCACACTTGTGTACCCTGTATCTGGGATTTTGGTTCCTATATGCTGTTTCACATTGCTATATTGTTATATTTAATTTTATATTTTAGATCTGGAAGTGGTTCGTGTGTAGTCGTAACTGGCAATCACAACAAAATTGCGATCTCGATTTCGAGGATTTTTAATCCTTTGTATATACGTATATTACAAGGGCTCGCTCCACTCCAACGTTGACAGAGTCGACAAACATGAACTCTGTCACGTTCATTTTGTCCCTTATAACAATTTTGAGGCAAATAATGTACGTCTATGAAGACGCATTAAATAAAGACTCGTAGCTAAATCATGAAGAGAAAAAGGGTGTTTTGGTACCGGCAATATCCTTTATGTCACAGAACGATATACGTTTTGCAATGACATGTTGGAGCTCTCGAAAAAAAGAGTGAAGTGCCATGATACTTCATAAAGTTTGCAGAGATAGTATTTTTACACAGAAAAAGTGAAAAATGTAGGCAAAATGAAGGTTACGTCGTGGTGTAGTTGCAGCCTTTGGCACTTGCCTCCACTATGGCGCTTGCCTCCACTACATTTGCGGCAAACTACTTTACCATGAAAAAGCGAATACTCACTAGTAAGAAGGAGGGGAGGTTATAATTTCGCGTCGTGTCGACGTAGAGACAGCTCCCTAGTTTACACGGACTACAATGAAGGGAGAAATGGAGCCTTCTCTTGTTACGACAACGATTTCGTCACCTGCTTGAAACGATTTAGGAAAACGATGTTAGGAAAGAATCAGAATATTAAGATACTTTCAATTGAGAGACACAATGTCCATGTACAGCACCTCAAAATGTGGTTTCATTACTTGACGTCATTTTTCCTTAGTTCTGCTATACAGGGTTATTACAAATGATTGAAGCGATTTCACAGCTCTACAATAACTTTATTATTTGAGATATTTTCACAATGCTTTGCACACACATACAAAAACTCAAAAAGTTTTTTAAGGCATTCACAAATGTTCGATATGTGCCCCTTTAGTGATTCGGCAGACATCAAGCCGATAATCAAGTTCCTCCCACACTCGGCGCAGCATGTCCCCATCAATGAGTTCGAAAGCATCGTTGATGCGAGCTCGCAGTTCTGGTACGTTTCTTGGTAGAGGAGGTTTAAACACTGAATCTTTCACATAACCCCACAGAAAGAAATCGCATGGGGTTAAGTCGGGAGAGCGTGAAGGCCATGACATGAATTGCTGATCATGATCTCCACCACGACCGATCCATCGGTTTTCCAATATCCTGTTTAAGAAATGCCGAACATCATGATGGAAGTGCAGTGGAGCACCATCCTGTTGAAAGATGAAGTCGACGCTGTCGGTCTCCAGTTGTGGCATGAGCCAATTTTCCAGCATGTCCAGATACACGTGTCCTGTAACGTTTTTTTCGCAGAAGAAAAAGGGGCCGTAAACTTTAAACCGTGAGATTGCACAAAACACGTTAACTTCACCATTAAGAAAAAATGTTGCTTCATCACTGAAAACAAGTTTCGCACTGAACGCATCCTCTTCCATGAGCTGTTGCAACCGCGCCGAAAATTCAAGGCGTTTGACTTTGTCATCGGGTGTCAGGGCTTGTAGCAATTGTAAACGGTAAGGCTTCTGCTTTAGCCTTTTCCGTAAGATTTTCCAAACCGTCGGCTGTGGTACTTTTAGCTCCCTGCTTGCTTTATTCGTCGACTTGCACGGGCTACGCGTGAAACTTGCCCGCACGCGTTCAACCGTTTCTTCGCTCACTGCAGGCCCACCCGTTGATTTCCCCTTACAGAGGCATCCAGAAGCTTTAAACTGCGCATACCATCGCCGAATGGAGCTAGCAGTTGGTGGATCTTTGTTGAACTTCGTCCTGAAGTGTCGTTGCACTGTTATGACTGACTGATGTGAGTGCATTTCAAGCACGGCATACGCTTTCTCGGCTCCTGTCGCCATTCTGTCTCACTGCGCTCTCGAGCGCTCTGGCGGCAGAAACTTGAAGTGCGGCTTCAGCCGAACAAAACTTTATGAGTTTTTCTACGTATCTGTAGTGTGTCGTGACCATATGTCAATGAATGGAGCTACAGTGAATTTATGAAATCGCTTCAATCATTTGTAATAGCCCTGTATTTATTAGTCTGCTACGACCATCTGATTTTGGCTCCTGCGACCATCATCAAGCGGTCGAAATGTTCACACAACTCATGAAAGTGCGTCAAAATCATAATTACATCGGTACCTGTACAAACTAATCACTGTCATGGCCATAGAGGCCGAAATCACCTGATCTTGGTAGAGTACTAAGTAATTAAAGAAGAATGACGTAACTTAATAATTTCGTACTGGATGGTTGTGTGACTTTAAACAGCTAATTCGCTGTCTGCCGAGTCAGTGTAACGATAACTGTAGCGATTTATTTGAAATCAGTTTCAAGTTTCCACATGATGGAACCTATTAATGGCACTGAACAGGTAAAAGAGAAAAGGTTATTACTAGCACATGCAGGTAAAAGTGAAACTGTCATAACGCGCAAAATTCACAGAACACCACACAACGTAAAACATTTGCAGCCATAATGGCGTTAATTAAATAATCATGTAATTAATTAAATTGGCACAGCTGCGTATAAAATTCCCAAATTGGCTTTAAGTGGATAATTCAGGTTAATATAAAAAACGGAATGCAGTAAATCAGATCGTGGTAGAATGCAGCACTAAAATGAGCCGCAGTACAGAGCTGGTTTTATGAGGTGATTTCCCAGGCACTCGTTCATCGTCAACAATGCCGCATATAGGCTACAAGACGTGGAAGGTAACGACAAAACTCAGGAGGGAGAGAGAGAGAGAGAGAGAGAGAGAGAGAGAGAGAGAGAGAGAGTTGCGTGTATGCTACTTACAGATTGGACAGTCATCACTAACTAGCTGTCAGTTGCAGAGCCTCAGCTTACCTGAAACAAAGGAAAGCACAAATTAGCACACAGCTGAATTGAAAACGCTGTCATAGATACAAAGTACCGTGGACAGGAATAATAAAGATGAAAGGTTTGCAAAGATCATTCACAAAAAAAAAACACACGAAAGTACATCAAAGTACAGACAGATCCAAGTATATTGCTGAGACGTCGCAAGCTGACACAAGGTTCATTAAAAGGAAAGTCACACTTGTCTTTTTTGACCGCCAGATCAGCAAGCATTTATTTACCAAAGTATTACAAAAAAGCAAGACACTCACATACCAGGGTTGGAACTTTAATAGTGGCAACTATTTATTTATAGCTCCTACAAAATAGATACGTATTTCAAAGTTTTACTGACCTTCAGAGTAGTCACCAGCATTGTGTATAACCCGTTGCCAGCGATGTGGAAGTCGTAGGATACTTTTAGCAGTGCCAGTTGTTTTGGCAGTTCGAGCAGCGCAGTCTATTGCCCGACGAATTTGTAGCAGTTCTGAAGCGAATGCCGTGAAGTGTTTCCTTCAGTTTAGAAATCGGGTTGACCTTACGAGGGCTTAAGTCAGGGGAGTGCAGTAGGTGGTCTAGCAGTTAGCAGCCCCATCACCCAAACAAACCAGTAACAGCTTGCACTGTGCGTGCTTATGAGCATTGTCCTGCAAAATGATGGTCCTGCAGTAAGTATCATCACTTCTGTCTCTAAGCTGGTCGTAGGTTGTGTCCCAAAAATGAATAGCCAACTGTCGCCAGGGCTTTAGTCAAAAAAGATTGTCAAAAGGGACGGGTTGGGATCCAATCGCACCCTGGTTGCCGATTGAAATTAAAAGGTTAGTTGCTTTGAAGTAAGCCTTATCATTATCTTATTATTTGCTAATTCATTTAACCTTTATGCCCAGGTGCGCATCATCACCCCGAACCTTTCGACATGCAGCTTTCAAATAAAAATTTAAATCATCTGTTTTGAGTAACTGAATCACTCTTGCCATCAATGCTGCTTATGTAGTTTTTATGTGTTGCAGAAGGACATTTAATAATAGAGCCTGTGTCCAGCGCGCCGGCCGGGTGGCCGAGCGTTTCTAGGCGCTACAGTCTGGAACCGCGCGAACGCTACGGTCGCAGGTTCGAATCCTGCCTCGGGCATGGATGTGTGTGACGTCCTTAGGTTAGTTAGGTTTAAGTAGTTCTAAGTTCTAGGGGACTGATGACGTTAGAAGTTAAGTCCCATAGTGCCCAGAGCCATTTGAACCATTTTTGTGTCCAGCGCGGTAGGAAACACCGTTGTTTCACCCGATAACGGGCAGGCTGCAGGTCGGGCCGTCTTGTAATCATTGTCATATTGTTTGCTGTTTTGAATTCTTTTGCAAAGGCTTATTCATCTTAAGGTTTAAGGTCAAAAGGCTATATCAATAATGTACATGTTTCCTCTTAAAACCGACTGCGGGAAAGAGAATGCTGTGTTGTATACTGCTGTGAAAATGTGCTCTTTTCTTTTCGTCCTCGTGGTCAATTTCCAGAGAAAGCAGGAAAGTTGTATTTGTGGCTTATCGGGTTTTGTTTAGAATATTAGTACGGAATCTGAATTTCCAATGGCCGGCCGGGATGGCCGTGCGGTTCTAGGCGCTACAATATGGAACCGCGTGACCGCTACGGTCGCAAGTTCGAATCCTGCCTCCGACATGGATGTGTGTTCTGTTCTAAGGTTAGTCAGGTTAAGTAGTTCTAAGTTCTAGGGGACTGGTGACCTTAGAAGTTAAGTCCCATAGTGCTCAGAGCCATTTGAACTATTTGAATTTCCAATAACAATTATACAAGGCACAAGCTCAAAGAGAAGGGAGAAGACGAGAGGGACAGAAGAGAGTAGTGGGCGAGGAAAGGATAGAGAAAGGTGGAAGGAGGAGATGGAAGCAGAGAGGGGCAAGAGGAGATGACGAGAATGGACACGATGGACAATGAGAGGAAAGGAGGGGAGGGGAGGGGGGGGGAGAGAGAGAGGGGTAGAGAGAGAGAGAGAGAGAGAGAGAGAGAGAGAGAGAGAGAGAGCAGGGGGAAGTAGATGACAAACAGAGATACGAGGTAGGAGGAAGAGATGGACAATGGGAGAGAGAGGGGGTGGAAGAGAGGGGGGTGGAGAAGATGGACGGAGAGAGTGGTAGGAGATGATGGATAATGGGATAGGAGAGGAGCTGGACAGGAGGAGGAGGAGGAGAACGAGGAGGAGGAAATGGACAAAGAGACATGGGGGAGAAGGACATTAGGACGTACATCCGATTCCCATGCATATTTAGCAGTGGCGAAGCACTGCCAGGTTCGCTAGTGTTAATAAATTCCGCCATCGCTGAAGAGTATGGTATTATACCTGGTGCCACGGGCACAGGAACAGTTTACTAGTATCACATTGACATATTGTCTCTCTCTCCCTCCCCCTCTCTCTCTGTCTCTCTCTCTCTCTCTCTCTCTCTCTCTCTCTCTCTCTCACACACACACACACACACACACACACACACACACACACAGAGAGAGAGAGAGAGAGAGACAGACAGACAGAGAGAGAGAATATGTCAATGTGTTACTAGTAAACTGTTCCTGTCCCCGTGGCACCAGGTATAATTCATACTCTTCAGCGATGGCGGAATTTATTAACACTAGCGGACCTGGCAGTGCTCTCTGCACACAGTGAGAGAGAGAGAAGGACTCTGTGTGTGTGTGTGTGTGAGAGAGAGAGAGAGAGAGAGAGAGAGAGAGAGAGTGCGAGAGAGAGAAGCACTATACGTGCCATTGACAAGGGTCAATTCAGCAGTCCATTTTCAACGCAGGCCTCTAGCCACCTGTCGGCTGGGATTTTCGGAAACCACAAGAGGAGAGGAGTGCATTAGGTAATCGCGCGGCGCTGCAGCGGGTGCTCGCGATGGCGGCGGGAGTGCATCGGCACGGCAGAATCGCTTGTCTGAAAGCGGACCAAGCGCGATAATCCCATTGCCGCGCAATCACATCGGCGCGTGCCGGCGCAAATTGCATCGCGGGGGATGAAAACAGACGGCGTGCCCCGCCCCGGCTGCAGTTTTGCCATGCGTGCGTGCGTGCGTCTGTTTTTGTCCACATGTCAATGGCCCAAGAAAATCACTAAACGAACACATGCACGCACGCACACACACACACACACACACACACACACACACACACACACACACACACACAGGAGAGTGCAGCGCACTAAGAGAGAAGAATCAAATCTGGTATACCTGAATTACTTTCTGTTCACTCGTTTCGCACATGGCAATCTACTGTCAGACAAACGTCTCAGCTACGTGTGTACGGCCAGATCTTGGTGTAGATTGATAAATCTGATAACTTTCTGCGGTGGAGCTGGAAATTTCGGTAAGCGAGATTACCGTAACTGTTTTGTTCAAATGTACTAACGAATACTTCGTGCAGCTGTTTGTCGGGTGTTATTGACGTCACACATTTCGTAGAAATGGATAAAGACGAGCAACATGTACTAGCTAATGGCCTTGCCTTATTGGATGCACCGGTTCTCGTCAGATCATCGAAGATTAAGCGACGATGGGTGTGGTCGGTATTTGGATGGGTTGTAAGTAGGCTGTATAGGTTTTTTTATTGGTAACGCCACGTAGCGCTCTGTATCAAAATCACTGGCTGTGCTGTGTGCAGTCTGTGGCTGGTTTGCATTGTTGTTGGCTATTGTAGTCTTGGGCAGTTGGCTGTTAACAGCGCGTAGCGTTGCGCAGCTGGAGGTGAGCTGCCAGCAGTGGTGGATGTGGGGAGAGATTCAAATGGCTCTGAGCACTATGGGACTCAACATCTTAGGTCATAAGTCCCCTAGAACTTAGAACTACTTAAACCTAACTAACCTAAGGACGTCACACACACCCATGCCCGAGGCACGATTCGAACCTGCGACCGTAGCAGTCCCGCGGTTCCGGACTGCAGCGCCAGAACCGCTAGACCACCGCGGCCGGCATGGGGAGAGAGATGGCGGAGTTTTGAGAGCGGATGATCTGGACGTGTGTCCATCAGAAAGAGTAAATTTGTAATAGTGGATATCATGAACTGGTATACGTATGATGACTTTTGAATACTATTAAGGCAAATACATTGTTTGTTCTCTATAAGAAATCTTTCATTTGCTAGCTATGCCTATCAGTAGTTAGTGCCTTCAGCAGTTAGAATCTTTTATTTAGCTGGCAGTAGTGGCGCTCGTTGTATTGCAGTAGTTTGAGTAACGAAGATTTTTGTGCGGTAAGTGATTCATCAAAGGTATAGGTTATTGTTAGTCAGGGCCATTCTTTTGTAGGGATTATTAAAAGTCAGATTGCGTTGCGCTAAAAATATTGTGTGTCAGTTTAGTGATGATCAGAATAAGTAAAGAGAGAAATGTCTGAGTACGTTCCGTTTTGCTCAGCTGTTTGAAAATCAAATTACGTAAGGGGTTCACCAGCACAGTAATTCATTAATTTTTCTAAGGGG
Organism: Schistocerca cancellata; assembly: GCF_023864275.1. Lineage (NCBI taxonomy): Eukaryota > Metazoa > Arthropoda > Insecta > Orthoptera > Acrididae > Schistocerca > Schistocerca cancellata. The sequence goes on from NC_064634.1 coordinate 200,216,711, forward strand.
ACGTTTCAGGGTAATCACAATGCGCTGTCGGCAGCTTTTCCTTTGCCTTTACGGCATTAATGCGCCAGTGTTTGGATTAAATTCTCCGCAGTGTCTCATGAAGTGAAACAATGTTACTCTGTTGATGGCGACGCGTGCGTCGTATGGGAATGCTTAGCTCGGCAGCCGCCTCGGTGCTATTCGATGATGATGATGATGATGATGATGATGATGATGATGATGATGATGATGATTATTGGTTTGTGGGGGCTCCCGGCTGCGCGGTTACCAGCGCCCGTACAAATTCCCAAGCTTTGCTCAGTCCAATCTCGCCACTTGCATGAATGATGATGAAATGATGAACACAACACAAACACCCAGTCATCTCGAGGCAGGTGAAAATCCCTGAACCCGTTGAGAACCGAACCCGGGACCCCGTGCGCGGGAAGCGAGAACGCGACCGCGAGACCACGAGTTGCGGGTGTGCTATTCGAGAGGAGTAGGTTTCTCTTGGCAACATCGAACATGACATCACTCTACTTACAACTCCACTACAGCCATCTAAACTTACCAGATACGCTTAAACACAGAACTCTCACACCTAGCGGAGGAAAGTTGGCAGGATACACGAAGGACAGAAAGTCCTTTTCAATAACCTGCCATTATTGATCTCCCAGCCCACAATGCCATACGATCATGGAATGAAAAAAAATTAAAAATGTAAATTGCAGAGTAGATAAATGTATGAGTCGCAGTGAAATGAAGACGAGACAGATGGAAAAAATAGTCAGCAAACTGATTATTATTCCAAAAGTAATCTCCATAACAGTTAATACATTTATCTCACTTCATCGAAAAATGTCTGCAATCGCCTACGGAGCTATGGTTGTATCCCGATGTGTTCTTCGTTGACATCCACGAATGGTTCCAAAAATATGCAAATCGCATGGGGGTAGATCGTATGGATGGCGAGCAACGGCTTCCCAGGGAAACTTCTGCAGCGTAGTCAAAACAGCAGGTGCATCAGGTCCGGGAAAGTCATGATGAGCTTCCCCTTTGACTGCAAGGGCCCGCAGCTCATTGCGTTTCTGGAACGCACAACGGTGCCTGGACACATTGCAAAAACTGATGCGCGCCATGAAGTCCAAACGCCAAGGAATATAGATGGACGGCAGCATTCTGCTGCAGGATAGTGCTCGCCCTCGTGCTACCAAGGGTTGCTTCGACTACACTGCAGATGTTTCACTGAGAAACCTTTAAACGTCCTCCATACCGTGCCGACGTCGCCCCATGTGGCTTCCATATTTTTGGTGTCCTGCAGAAAGAGATTTGCCTCAGACAAAGTCGTGCATTCCACGGTACAGTCATGGCTCTGTAGGCAACCGCAAACTTTTGTCCCTGAAGGGATTGACCATGAACAGTGAGATAAATTTACACTATGTCATCAAAAGTATCCGGACACATGGCTGAAAATGACTTACAAGTTCGTGGCGCCCTCCATCGGTAACGCTGGAATGCAATATGCTGTTGTCCCACCGTTATCCTTGATCGCAGCTTCCACTCTCGCACGCATACGTTCAATAAGGTGCTGGTGGATTTCTTGGGGAATGGCAGCCCATTCTTCGCGCAGTGCTGCATTGAGGAGAGGTATCGATGTCGGTCAGTGAGGCCTGGCACGTCGGTGTTCCAAAACATCCCAAAGGTATTCTATAGGATTCAGGTCAGGACTCTGTGCAGGCCAGTTCATTACAGGGATGTTATTGTAGCGTTACCACTCCGCCACAGGCCCTGCGTTATGAACAAGTGCTCGATCGTGTTGAAAGATGCAATCGCCACCATCGAATTGCTCTTCAACAGTGGGAAGCAACAAGGACCACACCGTAACACCACCTACTCCTGAATTTTACTGTTGGCACTACAAACGCTGGCAGATGACGTTCACCGGGCATTCGCCATACCCACACCGTGCCATCAGATCGCCACATTGTGTACCGTGATTCGTCAGTCCACACAACGTTTTTCCACTGTTCAATCGTCCGTTGTTTACGCTCCTTACACCAAGCCAGGCGTCGTTTGGCGTTTACCGGCGTGACGTGTGGCTTATGAGCAGCTGCTCGACCACGAAATCCAAGTTTTCTCACCTACCGACATTACGACCTTCTTCAACTCAAAAATGCGTGTGAAATCTTATGGGACTTAACTGCTAAGGTCATCAGTCCCTAAGCTTACACACTACTTAACCTAAATTATCCTAAGAACAACCACACACACACCCATGCCCGAGGGAGGACTCGAACCTCCGCCGGGACCAGCCGCACAGTCCATGACTGCAGCGCCCAAAGACCGCTCGGCTAATCCCGCGCGGCCTTCTTCAACTGTCGGCGGTCTCTGTCAGTGAACAGACGAGGTCGATCTGTACGCTTTCGTGTCCCTTCACGTTTCCACTTCACTATCTCATCGGAAACAGTGGACCTAGGGATGCTTAGAAGTGTAGAAATCTCGCGTACAGTGTATAACCAAAGTGACATCCAATCACCTGACCAGGATCGAAGTCCGTGAGTTCCGCGGAGCGCCCCATTATGCTCTCTCAGATGTCTAATGACTACTGAGGTCGCTGATATGAAGTACCTGGCAGTAGGTGACAGCAGAATGCACTTAATATAAAAAAAACACATGTTTTTGGGGTATCCGGATACTTTCGATCACATAGTGTATTAACTGTTATGGGGATTACGTTTGAAGTAATGAACAGGGGACTTACCTTTTCCATCTGCGTCACTTTCATTTGAATCCCCACTAAAATTACAACAGTCTTCTGTAGTACCACATTTCAAAACTCTAGCCTTTCTGGTCTGAACTGTTCACGGGTGTACAAGCGTAGACTCCAGTCAAATAGATACAAAAAAGGCCCATGTAACATTTAAAATTGTATTTGATGTTAACGAATTTCTCTTTTTCAGAAACGCTTTTCTCGCTACTGACTGTCTTCATTTTGCATCCTGTCTACTTCGGCCATAATCAGATTCTATTTTATGACACATTAATGGGTAAACGTATCTAACATTTAACTGCATGCAACTCGTCACGACTTGTACAACGTCTTCATTTGACCTCTTAGACGTAGAAATGTTCTGTAGAAAATCCGTTTCAGAACTGTTATAATTTGCGAATTATATCGAGAATACGGTAGGGCATATCATATTAAAAATGTGAATAAGATCGGTCTCTTTTATTCTACCAGACATAAATTAAGTGGTCGCCCATAAACAGTTCAGAAACTGGAATGAAAGTGCTTCTCTGCAAAAGGCTTTAAACATAAATAAGGAAAAAAATTGACATGATTGACACTGAAATGCGTAGAGCCGTCTGCGGACTGCAGTAGGCGAAAACTCAGGAGACGGGCAGGCCAGACCGGAGTTGTGGCGTACCATAAGGCTGAAAAATGCTCTGCAGAACTTAACTAAACGAGCAAGTCGATGCAGATCAAGGGCTTCGGACTTGAGAGTGCATTTCTCTTACCCGCGCAGACGTCATTGTGTACCGACCACATTAGGTAACTCCACACTGGAGGACAATAAATTCCCACTTACGACAGTGATGTTTGGAATTCATTAAAGGGGCGCGCGCCACTGATGGTGACTGATCGCGCGTGACCGAGAAGCAGCGGAAGCGGACGGGGAGTCCCCCGGTCCGAGGCGGAGTGGCCGTGGTCGCAGGCGGGGGAAGCCCCCTCGCAGTCTGGCAACACTGTAGGCTACGTGCAGCGCGCGCGCGCTGTTTGTCTCCGGGCACAGCAACAGGGATTTACTGGGACGGCGCATTTCCGTGCGTAAACGGCCCTAAATCTCCCGCCGAGTCCGGACACATATTGGGAGCCGGCCTGGGCAAACAGCGGCTCTGCGCTGTCGCCCTGCGGGACTTCTCAGCCCACTGCATGCTTCTGACCGGCGCGGCGCCTGGCTCCCCGCTGATACACGCGCTGCCGTACCACGCACTGTCCTATATGCGTTGTATGTGCCCCGCTATAGTGCACTTCAACGTGGCTGTTTTAGATGGTTTAGAACTAAGGTTGTGTAAGATACCAGTAGAGGTCGGTCTGAACTACCTATCTTACAACGCCGCCAACCTCAGCAAGGAATTACGTGGTAGCCATTACAGAAAGGTTTATATATACACTCCTGGAAATTGAAATAAGAACACCGTGAATTCATTGTCCCAGGAAGGGGAAACTTTATTGACACATTCCTGGGGTCAGATACATCACATGATCACACTGACAGAACCACAGGCACATAGACACAGGCAACAGAGCATGCACAATGTCGGCACTAGTACAGTGTATATCCACCTTTCGCAGCAATGCAGGCTGCTATTCTCCCATGGAGACGATCGTAGAGATGCTGGATGTAGTCCTGTGGAACGGCTTGCCATGCCATTTCCACCTGGTGCCTCAGTTGGACCAGCGTTCGTGCTGGACGTGCAGACCGCGTGAGACGACGCTTCACCCAGTCCCAAACATGCTCAATGGGGGACAGATCCGGAGATCTTGCTGGCCAGGGTAGTTGACTTACACCTTCTAGAGCACGTTGGGTGGCACGGGATACATGCGGACGTGCATTGTCCTGTTGGAACAGCAAGTTCCCTTGCCGGTCTAGGAATGGTAGAACGATGGGTTCGGTGACGGTTTGGATGTACCGTGCACTATTCAGTGTCCCCTCGACGATCACCAGTGGTGTACGGCCAGTGTAGGAGATCGCTCCCCACACCATGATGCCGGGTGTTGGCCCTGTGTGCCTCGGTCGTATGCAGTCCTGATTGTGGCGCTCACCTGCACGGCGCCAAACACGCATACGACCATCATTGGCACCAAGGCAGAAGCGACTCTCATCGCTGAAGACGACACGTCTCCATTCGTCCCTCCATTCACGCCTGTCGCGACACCACTGGAGGCGGGCTGCACGATGTTGGGGCGTGAGCGGAAGACGGCCTAACGGTGTGCGGGACCGTAGCCCAGCTTCATGGAGACGGTTGCGAATGGTCCTCGCCGATACCCCAGGAGCAACAGTGTCCCTAATTTGCTGGGAAGTGGCGGTGCGGTCCCTTACGGCACTGCGTAGGATCCTACGGTCTTGGCGTGCATCCGTGCGTCGCTGCGGTCCGGTCCCAGGTCGACGGGCACGTGCACCTTCCGCCGACCACTGGCGACAACATCGATGTACTGTGGAGACCTCACGCCCCACGTGTTGAGCAATTCGGCGGTACGTCCACCCGGCCTCCCGCATGCCCACTATACGCCCTCGCTCAAAGTCCGTCAACTGCACTTACGGTTCACGTCCACGCTGTTGCGGCATGCTACCAGTGTTAAAGACTGCGATGGAGTTCCGTATGCCACGGCAAACTGGCTGACACTGACGGCGGCGGTGCATAAATGCTGCGCAGCTAGCGCCATTCGACGGCCAACACCGCGGTTCCTGGTGTGTCCGCTGTGCCGTGCGTGTGATCATTGCTTGTACAGCCCTCTCGCAGTGTCCGGAGCAAGTATGGTGGGTCTGACACACCGGTGTCAATGTGTTCTTTTTTCCATTTCCAGGAGTGTACATGTACTCCGCTTTGCTTTGCACTGTACGTTGCTCGTTACTGTCTTTTCTTGTCTGGAAATGAGTGATGAGATTAATGATTTCCATCAAAGGGTTCGACTAAGAAACACTCGACACCGGAAAAGATTGGCGATTCCTATGACTATAGAATTTCTGCCTTCGCAGAAGAACACGTCACGTGTGCAGGTTGTTAGCCATGTGTGAGGGCTCCAAGTTATTATCTGTTCATCATGCTAAGGGACGACTGCCACGTTAAGGTGCCCGCAATATACTGGGTGATCAAAAAGTCGTAAAAAATTGGAAAACTTAATAAACCACGGAATAATGTAGATTGAGTGGTAAAAATTAACACACATGCTTGGAATGACAATGTCAGACAGATGGCGCTGGACAACAAAAAGTCAGTGACTGCGCATGACAATCGTGTATAAAAGGAGCTGTAATGAGAGAGAGAACCTGTATTATCAGAATGGGGAATATGCTAGTTCAGCGTTACGATGTTTATGCAGGATGGCGCTCCACCCCATATTGATAGACGCGTGAATAATCTCTTGCTGGCGTCGTTTGGTGATGATCGTATGCTCAGCCGCCACTTTCGTCATGCTTGGCCTCCCAGGTCCCCAGACCTCAGTCCGTGCGATTATTGGCTTTGGAGTTACCTAAAGTGACAAGTGTGTCATGATCGACCGACATCTCTAGGGATGCTGAAAGACAACATCCGACGCCGATGCCTCACCATAACTCCGGACCTGCTTTACAGTGCTGTTCACAACATTATTCCTCGACTACAGCTATTGTTGAGGAATGATGGTGGACATATTGAGCATTTCCTGTAAAGATCATCATCTTTGTTTTGTATTACTTTGTTATGCTAATTATTGCTATTCTGATCAGATGAAGCGCCATCTGGCGGACATTTCTTGAACTTTTGCATTTTTTGGTTCAAATAAAACCCCATGTCATTCCAAGCATGTGTGTCAATTTGTACCTCTCTATCTACATTATTCCGTGATTTATTCAGTTTTCAAATTTGTACTGACTTTTTGATCACCCGGTACATGCTGTAGAATGTTACTTTCCATTCCTCTCTGTTCAGACTACATCTACATACACTCCTGGAAATAGAAATAAGAACACCGTGAATTCATTGTCCCAGGAAGGGGAAACTTTATTGACACATTCCTGGGGTCAGATACATCACATGATCACACTGACAGAACCACAGGCACATTGACACAGGCAACAGAGCATGCACAATGTCGGCACTAGTACAGTGTATATCCACCTTTCGCAGCAATGCAGGCTGCTATTCTCCCATGGAGACGATCGTAGAGATGCTGGATGTAGTCCTGTGGAACGGCTTGCCATGCCATTTCCACCTGGCGCCTCAGTTGGACCAGCGTTCGAGATGGACGTGCAGACCGCGTGAGACGACGCTTCATCCAGTCCCAAACATGCTCAATGGGGGACAGATCCGGAGATCTTGCTGGCCAGGGTAGTTGACTTACACCTTCTAGAGCACGTTGGGTGGCACGGGATACATGCGGACGTGCATTGTCCTGTTGGAACAGCAAGTTCCCTTGCCGGTCTAGGAATGGTAGAACGATGGGTTCGATGACGGTTTGGATGTACCGTGCACTATTCAGTGTCCCCTCGACGATCACCAGTGGTGTACGGCCAGTGTAGGAGATCGCTCCCCACACCATGATGCCGGGTGTTGGCCCTGTGTGCCTCGGTCGTATGCAGTCCTGATTGTAGCGCTCACCTGCACGGCGCCAAACACGCATACGACCATCATTGGCACCAAGGCAGAAGCGACTCTCATCGCTGAAGACGACACGTCTCCATTCGTCCCTCCATTCACGCCTGTCGCGACACCACTGGAGGCGGGCTGCACGATGTTGGGGCGTGAGCGGAAGACGGCCTAACGGTGTGCGGGACCGTAGCCCAGCTTCATGGAGACGGTTGCGAATGGTCCTCGCCGTTACCCCAGGAGCAACAGTGTCCCTAATTTGCTGGGAAGTGGCGGTGCGGTCCCCTACGGCACTGCGTAGGATCCTAAGGTCTTGGCGTGCATCCGTGCGTCGCTGCGGTCCGGTCCCAGGTCGACGGGCACGTGCACCTTCCGCCGACCACTGGCGACAACATCGATGTACTGTGGAGACCTCACGCCCCACGTGCTGAGCAATTCGGCGGTACGTCCACCCGGCCTCCCGCATGCCCACTATACGCCCTCGCTCAAAGTCCGTCAACTGCACATACGGTTCACGTCCACGCTGTCGCGGCATGCTACCAGTGTTAAAGACTGCGATGGAGCTCCGTATGCCACGGCAAACTGGCTGACACTGACGGCGGCGGTGCACAAATGCTGCGCAGCTAGCGCCATTCGACGGCCAACACCGCGGTTCCTGGTGTGTCCGCTGTGCCGTGCGTGTGATCATTGCTTGTACAGCCCTCTCGCAGTGTCCGGAGCAAGTATGGTGGGTCTGACACACCGGTGTCAATGTGTTCTTTTTTCCATTTCCAGGAGTGTATATTCTCCGCAAACCAGTCTGAAGTGCAAGACAGAGGGGGAAGTCCCGCTGTACCAGTTATTAGGGATCTATTCCGTTCACGTAGTCAGCGCAGAAATAATGATTAATCATATTAGTCTAACCTTGCCTTCGCAATCCCTATGGGCTCACCTCTCAGGGTTGACTTTTTTGATAGCTCGCCGGATCACGCTTTTAAGCCTGGTTTACACGAGAGCCTTTCTTGTCTAAATTGTCTGCTCGTGGATCGAGTGCGTCAAGTGCTCTTGTTTGAATCAACAGCACGTTGCGAATGAGTCAGTGACGTCAATGATCAGCTAATTGTGCCTTGAATAGAGCTACAAAATCCTGAGTATGCCAAAGACTGCGCATGCGCACAAAGGAGAGCTCTTAGCATCCTCGGGTCGAGTCCCGGTCCGGTACGCCAATTTAACCTACCAGGAATTTTTACTGTTTTGTATGCCTGTATATATGGATTTTCTCGAGCAAATAAATACCGATATTCTGAAACATATGGACGGGTCTTTTCATGACGGTTCGGTTCTCAGCAGTGTGGAGAAATTAACATACAAGATTTGCCAAGGACATAAAATGAATTTCCTTTTGGTCATTAACAAACTACGAAAGTCGTCCAGAAAATTAAGAACGTATTTTGTAACTAAATAAAAACGCAAGATAGCGAAACATAACTTTATTTACAAATTTATAGTACTTTATTTTTCACTGTAGTCGCCATAACGTTGTCAGGGCACGCATTGTAACATAGGACCAATTTTTCAATTCCCCTCTGTGTACGCCTCTGACGGCAAAGATGTGAACCAGTCTGTCAATGTTGTATGAGGCCTCCAATGTTTGCGGACTGTCTTCCACCCAACAGTTCCTTTGGTTTTGGGAATAAGTGAAAATCACTTGGTGCCAAATCAGGGCTGTGAGGAGGATGTCCAAAAAATTCCCACTGAAAGCGCTGAAGTTCTTCCTGTGTTCGACGCTGATGCAAGAGGCTTCACTTGTGATGAATCAGAAACACCTTTGCCGACAACTATCACCGTAAACGTTCTTTATTTGGTGATAAATTTCTAGGGGAAGAACATTCTGTACATCGGGAAAACGAATGTTGCTAGGCAATTCACATCTGGATGCCGCCATTCCTAAGGCTACACAGCAAAGAGACACGACCGGTCGACAGCGAAGTTCGGCTCACGCTGACAAGGGGACCAATGGATCTGTTGATCATTGAGTCCGATGAGTTTCAGGTATGTTGTAGAGGGAATTGTGCTGAGTACCTGGCTAGCGCTTTCTTACGCGACAGCCCATGCTTCCGAGAAAAAGTCGTTTTTGCCGTAAGGATTTAGTTAATAAATCAACCATTATAGCAAACTATCGCCCAATGTGTACTCCGTTTGTTACACAACGCTATTTACTCGCTATCGATTGCACCACATTCTATGCTACGAGGCGTGTTTTTTAAGTAAGTACCGTTTTGAAATTAAAAAAAGACGTGCTAATATATCTCAATAATTTTATTTTTACATAAAAGCCTGTACCTTAATCTACGCACTGACGCCATTACAGTCCGATTCTTCCTTATTTTCGTTGTGTACTGAGTGTTTAAGATGCCTCCGATAATCGTGAGTCCCGCCGACTGTGAAGTAAGGGCTGATTTCTTAGTGCTAAAGGCCTAAAAGCGATCGATATTCATCGTGAGATCTGTGCACTGTCCGAACTGATATGTTCGTCGTACGTCCCACATTCCCACGTTTATTTTACGCAGTGTTGCTTGTCTGTTAGTTCAAATGGTTCAAACGGCTCGGAGCACTATGGGACTTAACATCTATGGTCATCAGTCCTGTCTGCTAGAACTGACAACTCTACGCAGTTGCCGCTGCTCTCTGTCGTTAAGTGAATGCCTGTGGCCACTGTGTGGCCGTGATGAGAGGTAACGTCTGAAATTTTGTACTGTCGACACACTCTTGGCACAGGTGACACCTGAATGTTCAGTTCCCTAACGATTTCCGGAATGGAATATCCCATGCGTCTGGCTCCAACTACCATGTAGCATTCATAGTCTGTTCATTTCTCTCCCGCGGACACCTTTTCACGTGACTCACCTGAGTAGTACTGACAGTTCTGCCAATGCACTACCGTTATATACCTCGTGTACGCGATACTACCGCCATCTGTATACAGGGTGTTACAAAAAGGTACGGCCAAACTTTCAGGAAACATTCCTCACACGCAAATAAAGAAAAGATGTTATGTGGACATGTGTCCGGAAAAGCTTAATTTCCATGTTAGAGCTAATTTTAGTTTCGTCAAATTGTAAATTTTCTCAATCAACATGTGTGGGCTGACGAGAATGCGCACGCAATTGTGCAATCACGTCATCAACACAGATTTTCTGTGAACGTTTGGGCAGGCATTGTTGGTGATGTCTTGATTGGGCCCCATGTTCTTCCACCTACGCTCAGTGGAGCACGTTATCATGATTTCATACGGGATACTTTACCTGTGCTGCTAGAACATGTGCCTTTACAAGTACGACACAACATGTGGTTCATGCACGATGGAGCTCCTGCACATTTCAGTCGAAGTGTTCGTACGCTTCTCAACAACAGATTCGGTGACCGATGGATTGGTAGAGTCGGACCAATTCCATGGCCTCCACGCTCTCCTGACCTCAACCCTCTTGACTTTCATTTATGAGGCCATTTGAAAGCTCTTGTCTACGCAACCCCGGTACCAAATGTAGAGACTCTTCGTGCTCGTATTGTGGACGGCTGTGATACAATACGCCATTCTCCAGGGCTGCATCAGCGCATCAGGGATTCCATGCGACGGAGGGTGGATGCATGTATCCTCGCTAACGGAGGACATTTTGAACATTTCCTGTAACAAAGTGTTTGAAGTCACGCTGGTACGTTCTGTTGCTGTGTGTTTCCATTCCATCATTAATGTGATTTGAAGAGGAGGAATAAAATGAGCTCTAACATGGAAAGTAAGCTTTTCCGGACACATGCACACATAACATATTTTCTTTCTTTGTGTGTGAGGAATGTTTCCTAAATGTTTGGCCATACCTTTTTGTAACATCCTGTATATCACATCGCTGTCCCACGACTTTCGTCACCTCAGTATGCATTGATGCAGAATTAAATAATGTATTATTATGGAATCTTCCCTCGAAGCAGCCGGCCGTTTTGGCCGAGCGGTTCTAGGCGCGTCAGTCCGGAACCGCGCTGCTGCTACGGTCGCAGGTTCGAATCCTGTCTCGGGCATGGCTGTGTGTGCTGTCCTTAGGTTAGTTAGGTTTAAGTAGTCGTAAGTCTAGGGTACTGATGAACTCAGATGTTAAGTCCCATAGGGCTCAGAGCCATTTGAACCATTTTCTTCCCTCGAAGCGATTTCTCTATTAGTCTGTAGCAAGTCGAGAACATTATGACTTTTTTTAGTGCTTATAAAAATAAACATCACAGCGATGACAAAGTGCAGTACATTTGGGTGATATTTTGCGATGGACGTGCATCCTTTGCTTTCATCCACAAAGATCTGTCTGATAAATCTGTTCTCCCCATGAATCTAAAACGTGAAAAAGTAAGCTCAAGGGCAGGATCTGAAACGGTAACGCCAGCGTGGTAGTCACGAACCTCAAACGCTGCGCTACGCTCGTTTGGTCTAAGCCCGACTAAAGTTACATGTATAGAAGCTACATATAAAAGTTAAACATATATAATCTCGAAAAGTAGGGGTCGTCGCATGCAACGAAACTAGCTAGTAACTCAGGACAGGTTCCTCTACTACATGTCTAAGACTCATCGAAATCCCTGATTAACATATCTGACATCCTGTGCCGGCCGCTGTGGCCGAGCGGTTCTAGGCGCGTCAGTCCGGAACCGCGCTGCTGCTACGGTCACAGGTTCGAATCCTGCCTCGGGCATGGAGGTGTGTGCTGACCTTAGGTTAGTTAGGTTTAAGTAGTTCCAAGTCTAAGGGACTGATGACCTCAGATGTTAAGTACCATAGTGCTTAGAGCCATTTGAACGATTTGACATCCTGTTTTGAGACAGGGGAAGAAACTATCTAGCTAACAGCTTGCGATCGTGGTGGTGAGGGATCGGCGCAGTCGTTCTTTACTTTCTGGCTTACCCTCGTACTTTATCAGTCCTAGCTCTGATTTGGGAAGGATGGTAAAGAACATAATTCGTGTCGTTTCACGAAGGAACCACCCCACCATTTTTCGTAACAGATTTAGGGAAGGCATGGAGAACGCAACGTATCTCAACAATGCGTCATTACGCTTGGTGATAACAGAAGACGGAGAGGGGGGAAACGAGAAGCCGAGGAGAGTGAGAAGGATGTAAAAAAGGAGCGGAACAACAGGAGACGGGGCAGGAGAGGATGCACAAGTGCAACGATTAGTGGAGGGCCACGTAGTTGGATAGGAAGACAGTTGGTTAAAAGGCAAAGTAGAATGAGTGGAGGGAAGGAAGGAAGTAAGAAGAGGCCTAGAAAGAAGAGGCCCTTTCCCGAAACGCACAGTAGACGAGCAAAGGCCGCGAGTACAGCCGCGCCTCGTGTTTACGGCGGCTGGAGTTCCATTTGGCGGTGCGCAGCGCTCCTTCATCAGAGGCTCAGCGCGCTGTTCCAGCCTGGAGAATAGCGCGACGTACGCACAGCCAGCGTGGCGCCGCTGTTCTTGGGTTTTTACGAGCTTTATTCGCGCGGTTGCAGCCCGCAGCCTGGGGGGATTCCCCGCACCAGACCGCAGGTAGGCAGGCAGGCCTAGATCCGGGAGCCGGCCTGATATACCGCCGTATTAAGCCCACTTAAACACACGCTAAAGCTTTAATAACGCCGCCGTGATGCATGGGCCCCAACAAATCGCCACTCCTACGGCGCTTCTCTGCTCCCGTTCACTTGCCTCTGCTTGCCTCGAGTCCCTCGCACAGTTACCGGCGGTTGTGAGAGCCGCCTCGAAATAAGTGTAGTTCGTAGAGGTGTACGCCTACACCAAATACATTTAAAACGAAGAGCGTAATTGCGCAACAAACGTTCTCTCTTTTTTTAGAATTCTTCGATGGAACAGCCCGCGAATGTTTTTCTGGTTATCAACTGCGTCTCATTTTATTCACTAAAGCACTAAAGAATCTTCATAACAGGCTTACACCATTCTTTTCTCGCTATGGTCTAAGTGAACGCATCTTGAGACGCACGCCCAGAGTGTGTTACATGAACATTATTGTTCACAATATACACCTACTCGGTACAGACACATTAACGTGATCACCGGCTATGTTCGACATCAATGTGCAGTACCCAATCACAGACGGTAGGTGGTAGCACTGGCAGTGGGGGTACATAAGACAAGCCAGAGGGGGCGGGGCGGGGGGGGGGGGCGGTAGAGCGAACAAAGAGTGCAATCGTCGTAATGCCGAGACGGAGCGATTTATCTGACGTTCAGAATGGTATGGTCAGTGACTTTCGGGCCAAGGGCGGAAAAATTTCGGAAATAGTTAAGTTTGCAAACTGTCGCGTGCCGTCTTGGTTCAAATATACCGTGCATGGCAGAAAGGCGCTATACACAACCGGCGCCGGGGAAACGGTGATGCAACACAGGCCACAGAGAATAAATAAGAAGATGGCATCTGTTCTTTCGGACATGTCGGAAAGAACAGATGGCACCTTCATACCGTTAAGGCTAACCGGCTGATGACCTTCTTCAGTGTCGATGCACACGAATTGCCTGAACTTTTACGGGACTCGGTGGATTGTCTGCCGCGAGTAATGGGTATAATGGCAGGGGCACTACGAATGTAGTGTGTGGACTATAAGTTGAGAATGAGTGTCTCACGGGGAGCGTGCCAGCGATAAATCCCTGCAGTCGCACTACCCTCTGTACCCTCGGTGGCTCAGATGGATCGAGCGTTGCCATGTAAGTAGGAGATCCCGGGTTCGAGTCACGGTCCGGGCACACATTTTCAACTGTCCCCTTTGGTGTATATCAACGTCTGTCAGCAGATAATGGTATTGATTTAACTGTAATTTCATAGAGAACAAAGGTGAACGGCGTGCGAATAGACGTGCAACTGCTGAGCAACTTATAAACATTGCTATTTATAAGCCTCCGCATCAGGCATCTGCTTCATACAGCCCTGGTGACTGCTGTTCATGGGGGACGATCGCTGGAGTTTGCACGTCAATACGGCAACTGGATGTCCAATGAGTGGTGAACGGTGGCCTTTTAAGATGAATCATGTTTTCTGCTCAAAGGATGGATGGACGTTGGCAAGTACGGGGTGAAATATCTGGGAGGAAACACCACGCAAAAATCGTTGGAAGGGTCTTGGCTGGGGGAGGGATCGTTACGATCTGGGGAATGTTTCAGTAGCATTCCTTGGATGATTTCGTCACTCTGCAAGGCACAGTGGATCAACACAAGCATGCATCAACCCAAGTATGCATCTATCCTTGGGGAGCATGTCCACCCCCACATGCAGTTTGTTTCTCCTCGGCACGATGGCATCAACCAGGAAGACAAAACACACTGGTACACAGCTCGAAGTGTACGAGCATGGTTCGAAGGGCACCAGGATGACTATACCGTACTCCCCTGGGCACCAAACCCTTGGATTAAAACCCAGTCGAGAGTCTGTGGGACCACCTCGATCGTACTGTTGGCGCCAGGATCCTCAACTGAGAAACATAGCGCAGCAGTTCAAGACATTGTAGACGGCATTCCTCCACATTCCAGTCGCCACTTTCCGGAAACGTCATTGACACTCTTCCTGCACATCTCGCAGATGCTCGCGCTGCAAAAGGTGGTTATCCACGCTTTTGACAGGTTGTCACATTAAAGTGACTAGACAGTGTATTAATGTACATCAAAATCCGGTGTGTCCGGCCAACTTTATGGCGGCTTGAACTCTTCTGGGGTACAAATTTAATGAAGCGTGGAGGATTTAATGGTTCACCGGCTATGCACGGCATACTGTCGCGGCATGGCACTCTTGAGGAGTCATGGACTCATACTTTCTGCTTACCTGATGAAATGCTAATTGCGTCATTTATTCATAGACAACAAACGTTCAAAAATGGTTCAAATTGCTCTAAGCACTATGGGATTCAACATCTGAGGTCATCAGTCGCCTAGGCTTGGAACTACTTAAACCTAACTAACCTAAGGACATCACACACATCCATGCCCGAGCCAGGATTCGAGCCTGCGACCGTAGCAGCAGTGCGGTTCCGGACTGAAGCGCCTAGAACCGCTCGGCCACAGCGGCCGGCCAACAAACGGTTCGTCCCGTCAGTGTCTCAAGTTTAATGTCATGATTTAACATATCTAACCTGATGACGTGGCTTCTAAGCTATGAAACCGGTCGTTAAATAAATTACTGACGACATCAGCCAAGTGTTTATTATTCACGGTGTCTACTTATGGCTGCGGTTGTCCCTCATATAAGGTCGCGCGAAATTTATTTCATTTAGGAAAGAGGTAGCTTCCAAAATACGGCTTGGATGGACTGTTTAGTACTCGTCATCAGTCTGGGAGTCTTATCAGACTGCTTTAATAGAAGATATGAAGTTCCAAAGGAAAGCGGCGCGTTTCGTCAAAGGAGCACTGAATCAGAACTTTGGTAGAATTTCTGTAACTGTTTTTAGAGATTAGGGCCGGATATACATGCAGTAAAAGAATATTCGGACGACAGCGGCTATCTCGATAAAATCGTATCTAAGAAGCATTAAACGTTGTTAGCTCGTAAATTTAGCGGCAAATGTGCTGAGCAGACACGGTCTCTGCCTTTGTATGTAGGTTATCTGACTGAGGTGGTATGTATCCAACACAATGCAGCCCGATGCTGTCGGAATATTGACATGCAAGCTCACTATATCGTGGTGTCTAACTGCACAGCGCGTAACTTTTCCTTTGTTTTATATGAGCGCGCGCTTGTATCTCGTCATTGCGAGTCGTTTGTTAAACCCCCCCCCCCCCACTCTCTCTCTCTCTCTCTCTCTCTCTCTCTCTCTCTCTCTCTCTCTCTCTCTCTCTCTCGTTCTGCAGTGACAGTCAAAATTTGTGACACGCGCCACGAATATTGCACGGCTGACGAAATTTGTGCCCATGATTGCTGAATGTATCATCTGGATTATACATCGTTTCCAGTGACAGGTTTTTCACCTCCAAACAATTTTTAAATGTCAGGTACACCACCACATCTCCTTCACTGTATTATCTAAAATACGGCTTACTCTTACATGCTAACAGTTTAATACCAAAAAGTAAATTTATTGTCTTTGCCGCAATGAGGCGACTAAAGCACGGGCACTGAAACCGGTGACGGAAAAGCTGGCTGTTAACCTAAAATTTTACAGGAACTATTAAATACATTGAAAGAAGGTTTCAGATAACTGCTTTGTCATCTACACATCGGCTAACGACGGGGTGGAAGTAGCACTTAGTTGAACAGGCAATGTAAGCATAGAATTGTATCGTTGACTATCGATAGTCGCATCTCTGGCGAGCGCAAAGCAGCAGTCGGGAGTCGTGGCGTAGTCTTCGTGGAGTGTGGGCGGAGTGTTGTGTTGATGCCGTGACTGCTGCACGTGTCTTACATGCTGTTTGGGTTTTTATGTTGGTAACGCCACGTAGCGCTCTGTATGAAAATCACTGACTGTGCTGTGTGCAGTCTGTGGATCGTTTGCATTGTTGGAATATTCTCTATTGTAGTGTTGGTCAGTTGGATTTGAATAGCGCATAGCGTTGTGCAGTTGGAGGTGAGCCGTCAGCACTGGCGGCAGAATTTTGAGAGCGGACGATCTGGACGTGTGTCCATCAGAAAGAGTCAATTTGTAATACTGAATATCATGATGACTTTTGAACATTATTAAGGTAAGTACATTGTTTGTTGTCTACCAAAATCTTGTATTTGCTAACTATGCCTATCAGTAGTTAGTGCCTTCAGTAGTTAGAATCTTTTATTTAGCAGGCATTATTGGCGCTCGCTGTGTTGCAGTAGTTTGAGTAACAAAGATGTTTGTGAGGTAAGTGATTCATCAAAGGTATAGGTTATTGTTAGTCAGGGCCGTTCTTTTGTAGGGATTATTGAAAGTCAGATTGCGTTGTGCTAAAAATATTGTGAGTCAGTTTAGTGTTGATCAGAATAAGTAAAGAGAGAAATGTCTGAGTTCGTTCAGTTTTGCTCAGCTGTTTGAAAATCAAATAAGGTAAGAAGTTTACCAGCACAGTAATTCATAATTTTTTTAAGGGGATGTTTCATGATGAAGTAATTGAAAATGTTTGCCACACAAGTTTTGTGTTTAATTTCAGTGTTCTCGACGCAGTATCAATGTTTATCCAGAAGGTGATGTTTCTCCGTTTCGTGTGTCATGTCGGGAGAACAACAATCAACCGCGTCGCGACGGTTACGGAAAAATAATGTGGACTAGTATGATCCTAA
Organism: Schistocerca cancellata; assembly: GCF_023864275.1. Lineage (NCBI taxonomy): Eukaryota > Metazoa > Arthropoda > Insecta > Orthoptera > Acrididae > Schistocerca > Schistocerca cancellata. Next base: position 200,234,273 of record NC_064634.1, read on the forward strand.
TTGCAAGTTCTAAGTGAAAGAAGCGCATATCGTTTTGACTGGCTGAATATCACGAGCGCAGGTACTTTCTCGTTCATATATGGTACCCGAAAAGTTATAGAGCATCCGCGTCGCGATTCGGTCACTCGCACGCTCCAGTTATAAGCTATTGAATTGTTTAGTAGGCCCTACTGTTGGAAGAAGTGTGGCAATCGTCGACAGATAAAACATCCGTTGAACAGTGGTTGTTTTGTGTTCTACGCAGCGTGTTTTTGCCAGTATTTAGACAGCAATCTTATAGGTCACAACGGACACATACTTGGAGTACAAATACTGATCACTTCCATTGTGGAATAATGTTAATTGTGAAGAGTGCAGACCCACCCTGTGCGAGTGTTTAACAGAATACAGTGAATTCTACAAGATCAAGTTGGTATTGTTGGTGTGAGTGGCTCCTCTCCCTGCTCGACAATATTGATTACAGAACACATCATAGCAGCCAGTGCAGAGAGCAGCAGTTCAACCGGCGCGGGAAGGACCAGGTATGTGAGTTTTGGCAAACGGTCGTTAAATATCCAGCCCCGTTCCTGTGTCTAGGGAGTGTTGTACAGCCTCGAGTGCTAAAGGCTAGCATTTATTAGTACTGCATATCTACCCCCTTTCCTCCCGGACGTGTTACAAGGCTTCGTCTTTATATGTAACGCACCCTCTGTCTGTTTTTTGTGAAACGTTTCATAGTAAACCATAATAATTGATATCCAGGGTGGTCAGAAACGGTCAGAAAAGCTTGTGAGGCCTTGCAGCATACGTTTTGCTGAGAAATAACTGCTAAGAAAAAAAATTCGATATGTTGCGCAGTTTCCGAGTTAGTACTGAATTAGCCAATCAGGCCGTTGCGCGCGCAAATTCAAACGGCTCGCCAAATACATTGTCAGTTGTTCACACAGCGTAGATGATGGCGCACGAGCCTGTTCAGCCTTTGGTTCCGGTTCGAGCCTTACTACTGTACAACATAAATATGCTGTTTAATAATTCTTTCATAATGTAGGGCCACAGTCATAATATATTTTTTTACAGTCAGTACCGCCATTAGACTGTTTTTTATTTGCTGTGTTACATTTACACAATAATGATTTTGGCTTTAAAGTGCCATTATCAAGTGTTTTAATGTTATCTTGGACACTGCATAACATTAAAAAACTCGATAATGGCACTGAAAAGCCGAAATCATGATCGTGTAAATGTAACACTGCAAATGAAAAACATTCTAATGGCGGTACTGACTTTAATGAAGTAAAGGTGCTGTATCGCCGCCGGCCGGTGTGGCCGAGCGGTTCTAGGCGCTACAGTCCGGAACCGCGCGACCGCTACGGTCGCAGGTTCGAATCCTGCCTCGGGCATGGATGTTTGTGATGTCCTTAAGTTAGTTAGGTTTAAGTAGTTCTAAGTTCTAGGGGACTGATGACCTCAGATATTAAGTCCCTTAGTGCTCAGAGCCATTTGAACCATTTTTTTGCTGAATCGCCCTCTTGTTCGGGTTTAGGAAACGAAAAGAAGAACACGATTTACGACACCATCTGTGGCGGGCAGCTTGAATTTGTGCGCTCAACACCTGATTGGCAAACTCCAATGTTAATTACCTTGGAGGCGGCGCAAGGTATCGAACTTTTTCTTAACGATTATTTCTCAGCACATCCTATCCGGCAACACCCTTATAAGCTTTTCAAGACTATTTCTGACCACCCTGTATATTACTAGACTCTCCTTTGCAAGTACTCTCGACAGGCATTAAAAAGGAATTGATTCCATAAAAAAAAAACACAAACGCTTCAATATCTCTGTACTCATAAACTGAAATGCCACCTCTTTCCGTTTTACCCCGACGTCAAAAGTGTTGTTTCGTTACCTCAATTGTATTTGAGGTTAATACCAAAGGCAATTCACACTGCAGTGTAATTTCTAAAATAAACGTCTTTTATTGTGGAAGATAATAACAGGTCACCGAGGGTAATCCCCTCCGACAGATTCAGCTATTATGAATTTAAGAGTTCCTAAAGTGCTACTTATTTCCCTTTCAGTTTAAACTGACGTGTTTCATAGTACATATACGGTGGCTAGTTAGGTAAAAAATTTGCATACTTGTATGCTCGTACTATGCAAATCACAATGAGGTACATGGCGGCTAGTACTATTTTCTCCCAGCTGGTGTTACATGTTCCCACTTTGTACTGGTTAACTAAGAGAAATTTCATTACGTTATTTCTGGCTTTTGAATATTATTTCCTTCCAACGTTTTCTTTATCTCATTAATCCTCGCTATTGTCGATTTATCTTCCCGAAATAATTCGGTAACTTGTTCCCACTCATTCTATAAACATGGTTATAGAGAATCTACGTCCGCTTTGTTATTGACTCCGTATTTTATGGATATTCTGATAGATTTTCAAAATAATTCCAATTTCGAATTATTCTTTGTTTATACTACCCCTATTATTTTTCTTATAATTCTTATTTCTACTGTATTCAACTGATCTAGCTTATAACTGTTTTGTAATCCTCTGGACGTGCTGCTTAATAAATATCTTTCAAGAGGATAATTAATTGTGTATAGCTCGTTACGCTGCTATGATTATTTTATTTATATGAACTGTAGGCATATTTTAGTTATACAGCCATCCTCAGGACATCTGTATGTAATAGGAGGTCTTATAAATTTTGGTACTCGCACATTTGTTGTAGCCGGCCGGTGTGGCCGTGCGGTTCTAGGCGCTACAGCCTGGAACCGTGAGACCGCTACGGTCGCAGGTTCGAATCCTGCCTCGGGCATGGATGTGTGTGATGTCCTTAGGTTACTTAGGTTTAAGTAGTTCTAAGTTCTAGGGGACTGATGGCCACAGATGTTAAGTCCCATAGTGCTCAGAGCCATTTGAACATTTGTTGTATGACATGTGAGTTACTTGTAGATGATACGATTTTACATTCATTTTCAAGTCCTGACTTCCATGTAGCATCGTGGATTCTGTTGCAGTTTATTTGTTTACTGAACATATCAGAACACTCAAATGATTACTACGAAAATAACAAGGAAAGAATACAGTCAGTAAAAAAAAAGACAGCATCAGAATCAACGATACTGCATGCAAGCCAGGACTTGAAAACGTATGTGAAATCATGGTATCCATAAGTAACTCATATGTCATACAGCAAATGTACCACAATTTATAAGGTGTTCTATTACAGACAACCTATGATGGGCGTACAGCTGAAATAAGCCTATAGTTCAAAAAATAAAAAAAGAATATCATTCATTGCACCGTAACTAGTTACACAAAATTTATTTCAAAATTTTAAACATAGCTGAAATAGCAACTGTCGAAAATCTTGGTAAATGATAACAGCCAACCAGTTGCAGAATAAAGATTTATTGAAATCCTTGACCACAGTTTCGGTATATCTAAATATACCTTCATCGGAAGCAAAAATACACCTGTCAAGGATTCCAGCAACTGTTGAAAATCTTCACGGTAAATGATAACAGCCAACCAGTTGCAGAATAAAGATTTATTGAAATTCTTGACCACGGTTTCGGTATACCTAAATATACCTTCATCAGAAACAAAAATACACCTGTCAAGGATTTCAATACATCTTTATTCTGCAACTGGTTGGCTGTTATCATTTACCGTGAACAAAATGTATTATTATTATAACTGATTGACCCAGAAACATTCTCTTCAAATTATTGTGTTGTAATGACTTAGTTTCATGTTGGAAGAGGTTAATTTATTATTGCATGTGTTCTTTGTTAACCAATATGCACTTTGTATGTGCAGATTCAACAATCTAGTTTCTTCTATTGCTTCCAGAAGTTGCTGTCTCTGTAGGCAAATGATCAGCGTCGCTGCATTCGGTGCAGAACGATACGGGGTCGACTCCCGGCAGGAGGATCTGGTACGGGGTCCCCTCAGCCCTTGTGTGGCCAAATGAGGATCTACTTGAATAAAGAGCAGCGGCACCATCACGATTCATCTAATGGTAACAACGGCTGGAGGGACTGGCAACATGCTGCTCACATGTCCCACGGTTACAGTTCGCTCCCCGTCCTGACTTGTAGCCAGCACTCGGACATTCGGAAGTGTGAGTGGCGTTTACGTTCACTTCTACCCACATCTAATCAAACCAAAACAAATATAATTTCACAACACAGTCTTTTTGAGTCATCAATCTTCTCACTGGGTTAATGCGGCTAGCTACAAATTCCTCCCCTGTCTCAACCTTTTCACATCAGAGTAGAATTTGCGACCTATGCCCTCAACTATTTCCTGAATGCATTCCAATCTCTGTTTTCCTCTGCAGTTTTTACCTTCTACCGCTCCGTCTACTATCATGGAAGTTATTCGGTGATGCCGTAATAGATAACCTACCGCCCTCTCCCTTCTTCTTATCAGTGTTTTCCATATATTTCTTCCTTCTCCGATTCTGCGCAAAACCTGCTGATTCCTTACCTTATCAGTCCACCTAATTTTCAACATTCGTCTGAAGCATCCCATCTCAAATACTTCGATCTTCTTCTGTTCTGGTTTTCTCACAGTCCATGTTTCAATACCATACAAACTACACTCTCAAAAATTTCTTCCTAAGCCGGCCGTTGTGACCGAGCGGTTCTAGGCGCTTCAGTCCTGCGGAACCGCGCTGCTGCTACGATCGCAGGTTCGACTCCTGCCTCGGGCATGAATGCGTGTGATGTCCTTAGGTTAGTTAGGTTTCAGTAGTTCTAAGTCTAGGGGACTCATGACCTCAGATGTTAATTCCCATAGTGCTTAGACCCATTTGAACCATTTTTTTCTTCCTCAATTAACGCTTATGTTTGATACGACCACACTTCTCTTCGCCAGGAATGCCCTTTTTGCCAGTACTACCTGATTTTTATGTCGTCCTTGCTCCATTCCTCATGGGTTATTTTGCTCCTAGGTAGCAGAATTCCTTATCTTCGTCTTCTTCGTGATCACCAATTCTGATGTTAAGTTTGTCGCTGTTCTCATTTCCGATACATCTCATTACTTTTGTCTTTCTTCGATTTACTCTCCATCCGTATTCTGTACTCATTCCACTCAACACATCCTATATCTCTTCTTCATTTTCACTTAGGATAGCAATGGCATCAGCGAATCTTATAACTGATATCCTTTTCACTTTGAATTGTACTTCCTCTCTTGAACCTTTCTTTTATTTCGCTCACTGCTTCCTCGACGTATAGATTAAACAATAGGAGCGAAAGACTAAACCCCTTGGCTCATACCCTCCCTAATAAGGGCCCTTCGTTCTTCGCGTGCCAGTCTTATTGTACCATCTTGGTTCTTGTACATATTATGTATTACTCGTCTTTCCTTATTTTTCGCACAATTTCAAACATCTTGCACCATATTACATTTTCGAAAGCTTTTTCGATGCCGACAAATGCTACGGACGTATTTCGATATTTCTTCAGTCTAGCTTTCATTATCAGCAGCAACGTCATAACTCCTCCAGCAGCAACGTCATAACTCCTCTCTGTTGCCTTTACCTTTACTAATGCCAAACTAATCATCATCTAACATATCCTCAGCTTTCACCATTCTTCTGCATATTATTCTAGTCAGCAACTTGGATGGATGAACTGTTAAGAAGAATGTGTAATACCTGCACTTGTCATATCTTGCACTCTTCGGAACTGTGTGGATAACGTCTTTCCGAAAGTCTGATCGTATATCTAAGTTAAAAATGAACATTAGAGATCGCAATAATATTTCCTTATTAACCGGTTTCGGCTTATCTACAAGCCATCTTCAGAGCTTTTTGGCCCCTTATGGCAGGTGCTGGCGGCTCCTTGGATTTTTCGTGATACCACGATCGTATACGGTCACGAAAAATCCGAAGCACCAGCCATAGGAGGCAAAAAAATCAATCTACTTGTAGATCATTCCTTAGTACTTCCATGTCTCACTTCTTTGCGCACTGATTCTTGCAGAGAAGTCTCGTAAATTTCAGCCTACTCTTCACCATTACCAAACTGTGATCTGAGGTTATATCTGCACCTGGGTAGGCCTGAAAATCCAACATCTGATCTCGGAATATCTGCCGGAACATTACGTAATCTAACTGAAGTCTTCCTCTATCTCCCGCCATTTTCCACGTACGCCTCCTCCTCTTGTTGTTCATAAATAGAATATTCACTCCTACTAACTGATATTTACTGTAGAACTCAATTAGTCTTTCTGCCTCTTGTTCCTAGTACTAAACCCACATTCTCCAATAACCCTTTCTTCTACTCCCTCTCCTACAACTCATTTTAATCCCCCATAACCATTAGATCTTCATTTCCCTTTATACAGGGTGCGTCACTAACTATTGACAAAGAATAACTCCGAAAGTATGATAGGAGCTGAAAAGTTTGTGGACGAAAGTTGAATGGGACAACGAGGGCCATGATATGACGTTGGTTTTCCGTTGCTAGGTGGTGTCGCTTCAGAGATATGAAGGGCAATGTTGTTTTTGAAATGGGTTGCTATGGTTTGGTACTTATTTTCTGATAACAGCTATCGACACGAATCCAATGATGTGTAACAGTAAGGTCATTGAAGGTCAACGAAGGTCACAAAGGGGGCATGAACATCCCTTTACAGAAGATGTTCAAAGTGACGACCATTGGTATCAATGCAGCGCTGCAATCTTCTCCTCATCGATTGAGTAGAATTCCTTATCACATTGACACTTATAGCGTTACCCGTTCAGTGTCCTCACGTACCTTTTCCTCTCACTCTTCATCCTCTGCTAGCTACATCGGCATGTATACCTAAACTATTGATGTCGGTGTTTGTTGGCTGTCGATTCTGATGAGAACGACCCTACCACTGAACTGTTCACACCCCTAACTCAATCTGTGCTCTACCCCCCTTAATATAGCGAATGCTACTCCCATTATATCATTTTCCCTTGCTGTTGGCAGTACCCTGTACTCATCTGACCAGAAATCCTTGTCTTCTTTCTATTTCACTTCACTGACCCCCATTACATCTATATTGAGCCTTAGCATTTGCCTTTTCAGATTTTCTAGCTTCCCTACCAAGTTCAAATTTCTGACACCCACACCGACACGTAGAGCATCCGAATGGTGATATACTGATCACGTGTCCTACGATCATATATCGCTCCTCGCGCAAGTTAATTGAACTTTCTGATATATATTTTTTTAAATATCTCTCATGGCCATTATTTTTCATCTGAGAGTTGAAGCGAAGTACTCTGTTGCGTACTCTTTCTAAAGTATTTAGTTGGGTAAATGCATTTTATGTAATACTTTGCAAAATTCCAACGATTTTCGTATGTTTCATTTGATTTTCTCCATAGATTCATTAATTTAATTTTGTGATTTTTTTAATTTTCAGTTAGAGATTTTTACAGATCTTTTTGTTTTTCTCTGCTTTGACACAGAATTTTTTTCTACATGTTTTTGGGGATGGAAGTTGGACCCCTGCGGAAGTCGTCATCAGTTCTACTTTATCTCCACAGTCTCTACAAAAGATGTATGCACGAGGATGAGTAACAATCGTTGTTTCAGCCAAATAAATCGCTTAGTGAAATTTTCTACACTTAGTTTTCACGCAATATTATTCGTCATTCTTCGAATGTCTGTTAAGGCCGGCGTTGTGGCCGAGCGGTTCTAGGCGCTTCAGTCTGGAACAGCGCTGCTGTTACGGTCGCAGGTTCGAATCCTGCCTCGGGCATGGATGTGTGTGAAGTCCTTAGGTTAGTTAGGTTTAAGTAATTCTAAGTCTAGGGGACTGATGACCTCAGATGTTAAGTCCCATAGTGCTTAGAGCCATTTGAATCATTTTTGTCTGTTAAGCCCATATTATCAGCATTTCAGTGGCACTCTGATCAACCTGTAAGCATGCACACTCGTCTTCTTTATATGCTCTAGACGTCCCTTTTTAGTCCAGAATTAAATGGATTCCCTGTGCTTGATCAGTATTCCAGTAGGTATCGACGGGTATTTAACAAGTAATGCAGTTCCCAAGCATTTACCAATAAATCTCACTTTGCCGTTTGCTTCTCTTATAACTGATCTTAGATGATCATTTCAACTTCCATCCCAAGGCGTATGATGCCACTTATTTCAGTTGTGACTCTTTTTCGGAAGAGCAATATGTTTCGTTCCTCAGAATTAAGAGCTAGTTACCAATCTTTGCACCAGGCAACTCTGATCTCACACAATGACAGGGTAATACTATAATTATTATCTGATGACCCCAGCGATAATTCACCGTGGATTGCGAATTTTTGTCGAAAGCAGACAAGCAGCGCAATACGAGGGTGACTGTTAATCACACACGCACGCAAATAGATTCTGTTGAAAGTGATTATAGCTGCTGTTAGGTTCAATTCTGCGCGTCCGACTTCCATTAATATCGGAATTAATGAATAATTTATGTTAATGGCTTAAAAGGGTGAAAAAAATATTACAAAAAGTAACGCGTAGCTAGAGTAAATTAGGGCCTCTATCGACCGGCGGAGCGGAAAACTGTTAATTAATGTTCGTGGAACAACGGTTTAAATTAACACAGACTCGTTTGATTAAAGACGGAAAGTATATTTTAAAATCGAACTAATTGCACCGCTAAGCGGGCAGTCAGGGGTGGAAGAAGCTCCGACTGAAAATCTGCGTCAGACAAGGCAATGTTGCCAGCAGGTTGTCGAATTGCAGAGTCCCACACCGCACCGTCATTAGATACGCTGCATTATAGCTTTTCTGCCGTCCTGTTAGGCACGACGTTGAGATATTCCAACAGGAAACATAAAGGAGACATGATTACAGCAGAAATTTATGTGCATCTATCTGATACAGAACGATATTTTCCAGAATCAACGAGGGTTTTAGGGTTCATGCCCTGTCACGTGAATTGTTTTAACTTGGCACAAATGATCACTAGTTGTCGACAGTTAAGAATCTGATATTACATGGGACATTTCCAAGACCTAAAGTTAACTAAATGACAAAAATATCGGTTATGACAGTGCTAGAGGAATGGTTGTCGGGCGAGATAATGGATTTCGGTGTGATATCGCGGCAAAACTTCACATGGGGATATCAAAACGACAACCGAAATCCCGTCCGACAACCATTACGGGAAAGCCTCAATAAACAGTTATGATAGTGCTTTTGATAAAAAAAAATCTCTGCCTAATACGGTTAATTACAGCGAGGTGTAATCCATGAAATACCACATCCTACATCGGCCGTACAGATTCCTCGATGCTAACTAGAAAGGTTCCACAAGTTTAGTCCAGCCGCTGCAAAACTAGCACATGGACAGTACGTGTGGATCGGCTCCAAGCTAGAGTGGCGGTCAAAAGAAATGACGACGTTGCTAAAAGTGTAAGGAAGCAATGTTTTGTACTCTAATTTTGTTATTTTTTATACAGAGAATCTGTTAGCATTAACTGCCCTCACGGGGATTTTGTTACTGTTGCTACTTTGCAACCCCCAACGAAGGCTGTGAAGACTGACGGATTTAATGGAAATGAAATGTATGCAATGGGTCTAGATAATAGAGCCGTCTTGCATTCAGTTTTAAAATATCGTAGTGTTACTAGCTGATTCTATTACAACTGCAAAGAACCTAATTAATTAATAGTTTCATATTTCTTCTTATTGGATGGGTAGAAAGAATGTCAATATACAACTAGTACAGATGACATGAGAAGAAAGCAATAGTTGAGGAGGGAATGAAACAAGGTTGCAAATTATCCCCGACGTCATTCTCTCTCTACACTGAACATCCAGTAAAATAAACGAAGGTGAAATGTGGACGGGGAATTAAAGTTCGGGGAGAAGTCCCAAACGATTTTATGTTTGCCGATGACTTTCTAATTCTCCGGGAATGGCAAAGGACTTGGAAGATCAGTGGAATGAGTTGTATAATGTCAACCGAAATAAAACGAGACTAATGCAATGTAGCTGGATTAAATCAGGTAATGCTGACAGAATTAGATTAGGAAATTAGACACTGAAAGTAGTAGATGATTTTGGCTATATGGGCAGTAAAATACCTCTTCCGTCCCGAGCACATATTAAAACTGCAAGCCACCTACATTTTGTCAATTGATTTGTATTGATGTTAATTGCATTGAATGACCCTCAAAACGTTTTTGGAAACCATAGTGAATTTTTTGTAGATGATATCATATATGATGCCTCAGGACCTCAGCAGTGCAGTTATATACCCAACTGTTCAGTTTCATTCTTCGTCGTGGTACACCTAAACGTGGTGCAAAAATAGTGACTACCCAAAACTTGTGCATTTCTTTCACAGTAGAATGAAGTGTTTTTCCTCTTTTACTAACGTGCCTTATATTTGTGAACTGAGACACATCCGTAGAGAAAGAACCAAGAAAACATTTTGAAATCTATTCAAACGGCTCCTTGAGTTCATCTGTGGCTGCTGAGTTACCTGCCAGCCAATGTTAGATTGAGGTTACTGGAAGTGCCACCCATCTGAGAACTAGAAAAGGCAAATCAGCTTTCCAAATAGATCGCCTAGTGGGAGACAATAATTTTAATAACACACTGATTATTTCTTAGCTGTATACCTCCAGTACTCTTTTCTTTCTCGATTTTGAATAAGAGGCACAGTCTTCTCTTCTGATGCACTTTCTTCGCGTCATTTTCATCTCCAGATTCATCACTCTCTGTGCTAGACTCATCTAGATTAACCCTGTTGACCTACTCAAAGATCTTTTAACCACTCAAGCCTGGTTATCATGTGGAAAAAGAATAGTCACACTTCAACTGACGAAAACAAAGTCGGCATTGCGTCCCGAGGCATCGTATGTGATACCAGAAAGTTTAAAGCTTATAAATCCGTTATATCGTTCATTTATAGTTCCTTATTAACTGAGGGAAGTCTGTATAATCTCAATACAATATTAAAACAAGCAGAGAATAGAAGCTTTCGAAATGTGCTACTGCAGGAGGATAGGTATATCGAGTAATTAGAAAAAGATATGTTTTTAACTTTATTTCGCCGAGACATGCTGTGCCGTTGCAAAACCCGACGTCTCCAATCAGTGTTGATACCTTATGGTGCTCAGCAAAACGAACAGGAGAGCTGCTGCAAGCACGATGTCTACCGTACATAATACAAAAGTCCAGAAAAAGTTCAGCTGTGTACGCACCCGAGAGAAAAAAAATAAATATATAAAACCTGCAGCTATCATACACCTCATAACTGAAGAGAAAAACTGACGATGGCCCGAGTAAAGAGGATATAAAATGAAGACTAGCAATAAAAAGGAAAGCATTATTGAGAAAAAGAAATTTGTTCAAATAGAAAATTAATTTACGTGTTTGGAAGTCCTTTCTGGAGTTATCTGCTGGAGTGCAGCTCCGTACGGAAGTAAAACATGGACGATAAACAGTTCAGGCAAGAAGAGAACAGAAGCTTTTGAAACGTAATGCTGCCAGAGGATAGGTACATCGAGTAGCTAATGAGGAGGTACTCAATCGAAGTGGAGAGAAAAGAAATTTATACCACAACCTGATAGAAAGAAAGGCTGGGTTAATGCGAGTCGCCTCAAGCCATCAAGCAAGTGTCTGTTTCATAATAGGGCAAAGGGTAGGGAGTAAAAACTTTAGGGAGGGACGGTGCCTTGACTACATCAACCAAATTCAGATGCTGCAGCAGTTATGCAGAGATTAAGAGGCTTGGACAGGATAGAGTATCGTGGAGAGCTACATCAACCCATTCATCGAACTGTAGACCAAAACAATAACAACAACCATCACCACAACAAACTGACTCCGTGGCGCTTCGACTCGAGGGCAAGCTGGTTCGGTTTCACTGCCAGTATTTGGCCGGGAGGTGGTGACGTAAAGTTCCTGATCTACAGACTTTGCACCAACGTCCTGATTTAAATACCAAACCTCTCCACTGTGTCTCATGAAGTGACAGCATGTGACGCTATTGAAGGTAATCCATCCGTGGGATGGGAGCATTAAGCTTGGAGGCCCCTTGGTGCTATTCGCAAGGAATAAGCTAAGTGCCGGGACGGAGCTTCACCCTCTCCTCTCATCCTCATTCTCCTCCTCCTCATCATCATCCAACACACACACACACACACACACACACACACACACACACACACACACACACACAGAGAGAGAGAGAGAGAGAGAGACGGACGATGATGATGTTTGGTTTGTCGGGCGTTCAACTGTGCGGTTATCAGCGCCCGTACAAATCCCCAACCTTTGCTCAGTCCAATCTCGCCACTTTCAGGAGTGATGATGAAATGACGAGGACAACACAAACACCCAGTCATGTCGAGGCAGATGAAAATCCCTGACCCTGCCGGGAATCGAACCCGGGACCCCCGTGCTCGGGAAACGAGAACGCGACCGCGAGACCACGAGCTGCGGACGAGAGAGAGAGAGAGAGAGAGAGAGAGAGAGAGAGATAGAGAGAGAGAACTTACATACACGGCGTATTACCATTAGTGTATGATGAAGAACAACAATAACGACAACAGAATCACCCTACAATAAGTCCCATTAAAAAGCGAAAGATCAAAATCCAGCAGTTGAGGAAAGCGAAAGTCCTCTAAATACTTTTGTACGAGGGTCGTTCAATAAATAATGCCCCAATTTAAAAAAAAAACGTCCATTAATACAGGTTGATATCCGTTTGACCTATGGCAGCGCCATGTAGCGGGCCAACCATTGCGCCATCTGGTTTCCCCTTCAAGCTAGACAAGTTTCGTTCTTTGTATTTTTTCGTTTGACGTTTATTTCGTGAGATATTTGGTCCGGACACTATCAATGGACCACCGTGTATACGAGTACATAGACAAACGCCCATGTTGGTGCTTCATATTTTATGTTTGTGCGCCGACGAAGTTTCGAGCCATTCTGGCAGATAGCAGAGCCGTAGTACAGAGCCAAAATGGCGTCTACATACGACTCACGTTACTAGCTGCGTGCAGTTATTGAATTCTTGTGTGCAGGAAAAGAAACCGTGGTGAACATCCATAAACGTTTGTGTGCAGTGTATGGCTATGCTACAGTTGATAGGAGTACACTTGGGCGATGGGTAAAGGAAGTTACAGCCTCAGGAAATGCAGAAACAGAGCTCCATGATCAGCCACGCACGTCCTGCCACAGCCGCTGTTCCAGACACGTTAAATCTTGCGGATGCCATTATTCGTGCCGACCGGCGCATCACAACTCGGCAATTGGCTCTAAAGTTGTCGGTCAGCACTGGAAATGCGTCTGCAATGATCGGGACTCTCGGATTTTCATAACGTTGCTCACGATGGGTTCCACGAATGCTCACAGCGGACCAGAAGATTCAAAGAAAGGCCATTTCATCCGAATTGTTGGAGCGTTTTGAGACCGATGGATCGTTACGGGGGACAAAAGCTGGGTGCACCACTTTGCGCCGCAAACAAAAAGGCATCATCATCATCGTTCACCACAAAAGAAGAAATTGGAGACAACCCGCTCCGCCGGAAAAGTCACGGTTACATTCTTCTGAGATTGTGATAGCTCCTCGTTGATGTGATGCCAAGAGAGTCAACTATCTCTTCAGAGGCATACGTGAAGACTTTGAATAAACTCAAGAACCGTTTGCGACGTATTCAATCGGACAAAAATCCAGCAGAAATCTTGCTCAAACACGACAATGCACGCCCACATACAAGTCTGAGAACCCGGGAACACACCGCCAAATTGAGTTGGACATCACTGCCTCATCCACCCCACTCGGATTTCCATATCTTAGGGCCGCTTAAAGATTCTCTGCGGGAAACACACTTTGAAGATGGTGAGTGTGTTAGTCATGCAGTGAAAACGTGGCTACGCTACAGGACACGAGCTTTTACCAGCAGGGAATGCATGCTTTTCCACAACGTAGAAAAATAGGATATGGACAAGACATGTTGATGTACATTGTCACCAAATTCTGACTCTTAACAATAAATACACTCGTGGAAATGGAAAAAAGAACACATTGACACCGGTGTGTCAGACCCACCATACTTGCTCCGGACACTGCGAGAGGGCTGTACAAGCAATGATCACACGCACGGCACAGCGGACACACCAAGAACCGCGGTGTTGGCCGTCGAATGGCGCTAGCTGCGCAGCATTTGTGCACCGCCGCCGTCAGTGTCAGCCAGTTTGCCGTGCCATACGGAGCTCCATCGCAGTCTTTAACACTGGTAGCATGCCGCGACAGCGTGGACGTGAACCGTATGTGCAGTTGACGGACTTTGAGCGAGGGCGTATAGTGGGCATGCGGGAGGCCGGGTGGACGTACCGCCGAATTGCTCAACACGTGGGGCGTGAGGTCTCCACAGTACATCGATGTTGTCGCCAGTGGTCGGCGGAAGGTGCACGTGCCCATCGACCTGGGACCGGACCGCAGCGACGCACGGATGCACGCCAAGACCGTAGGATCCTACGCAGTGCCGTAGGGGACCGCACCGCCACTTCCCAGCAAATTAGGGACACTATTGCTCCTGGGGTATCGGCGAGGACCATTCGCAACCGTCTCCATGAAGCTGGGCTACGGTCCCGCACACCGTTAGGCCGTCTTCCGCTCACGCCCCAACATCGTGCAGCCCGCCTCCAGTGGTGTCGCGACAGGCGTGAATGGAGGGACGAATGGAGACGTGTCGTCTTCAGCGATGAGAGTCGCTTCTGCCTTGGTGCCAATGATGGTCGTATGCGTGTTTGGCGCCGTGCAGGTGAGCGCCACAATCAGGACTGCATACGACCGAGGCACACAGGGCCAACACCCGGCATCATGGTGTGGGGAGCGATCTCCTACACTGGCCGTACACCACTGGTGATCGTCGAGGGGACACTGAATAGTGCACGGTACATCCAAACCGTCATCGAACCCATCGTTCTACCATTCCTAGACCGGCAAGGGAACTTGCTGTTCCAACAGGACAATGCACGTCCGCATGTATCCCGTGCCACCCAACGTGCTCTAGAAGGTGTAAGTCAACTACCCTGGCCAGCAAGATCTCCGGATCTGTCCCCCATTGAGCATGTTTGGGACTGGATGAAGCGTCGTCTCACGCGGTCTGCACGTCTAGCACGAACGCTGGTCCAACTGAGGCGCCAGGTGGAAATGGCATGGCAAGCCGTTCCACAGGACTACATCCAGCATCTCTACGATCGTCTCCATGGGAGAATAGCAGCCTGCATTGCTGCGAAAGGTGGATATACACTGTACTAGTGCCGACATTGTGCATGCTCTGTTGCCTGTGTCTATGTGCCTGTGGTTCTGTCAGTGTGATCATGTGATGTATCTGACCCCAGGAATGTGTCAATAAAGTTTCCCCTTCCTGGGACAATGAATTCACGGTGTTCTTATTTCAATTTCCAGGAGTGTATGTTCTGCAAAAAAAAAAAAAAAAAAAAAAAAAAAAAAAAAAAAAAAAAAAAAAAAAAAAAATGTGGGTCATTACTTATTGAACGACCCTGTATATTCATACGTGTAAATCTGCAGGAAAGTTACAAAGGAGTCTTTCCTGTGTACTTCACGCATGAAAGATCTACTTCACTCCGAAAACGATACTTATCGACGAGCGTCAAGTTTCGAAATGCGTTACACAACGCATCGCCAAAAAAAACCAGCATTTTATCTCTCGCTTTACGATCAGGAATGTTGTCGGATGCATCAAAATGGGGAAAACTAAATGCTCGTCGAAAGTTGTCCATTTGCCAGGAGGTTCAGAATCTAAATTTGTCGGTTGATTCGGTGTACTGCTGTAGCTAAATTTCACCAAAGTTCCATACCACTGTAGCTCAGTCACCTTCTACGTTATGTTCGTGGAATGAACAGATGTTTCCCCGCAATGCTGAGAGACGATCAACGCGTTCTCAGGGTGATAGGAAGAAAAGGCGCTACCCATATATGGTTAACCAGTTATTTCTGACCCGTCAGCGAATATGTTAATCACAAAAATTGTTCAAATGGCTCTAAGCATTATGGGACTTAGCATCTGAGGTCATCAGTCCCCTATACTTAGAACCACTTAAACCTAACTAACCTAAGGACGTCACACACACATACATGCCCGAGGCAGAATTCGAACCTGCGACCGTTGCAGCAGCGCGGTTCCGGACTGATGCGCCTAGAACCGCTCGGCCACAGAGGTCGGCTGGTCAATCACATTTGGCCACTCCATTTTGCACGATTATCTACAATGTGTTACTAATGTTTCACGTTTCACTTCTGGGGAGCAGTCGCATATTGCACAAACTGAATAAGTTATAAAAACTAGTTTCGAAGTGCTGATTCAGCCTGTAAATGGGTACTAAGGAAGCGTTCCTGTTAAGTAGCGGTTACTATTCAGTACACGGCTTCTTGTTTCAACAGAGAACCAGTCCTCGAAATGAAGGAGCTCCTGGTGTTCAAGCACACGGTAAAAGCCAATCTGGATACGTTCACAACCTCTGATCAGTTTTTACACCTGTAGCTGTCCTTACACAAATTTTTTATTTGGAGATCCAATGTGAAATATGTCGTCCTTCTTGGTGGACTAAATCAGGTGCACCGTTAACGACTATTGCAAATCAAAATGGAAACGTCGACACACATAAGGATCGCTCAAAAGTGCGGTCTCGCCGAGTATCGAGGGCGGCGCAAGATGCGTCGACTACCGCAGTGACGCTGCACAGCAAAGCGGTATCTCGAGGCGCCAAAGAGGTGCTAGCAAGAAGCCGCGCCTCCCGCTGTTCCGAGGCGCCACCGCAGCAGCGCCCCCGCCATGAAACAGCGTCGCCAGAGGCCAGCAGGGCAGTTCTGATCGAGGTCGCATCCTACCCACTTCCAGGAAGCTCCTGTCGCAGTAGCGTCCTTGTGCTGTCTACTCGCCGTGACACACAGCCTGTGTCAGCTGTCGGGGAGCGGAGAGACTTCCGTTTCCTGTGAACTGTGCCTGGCCGGCCGTAGTGGCCAAGCGGTTAAAGGCGCTACAGTTTGGAACCGCGCGGCCGCTACGGTCGCAGGTTCGAATCCTGCCTCGGTCATGGATGTGTGTGATGTCCTTAGGTTAGTTAGGTTTAAGTAGTTCTAAGTTCTAGGGGACTGATGACCTTAGAAGTTAAGTCCCATAGTGCTCAGAGCCATTTGAACCATTTTTGAACTGTGCCTAGGCGCCAACGCTGTCAGAACTGTGTCAACAAGTCTCTACGAGCTTGTGTTTTCTACTGACTCTAGTGAAGCCAGAGTAAGGCCATTCTCAACTTGTTACAATTCGCCCCTCAGTGATCTTTGTTCATTTAGTGTTTTTTGAACTGCAAGTCTGTGTGTGCAGTTTCGTAGCTATAGCCGAGTCTGGCGATTCAGAATGTCTTAATTAATTACTACTTGACACCTCAATGAACTCAGCCACAGCAAAAAGGTACATTTTATGCAAGTTAAAAATGAGGAAACTGGGACATGAAATACTGTAATAATCTGTCACAGGTCAGTTTGCGCTGCTCACGTGGTGACCGTGACAGGATGCTCTAATGCTCTCAATACCTAAAATATGTTGCAAAGTAAACCAATAAAGTGCACATTAGCAAAAATTGTTCAAATGGCTCTGAGCACTATGGGACTTAACTTCTGAGGTCATCTGTCCCCTAGAACTTAGAACTACTTAAACCTAACTAACCTAAGGACGTTGCCTATAACGGATCGCGCAGCCACGTCTCTATACCTGAGTCAACAGATGGGGACGTTTGTAAGACAACGACCATCTGCACGAACAGTTCGACGACGTTTGCAGCAGTACGGACTATCAGCTCGGAGACCATGGCTGCGGTTACCCTTGACGCTGCATCACAAGAGGAGCGCTGCGATGGTGTACTCAATGACGAACCTGGATGCACGAATGGCGAAACGTCAATTTTTCGGACGAATCGAGGTTCTGTTTACAGCATCATGATGGTCGCATCCGTGTTTGGCGACATCGCAGTGAACGCACATTGGAAGCGTGTATTCGTCACCGCCATACTGGCGTATCACCCGGCGTGATGCTATGGGGTGCCATTGGTTTCGCGTCTCTGTCACCTCTTGTTCTTATTGACGGCACTTTGAACAGTGGACGTTACATTTCAGACGTGTTACAACCCGTGGCTCTACCCTTCATTCGATCCCTGCGAAACCCTACATTTCAGCAGGATAATGCAGGACCGCATGTTTCAGGTCCTGTACGGACCTTTCTCGATACAGAAAATGTTCGGCTGCTGCCCTGTTCAGCACATTCTCCAGACCTCTCACCGATTGAAAACGTCTGGTCAATGGTGGCCGAGCAACTGGCTCGTCACAATACGCCAGTCACTACTCTTGATGAACTGTGGTATCGTGTTGAAGCTGCATGGGCAGCTGTACCTGTACACGCCATCCAAGCTATGTTTGACTCAATGCCCTGGCGTAGCAAGGCCGTTATTACGGCCAGAGGTGGTGGTTCTGGGTACCGATTTCTCAGGATCTATGCACCCAAACTGCGTGAAAATGTAATCACATGTCAGTTCTAGTGTGATGTATTCGTCCATCGAATACCCGTTTATCATCTGCATTTCTTCTTGGTGTAGCAATTTTAATGGCCAGTAGCGTATTTTTTAGGTGTTTGCTTAAACATTTGCCACCTGTGCATATGGAATAATAATGATGATTGTACGCCTATCCATTCTCGTAATGGAGGAGAGATGAAGAAAACAGAAGACGGAGTCGCAGGGGATCTTGGAGACCCAAGCTGCCGGCTTGGAACAACACACGTCCCGTCTCGATGTGCACGCCGTGCCGCGGCGCCTTTGAAGATTAAATTAAACTCTGGCGGGCGGTTTCTTTTGCGGGGCGCAAGTTTATGGGGGCGCAGCAGCCCAGCACGCGACCTGCGGCCGGAAGCGGTTACCTCCCCTCTCGCCCTTCCCCCCCTTCCCCCTCCTAGTCCGGTCCGAGGCGTTTTAATTCTGGACCGGAGCGCACCCTGCGACGTGGGGCCACTGTACAGAAAAGGAGATGACAGCCAGATGTGGTTGTGAATGCGTCGTCACCCTCCGTAGCGGTACCCTTACTCGCCCCAAATACCACAATCTTAAGGTTCTAAAGTTGCACACACAGGTGAAGTGACGCCATTGCTCGCGGCGTACTGCAGGAGCTCCACAGCTGTCTGTGTAGCTATGCAGTTTTCGGTGGTGTCACTTCAGTGGTGCCACTTTCTGTCACGCCGCAAAAAAGGTCACATCTATTTTACTTAAGAGAGGCCGCTAGCTTTCTCCCACCACAGTGTAGCACCATTCAACTGCTCCTTGGTGGCTGTATTTCGAAACACTGGCATTCTGTCACTATTTACTGATTCATTTTAAGGTCCAGGAGGTACAGTTTTGCAGTTTCTGGAACTATACGAAGAGCGACCTGCCAGATATTACTGTCTAATTTTCTGTAGAAGTAAGTGTGTTCAAATTTATACACAATACTTATAATCGAATGAGCTACTCCACAATCAGAAACTTTTTTTGAATGTATAAAAAGTAAGCAAATAAAATAAATATTTATGGAATATTTGGTCGGTTCTTGAAGGAAAACAGACATATTAAGAACTTGAATACACTGTATTAATGCGCCACAATAATATTTATTTAATAAAACATGTGGATAAAGACTCCTCTCGATAAAATTTTTCTGGGTCTGTGACCGCATTGTCAATATGTAAAACTACCGACGTTTCGGTCACTGTTACAAGTGACCTTCTTCAGGGTGTTTATGTTTACTTGCAACAGTGAACGAAACGTCGTAGTTTTACATATTGACAATGCGGTCACTAACCGAGAAAAATTTACGGACTTTGGCAATGGCCGCGGAAGCCTACGTTTATGTAAAGATTCCTTTATTTGATAACTACTTTCAGCTCACTGACAAGCCATCTCCCGATTTGAATCGGCTTTCGGCTTCTTAGACCAAAGTCACATAATTCTTATTAAACAGTCAGTCCACACAATTTCAGAGCGAGTTCATAGCTGTACGAGGATTGTCGTACAAAGGTATGTCAAATTTTATGACTATATCGATACAAAACACAATTATGATACGGTAATACTCAAAGAGAAAATGAAAAAATCGTCACAAGAAGAACTTTAATTTTTGTTGTGGCGCCCAGTTTTCATATATTTCATTTCGATGAGTAGTTTATATTTTTTGATGAGTCACAGAAGACGGTTGGATTTCGGCAGCTTCTCTATTTGCACCCTACGTAGAAACAGGAAAAAAATACATCGATGGCCCCCGACTGTCTACATTCTGGCAATTATGAAATTAATATTTTGTGCAACTGGTGTTCAATAGCTTTCACGATTTTTTGCACCTACAATTATACAGCGTATTTGAGAAGACCTGCCGGCCGGAGTGGCCGTGCGGTTCTAGGCGCTACAGTCTGGAACCGAGCGACCGCTACGATCGCAGGTAGGAATCCTGCTTTGGGCATGGATGTGTGTGCTGTCCTTAGGTTAGTTAGGTTTAATTAGTTCTAAGTTCTAGGCGACTGATGATCTCAGAAGTTAAGTCGCATAGTGCTCAGAGCCATTTGAACAGTTTTGAGAAGGACTAGTAAATACTTTAGAAAGTGGTACTGCAGACTTTCCAATAAAACTTTCCATATAACACTCTTCCAATTTGAAGTGGATGTAACCCAAAGGAATACTCACAGAGGTTGTGAAGCAAAGGCAGATGCTTTAATTTAGGTTGATTTTCATCAATTATATCTCTGACTTCAGTGCACTTTCGAATTCTTTTGAAACACTATGTGTAGTACCGGACTTTTTTGTACTGTTGATAGTCGGTACTTCTCCTGTGAAGTAATACTGTGAAATATTTTGAAGGTGTTTTGTTTTCACGACTTAATTAAAATGTGGACTTTCGTTTTCAAAACAAAGAACAGAGGCACTTCCTACCTCCCTTTTTTCTTATTTTTTTCAGATTTCAAGCTTTAAGTGTGTTTACCACTGGACAATTATTATTTGTTTGTTCACCTGCAAGAGCTGCAACCTCAGTTCAAAATTTGTTCGTTAGCTGCTATGTTAATCTATATAGACGCCACGATGAATTCGTAATACAACGCGTGCTTTTATTATTGAGTCTTCAAGACTCTAACATCAGGTATGTACTATACATTATAATGTTGTAATATACTCCATGTGACACGTGCCTGTGTTATATAATATGATCATTGTGTCCGGTTTTATGCCTTCTGCCTTTTTAGCACTGAAGATGGTCGCACGGTGACTAAAATCGATTTCCTATAATAAATGATTTATAACATCTTACGACCAGGGCTACCATTCCTCTTGTTTACAATCTAATGGTCTATTCTCAGATATATACAGGTGTCCGGATATTATTCATTCGATAGTGAGCATGGAATATTTTATTCGAAAAGTCTGTTTCGCCAGCTACTAAATTACAGCGTGTATCAAAAAGAATCATCCGATTTAAAAAAATTATAAAGGTATGTCGTCTGAGATATGTGCGTGAACAACTTAGTGATTGAAAGAGCAAGCTCTCGAGTTTTACATGGTTCCCGCTAGGTAGCAGTGTGCGCTCACTTCAGTTCCAGTAAAAATAGTGTCGGGACAACAGAAACGTTTTGCGTTCTACGTTTTGCGCAGTGCGCGTCAGTAGTAACTGTTCAGCGTGACTTCCGTACTAGATATGGTGTGGATCCCCCAACAGCGCAGAGAATTAGACGATGGCATGAACAATTGCGAGAAACAGATTGTTTGCGTCAAGGCAAATCGCCGGGCCCTTCTCGAGTCTCTGACACAGACGTCGAACACATCCGCCATAGTTTCACAAGATATCCGCAGAACTCAGTTCGCCGTGTAGCTCGACAGCTCAATATAGCTCCGAAGTCCGTCGTGTTGCGTCGACGTTTACACGTGGAACCATACAAAATTCTGCTACTGCAAGCTCTTCGTGAAGGTGACAAGCAACAACGTGTGGAGTTCTGTAATTTCGTTCTTGGAAAGATGGAGGATGGCAGTTTTCTTCCACGCTTAGTGTTTAGTGTCGAGGGAACATTCCATTTAAATGGAAAGGTTATCCGTCATAATGTGAGAATATGCGGTACGGAAAAACCACATGAAGTTATACAACATGAGAGGGACTCTCCAAAATTTGACGTGTTTTGTACAGTTTCGTGGGAAAAGGTGTATCGTCCATGTTTCTTTGCCGAGAAAACTGTTACAGTAAGCACATCTCTCGTCATGCTTGAGAACTTTCTTGTCCCACAGTTGAAGACTGATTCGAATGTCTTCATTTACCGACAGGATGGGGACACCGCCACACTGGCATCTGGAAGTGCGACAGATTTTAGATCAAAGGATTGCTGAACGATGGATCGGTCGCACTGGACGAAATGATTCAGCCTTACATTACTGACCTCCAAGGTCACCGGACCTGACACTATGTGATTATTTCTTGTGGCGTTTTATAAAAGACTCTGTCTGTGTGCCTCCGTTACCAACAACAATGAAAGAACTGAGACACCGCATAACAGCAGCTGTGGAAGCTGTAACTCAAGACATGCTCGCTGCAGTGTGGGAACAATCTGAATACCGCATTGACAGATGCCGTGCATCTCAAAGGGGCATACTGAACACCTATGGAAAGGTTGTTGTTGTTGTTCAGTCCTGAGACTGGTTTGATGCGGTTCTCTATGCCACTCTCTCCTGCGCAAGCTTCTTCATCTCCGAGTACCTACTGCAACCTACATCCTTCTGAATCTGCTTGGTGTATTCATCTCTTGGTTTCTCTCTACGATTTTTACTCTCCACGCTGCCCTCCAATACTAAATTGGGGAACCCTTGATGCCTCAGAACATGTCCTACCAACCGATCCCTTCTTCTAGTCAAGTTGTGCCACAAACTTCTCTTCTCTCCAATTCTATTCAATACCTCCTCATTAGTTATGTGATCTACCCATCTAATCTTCAGCATTCTTCTGTAGCACCACATTTCGAAAGCTTCTATTCTCTTCTTGTCTAAACTATTTATCGTCCAAGTTTCACTTCCATACATGGCTACACTCCATACAAATACTCTCAGAAACGACTTCCTGACACTTAAATCAATAGTCGATGTTAACAAATTTCTCTTCTTCAGAAACGCTTTCCTTGCCATTGCCAGTCTACACTGTGAAAAAAAAAAAAAAAAAACTTCGAGTTTATCGTTCATCAAAAACAAAATTCATTGTATTTGTTCATTAGTTTCAGAAATATAGACGTGCCAAATCGGATGATTCTCTTTGCTACACCCTATATTTGCTATTCTACCTGAGACGTATATAGACGTATATAGACACACTTTTTGAAAGAACCAGTCAGAAGGTACATATTTTAGAGCTCGGGAAGCGACGGCTAGGCAAGTGAAGGCGACAGCCGCGCATGCATCCGCGGCGGGAAGTCCAAGATGCAGTGTTTAGCGCTTTCGCAATGCAGATGAGTGTAGCCGGCGCAGCGCAGCGCATAACTAAAGATAACAACGCAGTGCGGCCGGCTTACGGCTCTCAGACCGGTTGCCGGCTAGGAGAGTTTATTCTGCCGGCGGGCGAGGCGCAGCGCCCATAGCTGCAGCGGACGGGGACGTAAAAACAGCGCAACCGCGCTGCGAACACGGCCGGGGTTCTGCCCGCGGCGAGGCGAGGAGATGCAGATGAGGTGGCGCAGCGAACTGATCCGCGGAAACGAACAGCGCTAAACAACCTGCAGGCGTTCCCAGAACTAGCCGAAGAAAATTACCAGACCGGTACGCGCGGCCGAGTCCGTTACAACACCAGCTCACGCGCCTCCCAACAACAAACACAAACTGGGCTTCCCACAGCTTTACGGGCAGCGTTTGCAACTGCTCGTCCAAGCTGGCGTGCACGGCTACTAGTTCATTTCTCAAAAGCAGTCAGTTTGCACAAATATTATACTGATTTGAAGTAGATTACCGTACCATTGTACTGGAACGACAAGACGCATCAGACCAGGACATTGGTTATTCATATGACTGCGTTCTAAAGGGTTATCTCTCCGCACACAGATATGCAAGGTTCAAGATGAAATAAATCTCGGGTGAACAGCCTGGTATGAGTGTGCATAGGACACAATGTTTCGGCAATCGACCACGTTGCCATCATCACACTCATACAGGCTGTTCACCCGAGATTTATTTCGTCATAAAATACGCCTGGAGAAATTGAAGAATCACATGCAAGGTTCAGTTTGTGAGTTCCTTTCTAAATCTCGATGGCATTTGCATGTGTCGTCACTCCTGACGTGGGTCTGACCACCACCACCTAGAGACAAGGCCGCGGCGCGAAATTCATAGCAGGTCGTGACGTCACTCCAAGCGGGCCACCATGTTGTGTTTCGAAGCGTTTGTTTATCTACACGTTTGTTGGATCGAGTGCTATATTCGTGCTTAAAACTAGCGATTACAGTGTTTGCGTGTAGTGAAGCTACTGTGAACATGGTTTACAAGTGCTGTGTGCCAAGGTGTCGTGTGAATTACGGAACTCGACCGAAAGTAATGTTGGTTTCCTTTCCGAAAGATGCGAATCTGCGTTGGAAATGTCTTTCAGCGATTCATCGGGGCCATTTCCAACCCACTGAGCACACGGAGGTATGTAAAAAAATGGTTCAAATGGCTCTGAGCACTATGGGACTCAACTGCTGAGGTCATTAGTCCCCTAGAACTTAGAACTAGTTAAACCTCACTAACCTAAGGACATCACAAACATCCATGCCCATGGCAGGATTCGAACCTGCGACCGTAGCGGTCTTGCGGTTCCAGACTGCAGCGCCTTTAACCGCACGGCCACTTCGGCCGGCGGTATGTAAAAACTATATACCTAGTACAATTGTTATTTTTTCTGGTGGAATATCTTGCATTTTGGATACATTTGACTAAAATTGTGAGCAAAAGTTCGCAGTAAGTAGGCCTAGTATTCGTTATAAAGTGGCTTCATTTTGATTTTGAAAACGAAATATAAATTTGTGGCTCGTGTTACTTTTTATTCGTGTTTAAATTTCTCTGCAGTTCGTATTTTGTTACGCATTACCGATACGTTTTATTCTCTATTTGTGAGTGGGTGTTGTTTTTCACTCTCGCATTAGTTAGCATGCGTGCTAACGAATGTTGAAACTGCTGTTTTCATGTTTAAAAAGCGATCTCTCTGTATGAAGCATATCTGTGTTATTTTTCGATGTGTCAAACAATGGAACAAATCAATCTAGAAATAGGTTAAATTTATTATTGACGTTTTTAGCTTGACACATTGTCTCATTCCAACTGCTGCGAATGTCTGCTGAAGGTTTGTAGATTTTCACTGTTGACTTATGCTCAAAATCTGCCATATTTTTACAGGAAAGAAAATTTACATTACAATAACAACGCATAATTGTTTTTGTGAGGTGAGTTAAAAGTGATTGTTTGCTTGGGGAATGTACTCAGCTTTCCTGAGGGAGCTCTATAAACAGCTACACAATATTTATTTAGGATACTGAAGGCAGAGGAATTTAATATTATACACTGTACTAGTGCAGAATTTTTCAAGTGAGTGTAAATAATAGTTGTCTGGTCCAGAAAGAATGTACTTTATCACAGTGCATTTTTACAAATGTACCTTGTTTTATCATGTATATCGCAATATTATTTACATCCCGCACTCGTACGTTTTCACTGGCTATTGATAAGTCTTATGCAATTACATTACCGGTAAAAAAGAATTATAAACTATAGTTTCTGCTATATCGCGATTGATAAAGTTACTTATTTTAACCATTCGGCAAAGTACTCTCCTCTTTGCGTGGTATCATTTGCCAAGAACTCGTTTCGTTATCTCCAGCGGTTTACGAGATATGAAAGGCGTTATGAATATTTCATTCCCGCGCGTTGCGATCGGAAGTGAAGTTGCTGCAGATGCTCAATTTTTTCGAGATTGGATGCAGATATTGATCCAAAGTTTTACGAAAATTTCAAAACCTCATCTGTATTTCATACTCAGCAATAGAATGTGTAATATGCATCAAACACAAATTCATAGCGACCTCTATTTTTGATGGCAACGTTCTCAAATTTGATACTCATCTGTGAAATACCACAATAGTTATGACCATTATCGAAATGATTGGCACTTCATCATGAAGCTGCCATATAAAGCTAAAAGTATTTCAGAAATTAATTATTTTTTACGGAATAGGTTCTGTAAAACCGTTTGACAAAGATTTGCAGGCCGTGCGTCTCGATTCTTTAAGCGCAGCGCCAATCCAACCCTGGCCCGCTTTGCGTGACGTCACAAGAGCGCGCCGCGGCCTTCTCTTTAGGTGGTGGTGGTCTGACCCTACAAATTCCTTTATTCTAAAAAATTTGAGGGTACGATGTACCTCAATCGGTAAGAACAGAACTACTGTCGGACTACTTTGCTTTCCGTGCGTCTGTCCATCCTTCTGTCTGTCTATCTGCTTGCCTGTTAAGACCACTTTTTCTCAGGAAAGGCTAAATATATCAAGTTGAAATTTTTGTCAAATACTAAGACCAATGTAAGCTTTTAAGTGAATGCAATCAGAAAGAAGGACGCAGTCACGTGCGTCACACATTTCGACACTCGCAAACTCACTCCTCATACCCTGTAGGTGCCAGCAAGGTAGCTCAATATGTTCGGTCAGAGGGCTGACCTCGAAGGAGTGTCCTGTGACGTCCGTCCAGATCAAATAACGAGAACGATAACCAACAAAATAAAGAAAAAAAAGCGGTAAAGCACGTACCTGGAAACCGAGAGGCTGCGGGATCAAATCTCGGTCAGTCCACAAACTTTTTAGGCTTCGTTTTATCCTAGCTCTCGTCTCTGTACGATATGAGGAGTCATCAGAAACAAAACGCGGTTCAGATCCACGTTAAACTGTAGGTCCCCTTTCCCTGGTTGGGTAACTAGAGTAGGTTTGGGAGATGCAAATCACTGAAGAGCTGGTCAATAGAATGACTTGCATCATGCCACTGCATCGCACGAAATAATAACAATTATTATCATTATTATTGTTATCAGCATCATCTATGTATATAATGAAGCTTTTATTGAACTCTGAGAATGAGAGTCCTGCTCCAGTTTTTTCTCGATGATCTCATTCAAGTTGAAAATGCGTACTTCGTATCTCTACGTTCATCGTAGTAGCCGACGCAGTACCCGCTGAATGCTGATGTCTGGCGTCGCCTTGCCATGCTTTGTCTATGTAAACTAGGTTGGGAAGACCCGCACAAGCTTTCCAAACTCTCAAAAATATTCTGGAGTCTAGCTGGCGCGACTCACTAACAACAGTAAAGCCGTCGGCACACGGGCCGTGCTGTCGAACGTTAACGTTGAGCGTGCCAAGTTCAACGTGCTGCTGAACGCTCAGGACCGATGCGACTTGTGCATACGGTACGTGGGCCACAACGTGGTAAACGCGATCGCAACGCACTCCAGCGGCAGTTGAGGGATGTTTCTAGTTCGGAAATCACACTGATTACTCAACGTGCGAGCGTAAAATTCCCACGTTAGCTCTATTAAAACGCACATTTCATCCTTCGTCCCCGACAAGGAAAGTACCGTGTCTAATCAATAAGGACACAGGCTTGTAAAAGTTCCATTACAAACAGTACGGTACATATTTGGAATGCTTCACCGCATAAGATGAACATTATTTCATCATTCCCACATTTTAGTAAAATCACAAGGTCAGGCTTACTTGGTCACTGTTCCTACCCAGTAGCAGAATCTTTGCAACTTGTGAATTACGAAGCGTAAAAGATTGAGGAGCTAAATATCTTTATACAAGTAGCACAAGCTCTCCTGTAGATTAAGACAATCGAACAACTTCACCCCTCAAAAAAGGTGAACTTATTTTTACGTAACATCAAATATTATAGTGTATACTTACATTAAACTAATAATAAAGTATCAGAACCTAATAAAAACGTGAATGATAGGATAAAAAATTTGGGAGTGTCAAGTAGTGAACTACCGTACCGCCGTCATTAAAATTCTTCTTGTGGGAGAGTGACGCTACTCATTACGCTAAACCAACAACCCATCTACTGTATCTAATCACATTATGTTACCCCGTGCGAAAACCTTAATCGTAGACATCTTACTAATTGAAATTTAATTATAACAAATTGTGCCAAGAACAATGCGTTTTGGGTGGATCTTCAGCGTGTCGCTGCCTTCAAATAGCCTACTCTCATAATACGCAAGTTACAACAATTATT
The DNA here is from genome assembly GCF_023864275.1 of Schistocerca cancellata. Classification (NCBI taxonomy): domain Eukaryota; kingdom Metazoa; phylum Arthropoda; class Insecta; order Orthoptera; family Acrididae; genus Schistocerca; species Schistocerca cancellata. The sequence continues at coordinate 200,262,576 of NC_064634.1, forward strand.
TTGCCACGAATATGATGTTTCTCATTATTTTATTGGAACGAATAACGCAGTTAACAACGGGTTTTCCAGTGATTCTTAATTTTCTGGTGCTCAGAAGCGGCATATATACATATAGGCTTGAAATGAATGCCAATATGGCGCCTCACAACTCTGTACTGAAGGGAGATGGCGTGCGTGTGACGTAGGTGGCGTCGTGACACCTCATTGGTCAACGCTCAGACGCACGCTCAGAATATCTGACATGTCAGATATTGCTCTGCACGTTCGGAAAGACCCCCGAACGTGCTATTCCACGGCATGACGTCAGAAACTCGGCACGCTCAACGCTGAACGTTCGGATGCACGGTCCGTGTGCCGACGGCTTAAGGAGCCAGTGGGTTCCGTATAGAAGAGTCCGAGCACGCTACGGTGGCCAAATCGCTGTGACCAATTTTCTTACGATGTGCTGGGCAAGTTCATTCTTTTGTTCAGAAGGAGACACCAGCATTGTTGGGCAACTTTCTGCAGTCAGCCACATGCTGTGATGACAGAAGCAAGGGCATGTCGTGTAGTTTTTCTCAAACGATTTTACAAAAAACATTGGGTGAAAAATTTCATTTCTGCATTACCTATGCATTTTTATGTCAGCTTCATGATGATGTGTCCATCATTTCGTTAATGGTCATAGTTATTTTAATACTTACATTTAAGTAAGACACTGTGCGAAATTCTAAAAACTTTGCAATTAAAAATAGGGGTTTCTATGATATTGCATTTGGAATATATTACACAATATGTCGCTGCATGTGAAATTTAGTTATCATATTGAATTTTTCTTTAGACTTGGTTGGAGGTCTCTGTCAATCAATCACAAGAAAACTGGTCCGATGTAGCAGACTCATTTGTGATTGCGCCCAAGTGACAAACTCAGAATGAAATATGTACAACATTACTTACATTTTATAGACGGTTTGAGACATAGAAATGAGATCTTGGCAAATGTTAGCATGCAAAGAGTAAAATATTTTGCCATATTGTTATTATGTAGCCGGCCGCGGTGGCCGTGCGGTTCTAGGCGCTTCAGTCCGGAACCGCGCTGCTGCTACGGTCGCAGGTTCGAATCCAGCCTCGGGCATGGATGTGTGTGATACCCTTAGGTTAGTTAGGTTTAAGTAGTTCTAAGTTTTAGGGGACTGATGACCTCAGATGTTAAGTCCCATAGTGCTCAGAGCCATTTTTTGTTATTATGTAGAACTTCATTATCTACCACGTTATTCCACTAAATACAGAGTTTTTCGACAAATGTATGTAATTTTTATGGACCATCAATAGCAGGCTAAATGCGAAATGCTGTTGGCTTTGAACAGCATAAATGAAGGCATTACATGTTTATTTTTGTAACAAGGATGTGCTTTTTCATAAGCTATTGACCTTATTTCCCTCAGTTCAAAAAATGGCTCTGAGCACTATGGGAGCACTATGGGACTTTTGTCGAAAAACTCTGTATTTAGTGGAATAACGTGGTAGATAATGAAGTTCTACATAATAACAAAAAATGGCTCTGAGCACTATGGGACTCAACATCTTAGGTCATAAGTCCCCTAGAACTTTGAACTACTTAAACCTAACTAAGGGTATCACACACATCCATGCCCGAGGCTGGATTCGAACCTGCGACCGTAGCGGTCGCGTGGTTCCAGAATGTAGCGCCTAGAACCGCTCGGCCACCCCAGCCGGCCTTTAATTACAGATAGACTCTTCGAGGTATTAATAAGGTGTTTCGGAAAACCTCTTCATTTCCAATATTTTCTACAAAACGGTCTTTTTACCTTATGAAAGGCTTGCTCATAATTAATAAATGCTGAATGGGTTTCTAAGTCAAATTCCCAACGTTTGTCGATAATTGTCTCGTTGTAAATACGTTATCATTACACGAACGTCCCTTTCTGAGGCCTGATTGCTCTTTTGAGTTTAAGGTATCAGCGATAGTTTGTGATCTTTGATTTCGAATTTTCCCATAAATTTTATATGAATTTAGTGAACTTATTCCCATATAATTTCCTGTGTGTTACCTATTGTGTTTTTGAAATACAGCAATAACTTCAGTTTGAAATGTAATAAAATAATTTTTTTTATTATTTTGTGAGTATTAGTGTAATGTAATAAAATAAATATGAGCCGTGACTTCTATAAAAAAAGATACTTTAATGCAGTGGGTCAGCAGAAAAGAGAAATAACTGATGTAGGAATATTATTAACAGTGTAATGTGTTATTTTGTTTAGCCCGACGTGTATAAGCACTCAGTAACTGGCTCAGTTCTCAGGGTAGTTACGTAATCATCTATAATTAATTGTCCTCTTCTTATTTCCCAACACTACGGATATTGTTCCAGGTTCGTGAGAAGTCGTGTGCTTATTGCACCAGAGAATATTTGCCTAGTCTGTTCGATGTACACTACTGTGATACGTAACTTCATCATGGTTTCGTCTCGATTCCCCAATATAAGATAACAAGAGTAGTATCTACAAATGAAATCCTATAATGGAACTGGAATCCTGTGACCAGACCGTTTCTGCCTGGGATGTTATCTCGTTATATAAAGAAAATCTGTAAATAAAATTGTTAAATTGTTAGTAGCTGCCCGCATCTCGTGGTCGTGCGGTAGCGTTCTCGCTTCCCACGCCCGGTTTCCCGGCTTCGATTCCCGGCGGGGTCAGGGATTTTCTCTGCCTCGTGATGGCTGGGTGTTGTGTGCTGTCCTTAGGTTAGTTAGGTTTAAGTAGTTCTAAGTTCGTGGGATCTGAAAGAAAGTTAATTGTCGTAACCGACGGCACGTCTCGTAGATGAGTTAAAAGAAAAATGTTAAAGTTCTTCTAAGATGGCGCCTAACAATGAAAATTGTTTGTTAAGGCCCATATCTCCTTAAGGGAGTCTAGGTATCAGACTCACAACAGATTGACCACATACTCTTCTGCGTGCACTTTCTACTAGATATTCTATGCAGAGTAGCCAACCCTTCCGTAGAGCCTCCTGTGGTCTCGCTGGCGGCGATTCGATGGCGAACACTGAGGAGGTGGTTATGCGTGGGCGGAGGCAGGCAGGCAGCGGAGAGGAGAGGAGGCCGAACACACAGAGGCGGCTGACAGACAGACAGACAGACAGACAAGCGGGCGGCCCGCTCCCGGGACCTAATTACCGGCTGCGTAATTAATACGGGCCACGCAGCGCCCCTACCAGCAGCGCTGTTAATTATTATTGCTATACTGGGCGGTGGCGCAGCGCGCGACGCGGGCTGGAGGAGCGACAACGACACCCGCGGAAGCGGTGCGCCAGACGGGGAACACGTTGTTATTGTACAGGGCGTTCCAAAAAGATTCATCTAGTTTCACAAGACTGTATATTCTACATGAAAGAAACTAGAAACTTGGGGTAAGTTACACTACTGGCCATTAAAATTGCTACACCACGAAGATGACGTGCTACAGACGCGAAATTTAACCGACAGGAAGAAGATGCTGCGATATGCAAATGATTAGCTTTCCAGAGCATTCACACAAGGTTGGCGCCGGTGGCGACACCTACAACGTGCTGACGTGAGGAAAGTTTACAACCGATTACTCATACACAAACAGCACTTGACCGGCGTTGCCTGGTGAAACGTTGTCGTGATGCCTCGTGTAAGGAGGAGAAATGCGTACCATCGCGTTTCCGACTTTGATAAAGGTCGGATTGTAGCCTATCGCGATTGCGGTTTATCGCATCGCCACATTCCTGCTCGCGTTGGTCGAGATCCAATGACTATTAGCAGAACATGGAATCGGTGGGTTCATGAGGGTAATACGGAGCGCCGTGCTGGATCCCAACGGCCTCGTATCACTAGCAGTCGAGATGACAGGCATCTTATCTGCATGGCTGTAACGGATCGTGCAGCCACGTCTCGATCCCTGAGTCAAAAAATGGGGACGTTTGCAAGACAACAACCATCTGCACGAACAGCCCGACGACGTTTGCAGCAGCATGGCTGCCGTTGCCCTTGACGCTGAATCGCAGACGTGAGCGCCAGCGATAGTGCACTCAACGACGAACCTGGGGGCACGAATGGCAAAACGTCATTTTTTCGGATGAATCCAGGTTCTGTTTACAGCATCATGATGGTCGCATCCGTGTTTGGCGACATCGCGGTGAACGCACATTGGAAGCGTGTATTCGTCATCGCCATACTGGCGTATCACCCGGCGTGATGGTATGGGGTGCCATTGGTTACACGTCTCGGTCACCTCTTGTTCACATTGACGGCACTTTGAACAGTGGACGTTACATTTCAAATGTGTTACGACCCATGGCTCTACCCTTCATTCGATCCCTACGAAACCCTACATTTCAGCAGGATAATGCACGACCGCATGTCCTGTACGGGCCTTTCTGGATACAGAAAATGTTCGATTGCTCCCCTGGCCAGCACATTCTCCAGATCTCTCACCAACTGGTAATGTCTGGTCAATGGTGGCCGAGCAACTGGCTCGTCGCAATGCGCCAGTCACTACTCTTGCTGAACTGTGGTATCGTGTTGAAGCCGCACGGGCAGCTGTACCTGTACACGCCATCCAAGCTCAGTTTGGCTCAGTGCCCAGGCGTATCAAGTCCGTTATTACGGCCAGAAGTGGTTGTTCTGTGTACTGATTCCTCAGGATCTATGCACCCAAATTGCGTGAAAATGTAATCACATGTCAGTTCTAGTGTAATATATTTGTCCAATGAATACCCGTTTATCATCTGCATTGTTTCTTGGTGTAGCAATTTTAATGGCCAATAGTGTACATGAAACAAACTAGTAACTTGCGGTAAATTATAAATTTGTTTGTTTGCTAGTTTGTTTCTTGGGCCTTTAGGACAAATAACAGCTGACTTCATGACTTAAAATGGACCGTTTTCTAGGCAAAGAAGATGATGTTTGATTTGGGGGGCGTTCAACTGTGCGGTCATCAGCGCCCGTACAAAGTCACAATTTTTACACAGTCCAATTTTTTACACAGTCCAATCTAGTCACTGTCACAAATGATGATGATGATGATGATGAAATGATAAGGACAACACAAACACCCAGCCCCCAGGCAGATAAAATCCCCAACCCGTCCAGGAACCGAACCCGGGACCCTGTGATCCAGAGGCAGCAATGCTAGCCACTAGACCACGAGCCGCGAACTTCTAGGCAAAGCGTTCTGCGGTTCAAGAAATTAGTTGCCACACATACGAGTCGAAACGGCATGGGTACGTGGGTAAAACTATAACGAATAATGACTCTGAAACTGGAATGCTTGTTACACACTCTAGTCACATTATCGTGACGACTACAAATGTTCGACGTCAACGTGAAATAACTACTCACAGATGTCAGACAGCAGCGCGCCAGCAGTCGAGGGTATAAAAAAGTGTTCTGGAAGCGGAAAACAACGTAGTTATTAGTGTACTGAGGAAACCTAACGATTTATGTGACGTCCAAAATGGCATGATAATTGGCTTTCGGGCTAAGGCTATGTCTGTAAACTGTTGCTGTACCGCTGTGGTTAAAGCATATCGTGGATAGCAAAATGAGACTATCCAAAACTGTGCTATGCTGCTCCACGGACCTCACATGACAGGCGTGAATGACAGCTGCGGAGATCTGTAGGACGTGCATCTGTTGAGAAACTTAGAACTACTTAAATCTAACTAAACTAAGGACATCACACACATCCATGTCCGAGGCAGGATTCGAACCTGCGACCGTAGCGGTCGCGCGGTTCCGGAGCCTAGAACCGCTCGGCCAAAGGGGCCGGCTCAAAAGTACCCACGGCCCCGTTCATCCCATCCTGCTTCCATTTACACCAACTTTAAGAACAGTACCCGTGCCGCAGGTTGTCATTCGTTGAATTCCTTTGATAAAAGTTTCGCTATTAACTGCTTCATTCATCTCACTCTTGTCGGAAGCATATATATTTCACACATCTGGTGGGCAAGTATAACACCTATATCGATATTTTCCTCGACCTAGAATGTTACAATAGCTTTACAGAACAAGAGATACCGATGGGAGTTGCAAACGGCACACGTGCTCGAAGCGGCCAGAGTACGCATAAGCGCTGTTGCACTGAAACGTGATTTTTAAGGTATAAAAAAATAATAACCCGACAAAACCCTTTTGATCCATATTATTAAGGCTATAAGGAGTCAGAAGACGCAAAAAAAGATTTTTTGAAACCTTTAGACCAGAAAAGCGCCTTAATCTCCGTGGGCTTGTTCTCGCGGAGAGATGACAAGTGCTTGTGCCAGAATGATGGTGTGTTCACACGTAAAGCAATGCCCGAGGGGGCAGCATTTCTAAAAATGCCTGGGCAGTTGAGATGCAGCCTTGGAAGAAGCATTAGCAGCCCTATTCCCCGACATGTTGACATGTCCCAGAGCCCATACGATTAAATGATGCATCAGAGCAAGCGAGTGAAGGCATTCCTCAACTCGTTGTACTAAAGGGTGGTGTGTGAACGGCTCCGGAGATACCGTGTTGTCAGGTGTACAGGGTGGACTGATAAGGGGCAAACAGTTTTAAGTTATCAGTTTATGTGGTTTGTCGCTACGTGTCATCGTGGTGCAGCCTCGCTCTCTCGTTCAGTACCCAGTGTGTGTGTCGAATCGAGGAGGCACCAACGAAAGACATTTTGTTTCCTTCCGTCACCACAGTCGCAACTCAGAAACAACTGCGCGGCGCCGTTTTCATCGAGAGTAAAACGCTGCACCTGTTACAGCGTAAGGGAAGAACGAACGGATCTTGCATAACACCACAGACTTCTAAGGCCTGCTGACGTCACTGCACGTGTTTGGCTCGGCGGTTCGGGGTTCAGACGGACCATTTAGCACCGACCGACCGCCTTGTCATCCTCATCCAATGACGTTATCCGGTGCAGTATGGATGGGCGTGCGATATTCTTTCCCCCGAAGGAAAAAATCGCTGTCAGTACCTGGAACACAACCCAGGTCCTTCGCGTGACAGCCAGTCGCGCTAACCACTTAGTTACGGAGTTGGACGCTGTACATTATATTTTAAGCCTGTGTTTGTTTCTTACCTTCCAACAATTTTGCGTGACGACGCGTAAAAACAGCAATGAATGATGTAAATTAAAGCATGCTCGAATAAATGGGATCAGTTTGACTATCGTCATAAATTCTGAGGAAGTAGTCCGTTCACGAAGAGGAGGTAGCCTGCAATACCACCGTTCCACCGATACTTGAGTGCTGCTTATCATTCTGGTATCCTTGTCAGGATCGATTAATAGAGGAAACACAGAAGTTCCAAAGAAGAGCAGCGCGTTTCCTTACAAATGTGTTTAGTATAAGTGCAAAAGCATGACGCCTATGTTCTTCCAACTCCAATGGCAGGCGCTGTAGGAGAGGCGTTGCGAATGACAGTGTGTTTCGTTGTAAAGCCAACGGACTTGCCGCAGTGGTAACACCGATTCTCGTCAGACCACCAAAGTTAAGCGCTGTCGGGCTGGGCTAGCCTTTGGATGGGTGACCATCCGGTCTGCCGGGCGTTGTTGGCAAGTGTGGTGCACTCAGCCCTTGTCAGGTAAACTGAGGAGCTACTTGACTGAGAAGTAGCGGCTCCGGTCTCGGAAACTGACATACGGCCGGGAGAGCGGTGTGCTGACCACATGCCCCTTCGTATACGCATCCAGTGACGCCTGTTGGCTGAGGATGACATGGCGGACGGTCGGTACCTTTGGGCCTTCATGGTCTGTTCTGGAGGAGAGTTTTTTTAAGTACCCTCTACCACACACTTTAAGACTTGTACTGTGCAGCTGCGAATGGAGACGTAATCTTGAAATAAGTTTCCGCATTATAAAGATGAACCTGAGAACATCCTTGTTAAAAAGAAAGCTTGAAAACCTATTAATATTGGCTGGTTGCTGTAAATTCTTCCAACAAAATATCTCACATATGCTTCTCTGAGATACAGTTCGTTTTGCGTTTTTTTGTGAGGTAGTAAAACCAGTGTAATTCGGCCTGTAGGAACGTCCGCTCTTCTCCAAAATAGAATAATCCAGACGTGCTCTAGGCTCGCTGTCACTTGCAGATTCAGCTGTGTGTGATCACATCACTTGACCGCCAGTTGCCCGCATCAAAGCTAATGTGCCCGTTTGTCTCGTCTTTCCGCTCTACTACGCTTACGTCATATTGTCGACAGCTTCGACGTCGAACAGACGGAGAAACACATGTTAGTGGACCCATAGTGTCATTTCAAATTAGCCGTGCCACTTCAACGACGTTTTGGTGTTTCTAATTCTAGCATTCTTACGTAACATTTTGTGTCAAAAACTAATACTAAGAATTACTACATAGAAAACGTTATGTAGTGCGACAGAAATAGTACCTGGCAGATGGACTGTGCGATATGGCAATAAATAACTGTTTTAGCTCACTTGTCTGATTCTGCTAAGAAAAAATGTGAAGAAAACTACAGAATCCACAGATCGTTTACGCGACAAGTGGCAGAGACGTTATACTGATTAGCAGACAGTCTAAGACCGTAATTCACTTTTACACATAGGTATCTGATTCTAATTGCCAGAAGAGTATATGAAGAAGTATTACTTGAGGCCGGAAATGTTCAAATGTGTGTGAAATCTTACGGGACTTAACTGCTAAGGTCATCAGTCCCTAAGCTTACACACTACTTAACCTAAATTATTCTAAGGACAAACACACACACCCATGCCCGAGGGAGGACTCGAACCTCCGCCGGGACCAGCCACACATTCCATGACTGCAGCGCCTTAGACCACTTGAGGCCGGGTAGGAACGAAGAGATGGTGATAACGTGGAATGACAGAAGTAAATGATGGAGTCAAGAGTATACTTATCACTTTAACCAGTGCAGAGCATACTGAATTTTAACTGTGAGGCATTTGTTACTGACAAGGAAACCTCCCCATCGCACCCCCCTCAGATTTAGTTATAAGTTGGCACAGTGGATAGGCCTTGAAAAACTGAACACAGATCAATCGAGAAAACGGGAAGAAGTTGTGTGGAACTATGAAAAAAATAAGTAAAATATACAAACTGAATAGTCCATGCCAAGATAGGCAACATCAAGGACAATGATAGCTAAGGAGCGCCGTGGTCCCGTGGTTAGCGAGAGCAGCTACGGAACGAGAGGTCCTAGGTTCAAGTCTTCCCTCGAGTGAAAAGTTTAATTTCTTACTTTCAGCTTATGTGACAAACTCTTATGTTTTCATCACTTTTTTTGGGAGTGATTATCACATCCACAAGAAAACCTAAATCGGGCAAGGTAGAAGAAACTTTTTACCCATTCGCTAAGTGTACAAGTTAGGTGGGTCGACAACATATTCCTGTCATGTGACGCACATGCCGTCACCAGTGTCGTATAGAATATATCAGACGTGTTTTCCTGTGGAGGAATCGGTTGACCTATGACCTTGCGATCAAATGTTTTCGGTTCCCACTGGAGAGGCACGTCCTTTCGTCTACTAATCGCACGGTTTTGCGGTGCGGTCGCAAAACACAGACACTAAACTTATTACAGAGAACAGAGACGTCACTGAACGAACGGACAGATCATAACTTTGCGAAAATAAAGAAAGTTAAAGTTTTCAGTCGAGGGAAGACTTGAACCAAGGACCTCTCGTATCGCAGTTACTCACGCTAACCACGGGACCACAGTGCTCCTGAGCTGACATTCTCCTTGATGTTGCATATGTTGCGCATGGACTACTCAGTTTGTATATTTTGGTTATTTTTTTCATAGTTCCACACAACTTCTTCCTGTTTTCTCGATTGATCTGTGTTCAGTTTTTGAAGGCCTATCCACTGTGCCAGCTTATAACTAAATCTGAGGGGGGTGCGATGGGGAGGTTCCCTTGTGAGTTCAAATATAAGACTCAGAAGTCATATTCCAACACGATGCTGCACAACTACAGAAGACACGTCTGAAATTTTCTTCACTGACGTTGGATCCGCATCTGCGACAAATCGTTTAAATAATTTGATACCACCTACAGCTGTAATTTTTTCTTTACGCATTTTTTACTACTCTACAATTTCGTTCTTATTCCATCTAGTATGCGGATAAACAATACCAACAAGAGTTCATTGCCTTAACGATCGGTTGAAAGTTAAACATAGTAATATGTCTCATCGCTTCAAATCTACATGAAGGATGTGATAGACAAAGCTTATTGATGGCATCTGCATGGAACATCTGTGTATGTCGAGTACATTGTCTCTGCATGTCTGCTGTGTAGTTTAGCACAAGGCTCTTTGCAACAGAATTTTTCGTAGTGTTAGCTCACATTAACCATAGAGCGTACATAACGTGTAAGCTGACTGCCATGTTTTGTGAAAATTCGTATCGTTATAAATTTGTGACATGCACCATTATTAAGGGCGCTTGTGATACAGATTTGGTGAGAACGATGACATTTGCATTCAGAAGGGCAACAACAATGGGCGTCAATCAACTAACCATGTGCAGAGTGTACAACAGCATAATCTGTCACCGCTGAATTTTTGCACTGTAGTGTTTAATTTATTCTAGAAAATTTTACGATCTGATTTATTACTGTATTTAACTTTTAACCAATTGTTAATGCACGCCGGCCGCGGTGGTCTAGCGGTTCTAGGCGCTCAGTTCGGAACCGCGAGACTGCTACGGTCGCAGGTTCGAATCCTGCCTCGGACATGGATGTGTGTGATGTCCTTAGGTTAGTTATGTTTAAGTAGTTCTAAGTTCTAGGGGACTGATGACCACAGCTGTTAAGTCCCATAGTGCTCCGAGCCATTTGAACCATTTTGTTAATGCACTGAATTCATGTTGCTTGTGTTTGGCAACACAACTGAACATGGCCTAAGACCGAAATTTTGCAGTAGTGCAATGAATACAAAAATGACGGCTGCAGATGGTATCAAATCGTTTAGGTACGGTTCTAACTGAGCGATGGGATATGCGATGCGACTCGCAATACAACGATTAGCAACACGGACACATTGTGCTCGAAGAAACGTCGTATAAGCGACTTAACTGGTTCACATTCGGAATTCATCGATGCAATGCCGATAAATAAAAAATAAATGTCGTGTGATTAGGGCCTCCCCTCGGGTAGACCGTTCGCCGGGTGCAAGTCTTTCGATTTGACGCCACTTCGGCGACTTGCGCGTCGATGGGGATGAAATGATGATGATTAGGACAACATAACATCCAGTCCCTTAGCGGAGAAAATCTCCGACCCAGCCAGGAATCGAAGCCGGGTCCTTAGGAGTGACATTCTCTCAGGCTGACCATGCAGCTACAAGGGGGCGGACAATGCTGATACTACTGTGTGTCGAACCGCCTAGCACAACACGGAGAACCGGTTGTTCCATGGAACTGTATCGTATGATATCATAGTGAGGGAAATTTGAAGTCATTTGATGTGCCTAAGAAAATTGTCTCACGTAGATGAAGCAGTAGTTAGTTTTTGAGTACAACTTTTACTTTCCGTGTAAAAAAATTAAAAACCATTGCTCTGTGATACGTGTCTGTTCTCTGCTATCCAATCTTTCTAATTCGATTTTAACGAGTCTATCCGATAAAAAATGGATTTCTGTTGCATCTTATAGTCTGGTATCACATCTTTACAATCGTTTTCTTGCGCTATTGATCATAATTTATGTGATACTTGGACATTACGTAAATCGCAGAGCATATTTTTGAAACGTGAATTTGGTGCATTATAGTTCATATAAGGTTGAATACCAAATGTCGCTATCACACCGAAAACGTCTTTAACATTTGAAGTAGAGCTATAACTCCTTCCAGTCTCGAGTAAATACCTGATACAATTTACAAGTTTTCCGCGACAAGGTTGGCAGCGGCGCGCCGCACCTGAGACTATATCAGTATGCTGTGTCTCGTATCGTTCCTGTGGGGACACGAGCGTCGCATGGATAACTTTCGTGTCGTGCGACCTTTATTGCAGCGTGTCGCATCATACGTTGTATCGCCTCTGTGAGAACAGTGCCTTAATGCAGATCTGGAAGTTCATTATTTGTAGCACAGCACCCGAAGAATTGGGGGACAAGAAGATCCTGACACGTTAGGGGTACGAAGGAGCCAGGCTTCCGCCTATTTCGCGCAATAAATTTTATTTCTTTGCGTTGATCTATCCCTGCACCAAAATTCGAAATCCTGTAGGTCTGCATGTGTTATAATTTTCTTGTGTTCTGAGCTTGATACATACAAAAGAAACAATGGCAACAGCATCACAGAGACTTCGATACTATCTACCAGGTCTTTTTCAGCCATCTATAACTATCGATGGATTTTATGCAACCCGCAACGCCTTCAAATGTTGCATGCGTCATTTTCATATTTTCTCGCTCGCTACGGGCAAACTATTAATCCTACAGAAAAATTAAAAGGATCGTCTTGTAGGAAATTTAATGCTGTTAAATTTTCTATTAGGATACGTTTTCGCTGGAGGCAACAGCTAGAATATCCAAGAAAAACGTACAAAAATGACTTTGTCGCGTTTACTTGAGTAACTCCAACTGTTGCCTCTAGTGAAAACGTACCCGAGTACAAAATTTAACTATATTAAATTTACTACAAAAATATTCTGTTTATTTTTTCAGTTGGACTAACAGTTTGCGAGCAGATAGCGAGAGGATATGAAAATCTTACTCGTGGTTTTCGAAGGCATTGTGGGTTGCATAGAATACATTGCTAGGGGCAGCTGAATCACATTGCATGTATTTGTAACAATGACACCCCCACAACAATATTTTGGGGTACACCTGAGGGTACTTTTGTATCCGGTCACAAAGGCGGAGGTATTATACTGCGAGAAGAATTTCACAGAACATGAAAGATCTACGTGGTAAAGAGGCTCCTGGGGTAGACAACATTCCGTCAGAACTACTGATGGCGTTGGAGAGCCAGCCATGACAAAACTGTTTCACCTGGTGTGCAATATTTATGAACAGGCGAAATACCCCTCAAACTTCAGGAAGAATGTAATAAATCCCGTTCCATAGAAAGCAGATACTGGCAGGTGTGAATTTTATTGAACTATCCATGGTTGCATAATAGTAACACGAATTCTTTACAGAAGAACGGAAGAAGTGGTAGAAATCGACCATGGAGAAGAGCAGTCGGCAGTCATAAGAGTCGAATGGCGCGAAAGGGATGCAGTGATTGAGAAGGGAGTGAGACAGGGCTGAAGCCTATCCCCGATGTTATTGAATATATTCATTGAGCAAGCAATAAGTAAACCCACAGAAAATTTGGAATACGAATTAAAGTTCTGTGAGAAAAAATTATTCTTTGAGGTTTGCTACAAAGGTCTTGGATGAGTAGTTGAACGGAGAGGGCAGCGCCTTGAAAGGGTGATTTACAATGAACACCGACAAAAGCAAACTGAGGAAAATGGAGTGCATTCGAATTAAATTAGTTGATGCTGACGGTATTGGATTAGGAAACGAGACACTAAAGGTAGTGTATGTTAATTGACCAGCAAAATAACTGATGACTGTCGATGTAGAGAGGATATAAAATGTAGACTGGGAAGGCAAGAAATACGGTTCTGAAAAACAGGAATCTGTTAACATCGAATATAGATTTAAGTGTTAGGAAGTCTTTTCTGAAGGTATCTGTCTGTAGTGTAGCTATGGAAGTGAAACATGGATGATCGACAGTTTAGACAAGAAGAGAATAGATATTTTTGAAACGCGGAACCACAGAAGAATGCTGAATATTAGATGGATAGATCGCGTAACTAATGAGGAGGTACTGAATAGAATTGGGGGTACACGGAATTTGTGGCACAGCTTGACAAAAAGGATCGGTTAATCGTATTGGAGGGTCGTGCGGGAGTAAATTCGTGGACGGAGATCAAGAGATGAATACAGTAATTAGATTCAGAAGGATGTAGGTTGTAGTAATTATTCGGAGATAATGAGGCTTGCACAGGATAGAGCAGCATGGAGAGCTACAGCAAACCAGTCTTCGGATTGAAGACCACTGTTTCTAGAATCCGTCATGAGTTCTAAAGATAATATGTTTGTTTTCCAAGAACGTCGTAATATGCGAACATAAAATATGCTTCACAGTGCTACATTGCAATGACTTTGGCGACGTACTGAATCGCTCCTTTCGTCCGTTCATGGAAGCTTCCGTAGCGTCGCACTAACGATGGAGAAAACCTCGATACCCGGCCTGACGTGCTGAATAGTCACAGAAAAGAGCAAACAGGTGCGGCCCAGAACTGAAATGTTACAATACACCTTTAATTATATACATCTCGCCTGACATACCTTTTTAAACGAGGATGACGTGCCTGTTTTACAGTCGCTTGATACACCTACATGCTCCAGCAGTTTGTGGTAAATTGTTGCTAGAGGAGTAGCATAATCCGTGTAGAATCTCATACGTATGTCATCCGATCCGAATGCCTTAGCAGTGCTGAGCGATTTTAGTTGCTTCCCTATTCCGCCATCATTTATCTCTGTCATTTCAGCGTGGAAATATCCATAACAAGCAACCAGCGTAGCAAATTTGCCAGCCATCATATTACTCTCAATATCTCACGCTTCTATAGCTCTCTGTCACGCACCAACAACAAGCCGCACGCACGCGGATGCGCGACGCAAGTGAAACCTACTCACGCCAGACGACTTTCGGGCAATTTCAGCTGCCAGGAGCGATTCGTGACAATAACTGCAGATCTCGTTCAATCTCTCGTAGCAGCGAGCCGATCCGGCGGCCGGCGCCAGCCGGCGTAAATTACGTCCTCGGCGCGTCACGGACGCATCGACGCTAATCATCGTACGCTCGCGTCGGCTGACGTAACGAACGCGTTTGATGGGAAGGCAACTGCGGAATTTGGGGGGTTGGCGAGCCTGTTAGCGACTCCGTGTCGCTAATTGCCTGGCGGCAGACACGGGCACAGTTCCGGAGGAAGTGTTGGCGTAATTCGGTTCGTCTAGCGAGCTGCGGCCATGCGGGCGTCCAAACGCGACGCAAAGGGCGCTGCGTGTAGTGGCAGCAGCTGGCGGCGTTTCATTTGAATTTTAGGACGTGCAGTGGGCACCACGCCCCGAGGCGAGGCAGCTGAGCTCGTGCCAAACGGCGCTTTTCGGTAATCACTTGTCAGCCAGGCATTACTCTCTCTGCTGTATGAATGTATGAGCGCCTATAAGCACGCTGGACATCTAATTAGTCACCCAGCAAGAAAGGTCACTGAATAACACCGTCTCTATCCTTGATAACGGTCTGATTTCAACGACGACGAAGAGAACCAACAACTTTTTTCAGATGTGCCCTGTCCAACGAAAACGTATCCTAGCACAAATTTTAACAACATTAAATTTCCTACAAAAAGATCTTTTTCATTTTTTCTGTAGGACTAATAGTTTGCCCGTAGCGAGCGAGAAAATATGAAAATTTCGCATGCAACTTTTGAAGGTGTCGCGGGTTGCATAAAATCCATCGGTAGTTATAGCTGGCTTACCCAGTATATAAAAGACCTGGTAAATAGTGTCGAAGTCTACCCTTCGTCAGATTTCGACCAATCTATCTCCAGATGAGCGCGTATTAATGGTTAATCCTAACCAGACGTACGCAAACATCGCAGTACCCACGTCCTGCGACATCTCACTTTAGTGAAAACTAACCCTTATGCAGAGATGGCAGTAGACCTTTTGTGTTGGCCATCATGCCGGTGTGGGCGTGGAGGGGCTCCACCTCTGTTTAAAAAAAAAAAGTGTCGAAGTCTCTGTGATGCTGTTTGCGATTGTTTATTTTGTACGTATCAAGCTCAGAACACAAGAAACTTATAACACATGCAGACCTACAGGGTTTCGAATTTTAATGCAGGAATTGCCGATACATCAACGCAAAGAAATAAAAGTTATTGCGCAAAATAGGCAGAAGCCTGGCTCCTTCGTACTCCTAACGTGTCAGATCCTGTTGTCCCTCAATTCTTCGGCTGCTGTGTTACAAATAACGAACTTACAGGTCTGCATTACGGCACTGTTCTCACAGAGGCGATACAACATATGATGCGACACTTTGCAATAAAGGTCGCACGACACGAAGGTTATCCATGCGATACTCGGGTCCCCACAGGAACGATACGAGACACAGCAGGCTAATATAGCCTGCCAACCTTGTCGCTGAAAAACTGCAAATTATGTCACGTATTTACTCGAGACAGGAAAGAGTTATAGCCCTGCTTCCAATGTTAAAGACAATTTCGGTATGATAGCTACACTTGGCATGCAACCTTATATGAACTAAAATGCACCAAATTCACGTTTCAACAATATGCTCTGCGATTTACGTAATGTCGAAGTATCATCAATTATGATCAATAGCGAAAGAAAACCATTGTTCGATGGTTGGTCGGTTGGTTTAAAGGACGGAGGGGTGAGGGACCAAACTGTCATCGGTCATGCACTGATTGGTCATTACATATCGCAGACCTACCAAACTGTTGCGATGTTTATTGATACGTTTCACTCCCCGTTAAAGCCCAGACTTTTTCTTTGGAATTAATATCGGCTGATTATCGAGAAGTCGAAATACGATAGACTGCCTCGGATTTGGTCATACCAGGTACTCATGCACGTAGCCCTCTGAACATAGTTCGGCTGGTCCCTGCGGAGGTTCGAGTCCTCCCTCGGGCGTGGGTGTGTGTGTTTGTCCTTAGGATAATTTAGGTTAAGTAGTGTGTAAGCTTAGGGACTGATTATCTTACCAGTTAAGTCCCATAAGATTCCATACACATTTGATTTGAACATAGTTGTTACAGTTTTTAGCCATGGAGTTTCCACAGCATACTCAGCTTGATGATGTAGAACAATGGGCAGTAATTCGAAATAGAGAATTTTGAAATGAACGTCATTGTTCGTGTACATGACAATCTGAATTAACACATCCAAATCATGGTACAAAAACACTCCCAAAACACGCAGACCCACGTGTGGTCTCAACTACACCTTCCACACACTGCGGTTAAGCGACAACCGTATATGGTTAACGTCATCATCCTGATTAGTTAAGTGATTTATGAACAGTATTTCGGCAGCTTCTTTGAAAACTGAAACAATGGAACAGGTATTAAAATTCGGATGTTCTTGTAATTCATAGCGTGGCTTGCCTGGTACAGTGCTCGGACACGGCATATCTACCAGGGTATAGCACGCAGGTATGCAGTCGATGTTCCGTGCAACCTTCTGAAACCATATGTAAAATGCGTCCAATACACTCAAAACCAAACTGGCGGGGAATATTGTACACGTTTGTCTTCCATCAAATGAAGTCACCCTTTATACAGTCAAAGAACGTGGCTATCTTTGGCTCTGGCACAAAAATAACTTTCACTTAAGAGAACACGACCTATTTTGGAAGACAGCTTCTGTATGAACGGAAGAAGGTCATGTACTACAATCTCTTCAGTTGCCTGAGTTGGGACACGCATCTTCGGTTCGAATTGCAAAACTTTGCGAATCTCTCATGCTGGACAGCCATTACATTCAAAAACAGTTCTTCCGGTATATAATCCGTATCAGCAATCATATATGCCCTGCGTAAAAGTGTGTTCACGATACTATCGGTGCCGGCCGGTGTGGCCGTGCGGTTAAAGGCGCTTCAGTCTGGAACCGCGTGACCGCTACGGTCGCAGGTTCGAATCCTGCCTCGGGCATGGATGTGTGTGATGTCCTTAGGTTAGTTAGGTTTAATTAGTTCTAAGTTCTAGGCGACTGATGACCTCAGAAGTTAAGTCGCATAGTGCTCAGAGCCATTTGAACCATTTGATACTATAGGTCTTGTGCAGGTGATGACATCTATCTGCTCGCAGGTTGAGATCTATATGTCGGCTTGCGAAGCCACCAATTCTCACAGTGCCGTCTGTTTTCTAAAGAATCAAGACTTCCAAGAAAAGATTTATCAAGTGTCTCCTCACTCTGGGGCTACACTACAATAGTGGCATTGACATACCTCCAAAAGATGACAAGCTTAAAATCCGCAGATTCCATAGCCTTCTTCTCAAAATCTTCTATAAAAAACTTGGGCAGCCACAATAGGACACAAGGGACCACCCACGGCAATCTCATCGATTTGTTCATAAAATTCGTTATGAAATAAAAAGTTGAGGAGAGCATATGCTGAAACAAGGTTATAATCTAGTTGTTAAAGTATTTTGCAATCAAGGATAAGGACTCTTTGCGTGGAAGTCCTCATTTTCTTTATACTTAATATCGAATTTTAAGTATAAATTGACCGAGTTACCATTGGAAGTCCTTTTTTTCTCTTGATTGCTAACTTCAAGATCAAATGTTTGAGCGGAGCGAACAGAAGACCACCTAGAAATTGAAATGAATTGAAGTCCCATGCTTCTTTACAGAGCGTAGGGGAACGATGCGGGAGACCCACACTGCTGTACTAGGCAAGGTCCTAGTGGAGGTGGTTTGCCGTTGCCTTCCTCCGCCGTAATGGGGATGAATGATGATGATGATGAATGAGGACGACACAACAACACCCAGTCATCTCGAGGCAGGGAAAATCCCTGACCCCGCCGGAATCGAACCCGGGACCCCATGCGCGGGAAGGGAGAACGCTACCGCGAGACCACGAGCAATTACACAATGAATTTTTGTCAGACTTTTCATAGCAAAGCAAAGGGTGGGAAACGGACAACTGGGATACCAAATTGACCAGGAGACGTCTAGTTCTGCATAATAGTATTAAATTGCTTCAATGTAACACGAACAGCTGCTGCTACCTCCGAAAATGAAGCGTGAAAAAATATCTAATCACAGCATAAATTGAAAATTATCTCCTTTCTCTCGCTCTATACACTCTTGATAATAATAAGTACTTATTTATATTTAAATGCCTCATTTTTTATGCTTTCTGAACGAAATTTATAAATAAAACATTGAAAAAAGCGAGGTCAAAGGTTTTGAGAAATGGTTTGGCTAAAAGTAAGAAATAAAATACATTAGAGAAACATTTGGCTCACCTTTGAATGCCGCTCGAAATCATATACAACAAGTTAGGTGCCGATTGAGAATTTGAAGTTCAATGTTCAGCTCAGAATTTTAAAAAGTGCGAGAGGATATTTGTCTGGAGGAATTTCACGCAGTGTTCTTCTTACGCCTAAAACATTTGAGTATCTCAGTTGCCCTACATGATTCCGAGCATCATTCAGAGGGGCGTCACATGTTTCTCTAATGTATTTCATTTCTTCCTTTCACACAAATCATTTCACAAAATATATGATCTTTTTTAATTATTTTAATTTTTATGGAAGATTTTGTAGAGATTTGGTTGTTAATAATACATTATAGGAGTAAGAAGACTCTCAACGTTTGTAAATATTGTAATGTAATCAAGCCCAAGGCACAGTGTGAATCCTACGATACCAGCATATCGATATCTTCGTTTACAAAACGAAAAGATCATATAAAGAAATATGCTCATACAAAATTGAAATATTTATATCCTATGCATTTAACACTGGGATGTATATTTAGCATAAGTTTTTGTAAGTTCATTTCCTTAAGTTTACTAAATATGTATCAGCTATTGTCTCTGACAAAGATGTAAACTCTTTCTTTTGTATAGTATCTCCGTTCTTCTTCATTGTGTGCATGGTTGGCTGGAAGTTGTGGTAAATGGTTTTCAAGTCTGTACGAGTCTGAAGAAAGCAGACATTGTTCATTGCCGGCCGGAGTGGCCGAGCAATTCTAGGCGCTACAGTCTGGAGCCGCGCGACCGCTACGGTCGCAGGTTCGAATCCTGCCTCTGGCATGGATGTGTGTGATGTCCTTAGATTAGTTAGGTTTAAGTAGTTCTAAGTACTAGGGGACTGATGACCTCAGCAGTTAAGTCCCATAGTGCTCAGAGCCATTTGAACCATACTGTTCGTTCATATTTGATAGTTCATATTTTGTCATTACAATGTGTGAAGAGTGTCCGAATATAAACATTTGAAAGTTCAGATACGTCACTTCATAATTTGAAGATTACCAGATTTTCGCAACCTTTTCAACAGTTAATTTTCTACGTATTAGACCAAACAAAATGGTTCAAATGGCTCTGAGCACTACGGGACTTAACATCTGAGGTCATCAGTCCCCTAGAACTTAGAACTACTTAAACCTAACTAACCTAAGGACATCACACACATCCATGCTCAAGGCAGGATTCGAACTTGCGACCGTCGCAGTCGCGCGGTTCCGGACTGAAGCGCCTAGAACCGCTTGGCCACCGCGGCCGGCTTAGACCTAACAGCGGACGTAATCATGAAACATAAGAAGAAAACGTAGCCAGCATCCAAACCACCGGCAAAGCAAAAACTGTGTATCTTTGTATGTGAAATACCCTTCGATGCAACTTACTTTAAGATAACGACTAACGTGCGTTCTGAATACGCAATATAGAAGAGGCATGTTACAATATTAATCGTCATACCCAGTTATTGCCATTAGAGTATCATGTTGCAGCAGGCTGCGGAAACGTCAGAAGAATAACAGAGCAAAGACGCGACGCCTTCACATACGGTCTTGTACGTATCACGGCACAGGGGCTGCACCCGAAATACTCGGCGCTGAGCTCATTGCGGACGACACGACAGCGCCCCTGCAACGTAGGCTGCATCTCAAAACAAATCAGCCGCTACCAGACCAAACGGGCAGAGCGGGGGAGAACGTGCGCAGGAGAGAACACTAAATGATGTTAACAGGATAACAAGAGCCGCTAGCCGGCTGCTTCGCAGCGTGCGCGACCTCAAAACGAGAAAAAATTCTCACCCGTCCTGCGGCCTGTCCTTTTCCGCGCGGTTGGTGCGGTGGACGTGCGAACTCGTTACGCAGGCGGTCGACTGGGACGGGGCAACGACTAGGGGCACGGCTGGAAGGGCGCGGTGGGGGGAAGAGGGGAACGAGCGGTGGGAGGGTGACCGCCGCACGCAATTACTGCGTGGCTGCGGGTCCTCCGCTAATTATTACCGCCGCGCACGCACATGCGTGGAGCTCGCCTCCCGTGGGAACATGGGACTCCAGCCAGCCGGTGGGACCCTGCTTGATGAGGCAGAGAGAGAGAGAGAGAGAGAGAGAGAGAGAGAAATGGGGCACGTTACGAAAACAAAATTCAATTACGGCGCCAACGAACTGACCGCAACTGCGACGATTTTTTTTCTTGTCCCGCCAAGCCGAATTTTTCTTTTTTTTACCTTGCTCTGCTACGCGTTTTCGTGGCCAATGTTTCGAAATAGGTAAACAGTAATTACACGTTATAATAGCGCAGTCGACATCGTGTCCAGAGGGTAGTTAAACGAAATCCTTATATTAGTCGCTGCCAGTTGTTACGTACGCCGCAGTTAGATCAGAGCAGAAGATCTACTGTAATGGTTCTTTAGATGTCTGCGTTGTAGGTTTTCCTTGGATTCTCATTTCCCTGTGAACACTGCTATCCTTTCGCAGATGGATGTACGAAAAGTTGATGACAGATATGAAAGGAATACAATATACCGGGTGGTCAAAAAGTCCGTATAAATTTGAAAACTGAATAAATCACGGAATAATGTAGATAGAGAGGTACAAATTGACACACATGCCTGGAATGACATGGGATTTTATTAGAACCAAAAAAAAATACAAAAGTTCAAAAAATGTCCAACAGATGGCGCTTCATCTGATCAGAATAGCAATAATTAGCATAACAAAGTAAGGCAAAGCAAAGATGATGTTCTTTACAGGAATTGCTCAATATGTCCGCCATCATTCCTCAACAATAGCTGTAGTCGAGGAATAATGTTGTGAACAGCACTGTAAAGCATGTCCGGAGTTATGGTGAGGCATTGGCGTCGGATATTGTGTTTCAGCATCCCCAGAGATGTCGGTCGATCACGATACACTTGCGACTTCAGGTAACCCCAAAGCCAATAATCGCACGGACTGAGGTCTGGGGACCTGGGAGGCCAAGCATGACGAAAGCGGCGGCTGAGCACACGATCATCACTAAACAACGCGCGCAAGAGATCCTTCACGCGTCTAGCAATATGGAGTGTTTTTTTTTTTTTTTTTTTTGGTTCTAATAAAACCCCATGTCATTCCAAGCATGTGTGTCAATTTTTACCTCTCTATCTACATTATTCCGTGATTTATTAAGTTTTCAAATTGATACTGACTTTTTGAACACCCGGTAGACCTATTTCGATCAACTATCTCGAAATACTAGACATGTGAAAAGATTATTGTCCGCTACTTTCATTCTATATATGAACGTTCATATTGGTCTCGACGTGTCAGAAATTATTACCGTAATAAGCGAAGTGGAATTCTGGGCTTTTTCAATTACACTTACGACAGAGATTAATTCGAGACGGATATCACGTTGTCAAGCAGAAATCCTAGAATGATCTAGTGCCCTAAAAGCGCGACAAGTCGGGACGGAACGGGACGGGAACAGGTAGGTGCGAATGCAGTGTGCAAATCACGGAGATATCTCGAAGAGCGCTGAGTGGCGTGTGTGAAGTGGGAAAGCCCACGTCGGCAGCAGGGGCGCCTTCCAGCAGGACACTGCCACATCCCGCACAGGCCGTCCGCTCCGCCGGATAACTGGAACACGATGCGTCATCCTCGAGTCTCGGTGGCCGCCACTGCCCAAGCGAATTTTAGTATCATGTCCAATTTTTTTCTCATTAAATTCGTACAGCCGCAAAATAAGTCAATTGGCTTGCATTACAACACAAACGTAAAATGTGGACTCCAGAACTTTGACAGGGACAAAAAAACCAGTGTCCAGTTAATACAATGGGATCTAAAAAGAGGCCAGAAAATCTCAGTGAGGGAGTAAATAGAAAATGCGCACCAACTGATCAACTGCGTAAGAAAAAAATGAATATCTTCCTACGCTTTCAAAGTGCTACGTATTCTTTGTAGAGTACAGTCACTCGAAATTAAGAGAAACCAGCGTCAATAAATAACGGGAAACCAAAGAGGGGCTAAAAGTAAAAGAGGAAAGGAAAATATTTGGCTGGCTGCAGACAGTGGCATACAAAGAAGCCTGCACAGTCATGAGAAGCGTCCACGAAGTAACAGACACAATGTGCGCGTTAAAAAACAGAGACTTACAGAAACTGATGGATAGAGCATGTGAGCATCATGCCAGAAGAAACACTAACGAAATAACTGTTGAAATACAGGCAGAGCTGAAAAAGAATACCTGGAAGTCCCAAAGTGAGATGAGCTCATCAGTAACCTTTGAAAAGGGGAGAGGCGGTTAGCCTAATCCCTGGAAGTGGTGGTGCTGCTGCGGCTGATTATAATAATTAATATTTAATGTAAAAGCAAGATAGCGATCAGATTCAACGAGACGTGGTGACTGCAAATGTTCCTGCAGAATATACATAGAATATTTGTATTCAGGAGTTCATTGTTCTTTTTTTCTTTTACATGGAAAGAGTATGTGTGTGACTATTTGACATTTATCTTCAATTGAGAGCTGTGCACTTTCCTCTTTTTTATTTAGTAATTGCCACGTACTTCTGTGCTGCACCAACTACTTCAGGGGATTTTTATGTTAGACTTCTACTAGCGCGGATTTTATGGAGTTTCAACATTTGAGTGTGTTCCGTCCACTTTCCAATATCAGGGCACTACCCGGCTCTGTGAAACATGATTTGGGATTTCGGAAGCCCGCCTGACATAACTAAAATTCCGTGGCACTGTGATAAGGCTTACATCAGGCATTCGATCCTTGGAGGGAAGGAATTATGGTGAGCGCTGAGGCATATATAGGACGACGATTTGCAACCTCGGCATCAGTTTTCTGCAGGATTCAGCAGCAGCAGCTCAGCAGCGCTACCCTGAAGATGGCGAACATATGGATCATCGAAATATTGATTTTGACATCTTGCAGCAAACCTGAGGAGAATCTCAATGTATAAGTAGCTTTTTGAGGTCATTAGTATTGTTGTTTTTATCGCTAAATAGATAGTTACTCATACGACTTCATACATTTGTACACTGGTTCTTCTTTTTCTCTCCCGACAGTCTGAAAACGAGCACTAGCTTTTCAAACAACAAGGAGCATTGGAAGGAGAAACAGCCTTGGCCGTATTTTTTTGTTTTATTATCCGCAAAATCGATTTTCGGTCACTTAGTGACCATCCTCAGTGCTGTAAGATACAATTAAAATTGTTAGACACTGGTATTGACAAGCTCAGAGCGATGTGATCGCTCTAAGCTTGTTAATACCAGTGCGATGTGATCGTTCTAAGCTTGTTAATACCAGTGCCTAACAATTTTAATTGTATCTTACAGCACTGAGGATGGTCACTAAGTGACCGAAAATCGATTTTGCGGATAATAAAACAAAAAAAAACATACGACCAAGGCTGATCCTCCTTCCAATTATATCCATTATCTGGTCGTGGTGCACAGAACACTCCATGGAGTCGCCAATCAATAAACAAGGAACATGTACACAAAAAATCTTTATCCTGGTACACGAAACTGAATCACTGCGGAACAATAGCCACACCAGAAATACCCGACGGCGCAAAAAAATTTTTAAGTGACCACGTAGGGAGAACTCGAAAAAACGGAAAGAAGAATCCTAACAAAAATACTATGACCTAAAAGCAGCAATCAATCAAAACACAGATTAATATCTAATAAAAGACTATATTCGAAACTGAAAAGTTTGGACAACGGCAATCAGTTTGATGCCGCGTTCCTTGATTTCAGTAAGGCATTTGACACCGTCCAGCATCGCCGTTTAATGAAAAAAATGCGAGCTTACGGAGTATCGGAGCAGACTTGCGATTGGATTCGAGACTTACTTGCAGATAGAACTCAGCATGTCACTCTTAACGGAACTAAATCGACAGATGTAAAGGTAATATCCGGAGTACCACAGGGAAGTGTAATAAGACCGTTGCTGTTTACAATATACACTCCTGGAAATTGAAATAAGAACATCGTGAATTCATTGTCCCAGGAAGGGGAAACTTTATTGACACATTCCTGGGGTCAGATACATTACATGATCACACTGACAGAACCACAGGCACATAGACACAGGCAACAGAGCATGCACAATGTCGGCACTAGTATAGTGTATATCCACCTTTCGCAGCAATGCAGGCTGCTATTCTCCCATGGAGACGATCGTAGAGATGCTGGATGTAGTCCTGTGGAACGGCTTGCCATGCCATTTCCACCTGGCGCCTCAGTTGGACCAGCGTTCGTGCTGGACGTGCAGACCGCGTGAGACGACGCTTCATCCAGTCCCAAACATGCTCAATGGGGGACAGATCCGGAGATCTTGCTGGCCAGGGTAGTTGACTTACACCTTCTAGAGCACGTTGGGTGGCACGGGATACATGCGGACGTGCATTGTCCTGTTGGAACAGCAAGTTCCCTTGCCGGTCTAGGAATGGTAGAACGATGGGTTCGATGACGGTTTGGATGTACCGTGCACTATTCAGTGTCCCCTCGACGATCACCAGTGGTGTACGGCCAGTGTAGGAGATCGCTCCCCACACCATGATGCCGGGTGTTGGCCCTGTGTGCCTCGGTCGTATGCAGTCCTGATTGTGGCGCTCACCTGCACGGCGCCAAACACGCATACGACCATCATTGGCACCAAGGCAGAAGCGACTCTCATCGCTGAAGACGACACGTCTCCATTCGTCCCTCCATTCACGCCTGTCGCGACACCACTGGAGGCGGGCTGCACGATGTTGGGGCGTGAGCGGAAGACGGCCTAACGGTGTGCGGGACCGTAGCCCAGCTTCATGGAGACGGTTGCGAATGGTCCTCGCCGATACCCCAGGAGCAACAGTGTCCCTAATTTGCTGGGAAGTGGCGGTGCGGTCCCCTACGGCACTGCGTAGGATCCTACGGTCTTGGCGTGCATCCGTGCGTCGCTGCGGTCCGGTCCCAGGTCGACGGGCACGTGCACCTTCCGCCGACCACTGGCGACAACATCGATGTACTGTGGAGACCTCACGCCCCACGTGTTCAGCAATTCGGCGGTACGTCCACCCGGCCTCCCGCATGCCCACTATACGCCCTCGCTCACAGTCCATCAACTGCACATACGGTTCACGTCCACGCTGTCGCGGCATGCTACCAGTGTTAAAGACTGCGATGGAGCTCCGTATGCCACGGCAAACTGGCTGACACTGACGGCGGCGGTGCACAAATGCTGCGCAGCTAGCGCCATTCGACGGCCAACACCGCGGTTCCTGGTGTGTCCGCTGTGCCGTGCGTGTGATCATTGCTTGTACAGCCCTCTCGCAGTGTCCGGAGCAAGTATGGTGGGTCTGACACACCGGTGTCAATGTGTTCTGTTTTCCATTTCCAGGAGTGTATATAAATGATTTGGTAGAAAGCGTCGGATGCTTTTTAAGGCTATTTGCCGATGATGCAATTGTCTATACAAAAGTAGCAACGCCAGAGGATAGTAAGAATTTGCAGAACGACCTGCAGAGAATTGTTCAATGGTGGTTCTCTGGCAGTTGACCCTGAATGTAAATAAATGTAACATCTTGCGCATAAATAGAAAAAGAAATCCACTACTATACAGCTACACTATTGATGACAAACAACTGGAGACAACGTCTGCCGTAAAATATCTAGGCGTAACAATCCAGAGCGATCTTAAGTGGAATGACCATATAAAACAGTTAGTGGGAAAAGCAGACACCAGACTCAGATTCATCGGAAGAATCTTAAAGAAATGTAACTAATCCACGAAAGAAGTGGCTTAAAAAGCGTTTGTTCGCCCGATTCTTGAGTACTGTTTATCTATCTGGGATCCCTATCAAGTAGAACTGTTGGAGGAGATAGAAAAGATCCAACGAAGAGCGGCGTGTTTTCGTCACGGGATCGTATAGCTGGCGAGAGAGCGTTACGGAGATGCTAAACAAACTCCACTGGCATACGTTACAAGAGAGGCGTTGGGCATCACGGAGAGATTTACCATTCAAATTTAGGGACAGCACTTTTCAGGAGGAATCGGACAACATATTACTTCCCCCACCCCACGTCCCCCTCCCCGCTCCCCCCTCCCCCGCCCCCACATCTCGAGTATTGGCCACGAGGAAACAATTCGAGAAATTAAAGCAAATACAGAGGCTTATCGACAATCATTCTTCCCACGCACTATTCGCGACTGGATCAGTGTTGGAGGGATCAGATAGTGGTACCAAAAATATGTGCAAATGTGTGTCAAATCTTATGGGACTTCACTGCTAAGGTCATCAGTCCCTAAGCTTACATCTACAGCTACATCTACATCTACATCTACATCTACATCTACATCCATACTCCGCAAGCCACCTGACGGTGTGTGGCGGAGGGTACCCTAAGTACCTCTATCGGTTCTCCCTTCTATTCCAGTCTCGTATTGTTCGTGGAAAGAAGGATTGTCGGTATGCTACTGTGTGGGCTCTAATCTCTCTGATTTTATCCTCATGGTCTCTTCGCGAGATATGCGTAGGAGGAGTCAATATACTGCTTGACTCCTCGGTGAAGGTATGTTCTCGAAACTTCAACAAAAGCCCGTACCGAGCTACTGAGCGTCTCTCCTGCAGAGTCTTCCACTGGAGTTTATCTATCATCTTCGTAACGCTTTCGCGATTACTAAATGATCCTGTAACGAAGCGCGCTGCTCTCCGTTGGATCTTCTCTATGTCTTCTATCAACCCTATCTGGTACGGATCCCACACTGCTGAGCAGTATTCAAGTAGTGGGCGAACAAGCGTACTGTAACCTACTTCCTTTGTTTTCGGATTGCATTTCCTTAGGATTCTTCCAATGAATCTCAGTTTGGCATCTGCTTTACCGACGATCAACTTTACATGATCATTCCATTTTAAATCACTCCTAATGCGTACTCCCAGATAATTTATGGAATTAACTGCTTCCAGTTGCTGACCTGCTATATTGTAGCTAAATGATAAGGGATGTTTATTTCTACGTATTCGCAGCACATTACACTTGTCTACATTGAGATTCAATTGCCATTCCCTGCACCATGCGTCAATTCGCTGCAGATCCTCCTGCATTTCAGTACAATTT
This sequence comes from Schistocerca cancellata, assembly GCF_023864275.1. NCBI lineage: Eukaryota > Metazoa > Arthropoda > Insecta > Orthoptera > Acrididae > Schistocerca > Schistocerca cancellata. Next base: position 200,290,687 of record NC_064634.1, read on the forward strand.
TCCATTGTTACAACCTCTCGATATACCACAGCATCATCCGAAAAAAGCCTCAGTGAACTTCCGATGTCATCCACAAGGTCATTTATGTATTAACCTAAATTATCCTAAGGACAAACACACACACCGATGCCCGAGGGAGGACTCGAACCGGAGCAACCGCAAAGTCCATGGCTGCAGCGCCTTAGACCGCTCGGCTAATCCCGCGCGGCCAGATACTGGTACCGAAAGTACCCTCCGTCACACACCATTAGGTGGCTTGCGGAATATGTTGTAGGTGTAGGTGTAGATGTAGATGCAGATGCAATGACGAGAAATAACAACAGAATAACTAAAAACATGTATGACTTACTAAGTAAATACGAATCCGAAATAATATGGGTGAGAGAGGTAGGAAGAGATGTCAAAAACGTGGGGGTCGACAAGGAAAGAACAAGAAAAAGAACGCTTTTTAAAGAAGCAATGGAAAATGCAGGTTTTCAGGATCTGAATAAATCAAGAACTGGAATGAAGTGGACAGAAGAAGCGAAAAATAGCTGCCTCGAAGAATGAAAGAAGTATGGGCCCAAAGTAAACTGCAGTTGCAAACAGAGAAGCATAAACAATGTTGGCTTATCATTCGAAATAAAAAAAACAAATGCAGATAGTGGATCAATACAAACTGCAGTAGTAAAATGCGAATTTTTCGCGATGCTACCCTATACAGGGATTCAGCAGAATACAGCATATTACTGTTCTTTTCTTGCGCGTTAACGCATCATTCTGGTAGAGATTCTGCCCCTGCAGTGCGAGTTTCCCAGACACTATCGACGATCGCCGGCATTTCCTTGCAGTAAGCGGTACACGCAGCCGAGCCGTTGTATGAATCTTCCCCCTCCACTGCGGCGCTCCCTAGGCACCAATTTTTTCCATTTCACATTCCGTGATTTCCGTCGGCGGTATCAGCAACGCGGCTTTGAATTCAGACATGCGCTTTGTTAAACGCGTCTCACCCCCGATGCTACCTCATCTTCCCAGTTCCTTTGGAAACGGCATGCCGGCGTTCTGCCCAACCTCCGGCGTACGCACGCGTATTTGGCGCACACGCAGCATTCAGCCCAGAGAGGGAAATAAAAAAATAAAAAAGGAGATACATTCCTCTTCTACTTCCCTTTCTGATTCCGTATCTCACCTTTCCTCGCTCTTTCCATTTTCTTTGTCATCATTTTTTGTAGCGGAGTATTCCTTTAGTTCGGCCCGACGACAAATTGGCACGTCCTCCTCGGCGGCTAAAGAGGAAGGAAGGAAGGAAGGCAGCCAACGTACGAAAATATCTGTAAGAGTCATAAATATAGCGCCAGAAGGCATAAAATGACTTATAATATACTTCACTCGCTTAGGCTTGTTGTGGCATATGTAATAACTGCTACCGAATCCGCAGAATAGCCACCGTGCTAGGTTACCACACTGGACTCGCATTCTAGAGGACGACGGTTCAAATCAGCGTCCGGCCATCACCATTTAGGTTTCTGTCATTTACCGAAATCGTTCCAGGCAGTTTCTGTCGGGCAAGCCTGATTTCTTTAGCCGTCGTTGAAACTTTACGAGCTTGTGACCTAGTTGTCGACCGGACATTAAACCCTGACGATCTTCCCTTTTAGGATAGCCGAGAGCGTTAACCCGCCACTTCCGGGATTTGGGGAGAGAGCCTGCACCGGATCGAGTCCGTCTCCCGAGCGCTGATGAGATAGGCTGGCTGGTTGTGGTTTTAAGGTGGTTATCCACTTTCAGCTAAATAAATACCAGGCTAGTTCCCAATTACCGCCTCAGGTATACGCTGCGCAAACATTTAGCAAATGTTGGCAAACTTGAAGACGATATGTACTCTAGACGCTAACAGATGGGCTACACGGATGTTGTGCTATCGACTGGCGTACTGGGGACACTACACAACACATCTGTGCAAATCTTCATCGGATTTTCATTTTAGTTTCTATTTCGCGACCTATCGCACCTTACTTTCCGAACAGCCCTCGTAATTTGAGACGGGAACGGCAACTATCGTTTAAAAAGTTTATCTAAATCAAACCAGTACCGGTTTCGCATTTCTTGCAAAATTAAGCTTGATTTCCTGCCGGAGTGTTATTTTCTCGTCATTACTGGTTTTGTGCGCAAAAGACAAACACATAATTTTTCGTTCTAAATTTGGTAGACTTACTACTTTAAATTTACTTCGTGAAACATTTATGAAATGGTATTACATTTAATGAAACATAAGATTTAGTGACAACGGCGACGCATTAGATGTGTGTGTTGTGTTATACAGTATATTTTAAAATTTCCACATTTTGGCATGTACACTGTGTGAGTGCTGTTAAATTCTAGGAAAACTACTAGAATACGCACCATCCTATGTTTTATGGCAGAACACGCGCTAAACATTTTGTAAACGTGGCACACCTTCACAAAAGTAAGAAAAAAGTAAGTCTCAAAGATGCTAAAGTGGTACAGATGTTAACTTACAGACTCTGCGTAGAATGCGTGGGCACAGTGCCATATATCTTTGCTACAGTTATTAAATTAATTTGAAGTTCGAATAGAAAAAGGCTGGCATAAAATAGAAAATAGAACGCTAATATGTTTTTCTAGTGAAGAAAAAGCTTTTCAAGGTGGCGGCCGGAAGTACACTTCGGGTTCTCCGAGCCTACATTGCCATGCAACTTATCTTTATAGTAATAAATACATGTAGTCTAAACTGGCTACGAACAACTGGAACGAGACGAAAAGAAGAAGCCGAACAAAAGTTGGACATAAACAGATATACCATCTTCCGCGGTGTCTCACTTTCTATTTATTTTTTTTCCGCTCCCCCCCCCCCTCTCTCTCTCTCTCTCTCTCTCTCTCTCTCTCTCTCTCTTTCTCTCTCTGTGTGTGTGTGTGTGTGTGTGTGTGTGTGTGTGTTCGTTTCTTAGGCGTGGGGCGCTCTTACCCTCAATAGAAGAGTGGAGGTCGTGTTGTGTTGAGGAGGGAGGGGCGAAGTATGAGGGACAGGTGTGATAAGGGTCTGGCGGAGCAGAGAGCGGGGTACGCAACTCCCTCCTACTTCCCACCAAACTTCCATGGCAATGAAAGAGGAGGGGCAGAGGATAGAGAGAGAGAGAGAGAGAGAGAGAGAGACTTTCCGCCTACTGAGAAATTCATTTTCGCGCCTCCTCGGCTGTCAAACTCGGGCGCGTCTTTCACGGTTTCGCCGCTGCCGCCTCCCGCAGTGCCTTTTCATAATAAGCTACAGTCGCTTCTTTCGGCGTGTATCTCCTTAGCGGCTGCCGGCCGGCGGAAAAAGGATTCCTCGGTGTCTGCGCGCCGCCGCTTATTGGACTCCGATACTGGCGCGCCGCGCCGTCCAATACCGGGGGAGAGGGGGAGGCGGTATCACAATGGCATTGCGCCTCGACTCTAGTCGACTGGCTGAATACTTGCCGCCGCCGCCTGCCAGAAATTCCGTTCCACAGAGCGTTCCGCCCCTGTGGGGTAGGCGTCCTTAGTGCCGCAGGTGGTTACTGCATCTCCCCTGCTGTGTAAGGGGTTAAGCGCCAAACACTGTAGTTGAACCGTATTATTAGCAGGCGACAGAGGTTCACCCTTACTGTCACTTTTTTTAGTTAGCACTAGCTTAGCCGTCCACCGGCTCGTATCGACAAATGACAGTGCGTCAGAGACGTAGCTACTTGCTGGAGTATTTCGCGGCGTGCCGACAGGGGGCACGCGAAGAGTTGGAGGAGAAAACGTCGAGCGCGCCTGTGCGGGATCTGTCCGCCTTGGTCCGCACGCGTGGTAGTGTTCGCATGGTTTCAGCACATGGGCAGTAGCGTATGCTTGGAGGGACTGCAATATACAGGGTGTTACAAAATGGCACGGCCAAACTTTCAGGAAACATTCCTCACACACAAAGAAAGAAAATATGTTATGTGGACATGTGTCCGGAAACGCTTACTTTCCATGCTGGAGCTCATTTTATTACTTCTCTTCAAATCACATTAATCATGCAATGGAAACACACAGCAACAGAACGTACCAGCGTGACATCAAACACTTTGTTACAGGAAATGTTCAAAATGTCCTCCGTTAGCTAGGATGCATGCATCCACCCTCCGTCGCACGGAATCCCTGATGCGCTGATGCAGCCCTGGAGAATGGCGTATTGTATCACAGCCGTTCACAATACGAGCACGAAGAGTCTCTACATTTGGTACCGGGGTTGCGTAGACAAGAGCTTTCAAATGCCCCCATAAATGAAAGTCAAGAGGGTTGAGGTCAAGAGAGCGTGGAGGCCATGGAATTGGTCCGACTCTACCAATCCATCGGTCACCGAATCTGTTGTTGAGAAGCGTACGAACACTTCGACTGAAATGTGCAGGAGCTCCATCGTGCATGAACCACATGTTGTGTCGTACTTGTAAAGGCACATGTTCCAGCAGTACAGGTAGAGTATTCCGTATGAAATCATGATAACGTGCTCCATTGAGAGTAGGTGGAAGAACATGGGGCCCAATCAAGACACCACCAACAATGCCTGCCCAAACGATCACAGAAAATCTGTTTTGATGACGTGATTGCACAATTGCGTGCGGATTCTCGTCAGTCCACACATGTTGATTGTGAAAATTTACAATTTGATCACGTTAGAATGAAGCCTCATCCGTAAAGAGAACATTTGCACTGAAATGAGGATTGACACATTGTTGGATGAACCATTCGCAGAAGTGTACCCGTGCAGGCCAATCAGCTGCTGATAGTGCCTGCACACGCTGTACATGGTACGGAAACAACTGGTTCTCCCGTAGCACTCTCCATACAGTGACGTGGTCAACGTTACCTTGTACACCAGCAACTTCTCTGACGCTGACATTAGGGTTATTGTCAACTGCACGAAGAACTGCCTCGTCCACTGCAGGTGTCCTCGTCGTTCTAGGTCTTCCCCAGTCGCGAGTCATAGGCTGGAATGTTCCGTGCTCCCTAAGATGCCGATCAATTGCTTCGAACGTCTTCCTGTCGGGACACCTTCGTTCTGGAAATCTGTCTCGATACAAACGTACCGCGCCACGGCTATTGCCCCGTGCTAATCCATACATCAAATAGACATCTGCCAACTCCGCATTTGTAAACATTGCACTGACTGCAAAACCACGTTCGCGATGAACACTAACCTGTTGATGCTACGTACTGATGTGCTTGATGATAGTACTGTAGAGCAATGAGTCGCATGTCAATACAAGCACCGAAGTCAACACTACCTTCCTTCAATTGGGCCAACTGGCGGTGAATCGAGGATGTACAGTACATACTGACGAAACTAAAATGAGCTCTAACATGGAAATTAAGCGTTTCCGGACACATGTCCACGTAACATCTTTTCTTTATTTGTGTGTGAGGAATGTTTCCTGAAAGTTTCGCCGTACCTTTTTGTAACACCCTGTAAATTGAGGGAGAAAGAAAGGAAAGGGAAGGAACTAATGATGTCAGCTGCCCTGAGATTTTATACGAATTCAGCGGCGACGAGGAAAAATGTTTGCCGGACCGTCACCCGAACCCAGGATCTGTTGCTTACAAGGGAACCTCCCCATCGCACCCCCCTCAGATTTAGTTATAAGTTGGCACAGTGGATAGGCCTTGAAAAACTGAACACAGATCAATCGAGAAAACAGGAAGAAGTTGTGTGGAACTATGAAAAAAATAAGCAAAATATACAAACTGAGTAGTCCATGGCAAGATAGGCAATATCAAGGATATTGTGAGCTCAGGAGCGCCGTGGTCCCGTGGTTAGCGTGAGCAGCTGCGGAATGAGAGTGCCGTGGTTCAAGTCTTTCCTCGAGTGAAAAGTTTAATTTTTTATTTTCAGACAAATATTATCTGTCCGTCCTTCCGTCCGATGCGAGGTAACTGCGCCGTAGTATGGGGACGCAGTACGGTCGCAAAACACAGACACTAAAGTTACTGCAGTGAACAGAGACGTCAATGAACGATCGGACAGATCATAACTTTGCGAAAATAAACTTTTCACTGGAGGGAAGACTTGAACCAAGGACCTCTCGTTCCGCAGCTGCTCACGCTAACCACGGGACCACGGCGCTCTTGAGCTCACATTATCCTTGATGTTGCCTATCTTGCGCATGGACTACTCAGTTTGTACATTTTGCTTATTTTTTTCATAGTTCCACACAACTTCCTCCTGTTTTCTCGATTGATCTGTGTTCAGTTTTTCAAGGCATATCCACTGTGCCAACTTATAACTAAATCTGAGGGGGTTGCGATGGGGAGGTTCCCTTGTTAGTGGGCAGTTGTGTTAATCACAGCGCCATCCGGACACTACGTTTATCGCAAATGCGCGGACTATCTTGGCACACTCTAGTGCCGACTCACATTCCCACCTAACGCCAACTATCTCCCAATACCCGTCCACGTCCTCCATGCTCGTGACCCTGTCACACAGAGGTCTGCTGTATAGGTGAATGTAAACAGCGGCTTCAGTTATTGTGATCGTTTCATAGCTTTGATTACTGATAATAACTTGATAACAGTGCCTAAGAGTTTAATTTGTACACCACAGGTACGTTCTTTCCACCAGTTGGTTTATACTCAGGTGTATTTGTGGTCTTTTGTTTTTTATTCACTGATCGCTATGTGAAATTTTCAACTTCCAGCACTGAAGATGATCACTATGTGTTTGAAAATCAGTTTTGCTATCAATAAATCATCAATAATACGGCCAACGCTGCCCTTCCTTCTGATGTCGTTTGTTGTACATAGAGTGGTGCAGTAGGGCCCAATTGTTTTTAGGGCCAATGGCTGCCGTGTACGTAGTAGAAAACCTATTGCAGTTTGTTGGTTTGTGCTCAACTGCGCGGTTATCAGCGCCCAGAAAAATTCCCAACCTTTGTTCAATCCAATATCGCCACCTTCATGAATGATGATGAAGACAGCACCAACACCCAGTCATCTCGAGGCAGGTGAAAATCCCTGACCCCGCCGGGAATTAAACCCGGAACCCCGTGCTCGGGAAGCGAGAACGCGACCGCGACACCACGAAGCTTATTGCCAAGCCGTAAAGGCCCAAGGATGTCTACCACCCACCATGTCACCCTCTGCCTTGCGGCATCATTTGGATGTGGTATACAGGGGCATGTGGTCAGCACACTGTTCTCTCAGCCGTTTTGCAAACTTGCCAGGCTGTGGAGCCGTAACTGTCCGGTCAAGTAGCTCCTGAATTGGGTTGAAATGGCTCTGATCACTATGGGACTTAACTTCTGGGGTCATCAGTCCCCTAGAACTTAGATCTACTTAAACCTAACTAACCTAAGGGCATCACACACATCCATGCCCGAGGCTGGATTCGAACCTGCGACCGTAGCGGTCGCGCGGTTCCAGACTGTAGCGCCTAGAACCGCTCGGCCACCCCGGTCGGCTCCTGAATTGGGATCACGGGGCTGAGTACACACCGTACCAGTCCTCTAACAAGGAAAAGTACCTGGCAGCTCCGGGAATCGAACCTGTGTCCTTCGCATGACAGCCACATACGCTGACCACTCAACTTCGGAGACGAACACATAATAACTTAATATTCCTTCATTTTTTCCCAATTGTATACCATACATAAGACGCCAAATCGGAGTTTGTAATGACATTGATTTTAGCAAAGACAAGTGATGTGAAACAAATTGTTTACATGAAGTGTCACCTACTACGACATTCTCCTGCTCTGGTTTCACTGAAGGATGAGAGACCGCTACCGCCACTACAGCCGGTGCTTCGTAAGTCGAGAAGACTAATCTGGGAGCGACGTCGACTCCCAGAAGAGGTAATTGCATCTTACAGCAGCCAAGTTATCATCCGAGAGCTGAAAAAGGAAGAGTACGTCTCGCACATGTTAAGACTCCTTCCACACTGGCACTCGCCATCTTGTTTCTCAGCGGCTGTACAAGTGGCTTAATTAACGTGACGAGTGTGCGTGTGAAACGATAGCGCCTCTCGGAACCAGATTTTCGCGCTCGCCGCGCGGAGGAGCTCTGATTTGGCGCCTCGGCGGCCCGCAGGAGAGGGAATTAGCATTCGGCAGGCAGACGTCGCGGCTCCGCGCGCTTATTGACTGCTCTCTCCATTACCACATCATTCGCGCCCTCCCGGAACTCCCGCGCCAGAAGAATAACTCCCGCCGCCGAGAAAGGAACTCGCGAAGGCACAGTGCGGCCCGTCGCCCGTGATCCAATTAAAAGCCAGCCACTCTGCTGGCACGCCGCCATTAAAGTAAGGTAACGCGCCGGGCGCCCCCACGAGGCAGCCGAGCTTCACCTCGCACTCAGCAGGGACACCTGGAGGTAACTGGATACACTTCAGACAAGGCGTCACGCAGGCTGTTCCGACCCATTCTTGTTTACGTTCATAAGCTGCGACGTAGTCGCGAATAAAAGCAGTGACTCGAATACGATGGAGTTATTTATTTTGAAACGTCCCCCTGGCAGGGTCGCCATATGAAACGTCCCCTTTGAAGAATTGTATACGAGACTGTGCTTAAACTGACACACAATATTTTTAGCGCAACGCAATCTGACTTTCAAAAATCCCTACAAAGGAATGGCCCTGACTAACATTAACCTTTACCTTTCACAAATCACTTACCTCACCAAAAATCTTCGTTGCTCGAACTACTGCAATGCAGCGAGCGCCACTACTGCCAGCTAAATAAAAGATTCAAACTACGGAAGTCACTAACTACTGATAGGGATAGTTAGCAAATGAAAGATTTTAATAGAGAACAAACAATGTATTTACCGTAATAGTCATATTATTTAGAGCAGTTCATAATATCCAGTATAACAAATTTCAAAACTCCGCCATCTCTCTCCCCACATCCGCCACTGCTGGCGGCTCACCTCCAACTGCGCAACGCTACGCACTGTTCACGTCCAGATGCCCAACACTACAATGGCAGACAACAATGCAAACTAGCCACAGACTGCACACAGCACAGCCAGTGATTTTCATACAGAGCGCTACGTGGCGGCAGCGTTACCAATATGAAAACATAAACAGCCTACTTACACTTTGATCCCAGTTAATGATAGCAAACAAACTGTCGACAGGCTACCGATTTCGGTTAATAATGACCATCTTCAGAACTGACACAAAAAATCAAACCAAAAACAAATGATAGACAATATACAGTGATGACATGTGGAGTAATCGGGTCTACTGCCGGATGTTTGTGTCGCTCTGGCACAATATTTCGGCCACGTAACTAGTTGCCTTCTTCAGGTGCCACCTGAGACTGCCGTGTTGGAGGATCTTGTCCAGTATTTATGCCCAGAGGGCGCTGGGTGTTCTCTTTGCGCCAGGAGGGCGCGGACCGCGAACAGAGCCCCCGACGCGAGACGGGCCTCAGACAGCTGCTACAACTGCAGATGGTGGAATAGGCGGGCGCGGACGTCCATCGGAGCACCAGGGAAGTGCCAACACCTCGGGAGCAGCGCCAAGCGGGCGCGGACCACGAACGGAACGCCACATGCGGGTCCGGCCCCAGACAACTGCCACGACCACAGATGGTGGACGAGCCGGGCGCGGACGTCCGTGAAAGCACCAGGGAGGGGTCACCGTCACTTGTCCATACGGGTCTGCCCTGACCCGTGTTGGGAGCAGGCTAAGCATACACTGCTGTTCCTGCATAATCCTGTATCTGTGGAGTGGCTTCCTCACGTTACGAATTGGCCTCACGTGTTTACTATGGTGGAGTTCTCCTCTCTCTGCCACGAGATATTAATCTCGTAACAGGTCAGGCCAACGCGTGGTTGGCCTGTGGTGAATAGGGTGGACCAAGTCCCTAATGAGCCTATTGTCGGACTGTACAGTCCGCTCATAGAAGAGCCGCGCCGATTGTTTAAATCGGTCGCGGAGGAAGGGGATTCCGGTTTGGCGGTGTAGCCGAGCAGTGGAATAGAGCCTCGGTAGGCGCAGAGAGAGCTTCAGCGCCCTGTTCTGCACCCTCTGCAGCTTGTTGATGTGTGTGTCGGCTGCGTTGCTCCACACCACGGCCGCATATTCCAGCACTGGGCGGACCAGCGCCAACCAGGGAGGGGTAAAAACCTCAGGAGCAGCACCCGGTGGGCGCGGACCGCGAACGGAACGCCCGACACAGGACAGGCCTCAGAGAGCTGCCACAGATGGCGCCCAAGTCGGGCGCGGACGTCCGAGGGAACACCGGGGAAGAGAGAACACCTTACAAGCAACGCCAGGCGGGCGCGGACGGCAAAGAGAACACCCAGCGCCCTCTGGGCATAAATACTGGACAAGATCCTCCAACACAGCAGTCTCAGGTAGCACCTGAAGAAGGCAACGAGTTACGTGGCCGAAATATTGTGCCAGAGCGACACAAACATCCGGCAGTAGACCCGATTACGCCACATGCCGAGATCTCGCCGGCAAAGCCTGAAGAGTTACAATATACAGTGTTATTGTAACTGATGGTCCCATTTTCAAAGATTCTTATGTATTGAAGTACAAATCCAAAATGAACAAACTTAATAACAATGAAAGTGGCAACGGCCTTGCTGCAGTGGATACACCGGTTCCCGTGAGATCACCGAAGTTAAGCGCTGTCGGGCGTGGTCGGCACTTGGATGGGTGACCAGCCAGGCCGCCATGCGCTGTTGCCATTTTTCGGGGTGCACTCAGCCTCGTGATGCCAATTGAGGAGCTACTCGACCAAATAGTGGCGGCTTCGGTCAAGAATACCATCATAACGACCAGGAGAGCGGTGTGCTGGCCCCACGCCCCTCCTATCCGCATCCTCCATGAGGATGACACGGCGGTCGGATGGTCCCGGTAGGCGACTCGTGGCCTGAAGACGGAGTGCTTAATACCAATGAAAAGAGGAAGTTTCAATGTTTTTGGTGGGCGGGTGGTGATGGTTTCGGAAGCGGCCGGTAGAGTTTGCGCGGCAATAGGGCCGTCATTCTGTTTCACGATCAGTTGTGAGTGAAATGGCGACTGGAGCACAAGGTTTTCTGCGTTCTTGAGTTCGAGAAAAGTGAGTCGCAAATCGCAGTGCAGTGGGCATTTCGTACCTAATTCGGTATTCAACCATCGAATCACAAAAGCATTAGCCATTGGTTTAAGCAAATTAAACAGAATGGGAACGTGTGCAAAGGGCCGGCCGGGGTGGCCGAGCGGTTCTGGCGCTACGGTCTGGAACCGCGCGACCGCTACGGTCGCAGGTTAGAATCCTGCCTCGGGCATGGATTTGTGTGATGTCCATAGGTTAGTTAGGTTTAAGTAGTTCTAAGTTCTAGGGGACAGATGACCACAGAAGTTAAGTCCCATAGTGCTCAGAGCCATTTGGACCATTTGTTTGCAAAGAAAAAAGCACTGGCCTACCGCGTGTGTCAGAGGATGATGTCCGATGGATTCAAGAAAGTTTTGTGCGCAGTCCCAGTAAGTCTACCAACAGAGCCAGTCGAAAACTTCGAATTCCCCAACCAAATGTACTGAAAGTTCTGAGACGACGTTTGTTGTACAAGCCCTACCGATTAAAACTTGTGCAGGCTCTTAACCCCGACGACAAAGAGAAGCGTCTCGCATTTTGTGGTTATGTGCTAGCAAAGATGGAGGATGACGGATTTCTACAGCGTGTAATTTTTAGCGATGAAGCGACGTTCCACCTTAGTGTAAAAGTCAACAGATACAATTTTCGTATATTGGGTTTGGAAAATAAAAATTCACCATTGCAACAGGAAAGAGGCTCACCGAAGATTAACGTGTTCTGTGCCGTATCCCACACAAAGGTTTATGGACCGTGTTTCATTGCGGAAAGAACTGTAAAGAGAATCACGTACCTGGAAATGTTGGAACAATGGCTGTTCCCTCAAGATTCCCAGGACTTCATTTCCGGACAGGATGGAACTTAGCCGCTTTGGCACCGTGATTTACGAGTCTTTTTGAATGACTCCGTTCCTTAGCACTGGATCGGCCGCAGGGGACTTGAGAACCTGACTCTGCACTTCTGACCACCGAGATCTTCTGATCTCTCGCCTTGCGACTCTTTCTTATGCGGTTATTCGAGGGAAGCAGTTTACGCCCCGCCTCTACCAACCACTCTGCACGGTCTGCGGAACCGGATCACTGCTGCCGTGCACTCAGTAACAAGAGATACGTTTTCACCTGTGTGGGACGAGTTTGGCTACCGCGCCGATGTTTGCCGTGCAGCCAACGGTGGCCACTTTGAACATTTATAATTTATCACATTTCTAATTATTAATCATTAAAAAGTAATTAATTACAAATTATTAAATTTATTTAATTGATATCAAATATTATGAAAAAAAGCTTTGGAACATCCTCTTTTCATTGACCTATAGCTTGTTTATTCTGGATTTGTACTTGAGTAAATACGAAGTTTTGAAAATGGGTCCATCATTTAGAATAACCTTGTACATAACTTGTACCTATAAGCCAGAAAATTATGACCACTGACCATCACAAGGCTGGATGCCTCCTGGTGGAGTTGCAGGCACGTGACACAGTAAGATAATCATGAAAGCCGAGCAGAAACGGACGGGAGATTACCCTAGGGAATACATGTTCTGCAAATGCAGAACTCCGCTGGGGTAAGCGAGTTTGCCAAAGGGCACATTACGCAGAGCCTGTGAATTAGTATCTCGAAAACAGCGGAGCAGGTCGAATGTTCACGTGCTACTGTCGTGAGCATCTACTGAAAGCAACAGGGCTGCGAAACTACCACTAGGCGCAAGTGGTTGGACGTCCGCCTCTCTTCGCAGTACGTGGGCTTTGGAGGCTTGTCTGCTCTGTAAAGTAGGACAGGTCTGTGGCACCTCTGGCGAAAGAGCCGATGGACACACAACATCGTTGAACAAGGAGCTCCGCAACAGACGATCCCAGCTTGTCCACATGTTGGCCCAACGACATCGTCAGTTACAACTGTAGTAGGCTCGGGATCGTCGAGACTGGACCATGTATCACAGAAATTTATCGGCCCGTCGAATGAATCACGTTCTTGCTACACCAGGTCGATGGTCGTCTCCACAACCGCCGCCATCTAGGCGAGCGCCAGCTCGATGCGCGCACCGCGTCACCAACGCAGTCTGGTGGCAGCTATGATAGACATTCTACATCTGCATCTACATTTATACTCCGCAAGCCACCCAACGGTGTTTCGCGGAGGGCACTTTACGTGCCACTGCCATTACCTCCCTTTCCTGTTCCAGTCGAGTACGGTTCGCGAGAAGAACGATTGCAGGAAAGCCTCCGTGCGCGCTCGAATCTCTCTAATTTTACATTCGTGATCTCCTCGGGAGGTATAAGTAGGGGAAGCAATATATTCGATACCTCATCCAGAAACGCACCCTCTCGAAACCTGGACAGCAAGCTACACCGCGATGCAGAGCGCCTCTCTTGCAGAGTCTGCCACTTGAGTTTGCTAAACATCTCCGTAACGCTATCACGCTTACCAAATAACCCTGTGACGAAACGCGCCGCTCTTCTTTGGATCTTCTCTACCTCCTCTGTTAAACCGACTTGGTACTGATCCCACACTAATGAGCAATACTCAAGTATAGGTCGAACGAGTGTTTTGTAAGCCACCTCCTTTGTTGATGCACTACATTTCCTAAGGACTCTCCCAATGAATCTCAACCTGGCACCCGCCTTACCAACAATTAATTTTATATGATCATTCCACTTCAAATCGTTCCGCACGCATACTCCCAGATATTTTACAGAAGTAACTGCTACCAGTGTTTGTTCCGCTATCATATAATTATACAATAAAGGATCCGTCTTTCTATGTATTTGCAATACACTCCCTGCACCAAGTGCCTATCCGCTGCAGATCTCCCTGCATTTCGCTGCAATTTTCTAATGCTGCAACTTCTCTGTATACTATAGCATCAACCGCGAAAAGCCGCATGGAACTTCCGATACTATCTACTAGGTCATTTATATATATTGTGAAAAGCAATAGTCCCGTAACACTCCCCTGTGGCACGCCAGAGATTACTTTAACGTCTGTAGACGCCTCTCCATTGAGAACAACATGCTGTGTTCTGTTTGCCAAAAACTCTTCAATCCAGCCACACAGCTGGTCTGATATTCCGTAGGCTCTTAGTTTGTTTATCAGGTGACAGTGCGGAACTGTATCGAACGCCTACCGGAAGTCAAGGAAAATGGCATCTACCTGGGAGCCTGTATCTAATATTTTCTGGGTATCATGAGCAAAGGAAGCGAGTTGGGTCTCACACGATCGCTGTTTTCGGAATCCATGTTGATTCCTACAGAGTAGATTCTGGGTTTCCAGAAATGACATGATGCGCTTGCATGGGAACTTTGCTAATAATCGAAGACACCAGGTCAGCTGCGGACCACCTGCATCCCTTCATGCTTGATATCCTACTTGATGACGATGTCATCTTTCAGCAGTATAAGTGTCCGTGTCTCGGAACCAAAACCGTGCTACAGTGGTTTGAAGAGCGCTGTAATGAAATAATGTTAATGTCTTGGTCGCCAAATACCACTGATGTGAATCCGATCTGGGTCGCTATCGAGTGCGAACGCAAATCATCCGGAATTACACTGAAGCGCCAAATAATCTGGTATAGGCATGCGTATTCAAATACAGAGATATATAAACAGGCAGAATACGGATCTGCGGTCAGAAACGCCTATATAAGACAACACGTATCTGGCACAGTTGTTGGATCGGTTACCGCTGCTACAATGGCAGGTTATTAAGATTTAAGTGAGTTTAAAAGTGGTGTAATAGTCGGCGCACGAGAGAAGGGACACAGCATCTCCGAGGTAGCGATTAAGTGGGGATTTTTCCCGTACGACCATTTCACGAGTGTGCAGGAATCCGGTAAAACATCAAATCTCCGACATCGCTGCGGCCGCAAAAAGATCCTGCAAGAACGGGACCAATGATGACTGAAAAGAATCGGTCAACATGACAGAAGTGCAAACCTTCAACAAATTGCTGCAGATTTCAATGCTGGGGCATCAACAAGTGTAGCGTACGAACCATTCAACGAAACATCATCCATAAGGGCTTTCGGAGTCTAAGGCCCACTCGTGAACCCTTCATGACTGGACGCCACAAAGCTTTATGCCTCGCCTGGGTCCGTCAACACCGATATTGGACTGTTGATGACTGGAAACATGTTGCCTGGTCGGACGAATCTTGTTTCAAACTGTATAGAGAGGATGGACGTGTGCGGTTATGGAGACAACCTCATGAATCGATGGACTCTGTCAGCAGGAGCTGCCCAAGCTGGTGGAGGTTCTGTAATGATGTGGGGCGTGTGCAGTTGGAGTGATACTGCCAATTTAAATCATAACTTTCTCCTCCAAATACGAAAATACTTTGTTGACGCCGACCTGCATAGGGAGAAACGATCATTATAATAAAATAAGGGAAATCAGAGCAATAAGATACAGGCGTTCGTTTTTTCCGGGCGCTGTTCGAGACTGGAGCAATAGACAATGAACCTTTCACCAGGAACCTAAGTGTGATTTGCAGAGTATGCATGCAGATGTAGATGTAGAAGTTATTTAATTAAGTTAGTGACTAGCAAGTGCCTCATTAACAAGGATACCGTCTATTTCCTTCCTTATAGTTGTCCTACCCTCGCTCTTACTCCATCCCCAATACCTCTTCGTTGACGGTGCATTAATCCCTGATGTCCATTCCTTATTTCCTTTCTAGTGCCATTCTTTCTTTTCCTAAACCGTTAGTGCAAACAAAAGTAAAAATCACAACGATCAGTAAAAGAAATCAGAATACTTGCGTACAACATAATTGGCAGTACATATTCGCTTTGTATGATGATGTATGATATATGATGACCTACGTTCCAAGCATTTGTAGACTTATAGAAAGCTTTTGACAATGTTGACTTCAAATTCTGAAGGTGTCAGGGGTAAAATACAGGGAGCGAAAGGCTATTTACAATGTGTACAGAAACCAGATGGCAGTTATAAGAGTCGAGGGGCATGAAAGGGAAGCAGTGGTTGGGAAGGGAGTGAGACAGGGTTGTAGCCTCTCCCCGATGTTATTCAATCTGTATATTGAGCAAGCGCTAAAGGAAACAAAAGAAAAATCCGGAGTAGGTATTAAAATCCATGGAGAAGGAATAAAAACTTTAAGGTTCGCCGATGACATTGTAATTCTGTCAGAGACAGCAAAGGACTTGGAAGAGCAGTTGAACGGAATGGATGGTGTCTTGAAGGGAGGATATAAGATGAACATCAACAAAAGCAAAACGAGGATAATGGAATGTAGTCGAATTAAGTCGGGTGATGTTGAGGGTATTAGATTAGGAAATGAGACACTTAAAGTAGTAAAGGAGTTTTGCTATTTGGGGAGCAAAATAACTGATGATGGTCGAAGTAGAGAGGATATAAAATGTAGACTGGCAATGACAAGGAAAGCGTTTCTGAAGAAGAGAAATTTGTTAACATCGAGTATAGATTTAAGTGTCAGGAAGTCGTTTCTGGAAGTATTTGTATGGAGTGTAGCCACGTATGAAAGTGAAACATGGACGATAAATAACTCGGACAAGAAGAGAATAGAAGCTTTCGAGATGTGGTGCTACAGAAGAATGCTGAAGATCAGATGGGTAGATCACGTAACTAATGAGGAGGTACTGAACAGAACTGGAGAGAAGAGGAGTCTGTGTCACAACTTGACTAGAAGAAGGGATCGGTTGGTAGGGCATGTTCTGAGGCATCAAGGGATCACCAATTTAGTATTGGAGGGCAGCGTGGAGGGTAAAAATCGTAGAGGTAGACCAAGAGATGAATACACTGAGCAGATTCAGAAGGATGTAGGCTGCAGTACGTACTGGGAGACGAAGAAGCTTGCACAGGATAGAGTAGCATGGGGAGCTGCATCAAACCAGTCTCAGGACTGAAGACCACAGCAACAACAACATGACGATGTTATTGCACCTGGCAATTGCAAGGTTGAAATCTCAGTCATCCTACACTGACAGTGACACCCCACCTAACCCCTCTCCCCACTACCCTTATCCCTTATTTTACCACCAATAAACCCACAGGTTGTAAACTCTCAGTGCTTCTCCAGACGTAACAAACGCTCTGTCACCAATGTCCTAAATGATTAAGCGCCGAAAAAATATCTCTCGCACAAAGATTTCTGCTTTACGGCAGTAGGAGAAAGCTTAAGGGTCAGTGTTTCTTTTTTGTTATAGCGTCTCCGATCACTCGCTCAGAGGAAACACAGGTGCCGGAGACACAGTGGGGAAGCTCTCCAGCGGAGCTGATGGCGCACACACTTGGCCCCACACCCTTTCGTGTCGTGTCGTCGTGCTTGCGGCTGTCCTAATATTTGCCGAGACGCGCGTGCCCATCGCCGTAGTCTTTACCCGCACCCGCGTCTCGGGCATTTATCACGCCACTCTGCCACTCCATCTACATGTACTCACTGGCCACCTGCAGGCACACTCGGCTAAAACTGTGCGTGCGGCCAACGCCACCTAGAGAACACGGCCTCACACCTGCCTCGTAATTGGGGACTGCCTCGACGACACGGCTAGGTTCCTGTGCTGGCCCTTTCAATCGTTTCCTACTTTATTTTTTGGGCTCTGCAGCGGTGTTAGAGATCTGCAATATCTTTAGGAGTTGGATCTTAATAATTAGAACTGTAAGTAAGTGACGTGTTCCTGGGATTTTAAATGTTTTTTATTTCAATCTTTGATCACAATACGAATTCTTTAGATGATGACCGGTTTCAGTCCGTCATGACCATCCTCAGATCTTTTTTACACCATGTCCTAAAGTGATTGGGCCATCTGAGGATGGTCATTACAGACTGAAACCGGTCATCATCTAAAGAATTCATATTGTGATCAAAGACTGAAATAAAAAACATTTGGCAGTTTGGATCACTGTTTGTATACGCGACCATGTCGCAGTTGGTGTTCCTGGGATTTGTCACAAATTATGTCAAGAACAACGTCGTTCACATTTTCGAATTTGCAACCGATTACGATATGTGTACGAAATGGCTCTGAGCACTATGGGACTTAACATCTGAGGTCATCAGTCCCCTAGAACTTAGAACTACTTAAACCTAACTAACCTAAGGACATGACACACATCCATGCCCGAGGCAGGATTCGAACCTGTGACCGCAGCTGTCGCGCGGTTCCAGATTGTAGAGCCTAGAACCGCTCGGCCACTCCGGCCGGCTGTGCATGAAACGGATACGCGTGATCAGCAGAGGTAATTTCGTCCCTAGCATTCTGTGGTAAGTAGAATGCTTTATACGTTGAGCGATGTCAGTACACTAACGAAAGTATATGAGGGTTTAAGTTTGAGTCATACTGTCCGCTTCAATAGCGAGAGGGCATCATGTTTTTCGTCATTTTGTACGTTAGCCACTGACATTTTGTCAGTGGCGATATACTATGGAAACGCATGCAGTACGTTGGAAAACTGGGCTACAAAAAGCACAATAATGAGCAAGACACAACTCGGAAAAACTACTGTACCCTGCAAGCTTCTACAATTGCATCTGTGATGGGGAAGGCTACTTCTTGTGTCACTACCCGAGCCCCACTTTCCTATTCCACTCGTGTATGGAATAAATGATAGTAGCAAGCTCAGCGTATTACTTCAAATTTCAGGGATTTCCTTACTTCTATAATTTGCGGGACTCTGCTCGGAACTTCACTAATAAACCTACTTGTGATGCACAACGAATCTGTTGCAGAATCTGCCACTGGAGTATGTCGAGCACCCCCATAAAGCTCTTACGCCGACTAACCAATACCGTGATGAAACACGTCGCACTTCGTTGGATCTCCTCTATCGCCTCCATTAATCCAGCCCGGTACAGTTTCCATATTGATGAGCAATAGTCAAGAATCGGTATAACAAATTACAAGTCGTTAGGATTCTCCTTGTGAATCTCAACCTGCTATCTGCTTTTCCTAGAGTTTAGTTTTATAATGTTTTTCCACATTAGATCGCTCGAGATGGTTACAGTAGTTAATGTTTACCAATAATGTAATTGTACAGTAGAGGATTTCTTTTCCTTCGTATGCGCAAAATGTTACGTTTATTTACGTTCAGAGTCAACTACCAGCGGCTGCACCATTTATCAGTTCTCTGCAGGTCTTCCTGCAATACGTTAATGTCTTCTGGCGTTGCTACTTTCATGCATACAACAGTATCCTCTGCGAACAGTTTATAGACCTTCCGACGCTTTGTACTATGTTCCTTTGGACACGCATGCATGTCCAAAGGAACTCTGCATCGTAATCAGAATAACACAACCACTGCAATGTCGTATTTATCTGCCGATACCGGGCAAGCGACTTTCAAGTACAACGCCCCACCTGTACGGGAATATACACTGAAGCGTCAAAGAAACTGGTATAGGCATACGTATTGAAATACAGAGATTTTTAACCAGGCGGAATACGACGCTGCTGTCGGCAACGCCTATCTAAGACAACAAGTTTCTGGCGCAGTTGTTATGTCGTATTTATCTGCCGATACCGGGCAAGCGACTTTCAAGTACAACGCCCCACCTCGTCCGCCGCTCGTGGTCTCGCGGTAGCGTTCTCGCTTCCCGAGCACGGGGTCCCGGGTTCGATTCCCGGCGGGGGTCAGGGATTTTCACCTGCCTCGAGATGACTGGGTGTTTGTGTTGTCCTCATCATTTCATCATCATCCAGGAAAGTGGCGAAATTGGGCTGCGCAAAGATTGGATAATTGTACGGGCGCTGATAACCACGCAGTTGAGCGCCCCACAAACCAAACATCATCATCAACGCCCCACCTGTACGGGAATATACACTGAAGCGTCAAAGAAACTGGTATAGGTATACGTATTGAAATACAGAGATTTTTAACCAGGCGGAATACGGCGCTGCAGTCGGCAACGCCTATCTAAGACAACAAGTGTCTGGCGCAGTTGTTATATCGGCTACTGCTGCTACAATGGCACGTCATCAAGATTTAATTGAGTTTGAACGTGGTGTTAGAGTCGACGCACGAGCGATGGCACACATCATTTTCCCCGTTCACAAGTGTACCGTGAATATTGGGAATCCGATAAAACATCAAATATCGGACATCGCCGAGGCCGTCAAAAGGTCATGCGAGAATGGGACCAACGACGACTGAAGAGAATCGGTCAACGTGACGGAAGTGCAACCCTTCCGGAAATTGCTGCAGATTTCAATCCTGGGCCATCAACAGGTGTCAGCGTGCGAACCGTTCAACGGAACATAATCGATACGGGCTTTCGGAGCAGAAGGCTCACACGTGTACCCTTGATGAGTGCACGACACAAAACTTTACGCCTCATCTGTGCCCGTCAACACAGGTATGCGCACGGCGTTTATATCTGGGGCGATGAGTGCGAGCTTGCTTTAACTGTGGACAAACGTGAGTTGGGTAGGTCAAACATTCCTGTAATTATTGGTATGCTGCTTGAGTCAATCACGTCGATTAAATATCTAGGCCTGCGTAGCTACGCTGTACGAAATAGAAGGAACATATAAGTTCAACTGTGGGGAGGCGAATGGGCAACAACGGAATACACGGTGCAAGATATTTAGCATGGCCTTTATTCTCTTTTTCCTGACAATTATGCCATCACAAGGGGTCAGCAGTTTGATTCCGTAAATTATTAATTATTCCTATATTAACTTTGGGGCCGAAATGCGTTCCTATCGCCATAGGAACGGAAGTCGTGTGCTCCATCTGTCTGTAAATCGTGAAAGCGGTTTTCTGTTCGGTATTGTATTTCAGCTGTTTATGTATCGTATTTTCTGAGGTGGAAAATGAGAACCGACCCAAGATACAGCTAAACGACGGCAAAAAACCGCCTATAAACTACAGTTAGGGTGGCCAATGTGTCAGACCGGATCCGAGCCAGTCTGGGTCAAAGTTCAACGCCCCTTCCCCCCACACCTCGTAAGCTAGAGCGATGACTGCAGGAGCAATCGGTGTGAGGCCTTAACTAAAATATTCTGTATTACTAAACGGGTAATTGTGAAACGACGGACGGCGAAGGGCTCCAGTTGTGGGTTGTCTGTATAACGGCTTCCAAGGGTCGCATAAACTTCATTTGAAAAAATGTCATGAACGCCTCTGATAATTTTTTAAAATTTAACATCAGTTTCGGTCGACATATAATCAGCACGTTCTTAAAAGCATGTAGAGTATCGTATAGGCGAATATAAAATCACTGACGTCAAGTAACAAAACCATAACTTTGTCAGTGTTGTCACATGTTAATATAAATTACGTTGTCAGTATATAAACTATGCTAACAGTGCACTCATAGTGTTAACGTCGATTGCTGACGTAACATGAAAGAGAGCGCAGTCTAGCACGGTTTATATACTGACGATGTAATTTATATTACGATGTAACAAAAGGTTCAAATGGCTCTGAGCACTATGGGACTTAACATCTGAGGTCATCAGTCCCCTAGACTTAGAACTACTTAAACCTACCGAGCGGGGTGGCGCAGTGGTTAGACACTGGACTCGCATTCGGGAGGACGACGGTTCAATCCCGCGTCCGGCCATCCTGATTTAGGTTTTCCGTGATTTCCCTAAATCACTCCAGGCAAATGCCGGGATGGTTCCTCTGAAAGGGCACGGCCGACTTCCTTCCCAATCCTTCCCTAATCCGATGAGACCGATGACCACGCTGTCTGGTCTCATTCCCCAAACCAACCAACCAACTTAAACCTAACTAACCTAAGAACATCACACACATCCATGCGCGAGGCAGGATTCGAACCTGCGCAGTTCCAGACTGAAGCGCCTAGAACCGCTCGGCCACACGGGCCGGCACGATACAACAACAACGAAAAATTTATGGTTTTGTTACCTGACGTCAGTGATTTTAAATTCGTCTAATATGATGTGCGTGGACTGTCGACCGAAATTGGTTGTTAAACAAGGAATTTTATCACCAGCTCGATACGGTAATCATAACATTTTTCAAATACTTATGGGCTGTAGAGCACTAGCTCCTGAAAAACTACTGACCAACTTTAGAAATTTGAGATGCTGTCATAATTTATTCATTGTGAGGTATAATCTTACGTTACAGGTTGAACACGAAAGTCAAGTATTAAAATTACAAACGCTGCACTCGTCCTGAGATAGCGTAACGCGGCGCACGAACTACCCAGACAAAATTTATACAGTATTTGTCAATGACAGCAATAGGCACTTCCGACAAGCTTTACACACGATTTGAAACTGTTTCGAAACTTTCCTTCCTCACAATACCGACAATATATTGAAAGGGGGAAAAAATATCGCTTAGTGCATGATGTGTTGGCAGAAGAGCCAACACCGTATAGCTAGAGGAGGCCGAAATGCACGCGTTAAAGCTCACGCAGGCTGGCGTGAGGTCTGGAAAATGACAAGGAATTATAGTAGCCAAAAACAGTACATAGCTTCTGGAATACTTAACTTTAATCCATAATTGGAGTACATCGGTCTGATGGTTCATGCTTCATTAGATACATAGCAAAGGATAAATGGCGCCTTGCTAGGTCGTAGCAAATGACGTAGCTGAAGGCTATGCTAACTATCGTCTCGGCAAATGAGAGCGTATTTGTCAGTGTAGCTTCGCTAGCAAAGTCGGCTGTACAACTGGGGCGAGTGCTAGGATGTGTCTCTAGACCTGCCATGTGGCGGCGCTCGGTCTGCCATCACTGACAGTGGCGACACGCGGGTCCGTCGTAAACTAACGGACCGCGGCCGATTTAAAGGCTACCACCTAGCAAGTGTGGTGTCTGGCGGTGACACCACAGTACATTTTCTTTGTTCATGTATTAGAACTTCATCATCAGGTACAACGCTTTAATTTATTGCTTATTTACTACCAGCTCTATTCGCGACACATTCTATACGCAATATCCACGTATGCTACTGAATGTAACTGCACAATTATGTCATTGTACGACACATAGCTCAACAGACGTGACGTCACAGACATTGAGACGCGTGAAAAACCAGGTTTTCTTAAAACGGAGTTCTATTGGTTAAAGAATTCGGGAGGGGGGGGGGGAGGAGGAGGGAAGAAGGGGTAATATTAGGAGTACAGTGAGCTATACACATAAAACTAAACTCCACCCGAACAGGCCAGGAAGGCTCAACGGCACCGACCTGCCGCCATCTCATTCTCAGCCCACGGGCGTCACTGGATGTGGATACGGGGGGGGGGGGGGGGGCACGTGGTCAGCACACCGCTCTCCCGGCTGTTTGTCAGTTTACAAGACCGGAGGCGATGCTTCTCAACCAAGCAGCTCCTCAGTTTGTCTCGGAAGGGCTGAGTGCACCCCGCTTGCCCACTGCGCTCGGCAGACCGGATGGTCAATCAACCAAGTGATAGCCCAGCCCGGCATCGCTTAACTTCGGTGATATGACCGGGAACTATACACGTAGCACAAGACAATAGCAGTATTTCAGTGTTTCTAGATAAGCGGATATTTGAGCTAACGTCACACCTGAGACCAAAATGACGGCGGACTTTAAAAATTCGAGTAGTTCTGTTGCTGGTGAGGGATCGTGTTGGACATTTCCGACGTCATACTATCACCGATTTTGTACATTCCGCAGAGGTTTTCCGTGAAGTATTTGGGGTGCATATAACTGAAGTCCGCCATGTATCTAAGATATTTTACAACGAAAGACACACTTCGACTTGCACGGACATGGTAAGAAAAAGGAGGAAAAGAAAGGGGATGCAAAGAAATTTCGCTATATTCCTAATGTGGGTATTAAAGGTATGAATCTATGATGCTGATTATCGCTTACGTAGCTCAGAACCAGGGCTCTCTACCGGCTATAGTTTGTGTTGGTATAAGTATAGGAAGCCCTCAGGCCCACTGTACAGTATTCTTAGATTTTCTGTATATTTGGCCTTCAGTCAGTTGAACTGATTACTATCACATTACTGTTTTTTGTTCTATTTTTTAACAGATCTGATGATGGCAGTAGCTGAAACTAGTCGTTGTGAACCATACTGTAATATGCGATCACGCGGGCCATATCTGAATGAAGTGTAATAACATATTGGGTTGTAATAATACGATGCTCAGTCATTAAACTCCCTCTCGTCTTCGTATCCGTCTGGCTGGCACAAGGTATTTACAGTGAGGTAGCACGGGGGAGTGTCTGAGAGTGTGTTACGGCTTGTCCTCGGAGGATGACAACTAGTTACACATTCTTGTTCAATGGCCCATCAGCTTCACCTCGCTGGATGCGTAAGCTGGCGAGCTCGAAAGTTTTGTAAGTGGGCGAGTTAAGGCACGTTGAAAGATGTACACGTGAAGGGGTCACTCCACTTGCCAAACTGTAAAAAAGATGCTACGAACAGAGCACACATATTTTACTGACGCGGCCACTTCTATGACGCTCTTCAACTTTTCCTGTCCCTAGACACTTGTTCCAAATTTTGGGGACATCACTTTGACTCAGAAAGACAGTCGCTGCGATGTCCACCCGTTTATTCCCTGCTCCATTAGAATGACTATGCGGAACCTCTGATCGCAATTTGTTGCTTTCCGAAACCACCGCCAACCAACACAAGTCTCGTAATGACACTCAGCACCTTTACTACAATGTTTACAGGTGACACGGATGCCACGGACTGCACGTAATGAGTCCTCACGGTAGAAACATGGACTCTTTCAGCTAGAATTATATTACAAACACACCAATGTATTGATATAAATTAATGATGCATTTCTGGATTACAACAAGGCCCAACATTAAAGTTTCGGCAATATTCAAAATTTATTTTGATCTCTATAATATGGAAAATTAATCAGTTTATACGAAGGAACCACTTCAGCGTACCCCTGTGTGAAGGCTCCAACGAGAAAGTACGTGGCAAGATTCCATTCGTTATTGTCATAAGAACCCAGCACCTGGCGTGATGTGATAGTGTGGCAGTGGGTGGACAACACGATCACCTCTGGTTCGCATAATAGACAAATCGGACAGCAGACGTTGTGTTACTAACGCCTTAAGGCCATTGACTGTGTCCTTTCTTCGCGAGCTCCCTAACGTCTACCTTCCAGCAAAATAACGCAAGACCTACCTCGATGCACAGGGTATTCAACTCTTGCCCTTTTATTTACTTATCCGAGACGAAAAGAAAACACTAAAATACAAGATAATCCTAAAACCGCAATCCAGTATTAACGATTTAGAGAATTTCAAAGCTTTTGAGTACAATATTCAGCAGCCAGAATGGCACGATGATTCGCTGTGAGTCTTCCATTTCACAGGGTTAGCTCAGATTACTGCAGACCAGCGAGTGATCAGAATCACCCTTGCCCCACACTTTTTGAGACCATTCTTGCACCGTATCACCACTTGTATCAGTCTATTGATGGTCTTCCACGTCCCGTATTGGAGACGGTAGCCTAATGACAGCTTTTCTTTTGCTGTCCACATTTCTCCCGGGACTTTATTTTCAAGAGCTCATTTCGGCGGGCTTCTGCTGAAGCTGGATTTGGTGCTGACGTTAAGAGGTAGCTCTTCCTGATTTTCTATCGTGATGGGTAAGCACGAGTCCCACAGAACGCCTGCGATGGATCTGTTTCTTAGTTCGCTCACTTTGGTGGGCTTCTGCTGAAGTTGGAGCTCGTGCTGTTGTAAAGAGGGAGTATTTCTTGGATTTCAGCAGCGATAGACAAGCACGAGTCCCAAACACTGGATGCCTTGGTTCACTTTCTAGCCTCTTCTTTTCAGTTTCTGCTGCTACCTGTCTTCTTAAATCTGCAGGTGCTATTCCCTTGAATGGAGAGATCTTATTGACTGCAGTCGGTCTTAGGCACCCTGTGATTCATGAAGAGCCACATCGACTTGATTAGCACGCGCAGAGTTCCTCCAGACTGGAGTGGTGTACTCCGCAGCACAGAAAGACAGAGGAAGTGGGAATATGCGGAGGAGTCTGTGCTGCGCTCTCCACATGGTGTTTGGCACTTCGCGGACGAACATCTCGTAGAGAGCGCATCACAGTGACCGTCCTCCGCACATCTTCCCTGACCAGCACGTTATACAGGTCTCTCACCCATTGCAAATATACACTCCTGGAAATGGAAAAAAGAACACATTGACGCCGGTGTGTCAGACCCACCATACTTGCTCCGGACACTGCGAGAGGGCTGTACAAGCAATGATCACACGCACGGCACAGCGGACACACCAGGAACCGCGGTGTTGGCCGTCGAATGGCGCTAGCTGCGCAGCATTTGTGCACCGCCGCAGTCAGTGTCAGCCAGTTTGCCGTGGCATACGGAGCTCCATCGCAGTCTTTAACACTGGTAGAATGCCGCGACAGCGTGGACGTGAACCGTATGTGCAGTTGACGGACTTTGAGCGAGGGCGTATAGTGGGCATGCGGGAGGCCGGGTGGACGTACCGCCGAATTGCTCAACACGTGGGGCGTGAGGTCTCCACAGTACATCGATGTTGTCGCCAGTGGTCGGCGGAAGGTGCACGTGCCCGTCGACCTGGGACCGGACCGCAGCGACGCACGGATGCACGCCAAGACCGTAGGATCCTACGCAGTGCCGTAGGGGACCGCACCGCCACTTCCCAGTAAATTAGGGACACTGTTGCTCCTGGGGTATCGGCGAGGACCATTCGCAACCGTCTCCATGAAGCTGGGCTACGGTCCCGCACACCGTTAGGCCGTCTTCCGCTCACGCCCCAACATCGTGCAGCCCGCCTCCAGTGGTGTCGCGACAGGCGTGAATGGAGGGACGAATGGAGACGTGTCGTCTTCAGCGATGAGAGTCGCTTCTGCCTTGGTGCCAATGATGGTCGTATGCGTGTTTGGCGCCGTGCAGGTGAGCGCCACAATCAGGACTGCATACGACCGAGGCACACAGGGCCAACACCCGGCATCATGGTGTGGGGAGCGATCTCCTACACTGGCCGTACACCACTGGTGATCGTCGAGGGGACACTGAATAGTGCACGGTACATCCAAACCGTCATCGAACCCATCGTTCTACCATTCCTAGACCGGCAAGGGAACTTGCTGTTCCAACAGGACAATGCACGTCCGCATGTATCCCGTGCCACCAAACGTGCTCTAGAAGGTGTAAGTCAACTACCCTGGCCAACAAGATCTCCGGATCTGTCCCCCATTGAGCATGTTTGGGACTGGATGAAGCGTCGTCTCACGCGGTCTGCACGTCCAGCACGAACGCTGGTCCAACTGAGGCGCCAGGTGGAAATGGCATGGCAAGCCGTTCCACAGGACTACATCCAGCATCTTTACGATCGTCTCCATGGGAGAATAGCAGCCTGCATTGCTGCGAAAGGTGGATATACACTGTACTAGTGCCGACATTGTGCATGCTCTGTTGCCTGTGTCTATGTGCCTGTGGTTCTGTCAGTGTGATCATGTGATGTATCTGACCCCAGGAATGTGTAAATAAAGTTTCCCCTTCCTGGGACGATGAATTCACGGTGTTCTTATTTCAATTTCCAGGAGTGTATGCTCACGGTTTCTGGCGAGACTGGCTCGCCCGTCGTTACCATTGATGAACTCCGGCATGCAGTTGAAACAGAGTGGAATGACATATCCGTATCTGTCACAGTTAATACAACATTCCGCGTTATTACACCGTGGCCGAATGGATTTCCCATTAAAACCCAACGTTTCGCCCCAATCTGCGGAGGACATTTTCAAGTGGGGATCGTAGCTTCTTTGAGTGTCCGATGCACACCGTGGCTCACTACTGACTGCAGAAAAATTCCGTTGAAGCGTGCTACCGCGCATTCGTGGCCCACCAGAAATATGGGCTCCCGTAACGAACCTGTGACGTAACCCTTTCGCTATACTTAACATCTACATGTACGTGGCTACTCTGCAAATCACACTTACGTGTCTGGCAGAGGGTTCATCGAATCTCCTTCACAATACTCGCCTTTTAGTCTACTCTCGAACAGCGCTCGGGAGTAACGAACACCTATATCTTTCCGCGCGAGTTTTGATTTCCCTTACTTTTTTATGACGGTCGTTTCTCCCATGTACGTCGACTTCAAAAAAACACTCCGCATTCGGAGGAGAAAGTTGGTGACTGAAATTTCGAGAGAAGTTCCCGCCGCAAGGAGAAATACCTTTGTTTTAATGGTGCCCATTTGAACTTTCACCACATGGAAGACTAGTACGCATCTTCTTCAGCACTAGGATCTAGACGTCATTCAAACTCACACCCTGTTCCTTCCTACTGAAATTCCTGGGGTGTTAAACAACCGCCGGCCGCGATGGCCGAGAGGTTCTAGGCGCTTCAGTCCGGAACCGCGCGACAGATACGGTCGCAGGTTCGAATCCTGACTCGGGCATGGATGTGTGATGTCCCTAGGTTGGTTAGGTTTAAGTAGTTCTAGGGGGCTGATGACCTCAGACGTTAAGTCCCATAGTGCTCAGAGCCATTTGAACCAAGCCAGTAGTTCAGTCCTATCAAAATGAATGTGGTGGTCTCCTGGCTGCGAGGCATGTTCCGCAACATCTGATCTGTCAATCTCTCGCCTTCCACAATTGCCCTTGTGCTCTTCTAGTCTTTTTTGACAGTTCTCAATGACATCTGGATCCCGGTATGAGGAAGATGTGTGCTACTCTATCACCATGTGGTGGCAGCAACAGCGTACGACTGCAAACGACAACAGCCGATTGCACTCGGGTATTCAAAGCATGTGATGTCACGTCACTGCGCAGGAGTACTAGTAAACGGAATTTTGCTGCAGTCAGTAACGATCCAAGGCGCGAATCGGACACTCAAACAACCTTCAGTCCCCTTGGAAAATGTTCACCGCAGATGGGGACGAAATGGGTTTTAATGTCAAATCCACTCGACCGCGACATAATAGCAGGAATCTTTTATTAAATGTGACATCTCTGGCCGTGAAAGTCTGCATTTTAAAAGTACTTTTATCTCTCATCCATGCTCACAATGCCCAGCCGTTTTGAAGCCATTTTTGAAAGTGGCTCCTCTGTGTAATAATTTTCGCATTTTGTATATCCCGAAGTCACCTACTGTATAATCTCTATTAGTAAAATTCCGTTATTTCCTATCCATCTGGGTGTTAAAACTGTAATGGCTGGCAGTGTGCATGTATGTACACTACTGGCCATTAAAATTGCTACACCACGAAGATGACGAACTACAGACGCGAAATTTAACCGACAGGAAGAAGATGCTGTGATATGCAAATGATTAGTTTTTCAGGGCATTCACACAAGGTTGGCGCCGGTGGCGACACCTACAACGTGCTGACATGAGGAAAGTTAGCAACCGAATTCGCATACACAAAGAGCAGTTGACCGGCGTTGCCTGGTGAAACGTTCTTGTAATGCCTCGTGTAAGGAGGAGAAATGCTTTCCGACTTTGATAAAGCTCGGATTGTAACCTATCGCGATTGCGGTTTATGGTATCGCGACATTACTGCTCGCGTTGGTCGAGATCCAATGACTGTTAGCAGAATATGGAATCGGTGGGTTCAGGAGGGTAATATGGAACGCCGTGCTGGATCCCAACGGCCTCGTATCACTAGCAGTCGAGATGACAGGCATCTTACCGCATGGCTGTAAGGGATCGTGCAGCCACGTCTCGATCCCTGAGTTAACAGATGGGGACGTTTGCAAGACAACAACCTTCTGCACGAACAGTTCGACGACGTTTGCAGCAGCATGGACTATCAGCTCGGAGACCATGGCGGTGGTTACCCTCGATACTGCATCACAGACAGGAGCGCCTGCGATTGGTGTACTCAACGACGGACCTGGGTGCACGAATGGCAAAACGTCATTTTTCGGATGAATCCAGGTTCTGTTTACAGCATCATGATGGTCCATCCGTGTTTGGCGACATCGCGGTGAACGCACAATGGAAGCGTGTATTCGTCATCGCCATACTGGTGTATCACCCGGCGTGATGGTATGCGGTGCTATTGGTTACACGTCTCAGTCACCTCTTGTTCGCATTGACGGCACTTTGAAGAGTGGACGTTACATTTCAAATGTGTTACGACCCGTGGCTCGACCCTTCATTCGATCCCTGCAAAACCCTACATTTCAGCAGGATATTGCACGACCGCATGTTGCAGGTCCTGTACGGGCCTTTCTGGATACAGAAAATGTTAGATTGCTGCCCTGGCCAGCACATTCTCCAGATCTCTCACCAATTGAAAAGGTCTGGTCAATGGTGGCCGAGCAACTCGCTCCTCACAATACGCCAGTCACTACTCTTGATGAAGTGTGGTATCGTGTTGAAGCTGCATGTGCAGCCGTAGCTGTACACGCCATCCAAGATCTGTCTGACTCAAGGCCCAGGCGTATAAAGGCAGTTGTTACGGCCAGCGGTGGTTGTTCTGGGTACTGATTTCTCAGGATCTATGCACCCAAATTGCGTGAAAATGTAATAACATGTCAGTTCTAGTATAATATATTTGTCCAATGAATACCCGTTTATCATCTGCATTTCTTCTTGGTGTAGCAATTTTAATGGCCAGCAGTGTATGTGTGTGTGTGTGTGTGTGTGTGTGTGTGTGTGTGTGTGTGTGTGAACAGGCTCCAACTCAGTGCACATAAACACTCCGCTGAAAACGGAGCTTCGCAGAAACCAAGCAACTTTTCTTAGACGTTAGTTCATTCACGAATCAAAATTCCACACGCGTTAAAACTCTACCCAAAGGGGTAACCACGCTTGGCGTGAATGTAATTCACGTTACTAGGACCGCCGTCGTAAGATGTTTGCGAATGGTAACAAGGCCGGAATGCTGAAGTCCTCATTAGAGGCGGGGACCGGGAGGCGTAAACAGGTACCGTTGTCCTTATCTGCGAGGCGAGTCCCGGAAACGTCACGCCAGACGCGGAACGCTGGGGAGGCCCTTAATCGTGTTTGCGCTCCCCGACCTGCGGCGGCTGTCGCGATAATAATGTTTACGCATTCTTCGGCGGCGAAGAAAAGCGTGGGAGGAAGACCTGCACCTTTCAGCGACTCCTTGTCGCCCCTTTGATGTCCGGCCGCAGCGGCAGCTGCCGGGCTGCGTCAACAAAATTAATTGGTTCCCCCGGAGCTGCCTCTAAATTCCGCACTGCCATATTCCCCCCCGACACTTCATTCTCCTCCTCCTCCTCCTCCTCCGCCTCCCCCGCCCCTCCTACTCTCTTCAGTGGGTTTCTGACTCCACCGCAGCGAACGTGTGTGGGCTCGTGCCGTTCTGATTGGCATTACTGAAGCTCTAACTGCAGAACGAGGTGTCTCCTTGGTGCCGCAGCTGAACAAACAAGTGGACGAGTAGAAGGTCGTTCCTAGAGGTTACCTTCGGACCTACCGAGAGTAAAAACGTGCGCAGCCCCGATTCCTCCCGCGGTCAGAAAAATGGTACCGAATCCTCCCAAGCCCGCAAGGGTATGAAAAAGATGGGACCGAACCCTCCCGTTTGAAGCAGGTAGCAGTTCTAAACGTTATGAATAGTCCAAGCAGGCAAAGAAAAGCATATGAAGTTACAGTAGAAGATGTAAAATTTTTTCGCGTGTATTGTATCACAAAATAAAATATAGTGAGACAAACGTGATAGCTAGGACCTCACATTATTATACCCGCATGTATAGAGAAGCTATAGAGATATACAAGCACGAAAATAATTTTAATAAAAAAGAAGAAGGATTAAAACTAGACAAGATATGGCGGTCGACTTTGTACCAACGAAGTGACATTCGATTACCTGTAATCGAGAGAGATGGCACTAGCCAGAGATAGTCTTAAAGTCGAAAGCACGTGATGAGTGGTGGCGCCATCTAAGCGCTCTATATAAGCGGGACCTCCAGCGCCTAGCAGCCAGTCGCCGACTCACCTCAGAAGATGTTGCTCGCAATAGGCAACGAAACGTCAGGAAGAAGAAGTTTTATACATGGACCACGGCAATTCAGCCCGGAAGTTTTAATTAATGAAGACGCCGGCCGTGAAAGCTTACATGTTATGATCAGAAAACATTGTTGATGGCGAAAAGTTCAAACCTATATCACTACATTTGTCAACAATGCTTTGAAATACATAATGATACGACCGAGTTTTCTTGTCGTTCAATAAAGAGAAGACCAATGGAATGTAATGACCATTAACTAACCCAAGTATTGTAAACACCTGACAAAAAACTTTGGACAGCTCTTGAACGTACCATCAACACATATTGATTCACACTGTGTTAATGTTTTAAGGTTTGCAGTCACAAAATATGATCACTTTTTTCTCGGTGTTATTTTCTTATAAA
This sequence comes from Schistocerca cancellata, assembly GCF_023864275.1. Lineage (NCBI taxonomy): Eukaryota > Metazoa > Arthropoda > Insecta > Orthoptera > Acrididae > Schistocerca > Schistocerca cancellata. The sequence goes on from NC_064634.1 coordinate 200,323,026, forward strand.
CACTTTGTGCCGTCTGTGATTTTCACATTCAGCGTGTTGATAACATCACGAACATCTGCAGCATTCGTGGGCAGTTTTGGCGGAATTTTGCGCCTAGCTTTGTAAATAGATTTACGAAAATTGTTGACGTCTCTCGTAGTTACATCTTGCGTATCGTCTCCTTTTAACTTCTGGTAAATTATTTTTGACGGTCTCCCACAAATATCTTCTACGGCTTTCCTCTTTAGGTCAGAATAGATTTCTTGCCTCTGAATTTTGTTATGAGGCATTTCTTCATGATTGTGCTCTTCTTGACACTCCACGACATCCAGCTCCTCAATAGAAATAGTTTTAACAAAACTTCTGCAGCCATTAATGTTGCACGTCCATCGCGCTACACCACCCTTCAGCAGTTTTTGAAAACCGAAGGTGTTACCTTTCAGAACCAACATTTTCCTTCCCTTCCTACTTACTGAAGCTGTAAGCTCATCTGAGGACATGTTCACTCTACAACGATCTGCCGCGAACTGCGAAGTGGCGGCAGGCAGCTGTGGTCATTAGCGCACACAATGCTGTGTCGCATTGTGTCAATTTAGGATGATTCCGTCCTGTTGCCTGCTTACCTACCTGGTTTCGGGAGGATTCGGGGCTGCGCCCCTAAAAATAGGACCGCTAGAGTGGAAGTTCTAAACCAAGGGCACATTGACGTATATAAAGGACAGTAGCGTCTACTGAGACTAAAAGCGACTGCAAATAAAAACAGTTTCGTTCGAGCGTACGGAACATTGGACCAGATTTTTGAATGAAGACTTAATAGCAAACTGAACACAGCATGTTGTTCTTAACTGAGAGAAAATGACATCTCTCCTGTGTAGGAATCAACAGGGGTTCCGAGAACAATGAAACTGTGAAATACAGCTCGCGCTATGAGATACAAAAAGCAGGACAGAGAGGACCACTCGTTTATTAGAGAGTACAGAACATTTGACCAGTGCTCTGAATGAAGATTTCCAAGCGACGAGAACACAATTTGTTGTTTATAACTCAAGAACAGAAAGAGGAGACTCTTATATGGCAAATCAGATAAAGGACTAAGGAAAAGGCTTGGCAAGCTTGGCAAATGTTTTGTCTGGAGTGTGGCACTATATGGGGCAGAAAAATGGACGCTGAGACCAGAGGGTAAAAAAAGGTTAGAAGCATTTAGGATGTGGACGTGGAGGAGAACGGAGAGAATAAGCTGGATGGAGAGAGTGAGTAAAGAAAGAGTATTGGAAAGGGTTGGTGGGATGTCTGCTGAAGGTTGTAAGAGAAAGGAAAAAGAGCTGGTTGGGACATTCACTGAGAAGGGAATGCTTGCTAGCAGATTCTTTGTAAGGATTGGTTTGTGGGAGAAGACTGAGAGGAAGAAGGAGATACAAGATGATAGGCGACATAAAGGGAAGAGGAAATTATGCGGGCCCGCATCTCGTGGTCGTGCGGTAGCGTTCTCGCTTCCCACGCCCGGGTTCCCGGGTTCGATTCCCGGCGGGGTCAGGGATTTTCTCTGCCTCGTGATGGCTGGGTGTTGTGTGCTGTCCTTAGGTTAGTTAGGTTTAAGTAGTTCTAAGTTCTAGGGGACTTATGACCACAGCAGTTGAGTCCCATAGTGCTCAGAGCCATTTTGAAATTATGCGGACCTGAAGAGGATGGCAGAAGACCGAACAGCCTGGAGAACTACCATGTGAAAACCTGCCTTTTGGCAGAACACTGATGATGGTGATGGTGATGACCTAAAAAAATGGTTCAAATGGCTCTGAGCACTATGGAACGTCTGAGGTCATCAGTCCCCTAGACTTAGAACTACTTAAACCTAACTAACCTAAGGGCATCACACACATCCATGCCCGAGGCAGGATTCGAACCTGCGACCGTAGCAGCAGCGCGGTTCCGGACTGAAGCGCCTAGAACCGCTCGGCTACATGCGGCCGGCTTGTTTTTAACTGAGAGAAACTGACATTTGTGGCGACTCAAAAAATCCTCTACAGTGTGTTACAAAAAGGTACGGCCAAACTTTCAGGAAACATTCCTCACACACAAAGAAAGAAAATATGTTATGTGGACATGTATCCGGAAACGCTTACTTTCCATGTTAGAGATCATTTTATGACTTCTCTTCAAATCACATTAATCATGGAATGGAAACACACAACAACAGACTTCAAACACTTTGTTACAGGAAATGTTCAAAATGTCCTCCGTTAGCGAGGATACATGCATCCACCCTCCGTCGCATGGAATTCCCGATGCGCTGATGCAGCCCTGGAGAATGGCGTATTGTATCACAGCCGTCCACAATACGAGCACGAAGAGTCTCTACATTTGGTACCGGGGTTGGGTAGACAAGAGCTTTCAAATGCCCCCATAAATTAAAGTCAAGAGGGTTGAGGTCAGGAGACGTGGAGGCCATGGAATTGGTCCGCCTCTACCAATCCATCGGGCACCGAATCTGTTGTTGAGAAGCGTACGAACACGTCGACTGAAATGTGCAGGACCTCCATCGTGCATGAACCACATGTTGTGTCGTGCTTGTAAAGGCACATTTTCTAGCAGCACAGGTAGAGTATCCCGCATGAAATCATGATAACGTGCTCCATTGAGCGTAGGTGGAAGAACATGGAGGCCCAATCAAGACATCACCAACAATGCCTGCTCAAACGTTCACAGAAAATCTGTTTTGATGACGTGATTGCACAATTGCGTGCGGATTCTCGTCAGCCCACACATGTTGATTGTGAAAATTTACAATTTGATCACGTTGGAATGAAGCCTCATCCGTAAAGAGAACATTTGCACTGAAATGAGGATTGACACATTGTTGGATGAACCATTCGCAGAAGTGTACCCGTGGAGGCCAATCAGCTGCTGATAGTGCCTGCACACGCTGTACATGGTACGGAAACAACTGGTTCTCCCGTAGCACTCTCCATACAGTGACGTGGTCAACGTTACCTTGCAGCAGCAACTTCTCTGACGCTGACATTAGGGTTATCGTCAACTGCACGAAGAATTGCCTCGTTCATTGCAGGAGTCCTCGTCGTTCTAGGTCTTCCCAGTCGCGAGTCATAGGCTGGAATGTTCCGTGCTGCCTAAGACGCCGATCAATTGCTTCGAACGTCTTCCTGTCGGGACACCTTAGTTCTGGAAATCTGTCTCGATACAAACGTACCGTGCCACGGCTATTGCCCCGTTCTAATCCATACATCAAATGGGCACCTGCCAACTCCGCATTCGTCAACATCTCACTGACTGCAAAACCACGGTCGTGATTAGCACTAACCTGTTGATGCTACGTACTGATGTTCTTGATGCTAGTACTGTAGAGCAATGAGTCGCATGTCAACACAAGCACCGAAGTCAACATTACGTTCTTTCAATTGGGCCAACTGGCAGTGAATCGAGGAAGTACAGTACATACTGACGAAACTAAAATGAGCGCTAACATGGAAATTAAGCGTTTCCGGACACATGCCCACATAACATCTTTTCTTTATTTTTGTGTGAGGAATGTTTCCTGAAAGTTTGGCCGTACCTTTTTGTAACACCCTGTATAGGGTCCAGCCGGGTTATGAAAACAGCGATCATGCGAAACCCCAGCTCGCTCTGTGAGACCTAGTAAGCACGAGAGACAGGAGCACAGGCCGCGTTTCTTGACTTCAGGAAGGTGTTCGACACAGTTTCGCAATGACGTCCAACGAACGAAACACGAGTGCACGGAATATCAGACAAACTGTGTGATTAGACGGAAGAGTTTCTCGTAAACAGAACACAGCATATCATTCTCAGCGGGAGTCACTCCCAAGGGAGTGTAATGGGACCATTACTTTTCATAATGCACAGAGTGGTCAAAAAGAGTCTCAAAAACTTGTAAAGGTGTCGCTAGGCAAGTTGGCCTGAGAAAAAAGTGTTGAGAAAAATTTTGATACGCTGCAATGCTTCCGAGCTAATTAGCATTGAAGTTAGCCAGTCAGGCCATTGCGTGCGCAAATGAAGGCGGCCGGAAATGTGGTCGCGAAATGTGTTCGTCCTTTGGTTTCCTAAAACTGAACAAGAGAGCAATACAAAAGGTGGACATGAGTAGGTAGTAGGGATCGAACGCGAGCTACGAGAACAAATGACACTAATTGTATCTGGCGGGCCCGATTTGTACGTGCAGCAGCCTTACTGGCTAAGTTTAACGATAATTATCTATGGAACTGCTCAACGTATCGAGTTTTTTCTTAACAATTATTTCTCAGCACAACGTACCCTGCTACAGCCTTGGAAGATTTTCAGACTACTTCTGACCACCCAGCATGCAGGGTGTCACCAGAAGAGCGTCCAAAAATTTAACAGAACGTAGATGATGCTCCACTGAACAATTTGAGGCAGGGAACCTGGGGTCGGAGTTGCCGGCTTAAGGCGATAATAAGAATAAAATCACATTACTGTGTACTTTTCTATTTACATTAGTTACAGTTAACTGCAAATACCATCATTGACATAGTTAACATATCATTTGTACTGTACCTTACAGCTGAAACTGACGGCCATCAACCTCAGTGCAAGCGTGACAACGGCGAACAGGATTCTGACGCACCAAGACAAATATCCCTCGTGTGTTTCGAATAACATCACAGGTAACTACAATTCTGACAACTAATTCAATCTCCGTATACACTAGAGTCTCACACACAAATGACTTTAGATCTCCTCAAAGGATATAATCAAAGGGACTCAGGTCAGTTGACCTCGCAAGCCATGGAATAGGACCTCCCCTTTTACATACATACATTAATCCTTGTTCCATAGATCATGAATACGACATTTCGTAATGATGTGAAACGTGTCACTTTAACATAAGTTTTCTTCACACAAAATAATTAATTAATTTTTTTACAGTTACTACTTCATATCTAAGAATTCATCTATTGAGTAGAAGGAGTTGTCTTTCAGAAATTCTTTTAATTTGCTTTTAAATGTTGGTTGGTTATCTGTCAGACTTTCAATACTATTTGGCAAATGACCAAAGATTTTTGTGGCAGCATAATTCACCCCTTTCTGTGCCAAAATGAGATTTAATCAAGAATAGTGGGTATCATCCTTTCTTCTAGTGTTGTAGCTATGCACTTCGCTATTATTTTTGAACTGAGATCGGTTATTAATGACAAATTTCATAAGTGAATATACGAGTATGTATTGCGAAGGTAGTGTGAATATCCCGAGTTCCTTAAATAAATGTCTGGCAAGTGATCTTGGGTGGGCTCCAGCTATTATTCTGATTACACGCTTTTGTGCAATGAATACTTTCTCTCTTAATGACGAATTGCCCCAAAATATGATGCCATAGAAAAGCAGTGAATGAAAATAGGCATAGTAGGCTAATTTACTGATATGTTTATCACCAAAATTCGCAATAATCCTAATAGCATAAATAGCTGAGCCTAACCGTTTCAATAGATCATCGATGTGTTTCTTCCAATTCAATTTCTCATCAATGCACACGCCCAGAAATTTCAAGTATTCTACCTTAGCAACAGACTTCCGTTCATAGTCTATGTTTATGAATGGTGTTATGCTATTTACTGTACAGAATTGTATAAACTGTGTTTTCTCAAAATTTAAAGAGAGTCCATTTGCAGAGAACCACTTAATAATTTTCTGAACGACATTATTTTATTTAATACAGCGATCAGAAAATACAGTATTGAGATGGTTGCGGACAACCACACTGAATGAGGCGGTGCACCGCAATGTTGAATGGGTCTGTCGTCGATTGATAGCACGTTCTATCATGGTACAATATAAATACTACACAACAGAGCTATCTTATGTACAAGTAACGTAAACAAAGCCTTCGTCATGACTACCTAGTAATCAGGCTTGTTCTCCTTGTTTCCTTGTAGGAAATAAAGAACGTATACACAAATAAACAGCACAATACGTGTAAACTTGTGCGCATGTTAGTTGGCAATAAGCTGGAAAACAGTAATGCTAGAAAAAGCGGTAGACAAGTTTACTTCCACGTCTCCTTCAAATGGTTACTCCGACCCCGAGGTCCCAACCTAAAATAGTTCAATGGAGTATTCTCTAAGTCCTATCACTTTTTGCACTCTTTTACGGAAATACCCTGCATAAATGACCTGATGGATAAAGTCGGAAGTGCCATGAAGCTTACTGCGGATGATGCTGTTGTATACAGAGAAGTAGAGAAATTGCAACGCTGCAGGATAGCAGCGAAATGCAGGAAAACTTGATGCAGGGAGTGGCAACTGACTCTCAACATAAATATGTAAAACGTATTGCATATACACAGACAAAATGGTTCAAATGGCTCTGAGCACTATGGGACTTAACATCTGAGGTCATCAGTCCCCTAGAACTTAGAACTACTTAAACCTAACTAACCTAAGGCCATCACACACATCCATGCCCGAGGCAGGATTCGAACCTGCGACCGTAGTGGTCACGCGGTTCCAGACTGAAGCGCCTAGAACCGCATGGAGGATTTTTGAATAGAGCTTCAAAAAATTGGAAGCAGTAGGAGAATACTAGTGTTTTTTTTTTTTTTTTTTTTGTAAAATTCGACCACTTATCACTTTTCGAGAAAAAACGCGGAGGGAGGATGGTGTAATTTTTATTTTATTTGCGTATTTAATTTAATATTTTGGTTCTGTATATCTTGAAACTGAGGGAGTCAAATACACTCCTGGAAATGGAAAAAAGAACACATTGACACCGGTGTGTCAGACCCACCATACTTGCTCTGGACACTGCGAGAGGGCTGTACAAGCAATGATCACACGCACGGCACAGCGGACACACCAGGAACCGCGGTGTTGGCCGTCGAATGGTGCTAGCTGCGCAGCATTTGTGCACCGCCGCCGTCAGTGTCAGCCAGTTTGCCGTGGCATACGGAGCTCCATCGCAGTCTTTAACACTGGTAGCATGCCGCGACAGCGTGGACGTGAACCGTATGTGCAGTTGACGGACTTTGAGCGAGGGCGTATAGTGGGCATGCGGGAGGCCGGGTGGACGTACCGCCGAATTGCTCAACACGTGGGGCGTGAGGTCTCCACAGTACATCGATGTTGTCGCCAGTGGTCGGCGGAAGGTGCACGTGCCCGTCGACCGGGGACCGGACCGCAGCGACGCACGGATGCACGCCAAGACCGTAGGATCCTACGCAGTGCCCTAGGGGACCGCACCGCCACTTCCCAGCAAATTAGGGACACTGTTGCTCCTGGGGTATCGGCGAGGACCATTCGCAACCGTCTCCATGAAGCTGGGCTACGGTCCCGCACACCGTTAGGCCGTCTTCCGCTCACGCCCCAACATCGTGCAGCCCGCCTCCAGTGGTGTCGCGACAGGCGTGAATGGAGGGACGAATGGAGACGTGTCGTCTTCAGCGATGAGAGTCGCTTCTGCCTTGGTGCCAATGATGGTCGTATGCGTGTTTGGCACCGTGCAGATGAGCGCCACAATCAGGACTGCATACGACCGAGGCACACAGGGCCAACACCCGGCATCATGGTGTGGGGAGCAATCTCCTACACTGGCCGTACACCACTGGTGATCGTCGAGGGGACACTGAATAGTGCACGGTACATCCAAACCGTCATCGAACCCATCGTTCTACCATTCCTAGACCGGCAAGGGAACTTGCTGTTCCAACAGGACAATGCACGTCCGCATGTATCCCGTGCCACCCAACGTGCTCTAGAAGGTGTAAGTCAACTACCCTGGCCGGCAAGATCTCCGGATCTGTCCCCCATTGAGCATGTTTGGGACTGGATGAAGCGTCGTCTCACGCGGTCTGCACGTCCAGCACGAACGCTGGTCCAACTGAGGCGCCAGGTGGAAATGGCATGGCAAGCCGTTCCACAGGACTACATCCAGCATCTCTACGATCGTCTCCATGGGAGAATAGCAGCCTGCATTGCTGCGAAAGGTGGATATACACTGTACTAGTGCCGACATTGTGCATGTTCTGTTGCCTGTGTCTATGTGCCTGTGGTTCTGTCAGTGTGATCATGTGATGTATCTGACCCCAGGAATGTGTCAATAAAGTTTCCCCTTCCTGGGACAATGAATTCACGGTGCTCTTATTTCAATTTCCAGGAGTGTATTTCAGTCGTTGTTCGATTTCTATCTTTATTACAGGAAATAATAGGAAAAAAACTGAAAATAGGTTATTTCAGAAACAGGTTATTTTGGGCGGTTTTAAAACTCATATACTGGCATTGAAAGAGACTAATATAACCGTAAACCGGTTATTTCAGCGATAATTGCTATCACTAATGTACATCATCAGGCCTGGTAACAATGCTAACCACGAACGATACTAATACACTATGTGGCCGTCCTACCTGTCTCAGAGAATAGCAACTCTAATCGTTTACGTAGCCGGCAATGGTGCTGGTGGTGGTGTTTGGTTTGTGGGGCGCTCAACTGCGCGGTCTTCAGCGCCCGTACAAAGTCCCAATTTTTACACAGTCCAATCGAGCCACGGTCACGAATGATGATGACGACTTGATGAGGACAACACAAACACCAAGTCCCCGGGCACAGAAAATCCCCAACCCGGTCGGGAATCGAACCCGGGAACCCGTGATCCAGAGGTAGCATCGCTAGCCACTAGACCACGAGCTGCGGACCCCGGCTATGGTGTGTACGAGTATAAAGTTAGATTGACATTAGACCATGTCTTATGGGGAGAGGGGAAGGGGGATGGATCACCTCTTTTGTCATGCAGATAAGCTGTTGTACATGGGTTTTCAGTTTACTTTCACTATCTACTGTAGCTCTGAGGGACGAAGTAGTGAAGGCAGCAGAGGATCAAGTAGGTAAAAAGACGAGGCCTAGTAGAAATTCTTGGGTAACAGAAGAAATATTGAATTTAATTGATGAAAGGAGAAAATATAAAAATGCAATAAATAAAGCAGGCAAAATGGAATACAAATGTCTCAAAAATGAGATCAACAGGAAGTGCAAAATGGCTAAGCACGGATGGCTAGAGGACAAATGTGAGGATGTAGAGGCTTATCCCACTAGGGGCAAGATAGATACTGCCTACAGGAAAAAAAAAGAGACCTTTGGAGAAAAGAGAACCACTTGTATAAATATCAATAGCTCAGATGGAAACCCAGTTCTAAGCAAAGAAGGGAAAGCAGAAAGATGGGAGGAGTATATAGAGGGTCTATACAAGGGCGATGTACTTGAGGACAATATTATGGAAATGGAAGAGGATGTAGATGAAGATGAAATGGGAGATACGATACTGCGTGAAGAGTTTGACAGAGCAATGAAAGACCTGAGTTGAAACAAGGCCCCCGGAGTAGACAACATTCCATTAGAACTACTGACGGCCTTGGGAGAGCCAGCCCTGGCAAAACTCTACCATCTGGTGAGCAAGATGTATGAGACACGCGAAATACCCTCAGACTTTAAGAAGAATATAATAATTCCAATCCCAAAGAAAGCAGGTGTTGGCAGATGTGAAAATTACCGAACTATCAGTTTAATAAGTCACAGCTGCAAAATACTACCGCGAATTCTTTACAGACGAATGGAAAAACTGGTAGAAGTCGACCTCGGGGAAGATCAGTTTGGATTCCGTAGAAATGTTGGAACACCTGAGGCAATACTGACCGTACGACTTATATAAGAAGAAAGATTAAGGAAAGGCAAACCTACGTTTCTAGCATTTGTAGACTTAGAGACAGCTTTTGACAATGTTGACTGGAATACTCTCTTGCAAATTCTGAAGGTGGCAGGGGTAAAATACAGGGAGCGAAAGGCTATTTACAATTTGTACAGAAACCAGATGGCAGTTATACGAGTCGAGGGTCACGAAAGGGCAGCAGTGGTTGGGAAGGGAGTGAGACAGGGTTGTAGCCTCTCCCCGATGCTATTCAATCTGCATATTGAGCAAGCAGTAAAAGAAACAAAAGAAAAATTCGGAGAAGGTATTAAAATGCATGGAGGAGAAATAAAAACTTTGAGGTTCGCCAATGACATTGAAATTCTGTCAGAGACAGCAAAGGACTTGAAAGATCAGTTGAACGGAATGGACAGTATCTTGAAAGGAGGATATAAGAAGAACGCCAACAAAAGCAAAACGAGGATAATGGAATGTAGTCGAATTAAGTCGGGTGATGCTGAGGGAATTAGATTAGGAAATGAGACACTTAAAGTAGTAAAGGAGTTTTGCTATTTGGGGAGCAAAATAACTGATGATGGTCGAAGTAGAGAGGATATAAAATGTAGACTGGCAATGGGAAGGAAAGCGTTTCTGAAGAAGAGAAATTTGTTACCATCGAGTATAGATTTAAGTGTCAGGAAGTCGTTTCTGAAAGTATATGTATGGAGAAATAGTTTGGACAAGAAGAGAATAGAAGCTCTCGAAATGTGGTGCTACAGAAGAATGTTGAAGATTAAATGGGTAGATCACATAACTAATGAGGAGGTATTGAACAGAATAGGGGAGAAGAGGAGTTTGTGGCACAACTTGACAAGAAGAAGGGTCCAGTTGGTAGGACATGTTCTGAGGCATCAAGGGATCACCAATTTAGTATTGGAGGGCAGCGTGGAGGGTAAAAATCGTAGAGGGAGACCAAGAGATGAATACACCAAGCAGATTCAGAAGGATGTAGGTTGCAGTAAGTACTGAGAGATGAAGAAGCTTGCACAGGATAGAGTAGCATGGAGAGCTGGATCAAACCAGTCTCTGGACTGAAGACCACAACAACAACAACAACAACAACAACATCTACTGTAGAATTGGCATAATACCTTTAGCTTCCAATTTTGAAACGGCGATGTGATCTTACATTTGTGCCCAGAGCCGGTGAAGTAATGCCCTACCAAATTGCCCAATAATTTATAATCACTCAGGAGAACCATCACTGCGGAATTTCTGTAAGGTTCGAAACAGCGTTTTACGGGCGCCGTGCACCCACTGGTGCTGTCACAGTCCCGCAGACATCCTTCCATTGGCGCTAGCCGCGCCCCCGCGGCAATATCTCCGAGTGGGAGCGGCCCGCGCCCTCCGAGGCCTGAGACGCCTGCCTCGCGACGAGAGGAAGACGCCAGTGCGGGCGAAGCCATCCCGCGCCGCTCAGCGCCGGCCGTAAACAAGGGAAACGCGAGATACGTACAGAGGGGCCGGCTGCTGCTGCCGCTGCCGCTGCCGCTCCCCACAAAAAAACACGCGACGCACGGGGCAGGCCGGTAATTTACGACGAGCAATTTGAGCTGAAAGCGACTGCGCCAGCGCTCTGGCCCCGCCTACCCCTAGGCGGCCGCGGAGGGACACAGACACACGCAATCCGTCTGCAGCGAGGATTATTATATTTTCAAGCAAATTAATTAGCGGAAAGATCTCAGTACGCTGGTTGCCCAGTAATTCACGGGGCTCCGAGGAGCGCTGCCGGCATCAAGAGCTGCTACAGCGCGGGAAAAAAGCGAAACATTTACGTCTCTTCATCCTCTGTTTCATTTCTGGTATTTTCTCACGAACGAACGGAGGGTACAGCTATTTGTTTCCCCCTGGTGGCGAACATTACAATATGAACACCAAAACGAACGTGCTTCAGCTATAACCAAGAAGCCAATACCAACGGATCTCCTGTGTTAAATGTTGCCAGTGGACTTGTAGCGTTAAATTCCGTGGACTTGTTGCGTTAATTTCTGACGAAAAAACAGGTTTTCGACAATATTCACCGTTATCTCCGTCATGAAAGCAAATGACTGTCGAAGACGTAAATCACAGAGAAATGTATCTTGTTGTAGTGCTCCACTGCTTAGAACACAGAAACACACAAATAGCCCACACCCATATTTACACCATGTTAAGGTTTGGAACCGACATGTAAGTCACGTCACGGAGGAAGATCTGCAGCGGATAGGCGCTTGGTGCAGGGAGTGGCAACTGACTCTTAACAGAGGCAAATGTAATGTATTGCGAATACATAGAAAGAAGGATCCTTTATTGTATGATTATACGATAGCGAAACAAACACTGGTAGCAGTTACTTCTGTAAAATATCTGGGAGTATGCGTACGGAACGATTTGAAGTGGAATGATCAAATGGCTCTGAGCACTAGGGGACTTAGCTTCTGAGGTCATCAGTCCCCTAGAACGCAGAACTACCTAAACCTAACTAACCTAAGGACATCACACACATCCATTCCCGAGGCAGGATTCGAACCTGCGACGGTAGCGGTCGCGCGGTTCCAGACTGTAGCGCCTAGAACCGCTCGTCCACTCCGGCCGGCTGGAATGATCATATAAAATTAATTGTTGGTAAGGCAGGTGCCAGGTTGAGATTCATTGGGTGAGTCCTTAGAAAATGTAGTCCATCAACAAAGCAGGTGGCTTACAAAACACTCATTCGACCCATACTTGAGTATTGCTCATCAGTGTGGGATCCGTACCGGGTCCGGTTGGCAGAGGAGATAGAGAAGATCCAAAGAAGAACGGCGCGTTTCGTCACATGGTTATTTGGTAAGCGTGATAGCGTAACGGGTATGTTTAGCAAACTCAAGTGGCAGACTCTGCAAGAGAGGCGCTCTGCATCGCGGTGTAGCTTGCTGTCCAGGTTTCGAGAGGGTGCGTTTCTGGATGAGGTATCGAATATATTGCTTCCCCCTACCTATACCTCCCGAGGAGATCACAAATGTAAAATCAGAGAGATTCGAGCACTCACGGAGGCTTTCCGGCAGTCGTTCTTCCCGCGAACCATACGCGACTGGAACAGGAAAGGGAGGTAATGACAGAGGCACGTAAAGTGCCCTCCGCCACACACCGTTGGGTGGTTTGCGGAGTATAAATGTAGATGTAGAGGGCAAAAACCCGAGTTTTCCGTTCATTACACACTACGCGAAGTGGAGCTATCAGTTACAGTTTCTCTCATTTTTTCGAAATCAAGTTTTGTTTTAACAACTGAACGACTTCTTGTAATGGTACTGTACTGGGGGATGCCGACAATTAATAACTCCAAAGGCATGTCAAAAATTTTAAGGCTTTTTACATAAAACAAACGTTATTCACATTCTACATCTTTATTCTTCTTGACGACATATTTGTTTCTCAACATAGTCACCCTCACGCCGAACGAAATTTCTCCTAGCGAGAGATAACTTTCTTGATACCGCGACAATACAGTGTTTCAGTTACATCACTATCAAGCGTAACTCCTCTCTCTGGTAGTTTTGCAAATCCCATGGAGCCATGTCGGGACACTATGAAAGGTGATCAATGAGAGTGAAGACAAGGCATCGGATTGTTGCACAAGTCGCGGCGCTCGTTTGTCGTCTAGTGTTACCTTGCTGAGGGATAGGGAGGTCCACGTATGGACGAACTCTTCCAATTCGAAACTCGACTACAGCATGCTGTTTCTCACGCACTGACAGGGTTACGTCACACACCGCCATGTTACACGCTACAGATCAGAGACCACTAGTGGCATAGGGCTGCAAATATGTAGACATGAAAACTAAAGATACAGAATGTTAACAACGTTTGTTTTATTTAGAAAGCTTCAAGAGTTTTCACATAAAAAATTCGGCGGAATTACTTACCAGCGCGTCCTCGTATACCTAACGGTACAGATAACTTACACTGAAGCGCCAAACGCAAAGTATAGGCATGCGTATTCAAATACAGAGATATGTAAACAGGCAAGTGTCTGGCGCAGTTGTTAGATCGGTTACAGCAGCTACAATAGTAGGTTATCGAGATTTAAGTGAGTTTGAACGTGGTGCTATAGTCGGCGCACGAGCGATGGAACACAGCATCTCCGAGGTAAAACATCATATCTCCGACATCGCTGCGGCTGGAAAAAGATGTGCAAGAACGGCACCAATGACGACTCAAGAGAATCGTTAGACGTAACAAAAGTGCAAGCCTTATGCAAATTGCTACAGATTTCATTGCTGGACCATCAACAAGTGTCAGCGTACGAACCATTCAATGAAATATGATCGATGTGGACTTTAGGAGCTGAAGGCCCACTCGTGTAGCCTTGATGATTGCACGACACAAAGCATTACGCCTCGCCTGCACCCGTCAACACCGACATTTGAGTGTTGATGACTGGAAACATGTTGCCTGGCCGGACGAGCCGCGCGAGATTAGCCGAGCGGTCTATGGCGCTGCAGTAATAGACTGTGCGCCTAGTCCCGGCAGAGGTTCGAGTCCCCCTCGGGCATGGGTCTGTGTGTTTATCCTTAGGATAGTTTAGGTTAAGGTGTAAGCTTAGGGACTGATGACCTTAGCAATTAAGTCCCATAAGATTTCACACACATTTGACATTTTTTGGCCGGACGAGTCTCGCTTCAAATTGTACCGAGCGGATGGACGTGTACGGGTACGGAGACAAACTCATGAATTCATGGACCCTGCATGACAGCAGTGGACTGTTCAAGGTGGTGGAGGCTCTGTAATGGTGTGGGGCGCGTGCAGTTGGAGTGATGTGGGACCCATGATACGTCTAGATACGACTCTGACAGGTGACACGTACGTAAGCATCCTGTCTGATCACCTGCATCCATTCATGTCCTTCGTGCATTCCGACGGCCTTGGGCAATTCTAGCAGGACAATGTGACACTCCACACGTCCAGAATTGCTACAGAGTCGCTCCAGGAACACTCTTCTGAACTTAAACACTTCAGCTGGCTACCAAAATAACCAGACATGAACTTTATTCAGCATATCTGGGATGCCTTGTATGTTGTTCAGAAAAGATCTCCACCCCCCCGTCCTCTTACGGATTTATGTACAGCCCTGCAGGATTCACGGTATCAGTTCCCTCCAGCACTACTTCAGACGTTAGTCGAGTCCGTGCCACGTCATGTTGCGGTATTTCTGAGCGCTCGCGGGGGTCCTTTCCGATATTAGGCAGGTGTATCAGTTTCTTTGGCTCTTCAATACATCTACATCTACATCCGTACTCCGCAAGCCACCTGACGGTGTATGGCGGAGGGTACCTTGAGTACCTCTACCGGTTCTCCCTTCTATTACAGTCTCGTATTGTTCGTGGAAAGAATGATTGTCGGTATGAATCTGTGTGGGCTCTAATCTCTCTGATTTTATCCTCATGGTCTCTTCGCGAGATATACGTAGGAGGGAGCAATATACTGCTTGACTCCTCGGTGAAGGTATGTTCTCGAAACTTCAACAAAAGCCCGTACCGAGCTACTGAGCGTCTCTCCTGCAGAGTCTTCCACTGGAGTTTATCTATCATCTCCGTAACGCTTTCGCGATTACTAAATGATCCTGTAACGAAGCGCTCTGCTCTCCGTTGGATCTTCTCTATCTCTTCGATCAACCCTATCTGGTACGGACCCCACACTGCTGAGCAGTA
This sequence comes from Schistocerca cancellata, assembly GCF_023864275.1. Lineage (NCBI taxonomy): Eukaryota > Metazoa > Arthropoda > Insecta > Orthoptera > Acrididae > Schistocerca > Schistocerca cancellata. Next base: position 200,338,389 of record NC_064634.1, read on the forward strand.
TTGAAGCAGTGGGCGAACAAGCGTACCGTAACCTAGTTCCTTTGTTTTCGGATTGCATTTCTTTAGGATTCTTCCAATGAATCTCAGTCTGGCATCTGCTTTACCGACCATCAACTTTATATGATCATTCCATTTTAAATCACTCCTAATGCGTACTCCCAGATAATTTATGGTATTAACTGCTTCCAGTTGCTGACCTGCTATTTTGTAGCTAAATGATAAAGGATCTATCTTTCTGTGTATTCGCAGCACATTACACTTGTCTACATTGAGATTCAACAGCCATTCCCTGCACCATGCATCAATTCGCTGCAGATCCTCCTGCATTTCAGTACAATTTTCCATTGTTACAACCTCTCGATACACCACAGCATCATCTGCAAAAAGCCTCAGTGAACTTCCGATTTCATCCACAAGGTCATTTATGTATATTGTGAGTAGCAACGGTCCTATGACAATCCCCTGCGGCACACCTGAAATCACTCTTACTTCGGAAGACTTCTCTCCATTGAGAATGACATGCTGCGTTCTGTTATCTAGGAACTCGTCAATCCAATCACACAATTGGTATAATAGTCCATATGCTCTTACTTTGTTCATTAAACGACTGTCGGGAACTGTATCGAACGCTTTGCGGAAGTCAAGAAACACGGCATCTACCTGTGAACCCGTGTCTATGGCCCTCTAGAGTCTCGTGGACGCCGGCCGGTGTGGCCGAGCGGTTCTCGGCGCTACAGTCTGGAACCGCGCGACCGCTACGGTCGCAGGTTCGAATCCTGCCTCGGGCAAGGATGTGTGTGATATCCTTAGGTTAGTTAGGTTTAAGTAGTTCTAAGTTCTAGGGGACTGATGACCTCAGAAGTTAAGTCCCATAGTGCTCAGAGTCATTTGAACCATTTTTTAGTCTCGTGGACGAATAGCGTGAGCTGGGTTTCACACGATCGTCTTTTTCGAAACCCATGCTGATTCCTACAGAGTAGATTTCTGGTCTCCAGAAAAGTCATTATACTCGAACATAATACGTGTTCCAAAATTCTACAACTGATCGACGTTAGAGATCTGTTCGACGTCCCTTCTTGAAAACGGTGATGACCTGTGCCCCTTTCCAATCCTTTGGAACGCTACGCTCTTCTAGAGAAGTAGGAGAGGCTTTGTGGGGTGTAGGACGCAGGTGCTGTTTACGAGAACGTTTGTGGGGCTGTTCTTGTTACCGCCAGAGTGCTTCTAAGACAAGAGGACGTATGTGGAGAGGCAGGGCGACGTCTCGGGTGGCCCGAGGGCAGCGCAGTGCGTGCGCCTGCGGTCAGGTCCCCGCAGACCTTCCAGGCTGGTCTAACCTAGACCGGGACCAGACCAACCGCGGCCGCATCGAACGGCCAGTGCGGTGGGATGGGAGGCGCGTAATGCGGCGGACGCAAGTTTAGTTTGCGGCCTGGTGCTCCGCGCTTCATTATTCACCAGACAATCCCCGCGGCCGCAATCACGTGCGCGCGCTGAGCGATGAGCGTCTCGCCAGCGCTGACACCGCTCGCTGGCTGCCCGGGTCACTGTGTCGCCGACGCGCCGCTGACAGGTCGCTCGCTAAAAACCGGGACGCGCAGCCTGGTGGCCTTCCCCGATGGCGTACTTGCGTCATGTCCTGCCACCGGGAGGCCAACATTTCCTACAGGAATTTTTCCGCCGAATAAAAGACGATTCAAACTGTATGTCAGCTGAATGTCACGTGGCGGTAGGTATATGTGTCCACACTAGCCTATAGTTCAATTTAAGGCAGACTTAAAGAATCAAATTGATGTATAGTTACGAGTTATTAGGGTCGAAAGTCATGATACGAAAGCAGTACATTATTTTAAAATTTTATATATTGTATTTTGCAACCTGGCCATACAGCCATCTGGAAATGTGTTACAGTACTGCACAGTTTGTTTTGACGATTCAGCGTGTACGTTACTTTAAGTCGTACGCTGGTAAAACGTTACGTAGCCTCAAAAAAGGATATATTGCGACATAAAACAAACTTTACACCCACAATATACTGAAACGAGTAAACAAGACGAAAATGTAACGCAGGATACAAAGAGGTAGCATGCCTTAAAAATCCAACTCCTAAGACAATAAGAAATGGTTCAAATGGCTCTGAGCACTATGGGACTCAACATCTTAGGTCATAAGTCCCCTAGAACTTAGAACTACTTAAACCTAACTAACCTAAGGACATCACACACACCCATGCCCGAGGCAGGATTCGAACCTGCGACCGTAGCAGTCCCGCGGTTCCGGACTGCAGCGCCAGAACCGCTAGACCACCGCGGCCGGCAATAAGAAATCGTAATAAGATTCGCTACGGTCGCAGGTTCGAATTCTGCCTCCAGCATGGATGTGTGTGATGTCCCTAGGTTAGTTAAGTGTAAGTAGTTCTAAGTTCTAGGGGACTGATGACCTCAGATGTTAAGTCCCATACTGCTCAGAACCATTTGAACGTAATAAGATTGGGACATTCCCAATTCAAAACAAAAAAAAATGGTTAACTTCTGCGGTCATCAGTCCCCTAGAACTTAGAACTACTTAAACCTAACTAACCTAAGGACATGACACACACCCATGCCCGGGGCAGGATTCGAATCTGCGACCGTAGCGGTCGAGCGGTTCCAGCCTGTAGCGCCTAGAACTGCGCGGCCACTCCGGCCGTCTATTCCCAGTTCAATCTATATTAATGAACTGTGTCTCTAAATTACCTACAAAATGTTCTTTTGCATGTCCTGTAAGATTTGTTTCAAAAGCTGCAGAGAGAGAGAAATGAATATTTGTGCAAATCTGTAAGTACTACCTAGACAGAACATAGGAACTGTATGCACGAATCAGATTCCAGTTTTACAGCCATACGTATAGATACACAAGTATTCACATATAAGTTACACAGTAACATACATTTATAGGCTGAGCGTTCCATATCCTGCTGAAAAGTGAAGTTCTCCATCGCAACCCCCGCAGATTTTATGGTAAGATGGCCCAGTGCATAGCCCGCCAAAAACTGAACACAGATCAAGCATGAAAACAAGAAGAAAATGTACATATATTCACGTGTTTTTAAGAATTATTATCGCGCTTTGTTGCATATTTTCTGTGTTTTTCTGTTGCCGTTTTTTCTCAGCGTACATCACGTCATCTGCAACTGTGTGAGCGGCCGTTTAGAAAAAAAAAATACTAAAAGCTGAACTTACGTATATCACACTTATACACTTGGGGTTGCGATGCTGATGTGGAATACAGTTTTGGAATGTACTGGGCTGTTACTTAGTTCTTCGTGTACTCACATTCGTTGGACGGCATGTACGTAACTGATTCTTTAGACAGAAAAACAACACTTTCGTATTTTGTTTATGATCCAGATGGCGTAATGTTCTGGATCATAAACAAAGTACGAAAGTTTTGTCTTTCTGTGTACAGAATCAGCTACATGCGGTCCAACGAACGTGAGTACACGATTAACTAAGTAACAGCCCAGTACACTCCAAAAGTGTATTCCACATCAGCATCGCAACCCCAAGTGTATAAGTGTGATATACGTAAGTTCAGCTTTTAGTATTTCCTTGCTAACAGCCGCTCACATAGTTGCAGATGATATGATGTACGATGAGAAAAAACGGCAACGGAAAAAGCAGAGAAAATATGTCGCAAACAGCGACAGTAATTCTTAAAAACATGCCATAACATCAATAAATAAGGTAGTGTAAAAGTATCCATAGAAAACTATATTTCAAAAAACGAACAGTAAAAATGTAATAACTGCTACTGTGTTTTTGTAACTATGCTATTTTATGCATGTTTCAGATTTAAAGAACACACTGATGGTGGTGATATTTATCGCTGAAACTAGTTTGTGGACTAAATAAGTAAACAAATAACAAGGTGTTTTGCATCAAGGCAGTTTCACAATTCCCATATGGTTGTTTTTTTCCTTCAATAGAGCTGGCTATTGTTTTATTAATTTATGTTCTTATTTATGCACGGGGAATATCTTTACACACTGAACTCATTCTATTACCTTCAGAATGAAAGAAAAGTACAAAGTAGCATGAATGTCTGCAGTCCTATTTCTGAACTCGCAGAAGTTTAAGTAGGTTTTTCTGTATTAGTCAATGCGGTTCCATTCCTGAACACGTAAATGTGCGTAGTATTTAGTAAAAGTATATGTCTGTGTTGGTCGAAATTCATTTTTGTTAATATATGACAGATTTTTATGCTTGGCTACGAATAACACGTCAATGTGAACTGCAGTACCATAAGCAGTGAGCGAAACTGGTTACTCGCCAATGGAATAAAATGCTTATTTCAAATGGTTCAAATGGCTCTGAGCACTATGCGACTTAACTTCTGAGGTCATCAGTCGCCTAGAACTTAAAACTAATTAAACCTAACTAACCTAAGGACATCACACACGTCCATGCACGAGGCAGGATTCGAACCTGCGGCCGTAGCGGTCGCTCGGCTCCAGACTGTAGCGCCTAGAACCGCACGGCCACTCCGGTCGGCATGCTTATTTAAAATAAAAATCAGCCTCGCGAAGTAAAATGATATCTTTCAAGAAATCTAATGGACCCGAACACAAAGAGTATTGTAGTGTTGTGATATTACTTTTGTTTCTGACACTGCGTGCGGTAAGGCTGCAATATCTTTGACATGACTTTAATGCAAACCCTGACGCGGATTGATCTAACAAGGCTAGGAATGGCATGACTCTGGGACTGCCCCCTCAAATCATACCTTCCTCCGTATGTTCACCGTGCAGCGAGTGTTCGCGTCGGCGGCTATGTTTGAGTATTCAACCGGCGGTCGTATATTTCCCGCCTGTTGACCCAGCCAGCGAAATGCAATTTCTCACTGGCAACAACTGGAAGGAGCTTAACCGTTTCACCTACGCACCTACCCTTTTTGCACCGCCGCTGCGAGGATCAAAAGAAACAAATAAGCTGGGACAAGATACAAAAACACGGCGGTTGCGGATTTCGCCCAGCTTAAGGCAAGAAAAATTCCTGCGATATTGCATGCCCCTTTTTTGTTTTGTTTTTCTGGTCGTTTATGCTATACTCGCTGTATTGGTGGTGGAGCGGTTACTACACAGCACCCGCTTTCGAGAGGACGGACGTAAGTTTAGGATTTTCGTGGTTTCTACAAATCGATTACAGCGACTGCTGGGATGGTTCCTTCGAAAAGGACGCGGCCAATTTCCTTTTCATTGTTGTCCAATCCAAGATCATATTTAGTCTCATTCTCGACAGGACGTTAAACTTCTATCGCCAACGATGACAATGATGATAAAATCGTCACCAAACGTTTCAGAAGTTTTTTTTTTGGATGGATAAGAGTTTCAGTAAAAAAACATAAGCGTGCTACTGTTGTTGCTGGTTAGCATCGAACGACAGGGCTGCCACCTGGGTGCGATCGTATCAATTATATACTCGTTGTACACAAATTGCTCAAAAAAGAGCGAGAAAAGTAATAAGTAAAAATGGCTGAAGGTATCAGGACAATAGCTTTTGAGAACATTTCTGGTGAAGAATATCGGTGGTCTCGATAAAATAATTCAAAATTGAATTAAAAACAATTTTGACCGCAATTAAATATTTATTGGCAATCATTACCGGTTTCGATCAAAATGAGACTACCTTCAGACCATATACACCAAGATGGCAGGCGGTGGTCGTGAACGGAGAAGGTATACTGACGTTCGTGGATCCACAACTACTTCGTTCACCGCCAATGCCTACCATCGTGGTGTATATGGTATGAGGATGGTCACATTTTTACCGAAACCGTTTACCACAGCCAACAAATATTTTATTGCTGTCAAGATTGCTTTTAATTTAATTTTCAAATATCAGGACTGGTAAATTGCTGTGGAGAAACCAACTTGATCACCAGAGTGTTCCTTCCAAAAATTCTGCGAAGTAGCTGGAAAAATGAGTTTAAGGAAACAATTTTTATAACACGAAGAGCTGCAAATAAATAAACCTTATTTGCTACCGGCATCAGCCTATATGATCACTATACAAAAATTGTTATAGCATCCTGTATTGCCTCAAGCCGGCCGGAGTGGCCGTGCGGTTCTACGCCTTACTGTCTGGAACCGAGCGACCGCTACGGTCACAGTTTCGAATCCTGCCTCGGGCATGGATGTGTGTGATGTCCTTAGGTTAGTTAGGTTTAATTAGTTCTAAGTTCTAGGCGACTGATGACCTCAGCTGTTAAGTCGCATTGTACTCAGAGCCATTTGAACCATATTGCCTGAATACTGCCTTGGCGTCACTACTAAATAGAAGACATACGAAGGAATTATGAGTCACTGTCACCTAAAGGGTAAAATGCATTAAAACAGACGTGTTATTTTATTGCAATATCCATTTTGATTTTAGTTCCTGTTATGTCTAATGTACTCCGCATACCGACGAACGAGACAGTAATTACTGTTTACTAGGCATTATTTTTCTATTTAGATCTTCTCTCACAGCTTCCATTGGTACCTCGCAATGACTTCTCAAAAGGAGCATAAATAACTATAACATAAGTGTACACTGTTTTGTAAAGGCCTCGTCGCTACTGCTGTGGAGGCCGAGCTGCCACTGTTTTACGGTAGGCCGAGTTTGCGAGTTCGTGGAACGGCTTCTGGTGCAGTACAACGTTAAGACAAATTCTCCCTGTCACTATTACACAGCTATGCCCACCAGTCAGGAAACAGGATAGGAGAACGAAGGTTCTGCAACACTCCAAGAAATTGAAACTTCCTGGAAGATTAAAACTGTGGGCTGGACCGAGACTCGAACTCGGGACCTTTGCCTTTCGCGGGCAAGTGCTCTACCGCTCTACGCGAAAGGCAAAGGTCCCGAGTTCGAGTCTCGGTCCGGCACACAGTTTTAATCTGCCAGGAAGTTTCATATCAGCCCACACTCCGCAGCAGAGTGAAAATCTCATTCTGGACTCCAACAAATTAATAACAAAGTCGCACAAATGAGTAAAGAAGGTTTTTACTTCTCTCTGTGACTTGACGAATAATGAAGTCTGCAACATTGATTGTAATATAATACAAAAAGGCCCTCAATGGATAAGTGCAAATAATCGTAGGCGAACTCCGCAGTACATAGCAAATTTGATTTACAACCACTGTCACTTCACTCGTAGGAGTTCACTAAACAGCGTTCCTTGTTGAAGTCAGCCCTGGATGATGATCTATAAACAAATGCGCGAGAGCTGCTCTTCTATCTTCCGAGAAGGTTTCTGTCCGTTGTCGTCCGGTCATTGGCGGATTGTACGAGGTGCATTCAAGTTCTAAGGCCTCCGATTTTTATTCTCCGGACTGGAAAGAGATAGAAACATGCGCATTGTTTTAAAATGAGGCCGCGTTCATTGAAATACGTCCCAGAGATGGCAGCACCGAACGGCAGATGGAATTTTACCGCCAGCGGCGAGAATGACAACTGTTTTAAATACTTAAAATGGCGACGTTTTCCGCGCTTGAATAGCGTGCAATCATTCGTTTTCTGAATTTGCGTGGTGTGAAACCAATTGAAATTCATCGACAGTTGGAGGAGACATGTGGTGATGGAGTTATGGATGCGTCAAAAGTACGTTCGTGGGTGCGACAGTTTAATGAAGGCAGAACATCGTGTGACAACAAACCGAAACAACCTCAGGCTCGCACAAGCCGGTCTGACGACATGATCGAGAAAGTGGAGAGAATTGTTGTGGGGGCTCGCCGAATGACTGTTGAACAGATCGCCTCCAGAGTTGGCATTTCTGTGGGTTCTGTGCACACAACCCTGCATGACGACCTGAAAATGCGAAAAGTGTCATCCAGGTGGGTGCCATGAATGCTGACGGACGACCATACGGCTGCCCGTGTGGCATGTTGCCAAGCAATGTTGACGCGCGACGACAGCATGATTGGGACTTTCTTTTCGTTGGTTGTGACAATGGATGAGACGTGGATGCCATTTTTTAATCCAGAAACAAAGCGCCAGTCAGCTCAATGGAAGCACACAGATTCACTGCCACCAAAAAAATTTCGGGTAACCGCCAGTGCTGAAAAAATTATGGTGTCCATGTTCTGGGACAGCGAGGGCGTAATCCTTACCCATTGGGTTCCAAAGGGCACTACGGTAACAGGTGCATCCTACGAAAATGTTTTGAAGAACAAATTCCTTCCTGCACTGCAACAAAAACGTCCGGGAAGGGCTGTGCGTGTGCTGTTTCACCAAGACAACGCACCCGCACATCGAGCTATCGTTACGCAACAGTTTCTTCGTGATAACAACTCTGAAGTGATTCCTCATGCTCCCTACTCACCTGACCTGGCTCCTAGTAACTTTTGGCTTTTTCCAACAATGAAAGACACTCTCCGTGGCCGCACATTCAGCAGCCGTGCTGCTATTGCCTCAGCGATTTTCCAGTGGTCAAAACAGACTCCTAAAGAAGCCTTCGCCGCTGCCATGGAATCATGGCGTCAGCGTTGTGAAAAATGTGCACGTCTGCAGAGCGATTACGTCGAGAAGTAACGCCAGTTTCATCGATTTCGGGTGAGTAGTTAATTAGAAAAAAATCGGAGGCCTTAGAACTTGAATGCACCTCGTACTCGGCCAGCGATTGGCCGAGGCGAAGTCGATGTCTTCCTCCTGAGCAGCTTGGGGCGCTGGTGGAACTCGCTCAAGTGGCGAGTCTCTATGGCACTGGCACCAGCTCGCATCTTTGCGCCTGTGGTGCTTTTGCCCTGTCTGCCTCTTTTTCGTACGACACAGCAAACTGATCAGCCAGAACATTATGACCACCGGCATGCTATCGATATAAACCCGTCCGGGCGACAGGAGCGTCACCTGACGAGCAATGATAGTTAGTCAAGCACACGCACGGTGCAAGTAGCATCAATGAGCATGCTGTCCATGTGCAGAATGGGGAAAGCGCGCGATTTATCCGAGTCTGACCGAGGGCAGAATGTGATGATCTGGAGTCTCGGCACGAGCATTTCGGAACTGCACGACTTGTACGATGTTCGAGGAGTGGTGTGGCGAGTGTCTTCAACTCGTGGCGAAACCAAGGCGTAACCACGTCCAGACGTCGTGGGGTTGTGCGGCCACCTCTCGTTACAGATGTCGGTCGTTGTAGGCGGGGCAGACTGGTAAAACAGAATAGGCGGCAAACTGTGGAGGAACTAACATCAGACGTAAATTCTGAACAGTGTACAACTGTGCCTGAACACACAGTGCACCGAACACTTCCAACGATGGGCCTCCGCAGCTGACAACCCGTGCATGTGTCAATGGTAGCACCACGACATCGGTAACAATTCAAAGGGGTACATGACCGTCGACACTGGACGTTGGCAGGGCGTTGCATGGTCTGATAAATCCCGGTATTTTCTTCGTCATGCCGATGGGAGGGCGCGAATCTGTCATCTTCCAGGAGAACAATTCCCTGACACCTCTACTGCAGACGGAGACAAGCTGCAGCGGCTCCTTGATGCTCTGGGGAACATTCACGAGGGCATCCATAGGTCCAGTGCAGCTCGTGCACGGCACCATGACGGCCAAGGAGTATTGTACACTGGCTGCAGACAATGTTCAGCCCCTTGATGACGATCATGTTTCCCGACGCCATTTTTCAACAAGATAATGCGCCAAGTCACAAGGCCAGGAGTGTGGTGGACTGGTTCGAGGAACACAGTGGCGAGTTCTAATTGATGTGCTGAACCTGATCGAACACATCTGGGATGTGATTGAACGTGGCGGCAGAGATCATCGACCCCCTGCCCGGAATTTACGGGAATTGGATCACTTGTGTGCGCAGAAGGTGTGCCAGCTCGCTCCAGCGACCTATTAAGGCCTCAGTGCTTCCATGCCACGACGCGTCGCCTCTGTTATCCGTGCCAGAGATGGACATACCAGCTACTAGGTAAGTGGTCATAGTTTTCTGGCTTATCATTGTAACAATATCAACGAAAATAACCACAACGGAATCAATTATAAGCGTGCCACTAATCAGCTGGACACATACACACAACTTGCATCTTCAAAGAAATACAAACTGGCTACGAAAGTAGATGAGAATAGGTTTGATTTCCGGACGCGGCAGTGGAAAGAAGTAAGGACTCAGGATTGGCAATAAGGAGTGAATTAAAGGCGTTGCCTAGCAAACAACAGAGAGAGAGAGAGAGAGAGAGAGAGAGAGAGAGAGGGGCGGGAGGAGGAGGACGAGGAGAATAAAAGAAGAACAAGAAGGAGAAATGGAAAGTGAATGAACTCGTACGGTAGTAGTGAAAAATGGAGAAGCAGAAAGACAGAAATAGAAAGGAAAATTAGGGATAAACAAGAAGAAAACAGAGAAAAAAAGGAAACGGGGAGAGAAAGACAATCACGTCGAGTCGATCCTACAAAAGTGAACAAACTGATTACATTAACTATCCAGTTGATAACTGAAAAAGTAATACATGTCCTCTCAAACACCAATGAAGAAAAAGGGATTAGAAAATAAAGGTTGTGGGTAGTAAAACCCTGGCACACAGGCCCCGTAACGAAATTTAAAATAAGTGAGCCGTAAGAAGTTGGGCTCCCGGTGGAGATTATCAACTCGTGTAGCATCTAAATACGAATGGTCAGATCTCACGCTATCCGGCAGTATTTCGTTCCATGAAAAAGACCTCAACGGCGGCGAGAAAAGACGCGCTGATAGGCGGATAAAATCGGGCACAACAGAGTGGGGCTGGAGCCCGGAAATCTTGGCTGACGGAAGTACACACGCACGTGGCGGTTATCAAAATATTTTCATCAATTAATTGCAAACCTGCGCGGCGGAATGTCAGTCCGATGAAACGCCGACACTGTAGGAAACCCGCAGGGCTCCGTCCTGAGTCTCCCATTCATAGTGTGGATTCCGATGTGACTTCAGAGCCTAAACAGCAGTGGCTTCTCCAGGAGCGACAGTCGGTTCTCTCGGCAATTCTACTTGAAGGCACAGAAACCTACACGCATAGCCGGACATCTAAAAACTGTATACACTTACAAAGGAACAGTCCCAAATAAACGATCTCGATAAAACTTGCCGGGTGTGCAGAGGCGGCAAAACAGTAAGATACCCGCATTTAATGTTTAGAACCAATACCTTCAAAATACATACATACACATAATTTTTTCACATAAAAGTTGATATGTAAGTAATCGTCTTGAAAACTGTACAATCAACTTTTGTAATAATTTCAAATTTTGTAAATTTACAACCTCTGTTGATTAATTAATGAAGATGTCAGGCCATATACAACCTTGTGTAATTAAGCTGGTTCTGACATACAAAGTTTGGGGAAAATAAGCAGTATGCAATGTACTGTCGGAGTATTTTCAACGCACCCAGTTAAAATCTCTAAAACTTCATTACTGATCGAATTATTTATTTAAGTTAATTTGTTTAATTAAGGCTTACCAGTACACTGAAATATGCCTAAGACAAATCAGGATATTTAGGGGGATCACCTGTGAAAATCCTGCTGAATATTGTTTCTTATTGGCTTCACCGTAGTGTATATTACGCGAAGAAATTTCGTTCATTTCATGTGCATGATGTAAAAAAAGTTATGTTTTAAGCACTTCCTTAAGGAATATCATTATTGTAATTATTTTCTATCATAATAATGAGTTACTTATTATTTCCAATTACGAAAAGGCACATTTGTAAAATGGCAAACCAAAAAACAAAACAAGATATGAATATAAAACGTAAAATAACAACTTAAAATCTAAAACTAACATTAGTAACATTAATAATTACAGTAGTAATGAATGTAACCTTAGTTAGGTGTGTTGAAAATAATCAGACAACAAATTATGTACAGCTTACTTTCAAAAAATGGTATTTCAGAAGCCAGCTTTATTACACAGTGATGTACATGACTTCTTCAGTTTATGTTGTAACGAAAGTTTTGATTTTTCAACATAAATTAATGGTGCTCAGCTAGTTTGCAAGACTTAAAATTATTGCAGAAGTTGGTTCTGCAGTTCACTAGAATATTAAATTAATTACTTACCAACTTTTGTATGAAAAACATTTTTATATATTACTGTTTCGAAGATATTCCCCCTGAACTTAATATGCCAAATTACCTTCAGAGTGTGTTTAACCCCTTAAAACTAAAACTAGGCTCAAATTTTGGAACTGATATTTCCGGATACCCTGTGTTGTAAGGAATGTGTCAGAAATCTCCATTACATTGAAAACAATGTAGTAAACGTAATGCTATTATTTGCATTGTGTAAGCACTCAGAGGTCGATAGGAACAATTTGAGAGCGAAAGATGGGATCGCGAAGCTAAGCTTTGAGGTAAGACGAGGTCTGTCTGTGAGACTGGAAGTAGTGTGCGGTCGAGAGCTCGGAGACAGAAGACGTGTCACGCTGCCCTCACGTCGGTGATGGCAGATCTTACCACACTCAAGGCCCGATTTCATTTATATAGCCAGGAGAGATTTAGATGGCTTAACTACGATTGTCGATTGACTGCAAGGTAAAATCTGCAAGCAAAACGCAAAAGCAATTGCAGGGTTAGGCTCGTGATTGTTAGTCCGAGTTTGCAATAATCCCATGTTTTGCTTGTCAGTTAAAGAAGGCTCCTTATCCTCCAAATAATAATTATTATTCTCCACATCTAATTGATACATAAATTGTGGTTATTAAATGTTAATGTAACTTTCAAACTGAAATAATTTGTTAATCTGGTACTCGGCCATTATCGACACCTATATCATTGTAATTGTCATTATCTGTTATTGGTTATGGTTATGATGATTCCGAAATTTTAAACAGACTTAATTTATGAAATTCCTTTTGACAAGTTATTTAGTACTTAACAGGACCCAAGAAAACTCCTTTTAATTAAACTAATTCTTACTAACAATAAGCTTTAGCCGCTGCTGCTGCGGAATTAGTTGCACATACATTACAGGATAAGTTTTTACTTTACTGCTTGCTTCTTGCGGTATTCACATTTAACAGTAGCACAATAATGTTTAAGTTTTTCAGTTTTCGTAATCTTGACACTCTGCTTGTGCACATTAGGCAGAATCGTTATTTTCTTTTCTGAGGTTTTACCACAGTTCAGTAGGGAATTTTTTTATGTTAGTGACATGGCCTTTTACTGAAACGTATTACAATTTTCATGAAATTATGCTTGATTAGGTGTAAATAATCTCTTTGTAATGAATGCAGCTTCTGCTTTGATGCTTCTGTATTTGCTATACTGCAGTTTTATCAGATAGTATATTACTACATAAGCATTAAGGTATGCGCTTAATTTTTTTTACTGTTTTTACGATACACACATTAAGTTGCATCAGGCTCTAATGGCATTAAATGTTTAAATTCACACATACGAGAAATGTGCATTTTTGTCGGCACGGATTCGACGAGACGCTGGAAACAAACTAGAAAAAGGAAACTGAGCTGCAAGTACGAGGCAGTTTCGAGAAATCGCAGTCTTCCGACGAACTAGTGCAGCCTGTAGTGCAATAAAATGCTTCGGTGGCTGAAAGTGTATGTTGTGCTCAAAAAGCGCCTACACGTGACAGAGCTGAGAATTTGGAGACTGTGACAGGATCTGTGCGTTTCCAGATCCCCTCCTGAAAACATCTTGCACTTGTAGCTCAGAGAGACAGAGAGAATTGTGTTTCGTCATCAAAGTTTGCTTCAGTTGTCGTCCGTCTGAGCAAGAAACATACCGCCTGCTTCGTTGCAGCCAGAGATAAAATCTGAGGAGTTTCCTCCCGTATAGAGAAGGGCGAAAGCGCTGCCTCGTTGCAATCTAATGAGGAACGTAACGAGTGGAGAGGGGTCGCGGAGTGACTTGCATGCCCCAATTCATATGCAAAAACGCGACACGGGCCGGTGCCGCTTACCCCGGCAGCAGCCGTAATTGTGTGAGGGGAGGAAACAGCGCTTAAAAGCGTCACAGCCAGACCCAAGTTTCCCTACGTGACCCCACTGCCATATCCTTAAATTTCAATGAGCCAGCAGCGGCATTCGGTGAAACGATTTACGCATTCACGGTCGGTAAACGCAGATTTCTTGATTCCATTCTTTCGAAACTGTTGGCCTTTGTTTGCTACAATTCATGCAAATCAATTGTAGCACTTCGAAAGAGTCAGTAATACTGTTTTTCCTCCTCATTCATGACGGTGTATCTTACTCAAGCCAGGGCAGAGACAGGTGCGTTTACAGACACCTGTGTAACTTTCTGTGCGCACTGTAGGTGAATACGGCCGTCGCACGAAGAGGCGAGTGCACGCATCAATTCGTGCTAAGTCCCACAGACTTTTGCGTAAAGGGGCCGAAGTGTCCACACGGGAGCCAAGTGCAGCAATCGTACTCCTATCAGCGGTTCTCCTCGTTTAGAGATTCGTTTTATTACGTCTCACTGTTAAAATATTCAGTTTTTCTCAGGTATTGAAATATGCCTTTCCGTTTGCATTTTGGCCGGCTGGTCTAATGAAAAACACATGGAATTTGAAGAGAATTGTGTGACTGTGTGGTCTCTGTTCTTTCGGACATGTCCAAGAGAACAGACACCACACATTCATACACGAGAGTTGGAACTTAAATAGTGGCAACTATTTATTCACAACCGATACAAAATGTAGACTAGCAATGGCAAGGAAAGCGTTTCTGAAGAAGAGAAATTTGTTAACATCGAGTATAGATTTAAGTGTCACGAAGTCGTTTCTGAAAGTATTTGTATGGAGTGTAGCCATGTATGGAAGTGAAACATGGACGATAAATAATTTGGACAAGAAGAGAATAGAAGCTTTCGAAATGTGGTGCTACAGAAGAATGCTGAAGATTAGATGGGTAAATCACATAACTAATGAGGAGGTACTGAATAGAATTGGGGAAAAGAGGAGTTTGTGGCACAACTTGACAAGAAGAAGGGACCGGTTGATAGGAGATGTTCCGAGGTATCAAAGGATCACAAATTTAGCATTCGAGGGCAGCGTGGAGGGTAAAAATCGTAAAGGGAGAGCAAGAGATGAATACACCAAGCAGATTCAGAAGGATGTAGGTTGCAGTAAGTACTGGGAAAATTAAGAAGCTTGCACAGGACAGAGTAGCATGGAGAGGTGCATCAAACCAATCTCAGGACTGAAGTCAACAACAACAACAACAACAACAACAAAAGAGTTACATGTTTGCACCTGTTACTGTCCTTCAAAGTAGTCACTACCGTTGTGTAGAACCCGTTGCCAACGATGTGGAAGGCGTAGAATACCGTTAGGAGAGCCTGTTCTGTTGATGGTGCGAATGGAGCTGTCTAAAGTCATGATGATTCTCGTGTACGATTGTGATGGTGTTATCCTAACGCATTACGTTCCTCCAGGCAGACCGTCAGTGCACAGTATTACTGTTCGTTTATGGAGCATCACCTGCGACCAGATTTGCGAAAGAAGCGGCGACACTTTCTGCGCAACCCAACCATCATTTTGCACGACAATGCGCGGGCGCATACTACGCAAGTTGTGGCTGCTCTGTTCGGTCGATGGGACTGGGAAGTACTGGACCATCCACCATATTCCCCGGAATTAAGTCCTTGTGACTTTGATTTGATTCCGAAGGTGAAGGAACCACTTTGTGGCATTCGCATTAGAACTATTCCAGAGATTCAACAGGCAGTAGACAGCTCCATTCGCACCATCAACAGAACAGGCTCTGCTAACGCTATACTACGCCTTCAACATCGCTAGCAACGGGTTCTACCCAACGCTCGTGACTACTTTGAAGTACAGTGACAGGTGAAAACATTTAACTCTTTTGTATCAGTTGTGAATAAATAGTTGCCACTATTTAAGTTCCAACCCTTGTAATCTGATAGTCCTAGCTGGGCAATGAATCCACCTTCTCCAGTGCGGATGCACAAATACGTCCGACCTCCTGTGGGAATCTCGGAAGAGCGAATATGGAGAAATGCATAGGGGCTGTGGATAGGTGGCGCTGGGTGGGAATATGGATCGCCGCTGAGGCGAGCCGAAATAGTCCGTGTAGTTGCAATAATACTGTGCCCCGGGTGGCACAGTGATTACCGCACCTGCATAGCAAGCAGGAGATCCCAGGTTCGAAACCAGATCCGGTACATGTATTCACTCGTCGCCTCCGATCCCGTGCGATGTCCCACCGCAGCTAGCGACCCCTTCCCTTTTGTTTCCTTTCTTCCCTTCTCCACCTTCAATATACTGAAGAGAATTATCGAACATTCCTTGTTTGTGTCTGGTTCATTCCGCGGATTATAAAAGAAAACAGAGTGGAACGCAATGAACGTCTACAGTTTTCACAAATATAAACTACATGTAAATAACAACGGATAATGTCGTATCTAACCAAAAAAATGCAGACCGTTGTGCTTACGAATTCAACCAATGTAAACGGGGGACGTAATGTGGGGAGAAATCACATAAGGGGTTCTCCAAGGCTCAATCTTAGATCCGCTATTATTCCTCGTATATGCAATCGATCTTCCGTCCAATACAAAACAAGCAGAGTCAATTATTTTTGTAGATGGCAGTAGTATTGCAATCAGTCCAAGCACACATACAGCAGCAGAAGAAACGGTAAAAAAGGTTATTAATAGTATCATTGTCTGCTTTTCTGCGGATAGTCTTACCCTCAATTTTAATAAGACAAGACATATTTAGTTTTGCACATCTAGGGATACTGTACCAGTGGTAAGTGTAACGCATGGTGAGAAAATAATAAATACCTCGGAAACTTCAAAATTCTTAGGTGTCCATGTTCATGAGATTTTAACTGGGAAAAGCACGTTTTGGAGCCCCTGAAAGAGCTTTGTTCAGTCACATTTTCATTTAAAATCATTGTAAACTTCGGGGAGAGACAGATCAGTAAGTTGACATATTTTGTATATTTTCACTCAATAATGTCGTATGGTTCAGAAATAAACCGCTTTCGGCTGTATATAAACTTTTACTTTTATTTTCAGGAACACGACTAGTGTCCTGATAGCAAATCACATCTTCGTGTACATCACTAAGTGACGGACAGCAATCCTCCAATTCAATGTAATCCATTTCAGTGTTGTACAGCATTAAGTATTTTAGATGTTTATTATATAATATGTTTAAAAAATTATAGGTGTTCGCCTGCCTAGCTGCATGGTGACGTGCTTGCCTACCGTGCAGCGGGCCCGGGTTCGATTCCCGGCCGGGCTGGAGATTTTCTGCACTCGCCGACGGGGTATTGTGTTGTCCTCATGATCAATTCATTCTCATCACCGGCGCGCAAGTCGCCCAATGTGACGTCCACTGAAATAAGACTTGCACTTGGCGGCCGAACTTCCTCGAACGGAGGGCCTCCCGGCCAACGATGCCATGCGCTCATCTCAATTTTTTTCCATTATAGGTAGCTTTCCTGCTGAAGAAGATGCCCTTAGTGGTACTGAAACCTGTTCGAGGGTTCTATGATAAACTTATGCAACTGGTTGGCTGTAAACTTTATTTATTGAAAATTTATTTACGGTTGCTGCTCTCAGTCGTATTTAAAATTTTGACATCACGCGTTCTTTCTACCATACAATATAAGCATAACAAGTAAAATTTCGTAGTTTGCTATGTAATCTTTCTGGACTTGCAATTTTAATAACAGAAGTATATTTTGAAGAAAAATTAAATGATAGTTTAAGCTGTTTGGTGGAATTTTGCTATACTGGTCGGCCCACATCTCTCTTTAAGGCTCCGACAGGCCGCCCCGCGGCAGGACACAGACTTCTGGAGGTGAGCCAGCGGGCCGCCGG
Source organism: Schistocerca cancellata (assembly GCF_023864275.1). Lineage (NCBI taxonomy): Eukaryota > Metazoa > Arthropoda > Insecta > Orthoptera > Acrididae > Schistocerca > Schistocerca cancellata. Next base: position 200,356,207 of record NC_064634.1, read on the forward strand.
CTGGAGGGTCAGGCTGGAATATTCATGACGGCGGACCTGCAATCCGTGCAGCGCCGCCTTGTCGACACGGGACGCCACGCCGCCGGCAGGCTTCCCAGGGGACGGGCGGCCGCCTGCGCAACACGTGTATCCCAGGGCGGCATCGCGCCTGGGGCGCGCGGACGTAGGCAACCCCGCGCTACACCTAGCAGCTGTCAGGTAATTGCGCTCAACACGGAACACGTAGTCAACCCTTGCACCGGAATATGCGCCGTTTTATAAAAACGCAACCTTCCTTCCGTGAACTTAGAAAAGAGGCAGATATTGGCATGACTGAAGTTGTGAGTGCACGTTGTCCATAATCCATGTATGCCAGGTGTGGGGGAAAAATTATTTAAATGGAATAAATAACCTGTTATTTAGTGAACGACATATAGTGGTCAGAATAAATGGCGAATATCGCCGAAATTTTAATCTGCATCTACATGGATACTCAGCAAACCAAACTTCAATGCCTGGCAGAGGGTTCATCGAACCAACTTCACAATAATTCCCCATTATTCCACTCTCGAATAGCGTGCGGAAAAAACCAACTAGTATATCTTTCCGCGCGAGCTCTGATTTCCCTTATTTTATTATGTGATCGTCTCTCCCTATGTGCATTGGCGTCAACAGATTATTTTCGCATTCGGAGGAGAAAGTTGGTGATCGAAATTTCGTGAGAAGATTCCGCCGGAACGAAAAATGCCTTTGTTTCAATGACATCCGCACGAAATCCTGTATCATGTCAGCGACACTACCTCCCCTATCTCGCGGTGATACAAAACGTGCTGCTCTTCTTTGAACTTTCTCGACGTACTCCGTTACTCCTATCTGGTAAGAATTCCCCAACGGGCAGCAGTACTCCAAAAGAAGACGGACAAGCGTAGCGTAGGCAGTCTCTCTAGTGCATCTGTTACATTTTCTAAGTGTTCTGACAGTAAAACGCAGTCTTTGTTTTGCGTTTCCCACATCATTTTCTACGTGTTCTTTCCAATTTAGCTAGGTATTTGGTTGGATTTACGGCCTTTAGATCTAACTTATTTATCGTGTAACCGAAGTTTAACGGATGCCTTTTAGCACTCATGGGCATGACCTCACACTTTTCATTAATTAGGATGGGTTGTCAATTTTCGCACCATTCAGATATTTTTCTAAATCGTTTTGCAACTTGTTTTGATTTTCTGATCAGTTTACGCCGGCCGTTGTGGCCGAGCGCTTCTAGGCACTTCAGTCCGGAGCCGCGCTGCTGCTACGGTCACTGGTTCGAATCCTGCCTTGGGCATGGATGTGTGTGATGTCCTTAGGTTAGTTAGGTTTAAGTAGTTCTAAGTTCTAGGGGACTGATGACCTCAGAAGTTAAGTCCCATAGTGCTTACAGCCATCTGAACCATTTTTTGATGAGTTTACTGGACGATAAACGACAGCATCACCTGCAAACAACCTAAGACGGCTGCTCAGACTGTCTCCCAAACGATTTATACATATAAGGAGCAGCAGAGATCCTATAACACTACCTTGGGGAACGCCAGAAATCACTTGTGTTTTACATGATGACTTTCCGTCAATTATTTTGAATTGTGACCTCTATGATAGGAAATCACGAATCCAGTTACACAGCTGTACGATATTCCATAAGCAAGCAATTTCAGGCGCTTGTGTGGTACAGTGTCAAAAGCCTTTTGGAAATCTAGAAGTACGGAACCAATTTGAAATCACTTGTCAATAGCGCTCAACACTTATGTGAATAAAGAGCTAGTTGTATTTCACAAGAACAATGTTTTTTAAATACGTGTTGACTGCGTATCAATAGACCGTTCTCTTGAGGTTATTCACGATATTCGAACACAATATATGCACCAAAATCTCACTGCATATTGACGTTAATGATATGGACCTGTAATTTAGTGGATGACTCCTAATACTTGACTTGAACATAGCTGTGACTTATGCAACTTCCCGGTCTTTGGGTACGGATCTTTCGTCGAGCGAGCGATTCTACACTCCTGGAAATTGAAATAAGAACACCGTGAATTCATTGTCCCAGGAAGGGGAAACTTTATTGACACATTCCTGGGGTCAGATACATCACATGATCACACTGACAGAACCACAGGCACAAAGACACAGGCAACAGAGCGTGCACAATGTCGGCACTAGTACAGTGTATATCCACCTTTCGCAGCAATGCAGGCTGCTATTCTCCCATGGAGACGATCGTAGAGATGCTGGATGTAGTCCTGTGGAACGGCTTGCCATGCCATTTCCACCTGGCGCCTCAGTTGGACCAGCGTTCGTGCTGGACGTGCAGACCGCGTGAGACGACGCTTCATCCAGTCCCAAACGTGCTCAATGGGGGACAGATCCGGAGATCTTGCTGGCCAGGGTAGTTGACTTACACCTTCTAGAGCACGTTGGGTGGCACGGGATACATGCGGACGTGCATTGTCCTGTTGGAACAGCAAGTTCCCTTGCCGGTCTAGGAATGGTAGAACGATGTGTTCGATGACGGTTTGGATGTACCGTGCACTATTCAGTGTCCCCTCGACGATCACCAGTGGTGTACGGCCAGAGTAGGAGATCGCTCCCCACACCATGATGCCGGGTGTTGGCCCTGTGTGCCTCGGTCGTATGCAGTCCTGATTGTGGCGCTCACCTGCACGGCGCCAAACACGCATACGACCATCATTGGCACCAAGGCAGAAGCGACTCTCATCGCTGAAGACGACACGTCTCCATTCGTCCCTCCATTCACGCCTGTCGCGACACCACTGGAGGCGGGCTGCACGATGTTGGGGCGTGAGCGGAAGACGGCCTAACGGTGTGCGGGACCGTAGCCCAGCTTCATGGAGACGGTTGCGAATGGTCCTCGCCGATACCCCAGGAGCAACAGTGTCCCTAATTTGCTGGGAAGTGGCGGTGCGGTCCCCTACGGCACTGCGTAGGATCCTACGGTCTTGGCGTGCATCCGTGCGTCGCTGCGGTCCGGTCCCAGGTCGACGGGCACGTGCACCTTCCGCCGACCACTGGCGACAACATCGATGTACTGTGGAGACCTCACGCCCCACGTGTTGAGCAATTTGGCGGTACGTCCACCCGGCCTCCCGCATGCCCACTATACGCCCTCGCTCAAAGTCCGTCAACTGCACATACGGTTCACGTCCACGCTGTCGCGGCATGCTACCAGTGTTAAGGACTGCGATGGAGCTCCATATGCCACGGCAAACTGGCTGACACTGACGGCGGCGGTGCACAAATGCTGCGCAGCTAGCGCCATTCGACGGCCAACACCGCGGTTCCTGGTGTGTCCGCTGTGCCGTGCGTGTGATCATTGCTTGTACAGCCCTCTCGCAGTGTCCGGAGCAAGTATGGTGGGTCTGACACACCGGTGTCAATGTGTTCTTTTTTCCATTTCCAGGAGTGTATATCATTGTTAAATATGGAGCTATTGCATTAGCATACTCTGAAAGGAACCTAGTTGGTATACAGTCTGGACCGGAAGACTTGCTTTTATTTAGTGATTTAAGTAGCTTCACTACTCCGAGGGTATCTACTTCTAAGTTAACTTTGTAATCCAAAAACGCGTTATGATATAACTTTGTGACCCAGAGACACGTTATGATATAACTTTGTTATCCAGAAATACGTTATGATATTAATACACTGGTTTGTTTGTAATATAATTCTAGCCCAAACAACCCTTATTAGTACCGCGAGGGAGCAGTACGTGCAGTCTATGGCAACCGTGGCACCTGTAACCATTGCAGTACTTCTGATGTGTGTCATTACGAGAGCTGTGTTACTTCGGACAACAATGTACAGTGAGACGCATCATACAAAAATGGCTCTGAGCACTATGGGACTTAACATCTATGGTCATCAGTCCCCTAGAACTTAGAACTACTTAAACCTAACTAACCTAAGGACATCACACACATCCATGCCCGAGGCAGGATTCGAACCTGCGACCGCAGCAGTCACGCGGCTCCAGACTGAGCGCCTAGAACCGCTAGACCACCGCGGCCGGCGCCGCATCATACAGTCACTATAATGTAGCAGGAAGCGCGACAGGTAGACGTCGCAGCCAATGTTGCTGTGATTCAAAGTGATGCCTCTAGAACCTGGAACACGTCTCTAGCAACAAGATCAGTTGAAGATCGTCACAGAAGTAGCTACAGAAGAAAAAATGTGTGCAGGACCTGTATCTGGGTATAACAGCAAGCAGAAACTCTCAACACAATGCTACCTGTTTACGGCGGCAGTTCCACACAGCTGTGCAGCTATCAACAAAAACGATACGAAATAGGCTGCATGAGCAGGGATTATGTGCCAGAAGGCCTTGCAAGGCTCCACCTCTAAATTGGGTTTGTAGAGGGCCTCTTCTCGTGTGGACACGAACCACTCTTTGTGTACTAGGGCGCAGTGAGAGACAACGTTTTTTCTGATAATACTCATATCAGTCTCCACCCTGAGGAGGCAACGAGGACAACGCTAATACCCCAGCAGTATCGTAGACCGCCACCCTTATCAAGGCACTCCAGTCATATTTTGGGGTGGAATCGTGTATGGCCCCGTAACACACCTGGGAAGATGTCTGGTGTGAAGTGCTGGAACGACATCCTTGTGACTCCATTTGGCGAATACATTGGAGCGGGATTCACGCTGATGGATGACATAGTCATATTTTGGGGTGGAATCGTGTATGGCCCCGTAACACACCTGGGAAGATGTCTGGTGTGAAGTGCTGGAACGACATCCTTGTGACTCCATTTGGCGAATACATTGGAGCGGGATTCACGCTGATGGATGACATAGACGCCTCCATCATCACAGTCTTGTAAACATCTTCCTGCTAGAGCACAGAATCAGTCGGGCGGAATGATCTCCACATTCTCCAGTTCTTTGTTGCATTGAGAGAGCAAGGACCATGCAGAAACGAGCGGTTTCCAATCGTCCTGCCCCACAAGATGTGTTTCACGGCAGCATGGAGGCGGCCGTGGAGGAATCGGATAATAATCCACATGCTTATCTGGCCACAGGCTTATCTGGAAGATTTGGTAAGGAGTATGCCTAACCGCATTCGGAATTGTCTCAGTTACGACGAGGGTCAACTGGTTCATAAACAATGTTTTATGCGCGATGACAGTGAGAAGAAAAAATACTGTTCGCCGTGGAATCTACTGTAAGGTTTTTTTGTGTGTTTTTCAACTGGAAACGTGTTATCTTCTATGGTTTCATTTTCTTATGACTGTACCTGGCGGAAGAAAATCAATTTTATTTCGTATTATGTCCGGTATTGACAACGAAGCAACAAGCGACATTTATTTTGACCACTGTATTAAGTATTTTTCCGTTTACTGCTGAACACTGATTTTATTATGTCGTTATTCACAAACGACGAGTCTCGTTTCGGCTATTCACCGTTTTCAAGTAATTCTGCAACATACATGTACAGATTTATCATATGAAGTCATATGAATATAAGTTGACGCTTACGTCTATCTGGGGAGATATTAGCGTTTTATTGTTCACAAAATGTCTTGGAGTGTATGTTGAAGTTTCTGTGCTGTCGGAGTTTGTCATAACCTTATTTATTGTGAGCAATTTTCTATTTGCTCTTAAGTCCGTTTGCCATCAAAATCCACTCCAGTAACACATACACGTTTACAATGAATTTACAATTCATATTCATGGAATTTCAATGATAATAGCTACATACAAAGATCGATTATTCTATGCTTTCATGAAAGAGTTTAAAGTTCATTGAGTGGCTACACTTCTCTACACGTCCGACATGTTTGAGGCAACTTCAACAGCCATGTTTTCTAGGATAAAAGTTATCAACTAGTGTGCCACACCGAAGGATCCCGAGGCACGTTAATTTTCAATAGTCAGCCGTTATATAAATCGTGAAACTGTTTTCTAAACGCAGTTTAATAAAATTTTACAGGGGGTGTGGCATACGAGTGCTAGCTGATACCTTTTGTCCCAGAAAAAATGGTAGTCCAATTGGCCTCAAACGTGGCTGACGTATAGCCAGCCACTCTATGAAATTTAAACTCTTTGCTTTCGGGTATTGCGCAGACATGTAATTTGTGACGAAACTGAAATTCGTACAATAGCCGCAATCGGACATTGAAATAAATTCGATGGAGACAAGTGAAAGTTTGGCCGGACTTAGACTCGAAACCGGATTTCCCGCTTTAAAGAAGCGGTCACCTTAACTGCTTCAGCTATCCGAGTCCGCTTTACGGCCAACACAAATTCCAAGCTCCTCGCACACTACTGACATAGCGTCCTCTGTACATAGCTCTCATTGCTAGCAGCCTCATGCTAATTATCGGTAAGAGGTCGGAAGAAGAGTGCATCTGCATTGAATAATCATTAATTGCATATATTTGTATGTGCGGTTTCTGTTCTTTCGGACATGTGCCATAGTCGCACAGCTGTTGACAAAAATTCTATTCTGCGCAACTGAATACTCACCCACATCTACTCAATAGCAGTTGATTCCCATTTCCCACACAAGTATTCCCAGACTTTCTCTAACATTTCGAGGACGCTGTAATATTTATCGCTCATTTCACCAAAGGCACAGCGTTAATTCTGCGTACATTTCGAAACTCCACTCGCGTCCTCCTTTACGTTATCGGAATAGCGATGTAAATGCCAGAATCACGTCCGCAGCGCTGCGTAAGCAACGGGCGCTTTTCATACCGAGCGAATCATTATGCTATGTGGCCTCAGTGACTATTTCCATGATGAAACATGGACGTCACTCACACACCAGCGCCCCGTCTGAAGCATGATTTGCATAGATTATTAATGGTCTGATGATGGGGCTTTGATGTCGGAATGAAATGTTAGCGTTAAATTGCGGAAATGTAAAAACAGTGATTGTAGTCGTTGCGACGTCAAAAGGGGTCAACAAAACCCATCTCGCAGGGGCAGTCTTCATTACGCTCGTTTGAATGGCCCATTGCCAATAGTTAAATACGATTCGCCAGATTTAAAACGGAAATAAAAAATGAAACACAACGCTGTTACATCGAGGCGATTACCAATTCATATGCGCTAGCATAATGCACGAAAGACTACATTACTAGAAAGCTGCGATTTTCTAACAAAATAGCTTCAATCCTGTAAATACACTAGATTAGCGTGCAGTAGATAGTACTGATGTATATTAACGTTTCTCTGACAAACAGCATTTAATCTAATGATTTTGTACCCAATTTTCACAGTTGTGAATGAGGTACAGTGCAATTTGTTTTCCGGCATTACTTGGCGCACTGTATCTGTGTCTCAGAAAAAGAAACTGGAGAACAATGTTCGTTTCGTGAACTTCAAAATACTTGTAGAATACTCCTATACAGTATGTCAAAACACGAAAATCCTGCATGTCAAAATAGTAAGTTTTTAAAAGTATGCAATCTGCGTCGCGTTATAGATAAAGTAGAGAAGAAAGTCTGTACCTCCTACTTCATTCTAGCTGAAAAATATACGAAATGCAAACGCTTATTTCTTCGCTAATGACCATCTAATTATATATGATAATCAACATAAATTGCAGACCACAGTTCACACTCAAAGTTTCATGTGCAACAATATAATATGACGTTCTCTACTTTTAAGACAAAAGTAATGGCATTTAGCAGAGTCGAATACCGTACATATGATCGATAATTGCTAAGTGCAACAAGATATAAGATCACTAAACAGTTTTAACTATCTTGGGCATAACGTCAGTCGTCAAATACAATATCAGATTTTAGACGAAAACAAACTTACAAAATTCCAGCATGTGTGTGGTGTGTGACACTGTACATAGAAAATAAAATTAAATAAGAAAATAAAATTAAATCTTATAACTATCGTAGTTCGTCTGCTACTTTACAACAGTGAAACCTGCACACTTACCCAAGTACAGAGAAATAAGATTCAAGCGTCTGAAATGAGATGCCTTACAGTGCTGGAAGAATGTACAAAATTATCTAATATAAACGTACAAATGTTACAAAAGATTTTGAAGAAAATGTTAGCACCACCTGCACTTTTGCAGTAGTTTATAATAAAAAGAAAAATGCATGGTGAGCAACAGATTTATTAGAAAGGAGTTGGAGCAGTAAACGATGTAACAGATTAATAAAGAGGTAAATGGAAAGACCGTGTGGAAAGAATGTCAGGTGCGATGTTTATCACTACAAGTCATGAAATACGTAGCACACGGAACTGGAAGACCCAAGAACAGTTTGTATGAATAAGGCTTAAACACAAAAATGGAGCAGACATCATATATAACTCCTGAAAGTGAATATGATGATGACGACGAAAAGAAAGAAGGGTAGAAGGATGTTAGACGGTTGATTCGGAGGGAGGGGACAATACAGCGAGATCATCGGTCCCGTCAGATTAGGGAAGCATGCGGAAGGGAGTTGTTCGCGCCCTTTCAAAGAAACAATCTCGGCATTTGCCTGAAGCGACTTGGGGAAATCACAGTAAACCTAAATCAGAATGGTCGGACGCGGGTTTGAACCATCGTCTTCCCGAACGCGAGTCCAGTGTGCTAACTAATGCGCCATCTCGCTCGGTGGAAGGACGTCAGACAATGAAGACGTAAGGGATGTGACAGACTTAAAGAAACAAGGTCCTTTGAAGATAAAGGACGAATATAGTGACAGAATCAATGACGCAAGGTCCTGCGGACGTATTGACGGATGGGATGTGATAGAATTAATGAAACAATTTCCTTAGACAACAAGCTGGTAAGAATTGAGACAGAGAATACCTGCTGCGAGGGAGAAAGGGGGCTTGTCGTGGAGAATAAGCTACATCACGAGAAGCTAATGAAGAGCTCAGGATGTAATTCTAGAACTTATAAGGAAAGGTTTCTTATCTTTTCCATCCAGCCTCTCAATCATATCTGAAGAATAACGCACCGGGGTGTCCAATAAGATGAGGTGAGGCCTTAGACACTACTTCATGTCAGGGATTGGTGGGACCGAAGAGGAAAGCAAGAAAAAACTCTAGGACTGGGCTTCCAGGGAGAAGCAGTGTGTGGTCAGGCAGTAGGCAGTACATGTCCGGGGGTAGATGTGAAAAGCAATCGTGGGCGAACGGAACCAGAGTTATAGGCTTCAGTCATTGAAATGAGTTAGTTCAATATGGAGCTCTGCCAGTCTTAGATTTTATACGAGTGTTTCAGTAAGCAGACAGTGTCTGTGTGTAAGGACTAGGCTACTACTGTGGAGGTACCCTAGCTAGGGAAGCTATCTCCTTCACTCAGCCCCTGACTTATATTTGAAGCATAACGCACCAGGGTAGCCAATAAGGCGAGGTGAAGCCTTCGACACTACGTCATGTCAGGGACTGGCGGGAACGAAGAGGAAAGCAAGAGAAAACTCCAGTACTCGGCGTCCAGGGAGAAGAAGTGTGTAGTCAGGTAGTAGGCAATACATGTTCGGGGCTAGATGTGAAAAGCAGTCGTGGGTGAACGCAACCAGGTAATCAGAATAATGCCTAGAAGTTAATTGTAACCTCCGAGTTGTTTATTTTCGCCGGCCGCGGTGGTCTAGCGGTTCAGGCGCTCAGTCCGGAACCGCGCGACTACTACGGTCGCAGGTTCGAATCCTGCCTCGGGCACGGATGTGTGTGATGTCCTTAGGTTAGTTAGGTTTAAGTAGTTCTAAGTTCTAGGGGACTGATGACCACAGATGTTAAGTCCCGTGGCGCTCAGAGCCATTTGAACATATTTTTTTGTTTATTTTCCTCGTCATCCTCTAATTCTATGTACAGCATTCTCAGCCTGATGCCCCTAAAATGCATAATATAAATCGACAACAGCGTCACTTGACTGCTCACATATGCTGTTTGCGCGTGTCCGATTTCCTGCGAGTGTGTGGACTACGTTGCCACTACTTTGTTTACAGCTCTCGTAATTGTAACGTACCGCATACAAAAAAGCGAAAGAGATCAATTACACTTCAATTACACTATTGGCGACAAAATGCTGGAAACAGTAACTATCATAAAATACCTAGAAGTAACCGTCCGGAGCGAGCTAAAGTGGAATGATCACGCAAAACAGATCGTAGGGAAAACAGAGATCCACCGACAGAATATCAAGGAAATGTAATTCACCCACGAAAGAAGAGGATCACAAAATACTCGTTCGACTGAGCGACCGGTTCTCGAATGATGCTCGTCAGTCTTAGACCCTCTCAAGGTTAGATAAATGTGAGAGACAGATAATATCAAATGAAAAGGGGAGCGTTTCGTCAGGGGACAGTGTAGTGAGTGTGAGAGCGCTACGTAAATGCTGAACGAACAGCCATGGCAGACGCTACAAGAGAGGCGTAGTACATCACGCGATTTACTGTTCAAATTCTGAGAGCGTATGTTTCAAGGACAGTCAGAGGCGTGTTACTTCCACCCACACATGTCTCGTGAAATTACCACGGCAGGAAAATCAGCAAAATTCTTGTGCTCATATGGAGGCTTAGCGACAGTTGTTCCCCCACGCACCATTCGCAAATGTAACAGTGAAAGGAAAAGAGAAGGCAGGCGGGAGAGGGAGGGAGAGGTAGAGAGAGGGAGAGGTAGAGAGAGGGAGAGGTAGAGAGATATATATATATATATATAGAGAGAGAGAGGTAGAGAGAGAGAGAGAGAGAGAGAGGGGAATACCAAAGGTACTCCTCGCCACAAACAGTAATGTGGCTTACGGAGTAAAAGTATACGTAGAGGTGAAGACATACAGTCAGTCACCAGAATGGATAGCCACTCTTCCCTGTTGGTTTGGGGAAGGTAGGTTCCAATATAGACTGAAGAGCCAAAGAAACTGGTAGACTTGCCTGATATCGTATAGGATCCCCGCGAACTCGCATAAGTCCTGCAAGATGACATGGCATAGTCTCGACCAATATCTGAAGTAGTGCTGGGGGGAATGGACACCATGAATCCTGCAGGGCTGCCCGTGATCTATAAGATTACCATGGGATGGAGATCTCTTCTGAACAGCACGTTGCAAGGCATCCCAGATAAGTTCATGTCGGGGGAGTTTGGTTGCCAGCGGAAGTGTTTAAACTCACAAGAGTGTTCCTGGAGCCACTCGGTAACAATTCTGAACGTGTAGGTGTCGCATTGTCCTGCTGGAATTGCCCAAGTCCGTCGGAATGCACAATAGACGTGAATGGAAACAGGTGATCAGACAGGAATCTTACGTACGTGTCACCCGTCGAGTCGTACCTAGACGTATCAGGTGCCTCAATCGCTCCATTCCCCCCCCCCCCCCCCCCATTACAGAGCCTCCACCAGCTTGAGAAGTCCCCTGCTGACATGCAAGGTCCATGGATTCATGAGGTTGTCTCCACATCCGTATACGTCCATCCACTCGATACAACTTGCAACAAGACTCGTCCGACCAGGCAACATGTTTCCAGTCATCAACAGTCCATCGTCGGTGTTGGTGGTGGTGGTGGTGGTGGTGGTTAGTGTTTAACGTCCCGGCGACAACGAGGTCATTAGAGACGGAGCGCAAACTCGGGTTAGGGAAGGACTGGGAAGGAAATCGGCCGTGCCCTTTCAAAGGAACCATCCCGGCATTTGCCTGAAACGATTTAGGGAAATCACGGAAAACCTAAATCAGGATGGCCGGAGACGGGATTGAACCGTCGTCCTCCCGAATGCGAGTCCAGTGTGCTAACCACTGCGCCACCTCGCTCGGTTCGTCGGTGTTGACGGGCCCAGGCGAGGCGTAAAGCTTTGTGCCGTGCTGTCAACAAGGGTATACGAGTGGGCTTTCGGCTCCAAAAGCCCAATTCGATATTTCATTGAATGGCTAGCACGCTGACACTTGTTGATGGCCCAGCACTGAAATCTACAGTTTACGGAAGGGTTGTACGTCGTCGTTCGTCCCGTGCTTGTAGGATCTTTTCCCGGCCTCAGTCGGAGAATTGATGTTTTTGCGGATTCCTGATATTGAGGGGTACACTCGTGATATGGTCGTAGAGGAAAATCCTCCCTTCATCGCTACCTCTGAGACGCTGTGCCCCATCGCTCGTGCGCCAACTGTAACACTACGTTCAAACTCACTTAAACCTTTATGGTGTGGTCGTGTTTTACATGGAGGGGGCTTGCACCCCTGTTGTTCTGCGTGGCACTATCACAACACAGGTCTACATTGTGGTTTTAAGCACCTTCTTGCTTCCCACTGTTGAAGACCAATTCGGGGATGGCGACTGCATCTTTCAACACTTAAACCTTTATAACCTGCTATTGTAGCAGCAGTAACCGATCTAACAACAGCGCCAGACACTTGCTGTCATACAGGCGTTGCCGATCGCAGCGCCGTGTTCTGCCTGTGTACATATCTCTGTATTTGAAGGCGCATGCCTACAGCAGTTTCTTTGACGCTTCAGTGGATATGTCTTTGTTTACTTGTACATTGGCTGAGATTACTGCAGTTTGGTCACTTCCTTACGACCGCACCACCGTCACCTCCGGAATGTACATGGGCGCCAGGTCACAGAGCACACGGACTGAACACAGCAGACCCGCTCCGGACGGACCCGTAGCGATCCAGTGGGACGGGGTTGGGTAGGGTGGGGTGTGAGGGGTGGGCGCTGTCGCCGCGTGTAAACAGGGCGACGATCCCGCGGGTCACGGCCGTCGCCATGGCAACCAGCAGGCGCACGTCATCCTGGCCCAAGGGGCTTTCGGCTCGAGGAGACGCCAAGTGGTCCGCATCGCTCAAGACATGAATACAGCTCAAGACAAAGCCGCCGGCGCAAGCGTCTCTTCTCTCTGCAGGACGTCTGGGGTGGAAAGGTTGGTAGGTGGCGTAATAGTCATTTCCAGGAAAAAGGCTCATAGAGGCATAGTAGGAAGGTAAGAAGGTTATCAGCGATAATATTCGCAGATGACGTTACGTTACGGTCCCCCCGTGAAAGGGAGGAAGAATTACAGGACTTGTTGACCCGTAACAGGACTTGTTGACCCGAAAGAACGGTCTACTGAACACAGAATGTGGACTGTGAGTAAACAAGATATACACAAAAGTACTGACGAATAACATAAATGGGATTTGCGACAACTTTAAATTAAAATTGTGGACCTTGTAGTAGACGAAACGTAGGTCATCTGCTACCTTGGAACCGAAACAAGCGACGAACTAGGCAGACTAGCTCAGGGAGAAAAAGCATTGCTGACTAAAATAAGTGTTAATTTCAGAAGAAGTTTCTGAGAATCTATGTCTGGAGCACAGCACTGTACGGAAGTAGATCAGTGACTATGAAAAAACTGGAAAAGAAGAGAATCGAACCGTTTGAGATGTAGAGTCATATAAGGACACTGAAAATTAAGTGGAACGATATGGCAGAAATGAGGACGGCGTTATGAGGAATACGTTAACTAGAAGAAGAGACAGCAAGGTACGGCATGTCATAACAGAACCAAGGTGACGGAAGGAGCAGAAGAGGGAACAAACTGTAGGAAATACATTGAAATATCAGTAAAAATCAATTATTATTTATTACCCCGCCTTAAACGTACAGCATTTTAAGCGTGTTTGTTTATGAACCGAAGTATCATGAGTGGTGGTCCTATAAAAATTGCATACATGATTCTTTTCTACAGTACGTTTCGCTATTTACACATTAAAAACTTTTGTCTAGTGAATTCGATGTACAGTTTACTTACAGTTCTTACTGCGCCTTTTTACATGTTTGGAAGCCGATACATTTCCCCTCTTTGGCACCACAGGTTGAAGTCTAAATACATTTGTTGCTCTTTCACTCTCCGCGGCTTTTCGGCTTTTAGGAAGTCGCTTAAAAGGTGGTATCAAAACAAATTTTCCATCTGTTGAACACGGTTGAGCTGTCTCATGTTCAAATGATGTCCTTCCGCATATACTGCACATTTATCCCCGCATCATGTCATTTATAATTCCATTGCAATTAAGGTTGAAAGCAGTAAGTACAAAAATAGAAAGGTAACAAGAACGCTAATATTTATTTTCCGCCGTTAAAATTTAATGAGTATTTTGCTATGTAGAGCACGTCGTGGTGAAACGTCCAAAAGACTTTTCGGATCAATTTTATTTTAGCCACAGTACCAAATTTTATGCTATTTTAGAATAGCCGAAATCGCGTATCCATTTTTGTGTCTTGGAAAGGAGCGCCTCCTACCTTACTCCGTACCCTGACCGTGTCTAAAAGACCGAATTCATTTCTTACTATATGCGCGATTCGACTATCACTTACCCATCACAGAGGAATAATCCTAGGGCGATGAGAAATTAACGACAAAACGGGATAGCAAACCTCTCTTTAAATTATAGTAGACCACAGACTCAACTGAATACGTACATTTTGATAAACTTACGCAAATACCGGTTGGCTGTATCTAAAGTGCTGTTACAGAGGTCCAGTGTCGGCTATAATTATTGTTAATGTAGGTTAATTCTTACAAAGAAGAAAACAGCAACCAGCCACTATTAACACTGCTATTTATTTAGGTAAATAGCGCCGTTACCGGTTTCGAACTGGCAAGTTCATCATCAGACGGCTGTTCACATGATTTTCAAGATACACTTTACATTGTCGTCCGTTTTCGATTTTTATTATTCCACTGTGGCGAAGTATTTTTGGTGTGTTGTTGCCATAGAAAATCCCGCGCGATTTTGTTACGAAGTTGCAGGATGGTATTTTTCGCATGGAATTTTCGACTGCAACAACACACCAAAAATACTTCGCCACAGTGGAACAATAAAAATCGAAAACGGACGATAATGTAAAGTGTATCTTGAAAATCATGTGAACAGCCGTCTAATGATGAATATGCCAGTTCGAAACCGGTAACGGCGCTACTTACCTAAATAAATAGCAGTGTTAATAGTGGCTGGTTACTGTTTTCTTCTTTGTAAGAATTAACCTACATTAATTGTACACAGCCACGGTCTCACCATGTCAGTTTTAGACAAAATAGCATATAATTATTGTGTCGTAGCGCAACTTGGTAGATATGGTAATACGTTAATGAGGAACTGATTTACACTGGAAGAAAAATTAGTTCGTTTTGATCACCAGGCGAAAATCTGGCGCTGTGAATGCAAGAAAAATGAATAGAAATGATTCCATAGGTAATGGGTTAGGAAAGCGACAAGGGCAAAAACAAGTGAGAGAGGCTTAAAAATGGTTCAAATGTCTCTGAGCACTATGGGACTTAATATCTGAGATCATCGGTCCCCTAGATCTAGAACTACTTGAACCTAACTAACCTAAGGGCATCACACACATCCATGACCGAGGCATGATTCGAACGTGCTACCGTAGCAGCAGCGCGGTTCCGGACTAAAGCGCTGAGAACCGCTCGGCCACACCAGTGTTAAGTGCATCTGCCGATGCCGCACAGGTCCTCGGTCTGCATCCTGACGAATTGACAGGGGTTTCCAGCACGGCAGAGGCCGACCTATACTACAGCACTCAGTTCCAACATTCACAACACACTGCCAGTCTCAAAGGCTTGTCAATCTCTAATTAATCTAATTCTGATGTGCCGCCCATTGAGCGTGTGCTGTCACAGTGGCCAACCATCTGCTACTAGTTGCATTTATCTACATCTACATCTTCATGACTACTCTGCAATTCACATTTAAGTGCTCGGGAGAGGGTTCACCAAACTACAATTATACTATCTCTCTACCATTCCACTCCCGAACAGCGCGAGGGAAAAACGAACACCTAAACCTTTCTGTTCCATCTCTGGTTTCTCTTATTTTATTTTGATGACCATTCCTACCTATGTAGGTTGGGCTCAACAAAATATTTTCGCATTCGGAACATTAATTTGGCGACTGAAATTTCGTAAATAGATCTCGCCGCGACGAAAACCGTCTTTGCTTTAATGACTTCCATCCCAACTCGCGTATCATATCTGCCGCACTCTCTCCCCTGTTAAGCGATAATACAAAACGAACTGCCCTTTTTTGCACCCTTTCGATGTCCTCCGTCAATCCCACCTGGTAAGGATCCCACACCGCGCAGCAATATTCTAGCAGAGGACGAACGAGTGTAGTGTAAGCTGTCTCTTTAGTGGACTTGTTGCATCTTCTAAGTGTCCTGCCAATGAAACGCAACCTTTGGCTCGCCTTCCCCATAATATTATCTATGTGGCCTTTCCAACTGAAGTTGTTCGTAATTTTAACACCCAGCTGTCTTTGGGAGATCTGATTATTATGTAAGCACCACCACATTTGGTTCAAATGGCTCTGAGCACTATGGGACTCAACTTCTGAGGTCATTAGCGCCCTAGAACTTAGAACTAGTTAAACCTAACTAACCTAAGGACATCACACACATCCATGCCCGAGGCAGGATTCGAACCTGCGACCGTAGCGGCCTCGCGGTTCCACACGGCAGCGCCTACAACCGCACGGCCACATCGGCCGGCTACCACATTTCAGACGAATATTTTCGGCTTAATAATCCTCCTTAAGTAATGTCACCGCACTCTAGGTTAGTCTGAATTAGGCTGACAGTAACACAAGCTCGCAGAATGCTCCGGCAGCGCGTGTGCGTTTCGCGTGATGGCCAGGGCGGTGGGGGGAGGGGTGTGGGCGTTGCGGGACGTAGGTCAGGGCGCGGACAGCGGCACGCGTGCCTGCGCTGGCCGCAATTGCGTTGTTAATAACGCGTATCAGAATTTCAATTACTGCAGCGGGGCGCGCGGCTGCAGCGGAACTCCCTGACGGAATGCCGGCCATCACCGGCTGGAAGGCAGGTAGGCGGCGAGGCGCACGCTGTAATATCGCCAGGGCCCCACGCACGAGCGCGCCACCCCGCTACGTCGGCCACGAGTGTCTGTACAAAGCGTGCCAATTCTTTTAACTCTCGGTGCATTACTTAGTTACACCAGTTCGTGGGGAAGCCCAGAAAGCCCACTGAGAAGCTCTACAGACTTGATAACGTCACTCACGACCTACACAGAAGTAGGCTTTCACAAAAATTTAAAAACATCAGCTGCATTTATAGATCTCTTAGCAGCTTACGACATAGTTTGGAGACGTGGGTTTCTCTACAAACTTATTCAAATAACCTCATGCTGAAAGAGTGTCCAACTTACCAGGGTTGGAACTTCGTTCCTTAATGGTGGTGTAAATCTTCCCTGTTCTCACAGATTGCATCTTCCACGACTATAAGATGAATTGTGTATGAATTGTCGCTTCTTCCCTGACCATCACAGTCACCAGTCAGAGAGAATCGTGCATGATCGCTATCCATTTCGATGATCATTACCTGAACTGCCCAGGAAGAATGGTATCAGATCCCTTGAAAACCGTGCAGAACCTGTATTTATCCATTCCGAGACGACTGGAACCTGTTTTTCCTAACCGTAATAGGGAAGGTGGCAGGGGTAAAATACAGGGAGCGAAAGGCTGTTTACAATTTGTACAGAAACCAGATGGCAGTTATGAGAGTCGAGGGACATGAAAGGGAAGCAATGGTTGGGAAGGGAGAGAGACAGGGTTGTAGCCTCTCCCCGATCTATTCAATCTGCATATCGAGCAAGCAATAAAGGAAACAAAAGAAAAATTCGGAGTAGGTATTAAAATCCATGGAGAAGAAATAAAAACTTTGAGGTTCGCCGATGACATTGTAATTCTGTCAGAGACAGCAAAGGACTTGGAACAGCAGTTGAACGGAATGGACAGTGTCTTGAAAGGAGAGTATAATATGAACGTCAACAAAAGCAAAACGAGGTTAACGGAATGTAGTCGAATTAAATCGGGTGATGCTGAGGGAATTAGATTACGAAATGAGACACTTAAAGTAGTAAAGGAGTTTTGCTATTTGGGGAGCAAAATAACTGACGATGGTCAAAGTAGAGAGGATAAAAAATGTAGACTGGCAACGGCAAGGAAAGCGTTTCTGAAGAAGATAAATTTGTTAACATCGAGTATTAACTTAAGTGTCCGGAGGTCGTTTCTGAAAGTATTTGTATGGAGTGTAGCCATGTATGGAAGTGAAACATGGACGATAAATAGTTTAGACAAGAAGAGAATAGAAGCTTTCGAAATGTGGTGCTACAGAAGAATGCTGAAGACTAGATGGGTAGATCACATAATGAATGAGGAGGTACTGAATAGAATCGGGGAGAAGATGAGTTTGTGGCACAACTTGACTAGAAGAAGGGATCGGTTGGCAGGACATGTTCTGATGCATCAAGGGATTACCAATTTTGTACTGGAGGGCAGCGTGGAGGGTAAAAATCGTAGAGGGAGACCAAGAGATGAATACACTAAGCAGATTCAGAAGGATGTAGGCCGATGTAGGTACTGGGAGATGAAGAAGCTTGCACAGGATAGAGCAGCATGGAGAGGTGCATCAAACCAGTCTCAGGACTGAAGACCACAACAACAACAACAACAACATCAACAATAGGGATGTTATTGCGATGTGGCTATCGTGCTTCCACATTTTTGAGCACCACTTGTAGACACGACGGAAGACCGGAAAGTAATGCATAATAATTTTATTGCCAAAAAGTTTAATATGTAACAAAAAAAATCACAAACTTGCACCTTTTACCTACTTTTCTACAGAGTCACCAATGTCCTCAGGACATTTCTCTCACCGTGGTCCCAGTTTCAATACGTCCGATACGTAGAAGTCCACTTTGTTGGAGTCTAGTCGTCTGCGGAATGCTGACTGCAGCTCCGCATCTGTCGCAAAGCGTTGGCCGGCCACAAATTTCTACATGACATGAAAGAGATGAAAGTCCGACGGTGCGAGTTCCAGACTGTATGGTGGATGCTCAAGCACCTCCCACCCAAATTTGGCGATTTTCTCACGAACAGGAGCAAAATGGGGGGCGAGCATTGTCATGAAGAAGTTTGACACAGTCAGCATTAATGTTGTGGCGGTTGACACGAAGGACACGACGCAACTTAACCGAATTTTTAACGTAGGCTGCAGCATTCGCAGTGGTTCCGTGTTCAGCAAAGTCCGCCAATAAAACACCACGCATATCCCAGAACACTATCAGAAGCACTTCCCTAGCAAACTGAGTCACTTTGAATTTTTTTCGTACTGGGGAACCAACATGTTTCCTCTCCTACAGGTCTGCTTGGGTTCGGGCGTGTAGTAATCCGCCCACGACTCATCACCAGTGATGACTGCAGAAAGTCATGACCTTCTGCGGGGTAGCGTGTTAAGTGATCCGAGCTCGCCATGATTCGCTGGCCGTTGTGATTGCCTGTTGGTTCTTAGGCACCCTGATGCCTCTGGATCACGAGGTCCCAATTCGATTCCTCGCCGAGTAGGGGATTTTCTCTGCCCGGGGACTGGGTGTTTGTGTTGTCCTCGTCATTACATCATCATCACCACCACCACCACCACCACCACCACCACCACCACCACCATACATGACAGTGGCTACATTGGACTGTGTAAATATTGGACTGAGTAAAAATTGGGACTTTGTACCGGCGCAGATGATCGCGCCGTTGAGCGCCTCACAAACCAAATATCATCATCATCTTAGGCACGCAGCGAGCACTCACGTTACAAAATTTCAGCGTGTCATAAACATATCGTACACGGCAACCAAGGAAATGGTGAACTGCTATCTTAAGGTTCGCAGTTGCACACCGCCGGTTGTTCAAAATTGTTGGCTCAGTAGCTCAGACATTCCGCGGGGTTGCAGCTGCTCTGCCGGCCGGGGTGGCCGAGCGGTTCTAGGCGCTACAGTCTGGAACCACGCGACCGCTACGTTCGCAGGTTCGAATCCTGCCTCGGGCATGGATGTGTGTGATGTCCTTAGGTTAGTTAGGTTTAAGTAGTTCTAAGTTCTAGGGGACTGATGACCATGTAAGTCAAGTCCCATAGTGCTCAGAGCCATTTGAACCATTTTGATTTGGTTGCAGCTGCTGCTGGCCGCCCGGAGCACGGCGAAGGTACACACGGCCCTCTTGGAAGAATGCATACCACATGGAGACACTGCTGCTGTTTTTTACAGTGGTCTCCATACACGCCATGCATGTCCCTGTGACTTTCAATCCGTTTAGGCCTACAAATATAGAACTATGCTTGGCATCCCTTCACCACTTGACGACAGTAACAAATGTAAATGTCGTGTGACTAGGGCCTCCCGTCGGGTAGACCGTTCGCCGGGTGCAAGTCTTTCGATTCGACGCCACTTCGGCGACCTGCGCGTCGATGAAATGGTGACGATTAGGACAACACAACACCCAGTCTCTGGGCGGAGAAAATCTCAGATCCAGCCGGTTATCGAACCCGGACCCTTAGGATTGACAATCTGTCGCGCTGACCACTCAGCTACCGGGACTGACACGACAGTAACATGTGCGCATTTTTGCTTCGTAGTTCACGCTTCTCTCGCTAGAGCTGCCCACGAAAACATAATACCCTCTGCGGCGCGAACTTCAAACTATGTCGTCGCGAAATTTCAACATTCCTTCTGCAATACCAGGAGAGACAAAACTTTTGTGCTTTGCTTTCTGGTATTCCCTCGTAGCAGCGATACACTTAACAATTGAGATGACATTACAGTTTGGTAAAGAGTGCCATAGTGCTGTAAGATGCGAGACTGGAGAAACAGTAACGGAATGGCGTGGTGCGGGGCGGTGGGACGTGGAAGTGACGTCTGCAGAGGAGCGTTCTGCGCCCCTGGGGAGGGATAGCGGCTCATTAGCAGCTTGTCTGCAGACAATAGCGCCTCAGCCGGCAGCAGCCGACATCCGACATCCGACACCAGGGAGCGCGCCGGCTGCTGCAGCCGCACCCGTCATCGCTGCCTGGAGACGCGTCCGTCAGACACACACTACGGTACGGCGCGCTGTTCACTGCGTTCTGAAAGTCCTTCGTGAAAATTAGTTTCGTCTTAAATCGACACACAGCTTCGTTTTATGTTTGTTTGTTTGTACATCCACGGGTACTTGGCGGTGCGAGGGGGACTAAAGAAGAATTATGCATAAAGAGATCCATGACTTTTCTTTATTCGCTACGCTCCCGAAAGCTTCAGCAAACGACAGAGTAATTGAACAGCGAAAAATTGAGGAGACTTACGTCACTGCTGAATAGATCGCTAGAACTACTCATCAACTGCTGTTCAAAAATTCTTATTTATTCATGTGTTTCGGGAGCAGTCCACCATCAGAAAATCTACCAAGGAAAAACATAAAGCCATAAACAAAGCGTAAATGACGAAAGTCACTAAGAGTGAAAGAGTTACAAACAATGCTCGAAGAGAAGTCATACCAAGAAGAAAAGTCTTAATACAGAGTATGGAATCCCATGTATCAGCCGTCGGTATCAGAACTCAACTGAAAGAAAGACAGCGTTACAATGGTTAGCTAGCAGAACTTGCCACCAGGTGGCATGAACAGTTCCATATTTACGTCTTTATACACTTACTATGCACTTTTCGGTTTCAGTATCCGATTCTTCAGATATGTTTGTGGGCACAGTATAGAGTTACTGTTCTTATAAATTTGCTTTGTAACGTCGTCTTTCTTTCAGTTGAGTTCTGATGCTGAAGGCTGATACATTTGACTCTATACTTTGTACGAAGACTTACCCTTCTTGGTATGTCTTCCCTTCGAACATTCTTTGTAACACCTTTTGTAAATTTACTCTTAGTGACTTTCGTTTACGCTTGTGTTTTCGATAGGCAGATGTTCAGATGGCTCGAAGCACTATGGCACTTAACTTCTCAGGTCATCAGTCCCCTAGACTTAGAACTACTAACCTAAGTGCATCACACACATCCATGCCCGAGGCAGGATTCGAACCTGCGACCGTAGCAGCAGCGCGGTGCCGGACTGAAGAGCCTAGAACCGCTCGGCCACAGCGGCCGACTTGGCAGATGTTCTGATGATGGACTGTGCCCGTAACGCGTCAGAAAATAAGAATTTTTGAGAAGCAAGCGAGCAGTTTTTCTAGCGACCTCTTCAGCAGCGGCGTAAGTCTCCCCAAGTTTACTTCACGGTTGCAACTCTCCAGCGCGACATCATGTCGCCCCTTAAGTGCATTAGAAATTATCTGTGAAGCCTGTTACTGTGTAAAAGAATATACAGAAAGAATCATCACTAATTGTTAACTTGAGTGTGCTTACACAGGGTGGGCAAAGAAAGAAATAGGTCCTGGATATTTCATGCACCATAAGGTAGGCAACCCAATCTACATCAACCGCATCCAAGTTGGATTATGTAAGTTGGGTTGCCAACTTTAAGGTGCAACAATTATTTTTCTTGCCAGTCTTACGCTCTAAGGAAAAAAAAAAGACTCGCCACGAAGGAATTATCCGAACAGGACGGAAATTGGTAGATGTAATGTACGTGTGCAGACAAACAAATGATTACAATTTCTGAAAAATTGGATGACTTACAGTCAGTTCCACAAGAAAGTGTACGCCATAATTTTAAATGTAACGTCCACAGCGAATTTGTTTTGTCGGTTGCATTTTAAAATGACTACAAAATCTCTGAAGCGTCATGTTCCTTGTAAATCATCTTTTTGGGCCTGGTGTCCACTTTCAAAAGCCTGGTGTTCGAAGCTTGGAAGGTTGCTTCGATGGACTTTCGAACATTCGGTAAAACTGCATGTTTGAGGATGCTTCTCTAAACGCGGTTCTGGCTATTTGCTCTTATTTTCAGCCAGTTTAAACCTGAAAAAATATGCAATATTATTTAAAAATGCCTTCTGAGGTCCGATAAGAAGGTATTTGGTTTGAACGGGGCAAATTGGGCGCTTCAAGAGGATAATGATCTGTAACATCGCAGCCGTTTCTGTACAGCGTGGAAACAATGGCGTTTCCATGATGGGCTGGCCTGCAACGTCCGGATGCGAATCCGATCGAAAATGTTTGGTGGTATATTAAGATGCAGCTTAAAGGAAAGCCAATAGATACTTTGAAGCAGCTGTCATATAAAATCAGGCCGGTATGGAGATTGTTACCGAGAGAATATGCAGAAAATATCGTGAAATGCATGCCAAAAAGGTGCCAAGCTATAATCGATAATGGATTAACTATTAGGTAATTGTGCAATTAGTAATAACATGTATTTTCATGTAAACTTATATTTATAATACTATCTTTTATTTCATACAGACAACGGTGTACACTTTCTTGTGGAACTGATCGTATTCAAGAGAAGGAGCTTCACAAATTGAGTAGTTAAATAACATGTTTGTCCCCCTCTGCCCTTATGCAAGCAGTTACTCGACTTCGCACTGACTGACGGAGTGGTTGGATGTCGTGCTAAAGTCTGTCTGGCGCGTCAGGTTATCAACATCCCGAGCAGTTCGGAGGGCCCTGCTCTAAAAGTTCTCCGTTGGGAAGAGATCTGGTGACTTTGCTGGCCAAATCAGAGTCTGGCAAACACAAAGACAAGCAGCAGAAACTGTCATCGTGTGCGGTAGGGCATTGTCGTGCTGGAATGTAACATCATATGCGGAGAATTCTGTAAGACGCGTATGTCCACTTGTGAATGAGAAATGGCTGATAGTCGTGATGATGATGATTATGATAAGCCAACAATCGTCGCAAAGCAGTCCATTTTTCACTATTTAATCTGTTAATTAACTAACTTTGCAGTCACGTTAGAAATTTATCTTACACCATACCATGTTTTCCACTATATATTTCACGCGTCCACGGTGCTGATCTGAACAGCGAACGAATGTATGGAAAATAAAACAGACGATTTGTTAGATGGTAATCAGTTTGGCCTTAGGAAAGGCACAGGTACCAGAGAGACAGTGGTGATTTTTTTGCTCTTGTTAATGGAAGCAACACTGAAGAAAAAAATGTACTTTATACAATTTGCTAATCTACAAAAAAACAGTTCGACCATGTGAAGAGAAGAACGACATTCTAAGCCCACATAAAAATACATATAAGCTATAGGAAAAGTGTGGTGAAGTACAAGAACCCAGAGGAAATACGAGTAAGAATCAAATACCAGAGGGAAGTGCTTGGATTTAGAACCAAGTATGACAAAGATACAGTCTTTTCCATCTAGTTTTCAATCTGTGTATCGAAGCCTTGAAAGTGATTAAAAAAAAAAGTTCAGAAGGGGGTTAAAACTTAGGGTGAAACGGCATCACTGATAAAATTCGCTGATGATACTATTCTCGTCTGTGAAATTGAGGAAGAATTTTGTTGTTGTTGACTTCAGTCCAGTGGCTTGTTTGATGCAGCTCTCCATGCTACTCTATCCTGTGCAAGCTTCATCATCTTCGAGTAACTACTGCAACCTACATCTTTCTGAATATGTTCAGTGTATTCATCTCTTCGTCTCCCTCTACGATTTTTACCCTCCACGCTTCCCTCCAATACTAATTTGGTGATTCCTTGAAGCTTCAGAACGTGTCCTACCAACCGATGCCTTCTTCTAGTCAAGTTGTGCCACAAATCCCTCTTCTTCCCAATTCCGTTCAGTACCGAGGAAGAATTACAAAAACGTTTAAATCTACAGAAAGCAGAATATGGATGTAACTCATAGAAAGACACACGTGTTAAGGATCAGCAATTATTGCTACCGAAGATGAACTTTCTTATAAAAATGAAACGTCTTAAGATTCGTACAACTGTTTCAGCGAGCAAGTCTTGGGATTCATAGAACTGTTTCAGCGAGCAATATGTATTTCTTTAAATACAAGGTTGTTACAAATGATTGGATCGATGTCATAAATTTACTGTAACTACATTGTCTGACATATTATCACAAAACTCATCACTCATATATAATGTATTGTTGCAGCCGCACTTCATATTTCTACACGAGAGCCCAGCAGTGAGCAAGCGTATTGTAAATGATTGAACCGATTTCATAAATTCACTGTGCTTGAAATGCATTCACATCAGTCTACCGTAAGAGAGAAAAGACACTTTAGAACGAAGGTCAACGAAGATCCGCCAAGTGCCAACTCCATTCGGCGATGGTATGGGCAGCTTAGAGCTTCAGAGTGCCTCTGCAAGGGAAAATCAACGGGTTTTCCAGTATGTGAAAAATTGTTGACCGCATGCGGGCAAATTTCGCGTGTAGCGCACGGAAGTCAACGGACAGAGCAGCAGAAAGCTGAACATACCACAAGCGACACTTTGGGAGATTTTAATGCAACGTGTGAAGCTGAAGCACTACCGCTTGCCATGGCTACAAATCCTGACTCCCGATGACACAGTCAGACCCTCTGAATGTTCAGCGCAGTTGCAACAGCTTATAGAACAGGAAAGGTTTGGTGAGAAACTTCAGTGAGGAAGCAACATTTTTGGTGTATGGCACAGTTAACAGGCATAATGTGTGAATCTGCGGGCAGAGAATTCCCACACTACCGTGGAGCACATTCGAGATTCACCAAAAGTTAGCGTGTTGTGTGCATTATCACGATTTAACGTTTACAGTAGTTTCTTCTTCTGCGAAAAGACTTACAGGACAATATATGAAGATAGTAACTGCTCTCGAAAAAACAGATACCATTGATGACCGTGCAGCTTCACTAGAATAAATGATAATTAATTGAAACTCTCAGCTGCTCACAGGTGTTGTTGATATACCTCAATGGGGACAGTTGAAAATATGTACCCCGACCGGGACTCGAACCCGAGATTACGTATGTAGATTGTGGACAGTTGGGAATTTGGGTCTCACGGGAAGCGTGCATGGGATGCGTCCCTGTAGTCGCGCCATGCATCTGTGTCCTCGGTGGCTCAGATGGACAGAGCGTCTGCTATGTAAGCAGGAGAGCCCGAGTTCGAGTCCCGGGCGGGGCAAGTATTTTCAACTGTCCCCATTGAGGTATATCAACACCACCTGTCGGCAGCTAAGGGTTTCAATTAATTATCATTTACTTACAGGACACGTGTACTGTATCTGGACATGCTGGAAAACTGGCTCTTGTCACTACTGGAGACCGACTCGATGATCAGCAGAATGGTAGTCCACTCCACTTCCATAATGATGTTCGTGAATTTTTATTTAAAGAAGAAATTGAGAAAACAACGGAACGGTCTTGTTGGGGTTGATAATCAACTAATGGCATGGACTAAAAGCTCTCCCGACCTAACCCCATGCAATTTTTTTGTATGGCATTATGTGGAAGATTCGGTGTTTACGCTTCTTCTACCAACAAACCTATCAGAGCTGCGACCTCGCATCAACAGTGCTTTTGAAAAGATTGATATTGACATGCTGCGCCGAACGTGGAAATAACTTTCTTACAGACTTCATATATGGGGAGAATCAGTAGGGGGTTGGGTGGGGGGTGAAGGATTGGCGGGGGGGGGGGAGCGGAGGAGGAGGGGGCGGCACATATGGAGCACTTGTGTTTGTCAAAAACAACTTTTTGAGTCCCTCTCTCTCTCTCTCTCTCTCTCTCTCTCTCTCTCTCTCTCTCTCTCTCTGTGTGTGTGTGTGTGTGTGTGTGTGAACGGAAAGTCCACTAGTCCAATGGCAACAAATCAGAAAATCTGTGAAATGGCTTCAATCATTTGTAATACCCTCGTACGTGTTTTTTTTCTTTTTTTTGCGGAAATTTATACCAGAAGAATGTAACGCAACTGTAAAAGTGTACAGACCCGTGGATTATTTGTTGGGTGGTGTTAGCCTCTTCGTCTTCTTCTTCCTCTCCTGATTTCGTGAAAAAAGTAATTTTCACTTGTGGGTGTCAAAATTTTCTAGTGGTCGAGATCTATCGTTGTCGAAATACCGCACGAGAAAAATCAAATTCTGAAGTTTATTTCATGGTGAAGATTGGCAAGAAGATTCAGGAGCATTGTTTACTCACCACTACCCGTATGTCACCCGTCATAAGCAAAGCGCAAACTGCTGATGGTGAGTGGTACGTACCTGGAACACACAGAAAAATTCCATTACATTTATGAACTACAAGTCTCAAGCAAGTAAAAATGAGCAGATTTTTTTTGCCAAGTATTGTGTTGCTGAAGGAGACGCTTTCTAAAGTCGACTACAAACTATGAAAGTACGTAATGTTTGTTTAAACCTATCACGCCCCACACCTTTATCATCCCAGGGCCGCTACCTTTCCCACCATACTATTTCACTTTCATTCCCTTCACCACTTCCCCCAGCATTGTTGCTAGAGTAGCTGACGTTTATGACATCAGGGACAGAGGAGACTTTACTTTCAAAAAGGACAGCAAAAAGATAATTCAGTAGTTCTACATACATAAACACCACAGTAATCATGATCTGGCACGAGCAGTGAAGCATTTTAGGGACAGCTGCCTTGATAAATTACTTCACAAACATTTTTACAAGCCCAAGAAAATCTTTCTGCACTGAATCGAAATATGCTATCCACTCCCTTTCTCAGTACTTTATTTTTCTCAATAGGAAGGTTTTGTGCTTCAGTAACAGCAGAAATCAACGCTTACGGTATTTACTCATTTTTCCTTGCTACGGAGTTGACAGACGTCATTCGAGTTAGTTGCAGTCCTGCCACCATAATAACCACCAAGGTAGCTGACTACGTCACACACGTCATAGTGTATTCAGCTGCTCCTTCAGTTTTTCATCGTATCTGCAAACATGCGCCACAAGCCACCGTACGGTGCATGGCGGAGGATATCTTGTACCACTACCAGTTACTCGTTTTTTCACTCACAAATTTATCAAGGAAAAAACTGACTATATGCCTTTGTAAGAGCCTTAATTTCTCTAATCTTGTCTGGGTGGTCGTTACTATTTGATGACCGTTAGCTCTTTTATCACTCTGCTGAACTGGATTTTCGTATATAGTTCTCCCTCCCTCTCTCTCTCTCTCTCTCTCTTTCGAGCGTGCGTGTGTGTGTGTGTGTGTGTGTGTGTGTGTGTTCCCTTTAGCAAAATCAAAATCGAAAGAGCGAACAGGGAGAGACGCGGGAAATGACAGGAAAACTATGAATGAGCGTTCTAAAGTACTGGATATCGCTCTTACTCCTTAGTGCCTGGTCATCACGGAGAAGGGAGCTTCGCTGTCTATGAAGATGTTCTGCTGACTGACAAAGGAACAATCCATCTGTCACGACGAAAGTATGAAACAATAAATCTGAAATTTGAAGAAGAGTTTGTAGTGAAGGGAATTTACGAAGGACCTGAAAGCCAGGAGGTACCCTTTGAATGGGTGCAATTATTGCATGGCACGATTTCACTCCAGGATGAGCTTTGCAGTAGATGCCCGAGAATAGGGAATCAGCGATCATAAAGCGGATACAGGATCGGTGATTTCAGCCGTAAATAGAAATATTAAAAAGGTAGGAAGCTTTTTCTGTTTAGCATAAGTGACAAAAAGCAGATTTCAGAGTACTTGACGGCTCAACACAGCCGGCCGGAGTGCCCGAGGGGTTCTAGGCGCTACAGTCTAGAACCGCGCGAGCGCTACGGTCGCAGGTTCGAATCCTGCCTCGGGCATGGATGTGTGTGATGTTCTTAGGTTACTTATGTTTAAGTAGTTCTAAGTTCTAGGGGACTAATGACCTCAGAAGTTAAGTCGCATAGTGCTCAGACCCATTTGAACCATTTGAATCAACACAAAAGTTTTATCTCCAGTACACATGGTGTAGAGGATCAGTGGACAAAGTTCAAAACCGTCGTACAATATGCATTCGATGAGTATGTGCCAAGAAAGGTCGTAAGAGATGGAAAAGAGCCACCGTGATAGGACAACCGAGTTAAAAAACTGCTACGGAAGCAAAGGGAACTTCACAGCGAACATAAACATAGCCAAAAGCCTTGCAACAAACAAAAATTACACGAAGCGAAGTGTACTGTGAGGAGTGCTATGCGAGAGGCGTTCGACGAATTCGAAAGTAAAGTTCTATGTACTGACTTGGCAGAAAATCCTAAGAAATTATGGTCTTATGTCAAAGCGGAAGGTGGATCAAAACAAAATGTCCAGACACTCTGTGACCAAAATGGTACTGAAACAGAGGATGACAGACCAAAGGCCGAAATACTAAATGTCTTTTTCAAATGCTGTTTCACAGAGGAAGGCTACACTGTAGTTCTTTCTCTAGATTGTCGCACAGATGACAAAATGGTAGATATCGAAATAGATGACAAAGGGATAGAAAAACAAAATCGCTCAAAAGAGGAAAGGCCGCTGGACCTGATGGGATACCAGTTCGATTTTACACAGAGTACGCGAAGGAACTTGCTCCCCTTCTTGCAGCGGTGTACAGTAGGTTTCTAGAAGAGCATAGCGTTCCAAACGATTGGAAAAGGGCACAGGTCATCCCCGTTTTCAAGAAGGGACGTCGAACAGATGTGCAGAACTGTAGACCTACATCTCTAACGTCGATCAGTTGTAGAATTTTGGAACACGTATTATGTTCGAGTATAATGACTTTTCTGGAGACTAGAAATCTACTCTGTAGGAATAAGCATGGGTTTCGAAAAAGACGATCGTGTGAAACCCAGCTCGCGCTATTCGTCCACGAGACTCAGAGGCCCATAGACACGGGTTCCCAGGTAGATGCCGTGTTTCTTGACTTCCGCAAGGTGTTTGATACGGTTCCTCACAGTCGTTTAATGAACAGAGTAAGAGAATATGGACTATCAGACCAATTGTGTGATTGGATTGAAGAGTTGCTAGATAACAGAACGCAGCATGTCATTCTCAATGGAGAGAACTCTTCCTAAGTGAGAGTGATTTCAGGTGTGCCGCAGGAGAGCGTCATAGGACCGTTGTCATTCACAATATATATAAATGACCTTGTGGATAACATCGGAAGTTCACTGAAGCTTTTTGCGGATGGTGCTGTAGTATATTGAGAGGTTGTAACAATGGAAAATTGTACTGAAATACAGGAGGATCTGCAACGAACTGACACATGGAGCAGGGAATGGCAATTGAATCTCAACGTTGACAAGTGTAATGTGCTGTGAATACACAGAAAAAAAGACCCTTTATCATTTAGCTACAATACAGCAAGTCAGCAAATGGAAGCAGTTAATTCCATAAATTGTCTGGGAGTAGGCATTAGGAGTGATTTAGAATGGAATGGCCATATAAAATTAATCGTCGGTAAAGCAGATGCCAGACTGAGATTCATTGGAAGAATCCTAAGGAAATGCAGTTCGAAAACAAAGGAAGAAGGTTACAGTACACTTGTTCGCCCACTGCTTGAATACTGCTCACCGGTGTGGGATCCGTACCAGATAGGGTTGATAGAAGAGAGAGAGAAGATCCAACGGAGGAGAGCAGCGTGCTTCGTTACAGGATCATTTAGTAATCACGAAAGCGGTAAGCCGTCGGCACACGGACCGGGCATCCGAACGTTGAGCGTTGAGCGTGCCCAGTTTCTGACGTCATAGCGTGGAATAGCACCTTCTGGAGTCTTTCCGAACGTGCAGAGCAATTTCTGGCATGTCAGATATTCTGAGCGTGCGTCTGAGCGTTGACCAATGAGATGGCACAACGCCACCTACGTCACGCGCACGCCGTCTCCCTTCAGTACAGAGTTGTGAGGCGCCATATTGGCGTTGATTTCAAGCCTATACGCATATATGCCGTTTCTGAGCACCAGCAAATTGAGAATCACTGGAAAACCCGTTGTTAGTTGTGTGATTCGTTCCAATAAAATAATGAGAAACATCATACTCGTGGCAAAAGAATTATTGTAACTTGCGTGTTCTGAGAGTAGGCTATTTGAAGGCAGCGACACACTGAAGATCCACCCAAAACGCATTGTTCTTCGTACAATTTGTTATAATTAAATTTCAATTAATAACATAATTATCTTAGATTAGCAAGCGGTAACACAATATTTTTAAAAATTAGGAGCCTGGTTTTGGTTTAGCAGAATGAGTAGCGTCTCTATCCACTATTCAGTCTTTGTCGGGGCGGTGGTTCGCGTCTTAACACCCCCAATTTTTTTTCCTAACATTCGCGTTTTTATTTACTTCTGATACTTTATTATTAGTTTAATATAAGTATACGCTATAATATTTGATGTTATATAAATATAAGTTCACCTTTTTTTGAGGGATGACTTTGTTCGATTGGCTTAATTACAGGACAGCTTGCGCTACTTGTATAAAGATATTTTGCTCCTTTCTCTTTTACGCTTCGTAATTCACATGTTGCAAAGATTCTGCTACGGGGTAGGAATTGTGATCAAGTAAGACTGACCTTGAGGTTTTACTAAAATGTGGGAATGATGAAATAATGTTTATCTTATGCGGAAAAGTATTCCAAATTTGTCCCGCACTGTTCGTAATGGAACTTTTAAAGCCTGTGTCCTTACTGATTGGACATGGTACTTTCCTTTTCGTGGACGATGGAGGAAATGTGTGTTTTAATAGAGCTAACGTGGGAATTTTAGGCGCGCCCGTTGAGTAAACAGTGTGATTTACGAACTAGAAACACCCCTCAACTGCCGCTGGAGTGCGTTCGATCGCGTATACCACGTTGGGGCCCACGTACCGTACGCAAAAGCCGCATCGTTCCTGAGCGTTCAGCAGCACGTTGAACTTGGCACGCTCAACGTTAACGTTCGACAGCACGGTCCGTGTGCCGACGGCTTTACGGAGATGATAGATAAACTCCAGTGGAAGACTCTGCAATGAGAGACGCTCAGTAGCTCGGTGCGAGCTTTTGTTGAAGTTTCGAAAACATACCTTCACCGCGAAGAGACCATGAGGATGATAAAATGAGAGAGATTAGAGCCCACACAGAGGCATACCGACAATCTTTCTTCCCACGAACAATACGAGACTGGAATAGAAGCGAGAACCGATAGAGGTACTCAAGGTACCCTCCACCACACACCGCCATGTGGCTTGCGGAGTATCGATGTAGATGCAGATGCAGATGTAGACTTCCGTCAGAGGTGGAAGGTAGCACGACCAGCGAGTACCAGTAATTCAGCCACCGAGTAACGCGGCGCACTGCTCAGTACATTACGCTCGCATTCGGGACAGGCCATCCACTAGGTTTTCTGCTATTTCCCTAAATCGGTTAAGGCAAATGCCGTAGTAGTTCCTTTGGAAGGGCACAGCCGATTTCCCTCCGCATCCTTCCCTAATCTGAGCCGTTGTCCACCTCCAATGACGCCTATGTCGACGGGACGTTAATCTCCTTTTTTCCTTCTTTCTCCATCTACAGCGCTTCAAAGCGACCAGTGTCCTAATATTTTACCCGAAGAACCATAAAGTTCTATAATGCGGATGTGGACAGAAAGCATAACATTTACGATAAAGGAAAAGTCAGCCGGCGCAACATCGACGCGTTGTGGCGGTGTGTTTGGTAACGAGCAGAGGGCAGCCGCCAACACAAGGGCGGGCCACATTTTTGCTGCTTTTCTTATCAGGCGGCGGGCGAGTCCCACGCGAATAAATTACCGCGGTCGCGTAAAGAAGCGAGTAAATAGGCGCGCCGGACGTGAGCTGAGGCGAGGTGAGGGCGGGAATCTATAAGCGGCGAATAAATTTGGCCGGCCCCTGCCTGCCGATAAATAAACGGATTGCTGCCTAGATACCGGCCTGTTTATGACGTCACGGGCGGCGTAGGCGCCACGCAGCGCGTCGCAAAAGGCGACCGGGTCCCGATAACGCAATGCGTGCAGCTCACACAACTTAACGCTGCGTACACCTCACGTCACTAGCTGGTCCGCGGCTTGCTTTCTATTTAATTTTATTGGCTTTTGCCTACGGGCCAAACGACCATTTCTTAGAGCACGGGGGACGGTGGGAGGGGGAGAGGAGGGGAGAGGGGGGGCAACCGACGGCACGCGGGGAGATAGAGAGGAGGAGGGGGAGAGGGGGTGGAGAGAGAGAGAGAGAGAGAGAGAGAGAGAGAGAGAGAGAGAAGGAGGGGGAGAGGGGGTGGAGAGAGAGAGAGAGAGAGAGAGAGAGAGAGAGAGAGAGACTCCTATCATCTGTTGCGTGAACAGTAGGTTGTGCAGTCGGTGCAATACGCATAATATTTATGAAGTTTTATTATTAAATTATTCCTATTTCGATTACAGCACGCTGTTTCCCACGCAGCATCACATGAGAGCTTGCCGGAAACCAACGCCTTTCGAATTTTTTATTCTTTTCCCAATATCGGCTGAGGTATTACACGTCGTATTACTCGGTCGATTTTCCTGTGTCGCTGACGCAATTTGCAAGCTCCCAATTGTCGCGTGATGGTGTCGACGGTGTTTGATCAAGTTTCCAACAGCAGAAAACGTTCGCCAACACGGACTGTGCCAGATCACACGAGGGCACTTTGACATTTGTGACTATCCCACTCCTTGGGTTCGTTGTCACCGATCAACCTCCACACAGTCCCGACTTGGCTCCATCCGATTTTTATCTGTTACCAAAACTTAAAGAACACACTGAAGGAATTCACTTTGATAGTAACGAAGCGGTGCAAGCAGAGGTGAGATCGTGGCTCTGCCAACAAAGTCAAACATTCTACACTGACGGTGTCGGGAAACTGGTCTCTCTTTGGGAGAAATGTTTTCGTCGCCAGGGTGACTATGTTGAGGAAAAGACATGTAAAAACAGGGAATAAAGAAGTAAAATATTAATAAATTTTGTTTTATTTAAAAAACTTTAAGAACTGTCACATAAAAAATTTTGAGGCATTACTTTTCAGCAAGCCGCCGTATTAAAATACACTCCTGGAAATTGAAATAAGAACACCGTGAATTCATTGTCCCAGGAAGGGGAAACTTTATTGACACATTCCTGGGGTCAGATACATCACATGATCACACTGACAGAACCACAGGCACATAGACACAGGCAACAGAGCATGCACAATGTCGGCACTAGTACAGTGTATATCCACCTTTCGCAGCAATGCAGGCTGCTATTCTCCCATGAAGACGATCGTAGAGATGCTGGATGTAGTCCTGTGGAACGGCTTGCCATGCCATTTCCACCTGGCGCCTCAGTTGGACCAGCGTTCGCGCTGGACGTGCAGACCGCGTGAGACGACGCTTCATCCAGTCCCAAACATGCTCAATGGGGGACAGATCCGGAGATCTTGCTGGCCAGGGTAGTTGACTTACACCTTCTAGAGCACGTTGGGTGGCACGGGATACATGCGGACGTGCATTGTCCTGTTGGAACAGCAAGTTCCCTTGCCGGTCTAGGAATGGTAGAACGATGGGTTCGATGACGGTTTGGATGTACCGTGCACTATTCAGTGTCCCCTCGACGATCACCAGTGGTGTACGGCCAGTGTAGGAGATCGCTCCCCACACCATGATGCCGGGTGTTGGCCCTGTGTGCCTCGGTCGTATGCAGTCCTGATTGTGGCGCTCACCTGCACGGCGCCAAACACGCATACGACCATCATTGGCACCAAGGCAGAAGCGACTCTCATCGCTGAAGACGACACGTCCCTCCATTCACGCCTGTCGCGACACCACTGGAGGCGGGCTGCACGATGTTGGGGCGTGAGCGGAAGACGGCCTAACGGTGTGCGAGACCGTAGCCCAGCTTCATGGAGACGGTTGCGAATGGTCCTCGCCGATACCCCAGGAGCAACAGTGTCCCTAATTTGCTGGGAGGTGGCGGTGCGGTCCCCTACGGCACTGCGTAGGATCCTACGGTCTTGGCGTGCATCCGTGCGTCGCTGCGGTCCGGTCCCAGGTCGACGGGCACGTGCACCTTCCGCCGACCACTGGCGACAACATCGCTGTACTGTGGAGACCTCACGCCCCACGTGTTGAGCAATTCGGCGGTACGTCCACCCGGCCTCCCGCATGCCCACTATACGCCCTCGCTCAAAGTCCGTCAACTGCACATACGGTTCACGTCCACGCTGTCGCGGCATGCTACCAGTGTTAAAGACTGCGATGGAGCTCCGTATGCCACGGCAAACTGGCTGACACTGACGGCGGCGGTGCACAAATGCTGCGCAGCTAGCGCCATTCGACGGCCAACACCGCGGTTCCTGGTGTGTCCGCTGTGCCGTGCGTGTGATCATTGCTTGTACAGCCCTCTCGCAGTGTCCGGAGCAAGTATGGTGGGTCTGACACACCGGTGTCACTGTGTTCCTTTTTCCATTTCCAGGAGTGTAATACAGAACCCAAGCACAGATTCGAGCTGCAGAAGAGATTACGAAGGAAACGACCACAATCACAGGTGCATTGTGTGTATAATCGATGAGCTCGTAAATCTGACTGTGAAATTTACGCCACGAAACTAATTAATTTTGTTGTTTCACACTGTCATGGAAAAGGACCGCTGGAAGAGAAGATCCGCATAATTTACAGATTTTTGGAAATCTGCTTAGTAATACAGTCCCAATACAGCATCTTTGTTGAAACAGGACCAGTTGCGATCCACAAAAGGAGACCTCTCTGTCGCAGGGTTGCTGGATAGTCGTCAGTGCAGAATGACCTGTCTAAAAGCCAGGAAGTCTCCCCTACCACTTCAGCTGAAACTCTGCAGGACGGTCAGCACTGCCTTCCTGGTCAAGAAGGCCCTCACAGTCATTCCATACTGTGCCCACCGGGGCAGTATAACCAAGACCCACACATTGACAAACCCCATTGTGCAGCAATATCTAGTCATGGCCATCTCAGTTGCTACACGTGCTGGACTTCGTTAACTTTATGTCAGACGCACAGAGTTGTCGGTACGTTTGTGATCATCAGTTGGTTCAACCATCCATTTTTCCATTTTAGGTCGGAGTTCTCTCATGAAACGATCGTACCCTATCTTTTCCATTTATTAATCTCGTCACGACCGGTGTCAAAGCAACGCCATAAATATTTCCAGCGCTTCACAAGCCTGAAACATATACAGATTAATAGGTTTACGAGTTGTTCCCTTGGAAGAAGCATCCCTACGAAATCAGCTGGCTTGGGTACACGAGGGGAGCCAATGCAGGAGTTTCTCTGAAGACAACAACCGGCCGGCCGATGTGGCCGAGCGGTTCTAGGCGCTACAGTCTGGAACCGTGCGACCGCTACGGTCGCAGGTTCGAATCCTGCCTCGGGCAGGACTGCTGGGTTTTCAGTTCACAGCCTATACCTTTCTTGCACTTCCTCTCCAGCTCTCCTGCGCGAATAGACAAACTGACTGCACTGAGATGACTTATGAAGGAAGGGAGTTCACGAACACAGACGACCTACCTTTCCTCGCGTTTCTATCCCATCGCATCCCTCGTTTCTATCCCCTCGCAACTTCATCCTGTTACGCCCCCGCAACACAATTTATCCCTTAATAAAGCTCTACCCCACTTAGACTTGGTGCACACATTTATCATTCGTTAAAGACAAACATTATTCGTTAAAGATAAACATTAATTTCATACACCCAAAACAATCTTTTTACTAACCTGCGATTTTTCTATCCTCTGAACTGCGGAAGCTGTTAGTCCTAGAGAAAAAAATGAATAGGGCCTTTCCTTGTAGAAAATCAAATGTACCGTATTTTATTTTTCTGCTCGGAAACATTTTCGATGGAAAACGTGGTTTTCGAATTATTGGAGAAAACCATGAAAAAGTGACCTTTATACTCTCGCACCCCCTAACGCTCACATCACAACGGCCAGGATTTTTGAAATGTTGTTCAGGACACTCCCGCTTGGCACTGTACAAAAATTGTTACTACTCTAATTTTTGCGCAGTCTCCTCCTGCTTTCGCCGCCGAGTGCACATATCACTGAGGTCACACTTTGGGCTGCAACCCACGTTGCAGTTCGCAAGTATACCTCCCACGCCTAGCAATTCTCTGGTACAATTGTTTCTCGTATTTCTATGACGCTCAATGCTTGTGCATTGAAAGTCATTAAGCGTACACAGCATGTTTGACTGTTACGTGTACAAATGAAAGAGGTACGTTGTGGACAATGAGACGAGCAAAAACTGCTGGTAAACAATGTTTCGTAAACCAATGTTTTCCCCGATACGCTGTATGTACGAGTGCAGTCATGCCAATGTTACAGCACTGTTAATGTCAGAGGCGATGCTTGGATACTTATTTAGAGTAGATATTTAAAAGCTTTGGTGCATTCCAGCTCTGTTTACAGTGTCGACGGACTCTGGGAATGCCTTTGGATAGTTGTTACTGCATACGGAACTCGCTGGGATTATTGAACGTGTAAAGCCATCGATGTGGGGGCGTGCTGCGGCCTGCCTTCACATTAACGATGGGTACGTTCAACACTTGTTGTCATGTCCTTGACGTCAAGTGCATATCTGGATTGTCGGGAACTCTGTTCATGTCATCAGTCGTTGTAGTCGTATTGGGGAAATCAAGTGGCCGGCCGCAGTGGTCTAGCGGTTCTGGCGCTGCAGTCCGGAACCGCGGGACTACTACGGTCGCAGGTTCGAATCCTGCCTCGGGCATGGGTGTGTGTGATGTCCTTAGGTTAGTTAGGTTTAAGTAGTTCTAAGTTCTAGGGGACTTATGACCTAAGATGTTGAGTCCCATAGTGCTCAGAGCCATTTGAACCATTTTGAAATCAAGTGTTTTCCTGACCTCTGTTTACTAGCATTATTTGCTTATTTCATTTCCCTCCACTCACCCCTTTTGTTTGCTCCTACAATAATCACCCTGAATGCAGTTTTTAACAGGATTACTGAGTTCATAAACTCTTTTGCATGACAAGCCGAAACAACAAAATGGCTCTGAGCACTATGCGACTAAACTTCTGAGGTCATCCGTCGCCTAGAACGTAGAACTAATTAAACCTAACTAACCTAAGGACATCACACACATCCATGCCCGAGGCAGGTTTCGAACCTGCGACCGTAGCGGTCGCTCGGCTCCAGACTGTAGCGCCTAGAACCGCACGGCCACTCCGGCCGGCCCGAAACAACAGATTGTGTGTTAGTGTCCTCGCCAACTCTGCACCTCTGGAATCGACCTACAGTCACCAACTGCTGTCCAGTCCTGCAAGTAGTAATGCACAGATGACTTTTAATATAGAGAATTTCACTTTCGATTACGATTAATGTGAGGAGTTGCTCTTTTATGGTCAGGTTCTCATTGGAAAATTTGTGGTAAGTTGCTATGGGACCAAACTGCTGAGTTCGTCGGTCCCTAGGATTACACACTACTTAATCTAACTTAAACTAACTTGCGCTACGGACAATACACACACACCCATGCCCGAGGGAGGACTCAGACCACCGACGGAGGGAGCCGCGCGAACCGTAGCGGCTACCCCGCGCGGCAGCGTTCTCATTCAAAATGGTCGAAAATTCGATATTTTATTGCAGTTTTTTCAGAGGTATATGTACTTAGAATGTGTTGAACCCGCCAGGTTAGCCGAGAGCGCTAATGCGCTGCTTCCTGGACTCGGGTAGGCGCGCCGGACCGAGATCGATTCCGCCCGGCGGCTTAACGACGGAGGCCGGTGTGCCGGCCAGCCTGGATGTGGTTTTTAGGCAGTTTTCCACATCCCACTAGGTGAATACCGGGCTGGTCCCCACGTCCCGCCTCAGTTACACGGCTCGCAGACATCTGAACACATTCACACTATTCCATGCATTACACTAGACACAGACAGCTGGGGGTACACTAATTCCGCCCCAGGGGGTATGGGGCGGCGGCAGGCATGGCATCCGGCCACCCTTTAAATTAACCTTGCCAGATCCGATTAACCATGCCGACCCTGCATCATTGCGGGAACCAGACACACGCAAAAGAAAGAAACAAAGAATGTACTTAGAATGTGTTACAAAAGTCTCTACAGCCCATTGTTCGAAACTGTGTCACGGCCGCCGTGGGATGCTCTCAGTTGAGCACGCCGTGACGCTCGTTCAAACTGTGATTTATGCTGCAGTATGAATGTGACGCTCGTTCAAACTGTGATTTATGCTGCAGTATGAATGCAATCATATTTGCCGAAAAAGTTGACGAACAACGTTTGCAGGCTGCCGTATGCACATTTACAGTTCAGCAAAATCGACTTTTCTCGCCCAGAAGAACGAGCAAATTGCTCTCCAGGAACAATTCGAGTTAGAGGAAGGGTTAATATTCGGTTCTGGAATTGCAGACTAAACGTAAGTAACGAAAAAACTTTTATTTTTTGGCTCAAATTTTGGTCAAAGTTCGCCAAAACAATTTCTGGTCCGCCATTCTGAAGAAGCCATTTTTAATTATTAAAAATCTAACTTCATATTTGTGTTCAGCGACATAAAAAACATATAATTACATGTAGTTACCTGCGTGCAACACGAAATACGAACAGTCCAAACTATTAACTGCTACCTCTGACATGTGAAAGTTCAAATGGTTCAAATGGCTCTGAGCACTATGGGACTCAACATCTTAGGTCATAAGTCCCTTAGAACTTAGATAGAACTTAGAACTACTTAAACCTAACTAACCTAAGGACATCACACACACCCATGCCCGAGGCAGGATTCGAACCTGCGACCGTAGCAGTCCTGCGGTTCCGGACTGCAGCGCCAGAACCGCTAGACCACCGCGGCCGGCACATGTGAAACGTAAACGCTTTTCTTCGGAGCTTATATCTATAATATACGAAATTTGTTAACATTAACTACTTTTTGTAAACCCATAAAGAGTGAAAAAGAAAACAAAAATCGAACTCAAGTTCGAGTTTGCACCATATTGTTAAATTGAAGGTTATTTCATCGTGGTTAGGTACAAGCTCCCATAAATTTAATATTATCGACTGATGTTATCCATTTCTGATTTCACATAACTCCTGCGGGGCTACACTGCAAGCAGTCTGCGTACTTCAAACTGGCGAGCCCTTGATCAAACCGTAATTACGAGCGACATTTTTAATGAAAATCTAAAATAAAGTTCAAAGAATGATCAATCATAAGCCCCAAACAGATCCTTTGTACGTCTTTTCACTGTCTCAAAAAAAATTCAAATTTTGTCTATTGTTTGCTCATTTGAGTGAGAACCTGACCGTAAAGGAATCGTCGAGTAACATCAAATATTTTAATTAAGCATACGGGCACAGTCGTTGCAGGAGCAAACTAAATGCTGTAACCTACCGGGGGTGGACAAAGACATGTAAACACCAAAAGCACAACACACTACCATGACCAATACGGTGTAGAACATCCGATGGCATTCAAGACAGTTTCCAGTCGGCTCGGAATGGATAAATGCAGGTCCTACACGATTTCCGAGAGAAACTTATACCAACCTTCTTGCAAAATAGTGGCATGTTCAGGTAACATTAATGGAACTGGGCAGGGGTCACGCACCCTTCTCTCCAAAGCAGACTACAAAGGCACAATAATACTAAGATCCAGTGGCTGTGATGGCCAGAGAGACGCGACAATTGACCCTCGTTCCCACAAGCCCAGTCCTGGACAAAGTGAGCTGTGTGAACAGGGATCCCGTCATCTTGGGTCACAGCATCACCATTGGGGAACAAACACTGCCACATGAGATGGACGTGATCACCCAAAATTGTCATATAATCGTTGGCAGTAATGCGATACTGCAGAGTACCCACGGGGCCTAAGGACAGCCCAAATCATCACTAAACCCGCACCACGCTTTCCCCTTGGCGCGTAAACTCAGTCAGAAGTTGGAAACAGTGTGAACCAAGACTCATCCGACCAAATGACATTCTTCTACACTCCTGTAAATTGAAATAAGAACACCGTAAATTCATTGTCCCAGGAAGGGGAAACTTTATTGACACATTCCTGGGGTCAGATACATCACATGATCACACTGACAGAACCACAGGCACATAGACACAGGCAACAGAGCATGCACAATGTCGGCACTAGTACAGTGTATATCCACCTTTCGCAGCAATGCAGGCTGCTATTCTCCCATGGAGACGATCGTAGAGATGCTGGATGTAGTCCTGTGGAATGGCTTGCCATGCCATTTCCACCTGGCGCCTCAGTTGGACCATCGTTCGTGCTGGACGTGCAGACTGCGTGAGACGACGCTTCATCCAGTCCCAAACATGCTCAATGGGGGACAGATCCGGAGATCATGCTGGCCAGGATAGTTGACTTACACCTTCTAGAGCACGTTGGGTGGCACGGGATACATGCGGACGTGCATTGTTCTGTTGGAACAGCAAGTTCCCTTGCCGGTCTAGGAATGGTAGAACGATGGGTTCGATGACGGTTTGGAAGTACCGTGCACTATTCAGCGTCCCCTCGACGATCACCAGTGGTGTACGGCCAGTGTAGGAGATCGCTCCCCGCACCATGATGCCGGGTGTTGGCCCTGTGTGCCTCGGTCGTATGCAGTCCTGATTGTGGCGCTCACCTGCACGGCGCCAAACACGCATACGACCATCACTGGCACCAAGGCAGAAGCGACTCTCATCGCTGAAGACGACACGTCTCCATTCGTCCCTCCATTCACGCCTGTCGCGACACCACTGGAGGCGGGCTGCACGATGTTGGGGCGTGAGCGGAAGACGGCCTAACGGTGTGCGGGACCGTAGCCCAGCTTCATGGAGACGGTTGCGAATGGTCCTCTCCGATACCCCAGGAGCAACAGTGTCCCTAATTTGCTGGGAAGTGGCGGTGCGGTCCCCTACGGCACTGCGTAGGATCCTACGGTCTTGGCGTGCATCCGTGCGTCGCTGCGGTCCGGTCCCAGGTCGACGGGCACGTGCACCTTCCGCCGACCACTGGCGACAACATCGATGTACTGTGGAGACCTCACGCCCCACGTGTTGAGCAATTCGGCGGTACGTCCACCTGGCCTCCCGCATGCCCACTATACGCCCTCGCTCAAAGTCCGTCAACTGCACATACGGTTCACGTCCACGCTGTCGCGGCATGCTACCAGTGTTAAAGACTGCGATGGAGCTCCGTATGCCACGGCAAACTGGCTGACACTGACGGCGACGGTGCACAAATGCTGCGCAGCTAGCGCCATTCGACGGCCAACACCGCGGTTCCTGGCGTGTCCGCTGTGCCGTGCGTGTGATCATTGCTTGTACAGCCCTCTCGCAGTGTCCGGAGCAAGTATGGTGGGTCTGACACACCGGTGTCAATGTGTTCTTTTTTCCATTTCCAGGAGTGTATTATACCATGCCCGAGGCAGGAGACGAACCTGCGACCGTAGCGGTCGCGCGGTTCCAGACTGAAGCGCCTAGAACCGCTCGGCCACCCTGGCCAGCTTGGAACAACAGCTCACCCTACAAATCCCTGCTTGTGGAGCTCACTTCGTGTTGTTTTTGTGCTGAGGGTTTTCGTGAGGGAGGCATTCAGTTCTGCAGTGACTTTTCCAGCTGTCATCCCCTTTATTTTTAGGCACAATTATCTTCAATGGCTGTCCGCCGTGATCATTGACGTCCGCGTTGTGACTTAGCGGATGATGTTTTTCTGCTTTCCCTGTGTGAGATATAAACCTTCGATACCGTTCCCTTCGAAACACAAAGCCTTCAGCTGCCTTAGTTGCTGCAGCACCCAGCGTAGGAGCACCAACAATTAGCCCAAGTTCGAAATCACTTAGCTTCGATATAATGCAGTCACAGTTATGCAGAACACTGTTCTGGCCACGACTGAGGTTTCCGACGCACTGAGGTCACTGCACAGGTGCTGTTCATGGTCAAATACAACAGCACAATCTGCAGGCATGGCTAGCATCTACACTGGGGTTCAAGCACGCATTAATCACGTTATTTCCACATTTTTGGCCAACCTATGTATATGCACTTTAGCAATGGGCTGTGCTATTTGCCTTATCTAGCGGTGTAACTACAATATCGTGGTGCAGGAATTTCAATGTTTACGAGGGCTACAGACATGTACCTGCAAACAAACAAACAAAATTAATTACGTAACTTTCAAAACTATACGACTGTCCGTTCTCATCTGTACTACTTGAGTTCACGTATCGCTTCCATGTGGCGTAAGAGCTAAGCAAGTACTGGCTCTCTTTGTTTTCATTACATTATACGCACCAGACGAATTCTGCACGTACTACTCGCAATTAAGACGCGTGTACGCAATTAGCTTTTTCTGCTGTGTATGTATATCGGCAACGTCGTCGATTTGCGGGGAGTAACGGAATTAACCCGAAGCGGCCACAAAAGCCATCGGCGCCTAATTCGCTTCACCATTAACGCGGGAAATGGTTCGGACGGCCGACCACAGGCTTAGCCCGTCCGCTCGTATTGTTCCCGAGTGACAAGGAGACTGATTCCTGCGACTATCAGCACAGAGACCTCCGAACGAAGCGGCGCGGTCGTACAGTGCCCCGTTTTTGCCTCCCACAGCCCGACACGAAGCGCAAGTGTCCCAGTAATGACCGCAGCAGTCCCCCCGTGTCCATTACAGTGGTAAAAAAAAAAAGCCGCCGCAGTCTTATTTATGCCGCTCACCAGTGTGGTAGGCGTCGCACGTGCCCGCGTGTCCTGTGGTCTGCTATCAGGGGGAAAAGGGAGGGGATGCCTGGCGTTAGGGGAGGCGGCAGCGGAATTATGATTGGGTCGCGGCTGAGACCCTTTCGCCGCGAAGCGCCAGATAACAAAACACAGCGCCCCGTAATGACGGACTCGATTAACTGCGGAGGCGGTTGGCAGGCCTGTCGGAACACTTGCGGGGGAAAAACCGCCGCTTCGCGCGACCTGGTGGACAGCGAAAACTGTGCCTTAGCGACGAAAGAAAGAATCGTTGCTACGCAGCCAGTGGCTAACTTCTGTAAGCCTTTCCTACCACTCCCGACACACCATTTGTGTTTTGTTTTATCATCATCGGTACTTAGCCCTTTAACTCGTTTACTGAGATCAAGACGACTTTAAAATGAACTAAAAGTTACACATTTCAATATGTTTATTTTGCTATCATACGATTCGAAATGTGGAAAAGGGAAGGGAACACAGACCAAAATCGATTTGCTTTCAACAGTAATGCGATCCTATTTCAATGTTTTATTGATAATCAATGCAAAACCAAACAAACATTTAATAGACTCATTAAAATTTACACTGCGTTGGTCTACTTGGCAAGGCGAAAGCGTCTGCACATAGTAGCCGAAAACATCCTGTGTGTCTTATGGAACTGTTGCTCAACGGAGTCCAGTCTGAATTACCTCCGACCATATCTCGAGCACCTTCCCATTTTAGTGCTACCCAGTCCACTTCATACTTCTTCCTTTTCTATTGTGCTCTTCCTCTCCCATTTTCTTTTTGTCCTTACTCATTTCTTTCGCCTGTCCATAACCCTCCCCCCTCCCCCCGCTCCTGGCTGCAATGCCATAGTTACCGCTTTTGTAGCA
Organism: Schistocerca cancellata; assembly: GCF_023864275.1. NCBI lineage: Eukaryota > Metazoa > Arthropoda > Insecta > Orthoptera > Acrididae > Schistocerca > Schistocerca cancellata. Next base: position 200,400,398 of record NC_064634.1, read on the forward strand.
CATAGATATTTTTGTAAAAATTTAATTGCTATATTTTCCTTGTTCTCAACGCTGGAAATAATCTAAAGCTTGAACTTTGCCGGCTAAGTCAATGAAACCCACAATACCATTTCTCAGAGAGAGATACTTAGTTTTGTACAATATTTCGTGATGATTTTATTTATCATCAGGAATAGGTTCAGAAGAACGTTAGACTCTCGATGATTGGAAGTTCAAGTGCATCTTGACACACTCACTTCCCCGGGTTCCCGGGTTCGATTCCCGGCGGGGTCAGGGATTTTCTCTGCCTCGTGATGACTGGGTGTTGTGTGCTGTCCTTAGGTTAGTTAGGTTTAAGTAGTTCTAAGTTCTAGGGGACTGATGACCATAGATGTTAAGTCCCATAGTGCTCAGAGCCACTCACTTCGAGTAAATATCTAGGCGCGATCTTGCAAAGCGATATGAAATGGAATGAGCATGTCAAGTTGGTAGATGGGACTTCGTCTTATGGGGAGAATTTTGAGAAAGTGTACGAGACGGCGTATAGAAGGCTAGTGCGGCCCATTCTTGAGTAATATTCGAGTATTTGGGACCCCCGCCAGGTCGGATCGCAGGAAGATATCTACATCTACATCATAATCCGCAAGCCACCTAACGGTGCATGGCGGAGGGTACTTTCGGTACCACTATCTGATCCCTCGAACCCTGTTCCACTTGCGAATAGTGCGAGGGAAGAATTATTGTCGGTAAGCCTCTCAAATGGCTCTGAGCACTATGGGACTTAAAATCTGAGGTCATTAGTCACCTAGAACTTACAACTACTTAAACCTAACTAACCTAAGGACATCACACACATCCATCCCCGAGGCAGGATTCGAACCTGCGACTGTAGCAGTCGCACGGTTCCGGACTGAAGTGCCTAGAACCGCTCGGCCACAGCGGCCGGCTTCGGTAAGCCTCTGTGGGAACAATGATTAACGGAAAGCCTCTGTATTGGCTTTAATTTCTCCAATTTTCTCCTCGTGGTCAATAAGCGAGATGTATGTGGGGAGAAGTAATATGTTGTCCGACTCCTCCTGAAAATTCAGTTTCAATAGTGACTCTCTCCGGGATGCAAAACGCCTCTCTTGTAACGTCTGCCAGTGGAGTTTGTTTAGCATCTCCGCAACGCTCTCTCGCCAGCTAAAGGATCCCATGACGAAACGCGCCGCTCTTCGTTGGATCTTCTCTATCTCCTCTATCACTCCTACCTGATAGGGATCCCAGATAGATGAACAATTCTCAAGAATCGGGCGAACAAGTGTCTCATATGCCACTTCTTTCGTGGATGAGTTACATTTCCTTGAGATTATTCCGATGAATCTGAGTCTGGTGTCTGCTTTTCCCACTATCTGTTTTATATGGTCATTCAACTTAAGGTCGCTCTGGATGGTTACGCCTAGATATTTTAAGGCAGACTCTTTCTCCAGCTGTTTGTCATCAACAGCGTAGCAGTACAATAGTGGATTTCTTTTCCTATGTATGCGCAAGATGTTAGATTTATTTACGTTCAGGGTCAACTGCCAGAGTCTGCACCACTCAGCAATTCTCTGCAGGTCGCTCTACAAATTCTTACTATCTTCCGGCGTTGCTACTTGGGTATAGGCGACTGCATCATCTGCGAATAGCCGTAAAGAGCATCTGACGCTTTCAATTAGATCATTTACATATATTGTGAACAGCAACGTCCTATCACACTTCCCTGTGGTACTCCGGATATTACCTTTACATCTGTCGATTTTGTTCCTGTTGAGTTCTATCTGCAAGAAAGTCTTGAATCCAATCGCAAGTCTGCTCCGATACTTCGTAAGCTGGTTTTTTTTTTTCACTAAACGGCAATGAGGAACGGTGTAAAATGCCATACTGAAATCAAGGAACACGGCATCAACCTGAGCGCCGTTGTCTACTGCGATGTGGATCTCGTGCAGGAATAGAGCGAGATGAGTTTCGCAGGATCTCTGCTTGCGGAATCCATGTTGATTTCTATAGAGATGTTCTTTTTCAAAAACATTATAATGCTTGAGCATAAAAGTAATGAAGTAATTCAGAGGCGGGCTGTTAGATCTGTTACCAGCAGATTCAACCAGCATGTAGGTATTACAGAAATACTTCGTGAAGTCAAATTTGTATCCCTAGAGGGAAGACGACGTCCGCAAGGGACGCGTAATTTTAGAGGACCGACATTTGAGGCCGACTGTAGAACTATTCTACTGCCGCTAACGTATATTTCGCGTAAGGACCATGAGAGAACATGCGAGAAATTACGGCTCGCGCGTAGGCGTTTAGACAATCGTTTTTCTCTTGCTCTATTTACAAGACGAATAGGAAAGGAAACGACTTGTAGTGGTACAAGGGACCCTCCGCACAGTTGTACTTCACGGATATTCTGCGTTGTCATGTTACCTCTCATGCCACAGAATCGTTGTGCCATTTTTCAACAGGACAATGCTCGTCCGTACAAGGCGTGGTGTCTGCGTCGCCAGAGAGATTCCCACACCTGTCCCCCATAGAACAAGCGTGGGACCAGATTGGACTTCAACTCTGTCCCAGTGCCAATATCCGGGATATCGAGGACAGTTTACAACAGTTGTAGGCCAGCTTGGGCAACGGCCTTGCCGCAGTGGCTACACCGGTTCCCGTGAGATCACCGAAGTTAAGCGCTGTCGGGCGTGGTCGGCACTTGGATGGGTGACCATCCGGGCCGCCATGCGCTGTTGCCATTTTTCGGGGTGCACTCAGCCTCGTGATGCAAATTGAGGAGCTACTCGACCGAATAGTAGCGGCGTCGGTCAAGAATACCATCTTACGACCGGGAGAAAGGTGTGCTCACCCCACGCCCCTCCTATCCGCATCCTCCACCGAGGATGACACGGCGGTCGGATGGTACCGGTAGGCCACTCGTGGCCTGAAGACGGAGTGCTTTTTGTACGCCAGCTTACCTTAGAAGAGGATACAACGGCATTATGACACCCTTCAAAACTGAATCAGTGCCCCGTACAGAGAGGGGCAGGCGGGGTGGGGGTTAAAAAGTAGACTCATACTACTCTGTCTTCCTCGACTCGATGTTGTGATCACAGAAGTAACGTCACATACATTCTCAATCCGTCACGATTCATTTCGTTTCCTTTCACCCTTACGGTTGTTCCAATTTATTGGTAGACAGTGTGCATTGTTCAGTGCGATCGAAATTGGCTGTCAGTGAAAAATACACGGTCCAGTCACTCTAATCTGACCACCGGTTGCGTTCGACGCGAACTGCAATAACCACTCACAGACGGCAGGTGGTAGGGCTAACAGCGGAGGGAATATAAATTGTTTCGGGGAGACGCGGAAAACAGTGCAGTCGTTGTCGAAATGCGAATACGGAGCTACTTATCTGACGTCCAAAAGGGTATGATAACTGGCTTTTGGGTCAAGGGGGAGGCCGAGGCAACTGTGTTGCACCAGAGCCCTTCTCCACACACCGTTGTGAGGCTTGCGGAGTATAAGTGTAGATGTAGATGAAGGGGCTGAACGACAGCTGCGGAGATGTGTACGGGCGAAAAGAGGTGCAACTGTTAAGCAACTGACGACCAAAACGAACCGTAGGGCTACCAACAGTGTCTCCTCAAAGAACCGTTCAGCAAACGTTGCTGTATGCGGGCCTCCGCACACTTGCTGTTCATTGTCGACGCACACCAGTACCGCAATTGGATTTCGACTCGTGGCCCTTTCATATGAATCACATTTTATGCTCCACCGGACAGATGGTCGTTGATGTGTATCGCCTTGCAACGAATGTTGTAAGGGTTCAGGACGGAGGAGGGAGCGTTATGGTCTGAGGAATGTCTTCGCGGAATTCCTTGCGCGATCTTGTCATACTGGGAGGCACAATAGATCAACACAAGCGCGCATATACACTACTGGCCATTAAAATTGCAACACCACGAAGGTGACGTGCTACAGACACGAAATTTAACCGACAGGAAGAAGATGCTGTGATGTGCAAAATGATTAGCTTTTCAGAGCATTCACACAAGGTTGGCGCCGGGGGCGACACCTACAACGTGCTGACATGAGGAAAGTTTCCAACCGATTTCTCATACACAAACAGCAGTTGACCGGCGTTGCCTGGTTAAACGTTGTTGTGATGCCTCGTGTAAGGAGGAGAAATGCGTACGATCACGTTTCCGACTTTGATAAAGGTCAGATGGTAGCCTATAGCGATTGCGGTTTATCGTATCGCGACATTGCTGCTCGCGTTGGTCGAGATCCAATAACTGTTAGCAGAATATGGTATCGGTGGGTTCAGGAGGGTAATACGGAACGCCGTGCTGGATCCCAACGGCCTCGTATCACTAGCAGTCGAGATGACAGGCATCTTATACGCATTGGTGTAACGGATCGTGCAGCCACGTCTCGATCCCTGAGTCAACAGATGGGGACGTTTGCAAGACGACAACCATCTGCACGAACAGTTCGACGACGTTTGCAGCAGCATGGACTATCAGCTCGGAGACCGTGGCTGCGGTTACCCTTGACGCTGCATCACAAACAGGAGCGCCTGCGATGGTGGACTCAACGACGAACCTTGGAAGCGTGTATTCGTCATCGCCATACTGCCGTATCACCCGGCGTGATCGTGTGCGGTGCCATTGGTTACATGTCTTGGTCATCTCTTGTTCGCATAGACGGCACTATGAACAGTGGACGTTACATTTCAGATGTGTTACGACCCGTGGCTCTACCCTTCATTCGATCGCTGCAAAACCCTACATTTCAGCAGGATAATGCACGACCGCATGTTGCAGGTACTGTATGAGCCTTTCTAGATACAGAAAATGTTCGACTGCTGCCCTGACCAGCCTATCCTCCACATCTCTCACCAAATGAAAACGTCTGGTCAATGGTGGCCGAGCAACTGGCTCGTCACAATACGCCAGTCACTACTCTTGATGAACTGTGGTATCGTGTTGAAGCTGCATGGGTAGCTGTACCTGTACACGCCATCCAAGCTCTGTTTGACTGAATGCCCTGGCGTATCAAGGCCGTTATTACTGCCAGAGGTGGTTGTTCTGGGTACTTATTTCTCAGGATCTATGCACGAAATTGCGTGAAAATGTAATCACATGTCAGTTCTGGTATAATATATCTGTCCAATGAATATCCGTTTATCATCTGCATTTATTCTTGGTGTAGCAATTTTAATGGCCAGTAGTGTATTATGGGGGAATCTGTCCACCCCTCCATGCAGTTAGTCTTTCCCTGGCACGAAGACACCTAGCAGCAGGAATATGCAAAGTTTTCCAAAGCTCGCAAGGTACAAGCATGGTTCGAAGAGCAGCAGTATGGGTTTACCGTACTCCCCTGGCCATCAAACTTCCCAGATTTAAACCCAATCGAGAATCTGTGGGACCACCTCGACCGTACTGTAAGCGCCATGGATGCTCAGACGAGAAACCTGACGCACGTGGCCACATTAGGAGAGCAGCCATGTGTACCTTATTGACTCTCATACTGAACGTCTGCCTGGAAAAGATTGTTATTCAGGTTTTCGACTGGTGGTGACATTAGTGTAACTGGACCGTTTTTTTACTCAAGCAGCTCATCCTAGTGATGCATTGGGGTCATAAACGAGTGTGAATGCGCTTTCCTACTCCTTTCTCGCACGGAAGCTGACTGTACGCCAGGGGGTGTGGGCGGTGGCGCTGCCCAGGCGGGGAGCCGGCGGCATCGGTGTGCTTGTAATTGCTCATGAAGCCGGCTCCAGCTGTGCGTGTCCGCGCGTGCGCGCCGCGGCCCGATGGCGGGGTGCGTGCGCTGGCGCGCCAGTCAGGGATAATGCGCGCCACCTGCGGCGCCCCGCTGGCGCCAGCGCCGGGGGCGGATCATTAGCGGCCCTGCCCCCGGGGGCGGCCAGCCAAATTCCCCAGCAACGCGCAACACAACTAGCCGGCCGTTCTCCGACGTCACACCGTACCTCCGCCACTGCGGTCCTACTTAATCTCTCCGTCTCTCTCGCTACACTAAGACGCCAGGATACAGATGAACCGCTTATCGCGAACGGCTATCCGTGCACGCTTCCACGACCGACCCCAGCCTACAAACGCCACAATGTCTGCGGTGTGTAGACATTTGCCACGCCGGACTTTTGCCACCGCGGACATTTGCCACCGCGGACATTTGCCACCGCGGACATTTGCCACCGCGGACATTTGCCACGATTTTACCTGCTCCGAAGGGTTGGGTCCCTTGTCTCCCCCTCCTCCTCCTCCCCATCGCTTACTGAGCCTTTCAGCTGCTTTAGTTAACATAGAACCAGACTCTCTTTGGATTTCCCGCCACATGTCTAGAGGGAATTTCGTTGTGGAAACTATTAAATGCATCTCGCATTGAAATGCGCACCAAATTTCGAGCCTCAGTAAAACTTCGCCATTTTTGGAGATTTTGCGTTCTTCTAAATTATACTTGCCTTTTTCGATGCTCCTGCAGCAGCTTTCAGTCGTGTTATGTGTACAATGGGGGATCATTCCCGTCTCTCATTAATTATTTGGTATGAATCTCTCGAGTGCGGTTGATACTATTTCTGTGAACTTAAGCTACATATGGTCTTCACTTACATAGTGAGGAGACTGTCTCTTAGAAAGACGTCAACTAAATGTTTAGTTGCTTTTATAAATAGATATATTTCGCCTTTCGTTTTCGTGAATTTCTTTGTTACGGAATTGAGCCTCGCTACGACTGTGTGTTCACTAATCCCTGTATCCGTCGTTATGCTCAGGATTATTTGTGGCTAAGAGGTCAAGTGTGCTTTCATAACCATTTACAATTTGAATGGCCTCGTGAAGTAATTGTTTAAAATAATTTTAAAAAAGCATTTAGAACAATTACGGAAGTTGTTTTCTATCTACAATAGGGCCTGAAAACGTATTTTTTGTCAACATACGGAAGAGAGATTGAAGTTCCTGCCAACGATAATTCTATGAGTAGGGTACCTATTTGTGATGACACTCAAGTTTTCTTTGAACTGTTCAGCATCTGTTTCATCTGAGACCACGGGTCGGTAAAAGGAGCCAGTTATTAATTTATTCCGGTTGTCGAATATAACCTCTGCCCATACTAAGTCACAGGAACTATCTGCTTCAATGTCGCTTGTGAGCTGGAATACACATTACATTATTTTTCCGGAAATTGTGCTTCTTGTTTCTGTTGTAGTGCAGATCATTACGATTACGGCTTTTCCCTCCAAAACCTAGGATGCTTTCTCTGTGACCCTGTAAATACCAGAGCTAAACAATGTAGAACAACAACGTACATTACAAGCATAGCATTCTGTATTACTTCATTTCCTTATTTCTAACATTTTAAAATTGTACGTCGACTTTAGGTGACATGTCAATCATAGATGTTCTTATCTCTATTTAGTGAATGTATTTTCAGTCATGTTTTGAACATTGTCCCGCTACACTTTATTAACTAATGTTTCGCCGCAAGAGATATCGCATTTTAGAGAGTAAAGTAATGTGGAGTATGTCTTTCTTCTTTTCAAACATTCACATACCCATTGCTTCTTTCCTTTTTGTCTTTTGGCCATGCAGTTGTAGTAATTAAAGTAGGCACAAATGTAGTGATCAAAAAGAAGTGATTGGCGTACATTCGCATTCTGTTTACATCGTTCCTTTCTTGTTGCTCCCATGGCGATGGACTGTTTCTATCGCAATCAGTAAGCGTGAAAGAAAGCTACCGTACAGACAGAGGAATCTATATTTATGCTTGGCAGAACTAATTACATACTGACATAATCGTCGGTATTGCTTTCGTTTCCCAAAAGTTATAAATATTTCGATTTCGGAAAAAAAGCTCTCTATTTGGCCAAGATGTCGAAGAAGAAGGTCCCTTACGTAATGGTTGTATCGAGTAAGATGCGGAGACAGCGGTTTGAAAGCGGACAGAAGAAGTGGGAGGAAAGGCGTCCCTTACCTGCGGGATCGCTACCTGGAGAAGGGCCAAGTGTGGCAAATGTCCGGCGTGGAAAATGTCCAACATTCTGTCTGCCCCCCCCCCCCTCCCCCTGGTCTTGGTCGCAGCTTACCTGAATTCCCGCAAGAGAGTTGCTGAAAGAAAACTTGTTCAACATTAGTATTATCGTCGTTTTTGTCTGTGTCGGTTGTAATATTATTACACTGTCTGTTACTACAGACGTGCATGTATGTCTGGAGGAACAGACAATATAGAATTAAATACATAATTATTTGCAGCACCTAAATTGTCTTTTCTGGACAATCGTTATTTTTTGGAACCTGGCAGCTAGTCACTCCCAGATCCTCGGAAGCTATGACGGTTGTCACAGAAACAACCGATTTTCTGTTGTATCGGTTCCTTCCCAGGCCAGTTCTATGTAACTGTTAAAACCGCTCAAAATAACCGGTTTCTAAATAATCGATTTCAGATTTTTAGTCCTGCTAATTCCTGCAATACACACAGAAATCGAACGAGGCCTGAAAAATTTTAACACTGTCTTAGTCCGCCCACTGTCCGCTGCTTTCCTCGAAAAATGATAAATGGTTGAATAGCAAATACCACAAGACATCAGCAGTATTCTCCTACTGACTGATTTTTTGAAACTCTGCTCAAAAATCATGTTGTAATCGGGGATCATACCACTCTTTGGGGCCGGCCGCGGTGGTCTAGCGGTTCTGGCGCTGCAGTCCGGAACCGCAGGACTGCTACGGTCGCAGGTTCGAATCCTGCCTCGGGCATGGGTGTGTGTGTGATGTCCTTAGGTTAGTTAGGTTTAAGTAGTTCTAAGTTCTAGGGGACTTATGACCTAAGATGTTGAGTCCCATAGTGCTCAGAGCCATTTGAACCATTTTTGAACCACTCTTTGGGTGTTACGAATAGCCAGTGATAGAGGGTGAAAACTGAGGCTGAAGAACTCTGTTTTTCGTGTTAATCTGTCCGTTTTCGAGAACTCCAAGCAGATAAAGCATATTATGGAGACACAAGAGGCACATCAGCTACTTTCTATTCTTCTTGTGTACTATGAATGAATTTGTTAAGTTTCTAAGTTATTCTATTAGCGTAATTTCTTTCCTCTTTTACTATATCACAGAAATGGCAGATATATCTTTAATCTTTCAGAGCAAATGAAATATTGTACTTCATTGTTACGTCAGTTGGTAAAAATATTTACAGACTAGGGTTGGTGCCACTCTGTAATACAACAGATTGCCAGCGACGACTGCGGGAACTCCCTTACAGACTATGTCGGGGAAAGTCTTGCATACTGCATGTACGCGTCAACAGAGACATTGTTGTCTGAGCAATGCTGTACAAATTCTTATGCCATGTGTTTGTTTACGTTTCTTTCGGCATTGTTATTAAAATAGCTCCGATCGCTTTTCCCTTTTTTTAAATGATAATAACGCAATATTTCAAAACCAGTGCTAATTTTACGAAGAAATATTATTCGTTGTTTAAAAAGGGTTATTTAAAAGCGAAAAATTTTATAACTGCTATTATGGGTAATTGATATTTTGATTTTTTACTCGATTACTAAAAAAAAAAGCAAACACCTGTTACAACCGAGACAAACAAATACTGAAAAACGGGTATTCAGAACTAAAATTCTGATACCGGTTTTAACCGGTCGGGTTATACCATCCCTACACTTCGGTACCTTCACCATTGAGCTTCAAATTATACTGCTCTATGCTAAATAAATAAACAGATAAATGTCTGTGGAGCCATTAGTCGCCTGTGATCTCGTCGCTCTGCAATTTCTCCTTAACTAGCGCTCTAGACCAGTGGTCGTCAAACGTTATTAGTTAAAAGCCAACGTTGACGTCGTAGGGAAAAGTGGCCGCTCAAAGAGAAATTCAGTTTTCATCATACCATGGTTATTGATAAAAGGTTACCACCAAATGCCCAATGACACACACCGAAGACGGTTTTCAGTAATATAACTTAATCAATTAAAAAAATACAGTGGTGGATGATAGCTTTGTATATAAAAAGGTTTAGAAGTCAGTTTTATCTGTTGTATTTCGCTTGGTTTTTGGAAGTAACTAATTCTTACTGGAGTGAACACATCTACCACTTTTCCCGATCGGACGACTTGTCGGCGTTAGTGATCCACAGAAGAAGGTACCAAATTGAAATGAATAAAAAGCAGCTACATTTGTAGGCCGGAAGACGTCGTTTGAACACTGATATTGTAAAAAAATTATTACTCTCCACACCAGTAAGACAACGAAAATAGTATATGCATCAAACAACTCGAAAGCAAAGAAGTATTTACTACGAAATAATGGAAAAAAAACTTCATCCGTCAGTCCCACTGACAACAATGGCGACGTATATTAAAACTAGTCTGACCACTTCTCTGGAGGCAGAAGCGCTGTTAAAAACAAAATATATGCCATGTCCACTTCTCCCGCCCTAGCCACTTCACCACACCTTCCCTACGGTTTTAATATTAGCTGGTAACCTACGGAAATTAATATGTAATGCTAATTCACAACACTAATCGCAATACGAGACACGAGAACAAATATTTACTAAATGTTACGAACGTCACTTTTCTGTTACTCATTGCATTGTGTTACAACAGGCTAAACTTTTTTTTCATATTAGTTGCTACAAACATGTACAACTTCTGAAGATGACAGTCTCTATAACGCGCATTCACGGATCATGTTACTTCCGTTTGACACTTATACCGTAGTAGCTGATTGGTGCTAGTTGCGTACGCTCGTGAGCTATCACCAACCGGCCGAGGTCGCCGAGCGGTTCTAGGCGCAACAGTCTGGAACCGCGCGACCGCTACGGTCACTGGTTCGAATCCTGCCTCGGGCATGGATGTGTGTGAGGCCCTTATGTTAGTTAGGTTTAAGTAGTTCTAAGTCTAGGGGACTGATGACCTCAGATGTTAAGTCCCATAGTTCGTAGATCCATTTCATTTCAATCCTGCTGGGCCGTTCATAAATCCGTAAGAGTAACAGGGGGCGGAGATCTCTCCTGAACAGCACGTTGTAAGGCATCACGTATATGCTCAATAATGTTCATGTCCGGTGAGTTTGGTGGCCAGCGGAAATGTTTAAACTCAAAAGAGTGTTCCTGAAGCCACTCTACAGTAATTCTGGACATGTAGGGTGTCGCACTGTCCTGCTGGAATTACGTAAGTCCGTCCGAATGCACAACGGACATGAATGGATGCAGGTGATCAGACAGCATGCTTTCGTACGTGTCACCTGTCAGAGTCGTATCTAGACGTACCAGGAGTCCCACATTACTCCACACGCACCACACCATTACAGAGTCTCCACCAGCTTGAACAGTCCCCTGCTGACATGCAGGGTCCATGGATTCATGAGGCTGTCTCCACACCCGTACACGTCCATCCGCTCGATACACTTTGAAACCAGACTCGTGCGACTAGTCAACATGCTTCCAGCCATCAACAGTCAAATGTCGGTGTTGATGGAACCAGGCGACGTATAAAGCTCTGTGTTGTGCAGTGATCAACGGTACATGAGTTGGCCTTCGGCTCCGAAAGCCCATATCGATGATGTTTCGTTGAATGTTTCGCACGCTGACACTTGTTGATGCGCCAGCCCTGAAATCTGCAGCAATTTGCGGAAGGGTTGCACTTCTGTCACGTTAAACAATTCTCTTCAGTCATCGTTGGTCCCTTACTTGCATGGTCTTTTCTCGGCCGCAGCGATGTCGGAGATTTGATGTTTTACCGGCTTTCTGATAATCACGGTACACTCGTGAAATGGCCGTACGGAAAAATCCTCACTCCACCGCTATCTCGGTGATGCTGCGCCCCACCGCTCCTGCGCCGACTGTAATAGCACTTTCAGACATTTAAATCTTGTTAACCTGCCATTGCAGCAGCAGTAACAGAGCTAACAATTACGCCAGGCACTTGTTGTCTTGTGTAGGCGTTTGCCGACCGCAGAGCCGTATTCTGCATGCGGGCGGCAGTTTGAAGACCGCTGCTGTACACGCTCCATCTACGCAGTCACTGCACGGCTATCTGGAGTCACAGAAGGCCAGGTTTGCGCCAGTGGGTGTGTTTGTCACCGGATGCTGGCGGCGTGTGACGTACGGAGCGCGGTAAGCAGCGGGAAGGCTGGCAGCAAGGCGCGTGTAAAAATAGTTCCCCACAGCGGCACACGCCCAGGACACGACAGCACAGCACAGCACGGGACAGGCCGCCCACGAGCCGCCGAACAATGCAGCCCGAAGAAAAAGGCGCGCGGCGTGGGCTGACGGGGTCGTGCTCTGCCGCACCGACAAGGTGTACAGTACACAACGTATCAACGTGCCTCGTAATAACGTACTGCTCTCTATGAGGTCACCTACTTGCAGCGGGCGCCCCTCGGTAGCTGCGAGATGAACACGGCGGATTGCTAACCGAAGGGACCCGGGTTCGATTCCCGGTCCGCTCAGGGATTTTCTCCGCTCGGGGACTGGATGTTGTCCTAATTGACATTACTATTGAGATGGCTGAATGAGATGGCCGTAAAGCCAATTTAAAAAACAAATGCTTAATAAGGGACTGCCCCCACCCGTCCACATTCATGGTATACCATCTGACAAACTTGCCATTGGATGGGTATTCATTTTGCAAATTATCCATTAGAACCGTAAACAAAAAATTAACTATGTTTGTACCTAAATATAGAAAAAATTTCTTTTGCATGTATTCGTGAAAACACCTTCGCAATTATGAAACAGTCGTACAGAGAAATATAGATAATGTACAGATGTGTAAGTACAGTATCCTGAACAGTTTCTGTATGCTGGGTGCAGCTGCTTCGCGTATCTACAACGCTATTTTCAAACGGCTCTGCCTCTTCATAGCTCTATAGACGGCTACTGTTTTTGACTTCAGCCATTCGGTCCTCGCAGTTGAAAGCTGTCGAAAGCGCTGCCCGGTGTCGCGGATTTCCTTAAGCTGACTCGTCTGTAGGAGTCTCTTAGTAGTAAAGCATAAATGTATTAAAATTCATGCATGAGGCGGAAGTGTTTCGAACATCTCAGTGCTTGCGACGTCGTATTCCTTCGGCTATTTGTCGTACAATGATATAAGTATTTGGGCAGATACATTCAGCGGCATATGTGGATAATGTTTGCAAAATGTGTTGCGAAAAGACATAGTAGCAAAGAAATAATAAATTTAAACGTCACATATAATGCGTAAGTTTTTCACGCATCTCAGTGTTTTTGACGTCATGTCTCCTAAACTATGACTGGTACCATGATGTAATTTTGCATGTGCTTTTAGCGGCATGTGAGTATACTGTCTCCGAAATTTATTGGCAATAATGTTAGTAGCAGATAAGTAATAAACGTCATGCAAGATGCGGCAGCTACGGTCGCAAGTTCGAATCCTGTCTCGGGCATGGATGTGTGTGATGTCCTTAGGTTAGTTAGGTTTAAGTAGTTCTAAGTTCTAGGGGACTGATGACCTCAGAAGTTAGAACCACAATGTGCTCAGAGCCATTTGATGCGGCAGTTTTTTCACACATCACGTTGTTTATGACGTCATACACTGTGAAAGATAGATGGTTCTTACCAACATAGCGATTGTTGCCTCACAGGAAGTGATATTTGTACTAAGTGTGGCGGTTATTTCACGCGATGTTGCTTGCGTCTGTTAGCAATGACAATTCTACGCAAACACCGCTGCTCTCGGTCGTTAAATGATGGCCATTGGTTTAGGAGGAGATTTGAAACACACACACAGATGGCTGAGCGTTTAGGGAAAAAATATCATTTATGTCGCGTGTTGGGAAAGGCATGAAAGATTTAAGCTAACGTAATTTACAGGGATCGTCTGACGCAGTGCAAACAGAACAGAAGTGTAATCCAAGGGTTGTGTGTTCGAGTTCGTATATGGACACTATTTTTTTTATTTTCAGTTTTTGCTTTACTTACAGTGCAAATAAACGAAAGTAACGCTCAATGCATTCTGTTTATTAATATTTTCATCAAAGGAATGAGAAGGAAAGACAAAGAAAAATTTGGGTTTCCAAATAAATTTCGAGGAAGGAATTGCAAAGCTTACCGAAAACTTCGTGTATAAAATTAGATACTTTTATTATTTTACAGTTGATGATTAGCACTGTCGGCGCTGATGTTCATCGCAAAAACTTGGAAAGTATCAATTTTCTCGGCATCCTGCACATGTTTTTGTAATCACATAGGTGTTTCAAATTTTCTGCTGAAAAACAGACTTGGTTTACAGTCATAATAGGTTCTCTCATCGCTCAGTTTGGCGGCTAACCAAGCGTTACGCATCGTTTTGCCAAGTACTGACGAGGATAGCTGGTGATCTACAATGGAATTTCTTTTTTTCTCTCGATAAGAGCAGTGTTGATGCTTTATGAAAAAGTTGCTTAGCTTGTGATAAAAATAGACATCGCCAGGTTGCACTGACGGAGTATTTGTGAAGAATCACTTCAATACCGCACGATGACATCCCTTGACCGTCTTGAAAAATCTCGTTGTCTAATTCAGGATTTCTTTCACCTCTTCACGAGACGTTTCACAGAAGAAATTTGATGTCCTGCACGTAGGGATTCAACACATTAGCAAAAAAAATTTTTATAATAGGCCATTGTAAATTCCTCAGATTTTGATGAAGTAATGACGACATTGCTATATTTTGCTGCATAATCATCCTCGGTCCAATGGAGAAGCGGGAACCTATTGTATACGTGCAGCTGTCGAGGGCTGGTCGAAGGTCAAAATGAAACTAACGTAATACGAAGTCCTGCGCATTCTAATTATATCCTGTCTTGGAAAGTTAGAGTCCTGTTGGAAGCTGCAAGTAAATCCTTTCTTGGAAATACCCACTACCCTACTGCATGCCCCGACCGTTCCTAGAGCATCAGATTCATCTCCTACAAAAGGCGAGACTCCATTTTGTGGTCACTTTCGCAGTGGAGTCAAATAAAATTATGTGGAATTGCTGGCTGTGGGATCCCGAAGGGTAGGTCCAGCCGCGTAATTCGGAGGCTTCCCTGCCATTCGCTAACAATAAAATGTGTATATACTGATAAACAAGCAAAAATACATTGAAGAGCGAAAGAAACTGGCACACTTGCCTAATGTCGTGTAGGGCCCCCGCGAGCAGGCAGCAGTGCCCCGTAACACGACGTGGCACAGAGTCGAATAATGTCTGCAGTAGTGCTGGAGGGAGCTGACAACAATAATCCAGCAGAGCTGTCCATTAATCCGCAGGAGTACGAGGGGGTGGAAATCTCTTCTGAAAAGCACGTTGCAAGGCATCCCAGATATGCTCAACAATGTTCATGTCTGTGGAATTTGGTGGCCAGTGGAGGTGTTTAAACTCAGAAGAGCGTTAATGTAGCCACTCTGTAGCAATTCTGAACGTGTGGAATGTCGCATGGTACTGTTGGAGATGCCGAGTCCGTCGGTATGCACAATGGACATGAATAGACGCAGGTGATCAGATAGGATGCCTACGTACGTGTCAGCTATCAGAGACGTATCTAGAGGCATCACGGCTCCCATGTCACACGCCCCATACCATTATAGACCCTGCACCAGCTTGAACAGTCCCCTGCTGACATGCAGAGCCCGTGGATGCATGAGGTTGTCTCCATACCCGTACACATCCAGCCGCTCGATACAATTTTAAACGAGACTCGTCCGACCATGCAACATGTTTCCAGTCATCGATAGCTCAAGGACAGTGTTGGTGGGCCCAGGCGAGGCGTAAAGCTTTGTGTCGTGCAGTCATCAAGGGTACACGGGTGCGCATTCGGATCCGAAAGCCCGTATCGATGATGTTTCGTTGACCGGTTCGCACGACGACACTTGTTGATGGCCCAGCACTTGCGGAAGGTCCAGCATTTGCGGAAGGGTTGCCCTTCTGTCACATTGAACGATTCTCAATCGCAGTTGGTCCCGTTCTTGCAGGACCTTTTCCTGACCGGAGCGATGTCGGAAATTTGGTATTTTACTGGATTCCTGATATTCGCAGTGCGCTCGGGGAAATATCCAATTCATTGTTACCTCGGAGATATTGTGTCCAATCGCTCGTGCGCCAACTATAACACCACGTTCAAATTCACTTAAATCTCGATAACCTGCCATTGAAACAGCAATAACCAATCTAACAATTGCGCCACACACTTGTTGCCTTATATAGGCGTTGCCGACCGCAGCACCTTTTTCTGCCTGTTTACATATCCCTGTATTTGAATACGCATGCCTATAACTGTTTCTTTGGCGCTTCAGTGTAGGAAACGAGGCACTAAAAATATTAGAAGACTTTTGACATTTCGGCAGTAAAATAACTCATGAAGACCGAAACACAGTAGATGTAAAATGAAATTTAGCTATAGCAAGAAAATAATTTCTGAAAAAGATGTATTTCTCGACTTGTAAGATAGATTTATGCATTAGGATGCATTTTCTAAAAGAATTTGTGTGGGGTGTAGCCTTGCACGGATGTAGAACGTGGGCTATTAGTTCAGGCAAGAAGAGAATACAAGCTGTTGAAACGTGTGCTACGGAACTGTTACGAAGATTAGATGGGTAGACCGAGTAAGTAATGATAAGGAACTCAGTCTAATTGGAGAAATTTGTTATACAACACAACTAAACGAAGGGATTCGTCGATAAATCTTTTCGTGAGCTTTGAAGCAATCGTCCGTTTAGCAATGGTGGAAAGTGGGGTTGGGAGGGGGAGGAAGGGGGTGGACAAGGAAATCGTGGCTCGTCTACAGTAAGCAAGTTCAAATGGATGTTGGTTGCAGTAGGTATGCAGAGCTGCAGAGGATTGCGCAAGATGCACGCAAGTCAGAAAAGTCGTAGGTACAGCGATATGCACAGATACAGATGGCGGTGCGTACACAAGGTATGAAAGGGCAGTGAATTGGTGGAACTGTCATTTGTACTCGGGCGATTCATGTGAAAAGGTGTCAGACGTGATCATGGCCGCACGACGGGAATTAACAGACTTTGAACGCGGAATGGTAGTTGAAGCTAAACTCATGCGACATTCTGTTTGGAAAATGTTAGGAAATACAGTGTCCCGAGACTGACAGCATCAAGAGTGTGCCGAGAATACCAACTCTGAGGCATTAACTCTCGCCACCCAGACAACAGAGTGGCCGATGGCCTTCATTTATTGACCGAGAGCAGCGACGTTTGCGTAGAATTGTCATTTCTCACAGACACAAGCAACACCGCGAGAAATAACCACATAAATCAATGTGGGGCGTACGACGAATTTATCCATTACGACAGGTGAAGAAATCTTTTCTTAAGGGGCTCCGGAAAGGCTCAAAATGATGAAAAGTTCAATTTTTACTTTTTTGCGTTTTCTGAATCTGCAGTCTATTACCTTTTAATAGATATATTATTTATTCAATTCCGAAGACTACAACTATTTTTAAATTTTTTTTGAAATGTGTTCTACATGGGGGTGACCCACTGTGGCGCTGTTAAACTGCTGTCAAATGGTGTTATTATTAACGTCCGTGTTCATCAGGTACATTTTAGTGATGTGAGATAAAGTATGTGCTGTGGCTAACCTGTGATGGTTCAATATATATCGCTGGTGTGATTGTCGATTGTTTCATGTTTATTTACTCTGTCGTTATCTCGAAAATATTCGTAATTAATTCTGTTTCTAGAGTCTCTGTTTTGTTGAAGTGTAATAATGAGTAAATCCTCTGAAGGCTTTTAAGAAAAGGAGAAATGTTGGAAAGCTAAAGGTATGTGTTATTACTGTAAATAATAACATTCTAACATGGTACGAGCGATGCTTGCTTTCGACAAGGAACGCCTTCGGGCTGCAGACAGGGCTGTAAAGAGTCTAGAAATACAAGCAAGAGTAAACAGGAGGAGGAACAAGAGGAAGCTGGAGGAGGAGTTTGCAGAGGATGAAGATAATCCATCCTATGGACCTGGAATGCATTAAAAAGTTAATCCAATCTTTGTCGATCGATTCCCAAAACTTTTATTTTCTCATACTAATTACATGTTTTCTAAGGATCTTCCAAACATATTTGTTTCAAACTTTCAGTAAATGTTACACAGTACCTTCTGCATAATTTAACACAGCCTTTTTCCAAAAAACTGTATATTTTTGATTATATAAATAAAAAATTGCAAAAAAATGTTGTGAATTTTCATTACAATTGAAAAAAAATCTTTAATAACTCAACTAAAATTTTGTAAAATCCCTGTGTTAAGTTGTAGCCCATATTCAAATAAATAATCTGTAAAAAGTTCAACTTCCTACCTCAAATACTTTGTGAGGAAAGATGTAATTTATAAGCATTATTTTAACATTGCAAGTATAGGGCGTTCCGGAGCCCCTTAATGGGCTACGGTAAAAGGCGACGAACGCGAGTGCCTTTGCTAACAGTAGGACATCATCTGCAGCGGCTCTCTTGGGCTCGCGACCATGGGGATTGGGTACTAGACGTCTCGAAAACCGTTGCCTAGTCGGATAAGACTCGATTTCAGTTGATAAGACCAGACTGGTAGGGTTGGAGTGTGGAGCAGACACCGCGAAGTCATGGAGCCAAACTGTCAACAAGACACTGTGTAAGCTGTCAGTGGCTCCATATTGGTGTGGGCTGTGTTTACATGGAATGGGCCGGGTCCTCTGGTCCCAATGAACCGACAACTGACTGGAAATGGTTGTGTTCGGCTACTTGGAGACCAACTGCAGCCATGGAATTTTTATGGATGACAATGCGATATGCTACCGGACCACAATTGTTCGCGATTGGTATTAAGAACATTCTAGACAATTCGAGCGAATGATCTGGCCACCCGGATGAATCACATCGACCGTTCATGGGAGAGGTCAGTTCGTGCACAAAATCCTGCGCCGGTAACACTTTCGCAATTATAGATGGCTATAGAGGCAGCATGGCTCGGTATTTCTGTAGGGAATTTCCAACGACTTGTAGACCCCATGCCACTTCTAGTTGCTGCACTAGGCCGGGAAAAAGGAGATCTGACACTATATTAGGCGGTATCCCAGGCTTTTCCATCTCAGTGTAGGTTGGCGTGAGGTGCGGCATCAAATAAGTCTTCGCAGAAAAGAGGAAAACAACAACAACAACTACTACTACTACTAGTACTACTACAAGCAAAAACTAACATCAACATTATTTCATTGAAAGTATCTACTTTTGAGAGGTGGCATGAGCCCCCTCTCATATTTCTATCTTACGATTTTCCTCTCTAATTGCATGCAGTGAAAAGTCGCTATTCCTTCACACGCGGACTTCCCACGCAGCGTCTCTCGTCACCCGGGTGGTCCGGTGACAGGCGGGCTCTGCTGATCTGGAAAGCGTTAAGCCGACGGGTGTGAGGAAGTCGAGTGAATGCTTTGCAGACGCCGACATTGTCAAAAGACACGCCCGGAGGGGTCTGAAGTAGCGGCTGGGCTAGAGGTTCCGTTACTTCGCAGAAACTTAGCGAAAACACTTTCTGGCGGGCTACCAGCGAGGCGTGGGAATGACTTGTGTACCCAGGCAGTTGTGGCGGGAAAATTCCTGCACTTTCTGCAAAAGAGTAACTGTGATTGGCTTGCTCAGGGCATAGCTCCGAGACGTAGCAAAATCAGCGCAGAAATTGGCGTCAAGAATCTCCATTGGTGGAATGGTAGTGCTCCGGCAATAGAGTGAAATTTTCCGCCGGTTTTCGAGTTGCTGATTGGAACGTTTAACCACAGCCACTGTCGTGGGGGTGGGAATGTTGTGTGTTCGGTCTGTACGGGTGCTCTAGGTAGTCGGCTCTCGCCTTTCGGTCGAGGACGTCAAAGCAACCAGCCATCGCCTCCGGTACGCCAGATCGTGTTCTGGCAGTTAAGAAGACAGTTTGGTAATGTATGTCCGCAGCACCGGCAGATAGGGATTTTCCTAGGTGATAATCAGAGCTCAGCAGAGCGCGCCTGTTCGTCTTTTTCTAACTTTGTTCTGTCTTGAGTAGCAGCAATTAATGTTGGGTTAGCTGTGTGTCTCTCTTAAGATTTGAGTGGCAAGGAATTGGCTCCACATACCACTTCGTCTTAAACCTCACAATCTAGTTTAGGGACAACTTCACCTTCATAGCGTTTGTTTGAGTATCCAATTTGAGCCAATTTGATGTATTATAAATGTTTCATGTGTTTTTGTTTATTATTTTGTGTTTAGTCTTAATAAATCATATTGTTATTTTGGACAGAACTTTCATTCTGTTAATCGGTAGAGCAACCCCATCATTCCTCACTATGTTAATGAAACCTTCGTTTATTTAACTTATTTATCAAATTAAATTATTGCAGGTGCCAAACTCTCTTCTACTCCACTGGCAGGGTTGATTAGAGTCAGTTCTAGTTTGTTTTTTTTAATCCTTGTGCAACAGCAAAAGTTGGAGTTAGAATAGGGGGGGCTTAGAGCATCATTTACATATGTAGATTCTAGAAGAATTGAGTGTTAAATACACTGCTAGCCCCGGCACCTCGCACTTTCATTAACTTCTCCATAATTTGTACAGTGAAGCACATCTATCCAGTGTGGCAACTGCTAATTCGTTAAACGTCAGCACATTTGGCCCTCAGTCTCGGCTGTAAGGTTTTAACTGACAGTGAAAATTTTAGTGTGTGGAGGGGTAGGTTCAATGCACTGTGAATGCTGATCGCAGTTCACGATGACGACAGACAGCTTACAGCGGCAGCGTCCTCGCCACCGAGCGGTAGCGACCTCCACGTCGGTCACGAGGCAGATCAGATGAAGCGGAGCTTTAGAGAGGCTGACAAGTGGATGTTGCCTAAATTGAGCGGCATTGTGCGCCTGCGATACGGGTCGAGTTAAGCGCCGACGGCGGCGTGCGGGGCCGTACCACGCCTGCCGAGGCGAATAAGCTGGCTTATTGTCCCGCCTAGTTGCCAGGAGTACAGCTCGGTGCCCTCGTTTCGTTATAGCGATAAACGAGCACCTCCATTGGACGGACAGCACTCGTAAGTCTTCATTGATGAAGGTGAGGATACGAATTAACGTGTGTAGATTACAGTATCTCGATATCCGTTCAATTGTACACTCCTGGAAATGGAAAAGAGAACACATTGACACCGGTGTGTCAGACCCACCATACTTGCTCCGGACACTGCGAGAGGGCTGTACAAGCAATGATCACACGCACGGCACAGCGGACACACCAGGAACCGCGGTGTTGGCCGTCGAAATGGCGCTAGCTGCGCAGCATTTGTGCACCGCCGCCGTCAGTGTCAGCCAGTTTGCCGTGGCATACGGAGCTCCATCGCAGTCTTTAACACTGGTAGTATGCCGCGACAGCGTGGACGTGAACCGTATGTGCAGTTGACGGACTTTGAGCGAGGGCGTATAGTGGGCATGCGGGAGGCCGGGTGGACGTACCGCCGAATTGCTCAACACGTGGGGCGTGAGGTCTCCACAGTACATCGATGTTGTCGCCAGTGGTCGGCGGAAGGTGCACGTGCCCGTCGACCTGGGACCGGACCGCAGCGACGCACGGATGCACGCCAAGACCGTAGGATCCTACGCAGTGCCGTAGGGGACCGCACCGCCACTTCCCAGCAAATTAGGGACACTGTTGCTCCTGGGGTATCGGCGAGGACCATTCGCAACCGTCTCCATGAAGCTGGGCTACGGTCCCGCACACCGTTAGGCCGTCTTCCGCTCACGCCCCAACATCGTGCAGCCCGCCTCCAGTGGTGTCGCGACAGGCGTGCATGGAGGGACGAATGGAGACGTGTCGTCTTCAGCGATGAGAGTCGCTTCTGCCTTGGTGCCAATGATGGTCGTATGCGTGTTTGGCGCCGTGCAGGTGAGCACCACAATCAGGACTGCATACGACCGAGGCACACAGTGCCAACACCCGGCATCATGGTGTGGGGAGCGATCTCCTATACTGGCCGTACACCACTGGTGATCGTCGAGGGGACACTGAATAGTCCACGGTACATCCAAACCGTCATCGAACCCATCGTTCTACCATTCCTAGACCGGCAAGGGAACTTGCTGTTCCAACAGAACAATGCACGTCCGCATGTATCCCGTGCCACCCAACGTGCTCTAGAAGGTGTAAGTCAACTACCCTGGCCAGCAAGATCTCCGGATCTGTCCCCCATTGAGCATGTTTGGGACTGGATGAAGCGTCGTCTCACGCGGTCTGCACGTCCAGCACGAACGCTGGTCCAACTGAGGCGCCAGGTGGAAATGGCATGGCAAGCCGTTCCACAGGACTACATCCAGCATCTCTACGATCGTCTCCATGGGAGAATAGCAGCCTGCATTGCTGCGAAAGGTGGATATACAATGTACTAGTGCCGACATTGTGCATGCTCTGTTGCCTGTGTCTATGTGCCTGTGGTTCTGTCAGTGTGATCATGTGATGTATCTGACCCCAGGAATGTGTCAATAAAGTTTCCCCTTCCTGGGACAATGAATTCACGGTGTTCTTATTTCAATTTCCAGGAGTGTATATCAAGTATGAGAAGGAACATTACGCTCGATGAGAAGGAACAGAACCCTCTCCGCCGGCCGATGTGGCCGAGCGGTTCTAGGCGCTTCACTCTGGAACCGCGCTGTTGCTACGGTCGCAAGTTCGAATCCTGCTTCGCGCATGGATGTGTGTGATACCCTTTGGTTAGTTAAGTTTTAGTAGTTCTACGTCCAGGGGACTGATGACCTCAGATGTTTAGTCTCATAGTGCTTAGAGCCATTTGAACCATAACACTCTCCTAGCAACAATTTATTGAGTCCCAGAAAAGCAGCACACCTCTTCTCCATTTTAACGTCAGCAAGGATAGAACACAACGACATTTTACTCATAATTGTAAATTTGCTGATTTTTAGGTCTCCTTACTTCAATCAGAAAAAAGGGAACATTTATACGACCACTTGTTGTCGGTCTGTTTGTCTTTCCTTCCTGTCAGTCCTTGCTGTCAATCTGTCCTTCCATCCAACTGTTACCAACTCTTTTTCCCAGAAACGGGTAGAAGTATCACGTTGAAATTCATGTCACACACAAAGGTCTATGGTCACTTGGCTGCGTAAGACTTTGAAACTTCTACATGAGTGCAATCAAGTATTTTGATACTCGCAAACTCACTCATCAAAATGTGTAGGGTACTTCCACTTGGACTAGAATAACGAAATTTGGTAAGAAGCAAGGTTTCGCAGTACAATCAACGGAAAAAGTTCGAGAATTGTAAATGTGCAATTATATCACACGAAAAAAAATTGTCATTCGTTATCCGACGTCAAGCTTGAAACGGAGTGGCCGTGCGGTTCTAGACGCTACAGTCTGGAGCCGAGCGACCGCTACAGTCGCAAGTTCGAATCCTGCCTCGGGCATGGTTGTGTGTGATGCCCTTAGGTTAGTTAGGTTTAAGTAGTTCTAAGTTCTAGGCGACTGATGACCTTAGAAGTTAAGTCGCATAGTGCTCAGAGCCAATTGAACCAATAGTTCTGAAATCAAAACAATCAGTAATTCTAGTCTGCAAATGTTTGTTTCACATGTAAGTTGAAACACCACATCTATGTGCAGTAATCTGCTTGGGCATCTACTGATGAATAAGTAACGAAATGCTGCACGTGAGCAGTAAAGTCATTCCTTACCTGATGTTTGACTTTTACCATTGCGGCCCAGTCAGCCCGAATGGAGAACTACCGACTATTGCGATAGTGATTGCTTGTCTCTTGCATGACTTTATATCACATTTATATTACTCAAATTAAAACAGTCTCAAAAATCTAGGAATCGCTAGAACCGATCTCTTGCCAGTATCAATACCGATAACAGGCAAAAATAATCTCCCTTCCTGTAATGGATACACAAGTAAGTTTGTACGAAACCCTCAGTGCGTGATCCCACTGGCACCTGGCCATTTTTTGTTGTACACACATTAAAAAAATAAAAAAGTTTTGCATCACCTCGGTTCCGAGAGTTCCTGAACCTGTACAGAAAATTGGAATAGAGATCAACATAAACATCATTTCCGCCTTCTTTACTGCTCATGAAATCAGGTGTGCAGTTGTCCACAACCGTTGCCTAAGAGACGCTGTTTTATGACAGAGTGCTTCGCCATGCTGATCCAATAATCATCTGCGAACTGTTCCACTACTGTCCATATCCTCCCGCGTCCAGCGTTTCCTTAATCGTAATAAGGAGATCACTGAGTAACTGTGGCAAACACCCTTACACCATACCACTACGTCCTTCGTACTCCACTGCTGGCACTCCAACTCATAATAGATAATGTTCTCCAAGCGTTCGACAAACGTGAGCCGCGCGGGGTTCGCCGAGCTTTCTGAGCCGCTGCAGTCATGGACTGTGCGGCTGGTCCCTGCGGAGGTTCGAGTCCTCCCTCGGGCATGGGTGTGTGTGTGTGTGTGTGTGTGTGTGTGTGTGTGTGTTTGTGTGTGTGTGTTTGTCCTTAGGATAATTTAGGTTAAGTAGTGTGTAAGCTTACGGACTGATGACCTTAGCAGTTAAGTCCCATAAGATTTCACACACATTTGAACATTTTTGACAAACGTGAACCCTTGCGTCGTATTGCCACACAGTATAGTGTGATTCATCATTCGTTTCCAGTCTTCTTCTTCGCGCTTCGCGCTTTCCAGCACCTCAAGTCTACGCATATGTGCGACTTACGAGGAGCTGCTCGATTACTGTATCACATTCTGCATCTACATGGATACTCTGCCTGGCAGAGGATTAATCGAACCAACTTCACAACAATTCCCTATTATTCCAATCTCGAACATTCTTGTTTAACTCCATACGTACAGTCATTGTGCTAAATGGACAGCGGGTAACTGAAGCTCGCAAGAGATTTCTTACGCATATTTTTTGCTATTTTTTACAATCACCCTCCGCAATGCTGGATGATCCCTTTCCGTCACTACATGAAGACTGCCTGTTCTTGTTTTGGCTGTGGTGGTTCTTTCGCATCT
This sequence comes from Schistocerca cancellata, assembly GCF_023864275.1. NCBI lineage: Eukaryota > Metazoa > Arthropoda > Insecta > Orthoptera > Acrididae > Schistocerca > Schistocerca cancellata. The sequence goes on from NC_064634.1 coordinate 200,425,384, forward strand.
CCACATCACAATTACACAAGTAATACTGACTTGGGAAAGAGTGTTAGAACGGTTGAAATGTCCCTAATGGATTTGTTACTCAGGTGACATCCAATGACTACTAGTCCACGATCGAAGTCACTGAGGTCAACAGTCCGACCTATTCCACAGTCGCAGCTCCTCTGCTGTCAGCACATTACTCCCCGCCTCCTTTTATACTGCTGGATCTGCCATTCTTGACATCTAAGGATAAATTCCGCATTGCGTAGGGGTGTCCGGATACTTTTGGTCAAATGGTGTATCTGAAACCAACTACGACCAACGGATATAGAGGCATGTTCCACACGAGTCGTCGGCTTTCAGCACTGACATATGAAATAAGCGACAAAAGCCCTAAACAATATGGCGACTACAACGTGATTTTGCTAGCAATTTTTTTAATCGGAGTTAGCTGAAACATCCCCTTAGAAAAATTTATGAATTACTGTGCTGGTAAACCCCTTACGTTATTTGATTTTCAAACAGTTGAGCAAAACTGAAAATGCTCAGACATTTCTCTCTTTACTTATTCTGTCATCAATAAAATGACACAAAATATTTTTTGCGCAACGCAATCTGACTTTCAATAATCCCTAGAAAAGAATGGCCCTGACTAACAATAACCTATACCTTTCATGAATCACTTACCTCACAAAAATCTTCGTTATTAGAACTACTGCAATACAGCGAGTGCCAATACTGCCAGCTAAATAAAGGATTCTGACTACTGAAGGCACTAACTACCGATAGGCATAGTTAGCAAATGACAGATTTTGATAGAGAACAAACAATGTATTTACCTTAATAGTGTTCAAAAGTCGTAATATATATATATCAGTTCATGACATCCACTCTTACAAATTTACTGTCTCTAATGGACACACGTCCAGATTATCCGCCCTCAAAACTCCGCTATCTCTCTCCCCACATCCACCACTGCTGGCGGCTCACCTCCAACTGCGCAACGCAACGCTCTGTTCACATCCAATTGCCGAACACTACAATAGCGAATATTCCAACAACGCCAACCAGCCACAGACTGCACACAGCACAGTCAGTGATTTTCATATAGAGCGCTACGTGGCGTTACCAGCATAAGAACCTAAACAGCCTACTTACATAGCTACAGATCAGTCTGTCACCACAAACAGGTTATTTTTAGTACCATATTCGTTGGCTTCGCCAACTCGCAACCAAACTGTTACCTTCCAGCCTGACCTATACCTCGGGCTAAGCTTCTGATCAATGGGTCTCTACAACCAGTTATTTTTTTCCATCAATATTCATTCTCTTGCACCTTTAACGTTACTTCACTGGCCAAAGCCGAGAGCACATATCGAACATTTCTCTTGACCCCAACCAAACAAGGTAAAAGCACGTTTATTACCTAAGTATTGCCGGCCGTAGTGGCCGAGCGGTTCTAGGCGCTTCAGTCTGGAAGCGTTAAGTGCTCAGAGCCATTTGAATCATTTTTACCTAAGTATTACGAACAAAGGTAGCATCTCAGCTAGACACTCGCTCGTTTCAATGGCACAGAAATTACACCCAGACTGCCACCGTATTTTGAGTCGCCCTACATTTACGCTCGTTCGCGTCAGGCTCGTAAACGATATGCTAAAAACTGAACTGAATCACGCGTGGTGAGGTATTTGGCGAAGAAGTTAAGCGACATAAAATGGGGAGTCAGCTTATATTTTGCAGCGTTCTCTTCGAACCGGTTTCCCTTTTTTTTCCCTTTTGGTCGTGGCAAGTAAGATTCGTACCAATAATGTGGTTTAAGATAAACCGAAGCGCGGGCACGAGCGTTTATGAGAAAGAAGATAACGGGCGTTCAACCAGAAATGAAAAACAAGTTGCCAAACTGTAAACCAGACCACAATGGTGAGGGGGGGGGGGAGGGGGGAAAGGGATGTGAACTCAGTAAACAGATATGGGAGGGGGGAGGGAGTGGAGGAGACATTGCAGCATCCAGAAATAACTGACAAACCGAAATAGGACGGCTGAACAGTGGAGGTGTCGGGGAAGTGGGTAGTAGGAGGCAGTGGGGGAGGGGGAGACGTGCAGCGTTTTCAATCACCGCCCGCAGTCCGTATTTATTCGCGTAAACGGGAAGGAGAGTGAGGGGGTGGGAGAAGGAGGCGGGACCGCGGGGGAGGAAAAAAGCGAGAGCGCTCCCGACTTTATAACCGGTGTGCACGAGGGGAGGGCCGATCTGATAGCGCTTATCGGGGAGCCCGGCGTTTATGTTCAGGAAATCGACCTTGTAAAATCGACAAATGTAGCCGCGCGAGGTGCGAGACAATAGATACGCAACCAGATTAGCGGACACACCCCGGCAGCCCCTGCCGCCGCCGAAAAGCGTTCGATGCGTCCACACGCGCGCCGGGCTATTCGGAGAGCGCGGGCCGATAGCCGCGGCAACTGTAAAATCCTGAGAAGGCCTGTGGGCTGTACCGACCGCGTGAGGCGAAAACGGCCTCGAGTTCGGGGAATCAGCAACGTTGTGCCGTGTTAGGATCAGCGCATCGAGCGAAACATGCGAACTATAGAAATAAACACTATGAAATTCCCAAGTTTCCAGGTTTGCAGCCAGGTTCATATTGAAATTTATTTCGAAAAATTCCATAGCAACTTTCGTCAGTTGTCGACCCCAGAATCTGTTGTTTGCTGTATTCACTACAAGTTAACAACTGTGCGACTTAACGACTGTTTTCCAGCGCTGTCAAAGAATGAAACAGATTAATATTTCTCACGACACCATCCTTGTGTAAAACATTCTCGGTTTACTCGACACATGAAGTCTGGGTAACATTTTGAGCTTTCCACGCAGTCCCTCATCGTCTTCATGAGGAAAAAGTGACTGTCGTGGTTCCTGTCGTTGTGACGATTTGTAGCCAGTCCTTAGGGGGTTCAAATAGCTCTGAGCACTATGGGACTTAACATCTGAGGTCATCAGTCCCCTAGAACTTAGAACTACTTAAACCTAACTAACCTAAGGACATCACACACATCCATGCCCGAGGCAGGATTCGAACCTGCGACCATAGCAGTCGCACGGTTCCGGACTGAAGCGCCTAGAACCGCTCGGCAACCACGGCCGGCACATCCCACACCTCCAGAATTGGGACAGAGTAGCTCCAGGATCACTCTTCTGAGTTTAAATACTTCCCCGCTGGCAACCAAACTCCCCAGACATGAACATTATTGAGCAAGGCATTCCAGATATGCTCAATAATGTTCCGCCACAATTCGCCTCATGTCGGCACCCCGTGATCTTGCGGTAGCGTTCTCGCTTCCCGCGCACGGGTCCCGTGTTCGATTCCCGGCTTGGATTTTTACTGCCTCGAGATGACTAGGTGTCGTCTCGTATTCATCATCGTTCATTCCCATTACAGTAGGAGGAAGACAGCGACAAACCACCTCCGCTAGGACCTACCCTAGTCGGCTGTGCGTGTCTCCCGCATCGTTCGCTACGCTCCTCGGGGTATGGGACCTCATCATCATTACTGTTTTATCAGTCTACCCAGCCTACGGCGACCGGCATCTATAATGACAGGCCCTGCGATGTCTGGACGTGGTTACACATCTCGGTTTCGCCCCGTCTCGAACAAGTCGTGCAGTTTCCGAAATGCTGTGCCGAGCCTCCCGAGCCATCAAAATCTTCCCCTGATGTAGGCAAAAACGTACGAACAGGTAGCTCTAGTAGCCCTTGCACATTCGTTTACCACTGTACCGTGCAATTTTACCGAACTAATACACATAACTCAAAACGCTACCTGTTAGTAAGAGCTTTGCACATACACTACTGGCCATTAAAATTGCTACAGCACGAAGATGACGTGCTACAGACGCGAAATTTAACCGACAGGAAGAAGATGCTGTGATATGCAAATGATTAGCTTTTCAGAGCATTCACACAAGGTTGGCGCCGGTGGCTACACCTACAACGTGATGACATGAGGAAAGTTGCCAACCCATTTCTCATACACAAACAGCAGTTAACCGGCGTTGCCTGGTGAACGTTGTTGTGATGCCTCGTGTAAGGAGGAGAAATGCGTACCATTACGTTTCCGACTTTAACAAACGTCGGATTGTGGCCTATCGCCATTGCGGTTTATCGTAACGCGACATTGCTGCTCGCATTGGACGAGATCTAATGACTGTTAGTAGAATATGGAATCGGTGGGTAATACGGAACGCCGTGCTGGATCCCAACGGCCTCGTATCACTAGCAGTCGAGATGACAGCCATCTTATCCGCATGGCTGTAACGGATCGTGCTGCCACGTCTCGATCCTTGAGTCAACAGATGGGGATGTTTGCAAGACGACAATCATCTGCACGAACAGTTCGACGACGTTTCCAGCAACATGGACTATCAGCTCGGAGACCATGGCTGCAGTTACCCTTGACGCCGCATCACAGACAGCAGCGCCTGCGATGGTGTACTCAACGACGAACCTGGGTGCACGAATGGCAAAACGTCATTTTTTCGGATGAATCCAGGTGTTGTTTACAGCATCATGATGGCCGCATCCGTGTTTGGCGACATCGCGGTGAACGCACATTGGAAGCGTGTATTCGTCATCGCCATACTGGCGTATCACCCGACGTGTTGGTATAGGGTACCATTGGCTACGCGTCTCGGTCACCTCTTGTTCGCATTGACGGCACTTTGAACAGTGGACGCTACATTTCAGATGTGATACGACCCGTGGCTCTACCCTTCATTCGATCCTTGCGAAACCCTACATTTCAGCAGGATAATGCACGACTGCATGTTGCAGGTCCTGTACGGGCTTTTCTGGATACAGAAAATGTTCGACTGCTGCCCCGGCCAGCACAATCTCCAGATCTGTTACCAACTGAAAACGTCTGGTCAATGGTGGCCGAGATACTGGCTCGCAACAATACGCCAGTCACTACTCTTGATGAACTATGGTATCCTGTTGAATCTGCATGGGCAGCTGTACCTGTACACGCCATCCAAGCTCTGTTTGACTCAATGCAAAGGCGTATCAAGGCCGTTATTACTGCCAGAGGTGGTTGTTCTCGATACTGATTTCTCAGGATCTATGCACCCAAATTGCGTGAAAATGTAATCACATGTCAGTTCTAGTATAATATATTTGTCCAATGAATACCCGTTTACCATCTGCATTTCTTCTTGTGTAGCAATTTCAATGGCCAGTAGTGTATGAAGTGTTGTAAGCTGATTGGTACGTGCAAGACAACATCTGTGACATTCAACATGTATATGTGTGGGAACGAGTCTGCCCGCACACAACATGGAAGAAAATTGTTAAATGTGACATACACATCACCAATATCATTGATTTGATAATGATCTAAGGTCGACACTGACCAGTAATGCAATTTATTTGCATGGTGCATTAAAGGATTAAAACAGCCTACGGTGGTTAAATGGGTCAATTATGTAGACGATGTATTGGGGTTGCGGACCCGAACATCAAGGAAAAAATATTTGCTGTGTGTTTAACAGGCGTGGTTTCCGTGCAGGACTTCCAGCTGCGGATTCGTGGTTGTTCGTCAACGTACAGCCAGGTGGACGTGAGTTTATTTTTCGTGGCGACGTCACCGGCGCAGCTGACTTTCTCCGTGCAAGAGCCCTCGCACAAAGCAACGACTGCCGGGTGACCTAGAAACACAGCCGGTTCTAGCACTGCGCTTGTCTTGTCTGGGAAACCGGTTCTGCTGAGGTGACCCGAGTTGAGCAATGGCGTTGTACGAAGTAGCCGCAGCGCTTACAACAAAAGCCTGTACACGCTGCGCTCAAGTTAAATATATCAGCTCTTATGGATACGTTCCAAACTTACGGTCCATTTATAAAGACATTATTTTGAAAAAATATTACACGAACTTTCAAGTCTTACATGGGAGAATTTAACGCCGTAAGTCACAAAATAGTAAGATGAAATCTTTATTGACCAGTTCAGTCTCTGGAAGAAGAAGTTGCATACAATATCTCCGTGAAATCATGGGTGTTCTGATGCAATAGTGTCCAGGTTAGAGGGACCTAAATTTCCATCACGCAGTAGTAGTAGTAACGGTAGTAATTTTATTCATCCGTGGATCATTTTACATGGGTACTGGAACATGTTATGATGTTACAGTTTAATAATAACAACACACGTAATTCAGGCATACCGGTGAGAATAGCTAGAGTGGGACGTGTAGTCGGCTACGGCCCTATAGTTGGAACCATCCCAGCATTTGCCTGAAGTGATTTAGAGAAACGACGAGATATCTAAACCAGGATGATGGTGTGGAGGTTGAAGCCTCCATTCTTCCCAATTAATTGGCGGAAGCTCATTTGATAATATAAAGAGAATAAGCTGGAGAGGCGTGCAGCTAAAGTGCACATTATCAGAATGGATCTGTCGTGGACAGCGCGAGGCAATGCAGTCAGCTGCATCAAACAAATCTTAGCACCGAAGTCCACAACAACAACAACAAAAACAACACAGTGGAGATAATATCACTGTTTCTGAAGTCTGGTTTTCATATGTTTAACGTTCAAAGGTTTCCTAGACAGAATGAGATTTTTTACTCTGCAGCGGAGTGTGCGCTGATATGAAACTTCCTGGCAGATTAAAAGTAAGGCTGTGAGTACCGGGCGTGAGTCGTGCTTCGGTAGCTCAGATGGTAGAGCACTTGCCCGCGAAAGGCAAAGGTCCCGAGTTCGAGTCTCGGTCGGGCACACAGTTTTAATCTGCCAGGAAGTTTCATATCAGCGCACACTCCGCTGCAGAGTGAAAATCTCATTCTGGAAACATCCCCCAGGCTGTGGCTAAGCCATGTCTCCGCTATATCCTTTCTTTCAGGAGTGCTAGTTCTGCAAGGTTCGCAGGAGAGCTTCTGTAAAGTTTGGAAGGTAGGAGACGAGATACTGGCAGAAGTAAGGCTGTGAGTACCGGGCGTGAGTCGTGCTGCGGTAGCTCAGATGGTAGAGCACTTGCCCGCGAAAGGCAAAGGTCCCGAGTTCGCGTCTCGGTCGAGCACACAGTTTTAATCTGCCAGGAAGTTTCGTTTCCTAGACACTAGCATCTTTTGTGGGTGCTAATCAGTTGTTTCCTGATGAAGAGTAATTAGCCGAAAAACGGTTGGAAATAAAGAAATATTTATAGAAGAAAATTCACTTTGATTTTTAACCGCAAATATCGAAGTTACGTCACAAATTGCGTTATCATCCTACAGTACAGTTTCTGTGCAATAATTCTTTCCGGTTAAAGAAAAGCGTGATATGCGAAAGCTCTCGCTAACTTTCCCTGGGGGTGCGAGACACTCGTTGCAGCCGTTCAAAGCCTTCCATGCGCTCATCCGAGGCACTTCAACAGCGAAGATACGCACTGACGGGTCTGAAATGAAAGAGACGAGATGAAGGACGGAGAAAGGGGTGGAGGGGGGGGGGGAAGGGGAGTACGTTCTTTGCTGCGAGCAGTGCTCCAATATCTCAGAGATGAAGGCGCTGCCCATCAAAGCCCGACGCTTGGGATCGGTTATCGAACGATGCAGTTGGAAGTTCGAGCGCAAGCTATGCGCACCGAATTTACCGCCATTAGCTTCCTTTGCCAGAAATTAATGGTTGCACATTGCTACTGATTGAATTCCATTAGTAACTAACAATGCAAAAAAATCATATTGTGGGACGCTTCTATAGAATATGAGTCATTGCAACAAGATGTACTGTGTGAATGATGTTGAGCAGTTAATGGGACGTTGTGTCCACTTCTGCATACTTTCGTTACAACGCCCGTGCGGTTTGTTCTTCCAGTTTTGCTCAGGTCTGTGGAAAACTGGTGTGTACAGCGTACCGTGCGAATGGTAGTATGTCGTATGTTGGATGGTCTATAAGAAATGCTGAGCAAAGGTGTGAAGAATTCAAGCAGTCAGCTGAATCAGATTGAGATATACCTAAAGAGCGTTGTTTTGTTAATAAAACGACGAAATGATTCATTATGTGTTGCCACCAACGATGTACTGAAACTTCTTGCTCCCATCCAAGGCTCAAATTGGAATGTTGTAGTTTATAACTAGTTTATGTCCGTGGATATACGTGAAAAACTGACAAAAAATTAGCTGACTGTGTTACGTACTCTAAGAATAAATAACCCTCAGTTGCCCCCATAATTTAACCCCGGTCATTATACCAGCGCGTTTGGTGATATGACTGCTCGTCCTTTTGAGGCAGCTGTTTGCATTGTAGTAAGGTCAGTCTATGTTTGCTAGTTTCTTAGTCATCGTGAGCAGTCACAAGTTTGGTACCTTCTGGCTGCCCTCGATGATGTGCGACAATAGCCAAATGGTGGTGGACCATTTTTCCCGTCTTTCCTTTTTTGTTGGGTATTGTTACCTCATTTGTTGATATCTGGAATTACAGTTTACAATTTTGGTTAGGATATAATCATACACTGAAGCACCAGTGAAACTGGTACAGGCAAGCGAATTAGAAACATGTAAACGGGCAGGATACGGCGCTGCGGTCGGCAACGCCTGTGTAAGGCAACAAGTGTGTGGCGCAGTTTTAGATCGGTTACTGCTGCTACAATGTCAGGTTAGCAAGATTTAACAGAGTTTGAACGCTGTATTATAGTCGGCGCACGAGCGATGGGACACAGCATCTCGAGGCAGCGATGAAGAGGGGATTTTCCCATACTACAGTTTCATGAGTGTACCGTGAATGTCAGGAATCCGCTAAAACATCAAGTAAACGACGATTGAAGAGAATCTTTCAACGTGAGAGAAATGCAGCCCTTACTCAAACTTCCGACTAAAATGCTGGGCAGTGTACAAGTGTGTCTGAATAAACATTGCACCGAAAACTCCTAACGATGGGCCTCCGCAACTGACAACCCATGCTCGTGCGAATGTTAACACCACGACATTGGTAACTACAATTCAATTGGGTACGTGGCCGTTGGCACAGTGGCACAGTGTTGCATGGTCTGATGAATCGCGATATCTTCTTCGTCATGCCGGTGGGACGGCGCGAATCTGTCTCTTCCAGCAGAACAACTCCTTGACACATCTACTGCGGACAGAAACAAGCTACGGCGGCTCCATTATGCTCTGGGGAACATTCACATGGGCGTCCATGGGTCCAATGGAGCGCGTGCAAGGTACCGTGACGGCCAAGTACGAGGTGCACTCAAGTTCTAAGACCTCCGATTTTTTTTCTAATTAACTATTCACCCGAAATCGATGAAACTGGCATTACTTCTCGACGTAATCGCCCTGCAGACGTACACATTTTTCACAACGCTGACGCCATGATTCCATGGCAGCGGCGAAGGCTTCTTTAGTAGTCTGTTTTGACCACTGGAAAATCGCTGAGGCAATAGCAGCACGGCTGGTGAATGTGCGGCCACGGAGAATGTCTTTCATTGTTGGAAAAAGCCAAAAGTCACTAGGAGCCAGGTCAGGTGAGTAGGGAGCATGAGGAATCACTTCAAAGTTGTTATCACGAAGAAACTGTTGCGTAACGTTAGCTCGATGTGCGGGTGCGTTGTCTTGGTGAAACAGCACAAGCGCAGCCCTTCCCGGACGTTTTTGTTGCAGTGCAGGAAGGAATTTGTTCTTCAAAACATTTTCGTAGGATGCACCTGTTACCGTAGTGCCCTTTGGAACGCAATGGGTAAGGATTACGCCCTCGCTGTCCCAGAACATGGACACCATCATTTTTTCAGCACTGGCGGTTACCCGAAATTTTTTTGGTGGCGGTGAATCTGTGTGCTTCCATTGAGCTGACTGGCGCTTTGTTTCTGGATTGAAAAATGCCATCCACGTCTCATCCATTGTCACAACCGGCGAAAAGAAAGTCCCATTCATGCTGTCGTTGCGCGTCAACATTGCTTGGCAACATGCCACACGGGCGGCCATGTGGTCGTCCGTCAGCATTCGTGGCACCTGGATGACACTTTTCGCATTTTCAGATCGTCATGTAGGATTGTGTGCACAGAACCCATAGAAATGCCAACTCTGGAGGCGATCTGTTCAACAGTCATTCGGCGATCCCCCAAAACAATTCTCTCCACTTTCTCGATCATGTCGTCAGACCGGCTTGTGCGAGCCCAAGGTTGTTTCGGTTTGTTGTCACACGATGTTCTGCCTTCATTAAACTGTCGCACCCACGAACGCACTTTCGACACATCCGTAACACCATCACCACATGTCTCCTTCAACTGTCGATGAATTTTAATTGGTTTCACACCACGCAAATTCAGAAAACGAATGATTGCACGCTGTTCAAGCAAGGAAAACGTCGCCATTTTAAGTATTTAAAACAGTTCTCATTCTCGCCGCCGGCGGTAAAATTCCATCTGCCGTACAGTGCTGCCATCTCTGGGACGTATTGACAATGAACGCGGCCTCATTTTAAAACAATGCGCATGTTTCTATCTCTTTCCAGTCCGGAGAAAAAAAATCGGAGGCCTTAGAACTTGAATGCACCTCGTAGTATCGTACAATGGTTGCAAACCACCTACACCCCTCCATGACGATCATGTTTCGCGACGGCATTTTTCAACAAGATAACGCGTCGTGTCACAAGGCCAGGAGTGTGGTGGACTGGTTTGAGGAACACAGTTACGAGTTCCAATTCATGTGCTGGCCGTCCGACTCGCCAGATCTGAACCAAATCGAGCACATGTGGGATGTGATTGAATGTGACGTCAGAGTTCATCACCGCCTCCCCGGAATTCACGGGAATTAGGTGAAGTGTGTGTGGAGATGTGGTGCCATCTTCTCCAGCGACGTAACAAGGATTCATTGCTTCCATGCCACGACGCGTCGCCGTTGCTGTCTATGTCAAAGATGGACATAGCGGCTCTTAGGTAGACGGTCTTAATGTTCTAGCTGATCACTGTAAGAGTTAGCAGATATGCACCTCGTTTATGGGTGCACCTATTCCAACGCTGTGGAAAGGCGGCACAACGGCGCTATGATCAACTGTTACTGCAGCAACGGCAAACAGCATCACAGTACTTTTCCATCTGCAACTTTCAGATCTCTTCATCACTAAACCTATCCACGCCGTTGTGTATCACTGTTAAAGTACAGATAAAACTCTCGGAAAAACAAACGCGTACAGAACCGATAGTACTGAATGTAAGCTACAGGATGAGGGCTAAAGCGGTCATTGTCGATGTCGACAGCAAGCACAGAGAGTGAACGTATCAAGACACACATCACGTACTGTCGACAATTGCGCTTCTGGGCAAAAATTTCTAGTTCAAATGTGGGTAAAATTAAACAAAACGCATATAAAAACTTCCTGGCAGATTAAAAGTATGTGCCGGGCCGGGACTCGAACCTGGGACATTGAAATCAGCGCTACACAGAGAAAATTGATTCTAGTAACCATCACATAGCCTGGGGCTAAGCCTCTTCTCTGCAGTATCCTTTCTTCGAGGGGTTCTGGTCCCGCAAGAACTCCTTTGAAGTTTGCAACGTAGGAAAAGACGTACTGCCGGAAGCAACATTCATCTTGAGGTTGAAGCTTACTCTTGTGTCCGTGTTCGCTTGCAGATAAATTTCTCTCTCTCTCTCTCTCTCTCTCTCTCTCTCTCTCCCCACACCAACTTACAAGTTTCAAAAAGCCGCACACACTGCTGCACAGCGAAAATTCATATAGGAAATGAATTTAGTTTCTAACGATCCACCGGAGACCACCGCTCCCTTGTACTCAAATACTCACAAGGGAATACCGCAATCTACAGGAAAACGTGTCCGGGTACTTTTTATCACATAGTGTATGTACCGGTGCGTTGGAAGCTCTGTATTCGACATGGCTACGGTCAAGTGGTAAGCGTTCAAGCTCCGTAACCGTTAGATCGCTGTAGCGAGTTCTGCTCATTTTCGTTAAATATATATTTTTTCAACATCGTTCATATTATTTCATAAACATGACATTTAAAAGATAATGTAATAAAAAACCACGCATATTTGCATGAGCGTTTATTGAATTTGCAATGTTATTTCGCTGTTCACCAACTGCAATTATTTCAACAAGTATTATATTTACAAGTGTCGACAAGTAAACGATAAAACGCGTAAAGTTTTACTGAAAATTTATGCCTGTCGTGATTTGCGAATAACGTCTGTTTTTTCAAGAAGGTTATAGCAGTATACGGACGCGTCTTTTGATGTTTGGTTTGTGGGGCGCTCAACTACGCGGTCATCACAACCCGTACAAAGTTCCAATTTTCCCAGAATCCAATTTTTAAACAGTCCAATCTAGCCATTGTCTCGGATGATGATGACGATGATGAATTGATACCGACAACACAAACACTCAGTCCCCGGTCGGAGAAAAGGACTTATCTTCTAATCGTCGTTTTGCAACTGCATTATGCTTTGAATCTTAATGACATTCATCACCCGCAGAAGTCGAAGAACAGGAAGTCACTTCCACTTTTGCAGTCAATAATGTACATTCTGTGATTTTCAAACAATTCGGACGCACACCATTTTTTCTCGAAAGCACATCCGACGATTGATTTGTAAATTAACTTTACATTCTGGCATACTTTAACTCACCGCATTATTGAATATAGTTACTTACATCTTTATTTACCCTGTCTGACTTGGGCTTTCCAACCCTATCCCTCATCCCTGAAACCTGTGTCAGGAGGTCGAAGCGTCCAGGTGCAAAACATTTCCGGGTACCTCAACCGATTGTAACATCTGGCTCGGTAGTTGCGCAGGCAGCACGACGGACTTCTGAGCGAAGGGGATCGAGTTCGATTCCCGTCCGGATCGGAAATTTTCTCCGCTCGAGGCTTGAATGTTGTCTTTACGTTTGTAGCGTCATAATTGACATTACACTATTGGGATGACACTACGGGCACGTCCTGAAAGCCAATAAATTGGAAAGACATACATACACTTGTCATATACGTGTTGATAACTACAAATAAAATCTTTTTGTAATAGTTAAAATTAATAAACAGCGATACATCCCTCGAAATTCAATAAAAGTTCATTTAAATACAGATGTTTTTTCATCGCATTAGATAATATCTCCAGTGGTGAAAAAAATGATATTAAAAAAATTAATTTGAGCGGGACTTGGGCTAGCGATTACGGGGCTTGAACGTTATCCACTTTTTTGATTTATTTTGTTCAACATTGTTTCTGCCCGTAGTCTGGACGGACGTCATTCACTGAAGAGCCAGAGAAACTCGTACACTTGCCTAATGTAGTGTAGGGCGACCGCGGAGTGCCGCGACACGACGTGGCATAGACTCGACTAATGTCCGCAGTAGTGCTGCAGTGAACTAATAGCAAGAATCCAGCAGGGCTGTCCACAAATCCGTAAGAGTACGAGGGGGTGAAGACCTCTTCTGAATAGCACGTTGCAAGGCATCCCAGATATGCTCGGTAACTTTCATGTCTGGGGAGGGTGGTGGCCAGCGGAAGTGTTTAAATTCAGAAGAGTGTTCCTGGAGCCACTCTGTAGCAATTCTGGACGTGTGGGGTGTGGCATTGTCCTACTGGAATTGCCCAAGTCCGTCGGAATGCACAATGGACATGAGTAGATGCAGGTGATCAGACAGGATGGTTACGTACGTGTCACCTAGCAGAGTTGTATCTAGACGTATCAGGTGTCCCGTATCACTCCAACTGCACACGCCCCACACCATTACAGAGCCTCCACCAAATTGAACAGTCCCCTGCTGACATGCAGAGTCCATGGATTCATGAGGTTGTCTCCATACCCGTATACATCCATCGCTCGATACAATTTGAAACGAGACTCGTCCGACCAATCAATATATTTCCAGTCATCAACAGTCCAAAGTCGATGTTAATAGGCCCAGGCGAGGCGTAAAGCTTTGTGTCATGGAGTCATTAAGGGTACACGAGTGGGCCTTCGGGTCCGAAAGCCCATACGAATGATGTTTCGTTGACTGGTTCGCACGCTGACACTTGTTGTTGGCCCAGCATTGAAATCTCCAGCAATTCGCGCAAGAGTTGCACTTCTGTCACGTTGAACGATTCTCTTCAGTCGTCTTTGGTCCCGTTGTTGCAAGATCTGTTTCCGGCCGATGCGATGTCGGAGATTTGATGTTTTTACCGGCTTTCTGATATTCACGGTACACTCGTAAAAGGGTCGTACAGGAAAATCCCCATTTCGTCGCTACCTCGGAGATGCTCTGTCCCATTGCTCGTGTGCCGACTATAACACCACGGTTCAAATGGCTCTGAGCACTATGGGACTTAACATCTTAGGTCATCAGTCCCCTAGAACTTAAAACTACTTAAACCTAACTAACCTAAGGACATCACACACATCCATGCCCGAGGCAGGATTCGAACCTGCGACCGCAGCAGTCCCGCGGCTCCGGACTGCAGCGCCTTGAACCGCACGGCCACCGCTATAACACCACGTTTAAGCTTACTTAAATCTTGGCAAGTTCCATTGTAGCAGCAGTAACCGATGTAACCACTGCGCCAGACACTCGTTGTCTTCTATAGGCGTTACCGACTGTAGCGCCATATTTTGCTTGTTTACCTATCTCTTTATTTGAATGCGCATGCGTACACCGGTTACTTCGGCGCTTCAGTGTATGAAACAGACCCAAGATCATCGTTGAATACTTCACTCAATCTTTATACTACAGAGAGTAGCCAAATCTCTGAGCAATCAAGCTGAGCTACCGTGTTGATGATGATGATGATGATGTTTGGTTTGTGGGGCGCTCAACTGCGTGGTTATCAGCGCCCGTACAATTACCCAATCTTTGCTCAGTCCAATTTCGCCACTTTCCTGGATGATGATGAAATGATGAGGACAACACAAACACCCTGTCATCTCGAGGCAGGTGAAAATCCCTTACCCCGCCGAGCTACCGTGTTGGCTTGACAGTCGCCATCTCGTGCTTTGAGTCAGCAACGCAATGGTACATATTGCAATTTTCTCGAAACTGCCTAAATAGTACGCCTTACGAATTGCACAATATGTTTTCCTAATGGACAACTAAAAAGAGTACAAAGTTTGAAAGAAATCCGTGATCGGAACGTCGTTGCGTCCCCTTGCCAGGAAACATCCGTGAATAATTTCCGAAATTTTGTCGGCGGAGCACGGTTTCACCACGAATATTGCAGAAACACCATGTTCCAGCTACTAATGCTGCTTTTAACAAAAGCCAATAGTGCTGGCGTTTAGAAAAGATTATTTGATATGCAGAACCGACAACTGATTACTGCAGGGGCTCCAGACAGGACGCGAGAAACAACTGACTGAAGATGAGACATTAATTCCTTGGCGCAGCATGCAGGCGCCGTCTATCTCAGCTGGCCGCGTGTCCGCCAGCATGCATTACGCGGCACTTTCGCGATGGCTGACGCGATATGCAGCGCATTATGCCGGGATGGCTTCGGGATCGATGGGCCGATTTACACCGCATTATCGAAAAGCTGTGACTCACGGGCTATCTGCCGCGCCGGCTAACTCACCCTGCGCGACGCAACAACAATTAACTGGCCTCGGGCACGTGGGTGGCGAAAGATGAAGAGGACGAAAATAAGTATGACGGCGCAACGGGCACCGTAACATGCAAGCGGATAAATACACAGCACTACAGAAAATATATTTATTTCTTTGGCGTATGCCTTACAGAATTATACACTACTGGCCGTTAAAATTGCTACACCACGAAGATGACGTGCTACAGACACGAAATTTAACCGACAGGTAGATGATGATGTGATATGCAAATGATTAGCGTTTCAGAGCGTTCACACAACGTTGGCGCCGGTGGCTACACCTACAACGTGCTGACACGAGGAAAGTTTCCAGCCGATTTCTCATACACAAACAGCAGTTTACCGGCGTTGCCTGGTGAAACGTTGTTGTGATACCTCGTGTAAGGAGGAGAAATGCGTACCATCACGTTTCTGACGTGGATAAAGGTCGGATTTGTAGCCTATCGCGATTGCGGTTTATCGTATCGCGACATTGCTGCTCGTGTTGGTCGAGATCCAATAACTGTTAGCAGAATATGGAATCGGTAGGTTCAGGAGGGTAATACGGAACGCCGTGCTGGATCCCAACGGCCTCGTATCACTAGCAGTCGAGATGACAGGCATCTTATCCGCATGGCTGTAACGGATCGTGCAGCCACGTCTCGATCCCTGAGTCAACAGATGGGGACGTTTGCAAGACAACAACCATCTGCGCGAACAGTTCGACGACGTTTGCAGCAGCATGTACTATCAGCTCGGAGACCATTGCTGCGGTTACCCTTGACGCTCCATCACAGACAGGAGCGCCTGCGATGGTGTACTCAACGACGAACCCGGGTGCACGAATTGCAAAACGTCATTTTTTCAGAAGAATCCAGGTTCTGTTTACAGCATCATGATGGTAGCATCCGTGTTTGGCGACATCGCCATGAACGCACATTGGAAGCGTGTATTCGTCATCGCCATACTGGCGTATCGCCCGGCGTGATGATATGGGGTGCCATTGGTTACACGTCTCGGTCACTTCTTGTTCGCATTGACGGCACTTCCAACAGTGGACGTTACATATCAGATGTGTTACGACCCGTAGCTCTACCCTTCACTCGATCCCTGCGAAACCCTACATTTCAGCAGGATAATGCACGACCTGTCCTGTACGTGCCATTCTGGATACAGAAAATGTTCGACTGCTGCCCTGGCCAGCACATTCTCCAGATCTCTCACCAACTGAAAACGTCTGGTCAATGGTGGCCGAGCAACTGGCTTGTCTCAATACGCCAGTCACTACTCTTGATGACCTGTGGTATCGTGTTGAAGCCGCATGGGCAGCTTTGCCTGTACACGCCATCTACGCTCTGTTAGACTCAATGCCCAGGCGTATCAACGCCGCTATTATGGCCAGAGGTGGTTGTTCTGGGCACTGATTGCTCAGGATCTATGAACCCAAACTGCGTGAAAATGTAATCACATGTCACTTCTAGTATAATATATTTGTCCAATGAATACCCGTTTATCATCTGCATTTCTTCTTGGTGTAGCAATTTTAATGGCCAGTAGTGTGTTTTAAAGTGCACTCAGAGTCAGGAAAAGACACCTTGAATGACTAAAGATTGGGCCGGCCTGGTGGTCGAGCGGTTCTAGGCGTTATAGTCTGGAGCCGCGCGACCGCTACGGTCGCAGGTTTGAATCCTGCCTCGGGCATGGATGTGTGTGATGTCCTTAGGTTAGTTAGGTTTAAGTAGTTCCAACTTATAGGTGACTGATGATCTCAGAAGTTAAGTCCTAGTCCTAGAACCGTTCGGCCACTCCGGCCGGCCGAACTAAAGCTACAATATAAACTTCCAGTAGCTTCATATGAAGTGCGCAAACAATTTCATACATCCACTTTACTTCAAAATTTGTTACAAAATTATAACCATTAGACATATCGCACGAAAACAACAAAGAATGTATCAACTAACTGATACAACTCTGTACTGTACACTAACCATTGCAAAATACTCTGAAGCGCCAAAGAAACAGGTATGGGTGTGCGTATTCAAATACAGAATATGTAAACAGGCAGAATATAGCGCTGCAGTTGGCAACGCCTTCGTAAGACAAGTGTCTGGCGCAGTTGTTAGATCTGTTACTGCTGCTGCAATGGCAGGTTACCAAGATTTAAGTGAGTTTGAACGTGGTATTATGGTCGGCGCACGAGCAATGGAACCCAGTATCTCCGAGGTAGCTATGAAGTGGGGATCTTCCCGTACGACCATTTCACGTGTGTACCGTGGCTATCAGCAATCCGGTAAAACATCGCTGCGGCCGGAAAAAGATGTAGTAAGAATGGGACCAACGATGGCTGAAGAGAATCGTTCAACCTGACAGAAGTGCAACCCTTCCGCAAATTGTAGCAGATTTCAATGCTGGCCCATTAACAATGTCAGCGTGCGAACCATTCAACGAAACATCATCGACATCGGCTTTCGGAGCCGAAAGACCACTCGTGTACCATTGATGACTGTACGACACAAAGCTTTACGCCCCGCCTGAGCCCGTCAACACTGACATTGGAGACTACTGATAAGTGGAAATATATTGCCTGGTCGGATGACTCTAGTTTCAAATTTTATGGAGCGGATGGACGTGTACTGGTATAGAGACAATCTCATGAATCCATGGATCCTGCATGTGAGCAGGAGACTGTTCAAGCTCGAGGAGGCTCTATAATGGTGTGTGGAGTTGGAGTGGTATGGGACCCCTGATACGTCTAGAAACGACTCTGACAATTTTGAAAAAAATTTTGAAAAATATGTAAAAATCTGCCAACCGGTTGCATAGGTTTTCTACATACCTTGACCAGGTTTCGTCACCTCTAAGGGTGACTTCATCAGAAGGTAAGGTAATTACATGAAGAACAGCTTACCTTCTGATGAAGCCACCTTTAGAGGTGACGAAACCTGGTCAAGGTATATAGAAAACCTATGCAACCGGTTGGCAGATTTTTACATATTTTTCAAATTCGTGTATATGGTTGCTGCAAACGTCAGCCATGTTCAAAGTTGTACTCTGATAGGTGACATGTACGGAAGCATTCTGTCTGATCACCTGCATCCATTATGGCCATTGTGCATTCCGACGGTGTTGGGCAATTTCAGCAGGACAACACGACACCCCACACGTCCAGAATTGCTACAGAGTGACTCCAGGAACAGTCTGCTGGCCACCAAACTCACCAGACAAGAACACATACTCTCACAGACTTATAGACAGCTCTGCAGGATTCGTGGTGTCACTTCCCTGCAACACTACTTCAGACCTTCGTCGACTCCATGCCACGTCGTGTTGCGGCACTTCTGCGTGCTCGCGGGGGCTCTGCACGGTATTAGGCAGGTGTACTAGTTTCTTTGGCTCTTCAGTGTAAGAAGGAATGCAACATTCACAGGTCGATTTATACCTGATGATCAATTCCGCATTGCGTAAGTGTTTCGTGATACTTTTTATGGGAAAATGCATGAGGCCTGTTTTCAGATGCTGTGGAAAGTGGGCTACACTGCCGAGTTCGTACGTTTGCACGGAACGCTGGACGAACCGGTTTTCCGAATCTGCGACAGTGTGTCGCTGCCTGTCTGTCCAGCGGCGGCCTTTAATGACAGACGTAGTGTAGCAAGTGCAGAAGCCCGGTAGGGGGAGGGGGTGGGAGTGGGGGGTGGACCACAATGGCGCAGCAGTAATCCCAGGCCGCGGCGCGGCGCGCCACGCCGTAATCTGCAGCTGCGAGCAGTGCGTGCGCGGGTGCGTATGTCCGGATGATGCGATCTGCGGCGACACGCCCGGCCGCCCGGCGAGCAGACGCTCATTGTTTCCCCCGGGGCCGCGGGGGCGGGATCAGCGGAAAATTGTGGAAACGCCGGCGAGGGGCGGCCGCCACAAAGAGCGCCGGGATTCTGTCCCGACGATGCCTCGTGGCACTGCGGCGAAACGTAGCGCCTGCTCTTCTTTCTCCGCTGCAGGAGGGGGAGGGGGAGGGGGAGGGGAAGGGGAAGGCGCCACGCCCTGCAACCGATGGAAAGCTTAGATGGGACGCAGCACGTGAGTCGGATTTGTGGACGGCTAACAGTGGTATCTCCAGCCGGCGATGACAGCGCACTGAAACGAGAGCTGTCGACACCTGCCCTTCGGCCAACAGAGCCTCAGGATCACGACTCGACCGTCTTTAGTCCTCCTTTTCTCTCTCTCTCTCTCTCTCTCTCTCTCTCTCTCTACCTCACACACACACACACACACACACACACACACACACTGTGTGTGCGAGCTTGCGTGTGTGTGTGTGTGTGTGTGTGTGTGTGTGTGTGTGTGTGTGTGTGTGTGTGTACGCGCACACGCGCGGGCGTGCGCGTGCAGTGGGGCTGCAAGAAGGGATGGACCTCTCAACAATGGTTAGATCACTGGACGAAGAACTGCCTTCTGTAATCTTATTTACCAATCACAGCTGCACAGCTGGAGCCCGGAACGGTTGTGATGATGGTAGACCGAAAGAACTTGTTCAAAATGTTCAAATGTGTGTGAAATCTTATGGGACTTAACTGCTAAGGTCATCAGTCCCTAAGCTTACACACTACTTAACCTAAATTATCCTAAGGACAAACACACACACCCATGCCCGAGGGAGGACTCGAACCTCCGCCGTGACCAGCCGCACAGTCCATGACTGCAGCGCCTGAGACCGCTCGGCTAATCCCGCGCGGCCCGAAAGAACTGTTAAGCTGCTTTAGCGCGTTTAATATCTCTTTCTGGAAGCATGGGACCAGGCCTGATATTACACATTACAACTGGCTGGATCACTGTTGATATGACTATTGAGAGAGGATCTTGAGTATTGGTTCAGACGGCTCTGAGCACTATGGGACTTAACTTCTGAGGTCATCAGTCCCCTAGAACTTAGAACTACTTAAACCTAACTAACCTAAGGACATCACACACACTCATGCCCGAGGCAGGATTCGAACCTGCGACCGTAGCGGTCGCGCGGTTCCAGACTGTAGCTCCTAGAACCGCTCGGCCACCCTGGCCGGCTCTTGAGTATTACTCTCATATATAGAGTAAGGTCGGGAAAGAGTACCCGTCTGGTAAGAGTTCCCTGTGACATTTTCTGTACTCTGGCAACACTGACCGACGACGAAAAACCACATTCAGCTTGTAAGTGGACTGCTTCTGTGAGTTGGCAGCGCTGTGTAGCGCTTTGCATTGGATCTCTGACTGCGCTTTCTTTGTAAGAGACTCTGTGGTTAGTTGGAGTCGTTGTTGGAAGTTAATCGCCAGTAGTGTTGGGCTGCTGGAAGTTAGTCGCCAGCGGTGATGGATGTACTGGTGGGCAGTTGGAGGTGAACAGCCAGCAGTGGTGGATGTTACATATGAGAAATTAGCATTGATGGAGGGTAGAGATCTGAAGTGTTGACGTAGGCTAACTATCTGTACATGTTCGACTTGGATGATGATGATTAGTGTTTTAGGGCGCACAACAACGAGGTTATCAGCGCCCGTCGACTTGGAGATTGAGTATTATTCATGATTATATACCTTTGTACTTTATGTCAATGCCGATCAATTTTCGTGTCTGCACTGGATGTCACATTATTAAGGTAAAAAAATACCTTATTTGGTTTGCAACAAAATCCTTCCTTGTTAACCATATGCCTATTAGTAGTTAGTGACTTTGGTAGTTAGAATCTTTCATTTAGCTGGCAATATTGGCGCTCGCTGTACTGCAGTAGTTCGCGTAATGAAGATTTTTGTGAGGTAAGTGATTAATGAAATGTATAGGTTATTGTTAGGATTTCGTTTTAGTCAGGGCCATTCTTTTGAATTAATTATCTGAAGTCACGCAATCTCTTTTTGAGCAGTCAGATTGTGTTGCGCTAGGATATTGTGGGTCTCAGTCATTCAGCAATTTAAGTACAGACACAATCATGTAAATACAGACGTTTCAAGGTGTTGCTTCTATAGCGAAGACTTTACATGTAATCTTGAAGAGCTCCGCCAGATTTACTGGTTGTAGCAGGTATATATAAGTTTCCTTTTCAAATTAACTAAATTTTAAGTTGTATGTCGTCAGCAATAAGCGTTATCTAGGTATGCACCAGAAAATAAAATTATTTGCCAAAAGAATCATCGTCCTTTAAGGAACAAACTGCGGCACTACAAACAGCGGAATTTAGCAGTGACTGTCATTTGTGATATTTTTTGAACTGTTTGGTGCATCGGTTAAAAGTACGCTGTAAGACAGCAGTAAAGACTTCGCACGTACTCTTAACCCTCCCCCACCCTCCCGACCTCTTCCTTTCAAACGGTTACTAATCCAGGTTCAAAATGGTTCAAATGGCTCTAAGCACTTCGGGACTTAACATCTGAGGTCATCAGTCCCCTAGACTTAGTACTACATAAACGTAACTAACCTAAGGGCATCACACACAGCCATGCGCGAGGATTCGAACCTGCGAACGTAGCAGCAAGGCGGTTCCGGACTGAAGCGCCTAGAACCGCTCGGCCACAGCGGCCGGCACTCCAGGAAGACCCATTAGTCACACAGATGTGTTTTGTTTCGAGCTGTATATTCTAGAGCCACCGCAATCCATATAGCTGAGAAATCTTTCGAATCGAAGGAATATTTCCGTTCAATACACAAAGCAGAAGACTTTGCTCCATCAAATATCACTGACAAGGCTGAATCTCCAACAACTGAAGAAAGCAAAGTAGTTCAACAGGAGCCCACGGACAAATGCTGCTCCTCAGTGACGGGATTATTTGTCTATGTAGTCACCAGGAAAAAACCTAGAACGTGGCACAAATGAAAGTTCAGAGCGCTGATGTACGAACAGGTGTAGGTCTGTACAGAATTATTCCGCTGCCAAAATTATGATCGACCCACAACAAAGATGAAAATGGCAAAAAAATCCGAGATTTTGTCTGGGTATCCATACAAAATTGCATTGTTATAAAAACAAGCTAAGCCAGACAAAACAAAGTAGAGACAAAATACCAGTAACCAACAACTCAGAATCTCTAGGGCGCGCCATCATCTTCAGGAACAACCAGGTCCAAATCCAAGGAGGAACTGATACTTTAAATTGCCCAGGGTTTGGTGAAGTCTACAAGGAGCCTTTCACGGAAAAAGTTTGATAATTGCTCCCAAAGGTGGCATGGAGAATGCACGGCCTATGAAAGGCATGGTGAATTTTTTCGTGATTCATGTTAGTGCGTAGTCTTCTATTACATGTCGCGTACTCTTATCAGACAGTGTGGCTAAGAGTACGAACGAGCAGTGTGTTACAAAAGTTGATATTTATGGTTTGTGTTAAGAGTTAGGCAGGTATAACTGATAAATGTTGTTCCTAAATAAACCACCAATAGTTTGTTATAATAAAAGTTTGATTTCTACAAAAACGGTTCAAATGGCTCTGAGCACTATGCGACTTAACTACTGAGGTCATCAGTCGCCTAGAACTTAGAACTAATTAAACCTAACTAACCTAAGGACATCACACACATCCATGCCCGAAGCAGGATTCGAACCTGCGATCGGAGCGGTCACGCGGTTCCAGACTGAAGCGCCTTTAACCGCACGGCCACACCGGCCGGCTTGCTTTCTACAGCTACGTCTCATCTACTAGACGTGAGTAGTTAAATACTAAGTGCGTACTCTTTCGCGACTTTCCTCTGTATATACCGGGTCATCAAAAAGTCAGTATAAATTTGAAAACTGAATAAATCACGGAATAATGTAGATAGAGAGGTACAAATTGACACACATGCTTCGAATGACATGGGGTTTTATCAGAACAAAAAAAAAGACAAAAGTTCAAAAAATGTCCGTCAGATGGCGCTTCATCTGATCAGAATAGCAATAATTAGCATAACAAAGTAAGACAAAACAAAGTAAGACAAAACAAAGATGATATTCTTTACAGCAAATGCTCAATATGTCCACCATCATTCCTCAACAATAACCGCAGTTGAGGAATAATGTTGTGAACAGCACTGTAAAGCATGTCCGGAGTTATGGTGAGGCATTGGCGTCGGATGTTGTCTTTCAGCATCCCTAGGCATGTCGGTCGATCACGATACACTTGCGACTTCAGGTAACCCCAAAGCCAATAATAGCACGGACTGAGGTCTGGGGACCTGGGGGGCCAAGCATGACGAAAGTGGCGGCTGAGCACACGATCATCACCAAACGACGCGAGCAAGAGACCTTCCTGAACTGTCTCAGCAGCATTACGCCTTGTGCTCGGTCGGCCACTACGGGGTCTATCGTCTAAAAACCGGTGGCTTCGAACTTCGAAATCATTCTCGCCACAGCTGCATTTGTCAACGGACCTTTACCCGTTCGAATCGTCTTCCTATGGCAATAGGATCGTAACGCTGAACCAGTACATTCCCCATTCTGATAAGATAGCCGGCCGGAGTGGACGTGCGGTTCTAGGCGCCACAGTCTGAAGCCGAGCGACCGCTCCGGTCGCAGGTTCGAATCCTGCCTCGGGCATGGATGTGTGTGATTTCCTTAGGTTAGTTAGGTTTAAGTAGTTCTAAGTTCTAGGCAACTGATGACCTCAAAAGTTAAGTCGCATAGTGCTCAGAGCCATTTGAACCATTTGATAAAGCTTCACTAAAAGCGCCTTTTCAGGTAACGTCAACAGGCTGCGACTGCTGGCGCATCTGATTCTCTTTCTCATTACAGCTCCTTTTATACACGATTGTCATGCGCAGTCATTGACGTTTTGCTGTCCAGCGCCATCTGTCGGACATTTTGTGAACTTTTTTTTATTCTAATAAAACCCCATGTCATTCCAAGCATGTGTGTCAATTTTTATCTCTCTATCTACATTATTCCGTGATTTATTCAGTTTTCAAATTTATACTGACTTTTTGATCACCCGGTACGTATGGTGATTCAGCTGCGCCTACCGATGAACTTTATACAGGGTGTTACAAAAAGGTACGGCCAAACTTTCCGGAAACATTCCTCACACACAAAGAAATAAAATATGTTATGTGGACATGTGTCCGGAAACGCTTATTTTCCATGCTAGAGATCATTTTATTACTTCTCTTCAAATCACATTAATCATGGAATGAAAACACACAGCAACAGAACGTACCAGCGTGACTTCAAACACTTTGTTACAGGAAATGTTCAAAATGTCCTCCGTCAGCGAGGATACATTCATCCACCCTCCGTCGCATGGAATCCCTGATGCACTGATGCAACCCTGGGGAATGGCGTATTGTATCACAGCCGTCCACAATACGAGCACGAAGAGTGTCTACATTTGGTACCGGGGTTGCGTAGACAAGAGCTTTCAAATGCCCCCATAAATGAAAGTCGAGAGGGTTGAGGTCAGGAGAGCGTGGAGGCCATGGAATTGGTCCGCCTCTACCAATCCATCGGTCACCGAAACTGTTGTTGAGAAGCGTACGAACACTTCGACTGAAATGTGCAGGAGCTCCATCGTACTAGTAAAGGCACATGTTCTAGCAGCACAGGTATAGTATCCCGTATGAAATCATGATAACGTGCTCCATTGAGCGTAGGTGGAAGAGCATGGGGCCCAATCAAGACACCACCAACAATGCCTGCCCAAACGTTCACAGAAAATCTGTGTTGATGACGTGATTGCATAATTGCGTGCGGATTCTCGTCAGCCCACACATGTTGATTGTGAAAATTTACAATTTGATCACGTTGGAATGAAGCCTCATCCGTAAAGAGAACATTTGCACTGAAATGAGGATTGACACTTTGTTGGATGAACCATTCGCAGAAGTGAAACTTCCTTCCTGGCAGATTAAAACTGTGTGCCGGACCGAGACTCGAACTCGGGACCTTTGCCTTTCGCGGGCAAGTGCTCTACCAACTGAGCTACCCAAGCACGACTCACGCCCCGTACTCACAGCTTTACTTCTGCCAGTACCTCGTCTCGTACCTTCCAAAGGTAGAGCACTTGCCCGCGAAAGGCAAAGGTCCCGAGTTCGAGTCTCGGTCCGGCACACAGTTTTAAACTGCCGGGAAGTTTCATATCAGCGCACACTCCGCTGCAGAGTGAAAATCTCATTCTGCATTCGCAGAAGTGTTCCCGTGGAGGCCTATCAGCTGCTGATAGTGCCTGCACACGCTGTACATGGTACGGAAACAACTGGTTCTCCCGTGGCACTCTCCACACAGTGACGTGGTCAACGTTACCTTGTACAGCAGCAAATTCTCTGACGCTGACATTAGGGTTATCGTCAACTGCACGAAGAATTGCCTCGTCCATTGCAGGTGTCCTCGTCGCTCTAGGTCTTCCCCAGTCGCGAGTCATAGGCTGGAATGTTCCGTGCTCCCTAAGACGCCGATCAATTGCTTCGTACGTCTTCCTGTCGGGACACCTTCGTTCTGGAAATCTGTCTCGATACAAACGTACCGCGCCACGGCTATTGCCCCGTGCTAATCCATACATCAAATGGGCATCTGCCAACTCCGCATTTGTAAACATTTCACTGACTGCAAAACCACGGTCGTGATGAACACTAACCTGTTGATGGTACGTACTGATGTGCTTGACGCTAGTACTGTAGAGCAATGAGTCGCATGTCAACACAAGCACCGAAGTCAACATTACCTTCCTTCAATTGGGCCAACTGGCGGTGAATCGAGGAAGTACAGTACATACTGACGAAACTAAAATGAGCTCTAACATGGAAATTAAGCGTTTCCGGACACATGTCGACATAACATCTTTTCTTTATTTGTGTGTGAGGAATGTTTCCTGAAAGTTTGGCCGTACCTTTTTGTAACACCCTGTAGAAGCCACAACGCCTTCAAACACCAGGTGCAAAATTCCATATTCTCGCTACGCCCTCTAGCGAAAATATATAATATTACAGAATGTAACTACCTTAAATTTCCTACAAAGAAAGTCCTTTTAATTGTTTTGTAAGACTAATAAACGCTCTTCAGTGTAGGACGACCGGCGGCAGGCACATTACGCACTCGCTCTCGGAGCCTCTTCGCTACTTGAAACTACGCAGACGCCGCCTAGTCGCGACTCTTATATCATCGTTGGTGCTTTAGTTCAAAAAGCCACGTCCTTCTTGACATTGAGAGATGGACTTTATTTCTTGCTACATTATTTGTAATGGGTCATCGTACGCTTGGAGAAATACAAGGAAATCTTCTGTTTGCTGTGTTAACTTCTTCGCCAATCTTTTCTGCTCCTGTCCAGCTTACCTACGACGACAGTTACCGCACCACTCCTTATCGTCGTGTACAAAAAAGACGTCGTACACAACTCTCGCAACTTAGCCAAGAGTGGACTGTGCCACATAGCAGTCGGAGATCTCGGAAACACAGACGGGGAGTTTTTGCTGCGGACTTGTTTGTAGCTGCATCTGGGAAGTGGGGGATGCCGATCACGAATTCGGTTAGTGGCGTCTCCTCTCCCTCGCTAATATTTCAGGGGATCTGCGACCGCGTGTGGGGACATCTCGGGCAGACAGGCGCGCGCCGCGCCGCCGACGCGCTCTCCCGTGGGAGAGACGGGAAGGGAAGGGAAGGGAAGGGGAGCGAAGCCCAGAGGAGGACATTAGGGCCGGACGGAGCCCTTCCGTCTCTCAGACGCGCGCACACACGCACCCACTGGTCGCTCCCCGCCGCAACCTTGTTTATCCAGTAACGCGAGTCGCGCCCGCGAAAGAAAACAAAGATAACACCCCGTCCCGGCCACAACAGCGGGCGCGGCAGTAAATGTGCAGACGTAAAGGAACCAATGAGACCGCCGAAGAGGTCTGGGGGGCAATATATCTGGTGCGTGGCTCAGTCATCCCCCGGGCCGTCTCGGGAATTTTTACAGCGGCGCCCCACCCCATTACTCCGCCCCCGGCGTCTCCAGTTCCCGTCTCCCGCCCCCAGTCACCGCCCCCCCCTCTCCGAGCTCACTCCTTCAGGATCCGAACGACGTCGCGGGCTCAGGAATCCACCCTTAGCGGCTTCGCGTCGCTACAACCCCTGACTCATTGAATGTCGTCCCGAGTACGTATGTAAAAAATAAAATAAAACAAAGCACCCCGTCTCGCATCCCGGTGCCTCGGCTACCCTCCCGCACTCAATCAACCCTCTTTTTCTCGTCTCGGTCGAGGGCGAGGGCCGGTACCGGGTTCGCTTGTCTTATTTTTAATGCGCGCCTTGAAGAGGCTCCCTAGTCTCGTGCACTGGAAATGGGTGACATATTTCGCGGCGGCTTCAAATAGGGGGAAGGGGTGGGGATGCGAGAGGGACCAGCAACTCCTGCAACCCCTGTTGGAGGTCGCGAAATAAAATAAAGCAACAGCCGCCTCCACAACAGCAGTGGCTGGGGCATCACGCAGAGCCCAAGAGGAACTGAAGCAACAGTGTAGGGACTGCAAAACAGGTAGTGAAGCAAAATGCCAGTTTTTTGCCTTACAGACTCAACTGTATTGATGGCACGGGTAGTTTGAGCGGGCGCACTTCTTTGTACTTCTAAATCTACGAGGGGTGTTCAAGATTTTTCCTTCGCCAATTTCGTTGAAAAAAATGGTGAATTTGTTATGGGACATCGTCGAATATTCCCGCTCCAACCCCAATAGGTGGCGACGCGATACGTAGTCTTCAAAATGGCGCCTATAACGGAGGTGTGACGAATGGAAAAACTCGTAGAAGCCGACCTCGGGGAAGATCAGTTTCGATTCCGTAGAAATATTGGAACACGTGAGGCAATACTGACCCTACGACTTATCTTAGAAAATAGATTAAGGAAAGGCAAACCACGTTTCTAGCTTTTGGCAATGTTGACTGGAATACTCTCTTTCAAATTCTGAAGGTGGCAGGGGTAAAATACAGGGAAAGAAAGGCTGTTTACAATTTGTACAGAAATCAGATGGCAGTTATAAGAGTGGAGGGGCATGAAAGGGAAGCAGTGGTTAGAAAGGGAGTGAGACAGGGTTGTAGCCTCTCCCCGATGTTATTCAGTCTGTATATTGAGCAACCAGTAAAGGAAACAAAAGAAAAATTCAGAGTACGTATTAAAACCCATGCAGAAGAAATAAAATCTTTGAGGTTCGCCAACGACATTGTAATTCTGTCAGAGACAGCAAAGGACCTGGAAGAGCAGTTGAACGGAATAGACAGTGTCTTGAAAGGAGGATATAAGATGAACATCAACAAAAGCAAAACGAGGATAATGGATGGCTGGCTCTGAGCACTAAGTGACTTAACTGAGGTCATCAATCCCCTAGAACTTAGAACTACTTAAACCTAACTAACCTAACGACATCACACACATCCATGCCCGAGGCAGGATTCGAACCTGCGACCGCAGCGGTCGCGCGGATCCAGACTGTAGCGCCTAGAACCGCTCGACCACTCCGGCCGGCGAGGATAATGGAATGTAGTCGAATTAAATTGGGTGATGCTGAGGGAATTAGATTAGGAAATGAGACAATTAAAAGAGTAAAGGAGTTTTGCTATTTGGGGAGCAAAATAAGTGATGATGTTCCAAGTAGAGAGGATATAAAATGTAGACTGGCAATGGCAAGGAATGCGTTTCTGAAGAAGAAAAAATTTTTTAACATCGAGTATAGATTTAAGTGTCAGGAAGGCGTTTCTGAAAGTATTTGTACGGAGTGTAGCCATGTATGGAAGTGAAACGTGGACGATAAATAGTTTGGACAAGAAGAGAATAGAAGCTTTTGAAATGTGGTGCTACAGATGAATGCTGCAGATTAGATGGGTAGATCACATAACTAATGAGGAGGTATTGAATAGAATTAGGGAGAAGAAGATTTTGTGGCACAACTTGACTACAAGAAGGGATCGATTGGTAGGACATGTTCTGAGGCATCAAGGGATCACCAATTTACTATTGGAGGTCAGCGTGGAGGGTAAAAATCGTAGACGGAGACCAAGAGATGAATACACTAAGCAGATTCAGAAGGATGTAGGCTGCAGTAGGTACTGGGAGATGAAGAAGCTTGCACAGGATAGAGTAGCATGGAGAGATGCATCAAGCCGGTCTCAGGACTGAAGGCCACAACAACAACGGTGGAGTATTCCAAGAAGAGAGCTGTGATTAAGTTTCTTTTGGCGGAAAACCAGACATTCGCAGGTATTCATAGGCGCTTGCAGAATGTCTACGGAGAACTGGCAGTGAACAAAAGCACGTTGAATCGGTGGGCTGTCATCATCGCAACAAGGTCGCGCAAAACTGTCCGATTTCCCGGGTGCCGGGGTGCCGCCCACAGCTGTGACTCCTGCAATGTTGGAACTTGCGAACACTCTCATTCGAGAAGACGGCATAATTGCAGAAATTAAAATCAGCTGGCCGAAACTATAAAACAGATCGCTCAACTAATAGGACATATCTTGCATACTGAGAAAATCCATTGCATAAAAAAGGGGATAGAACCGATGTTAATAATTAACGAAAAATCTCTCTTCTCCCAGTCACATACAAAATTCTCTCGCAATATTTACTCGATCGATCCCAAGAACAGATAGAACCCAAAATTGGTTAATACCAAGCAGGCTTCAGAACATGGAAACCATGAACGGAACAAATTCATAATTTAAAACTAATCCTTAGGCACCAAAGGATTTCTAGTAACAAGCTTGTATGTACATTGGTGGATTTTAAAAAAAGCCTACGACTCAGTTGATCGTGAACCTCTTTCACAAATTGTAAAGGAACGAGGGCTACATTATGCAACAGTAACACTGATTAAGGAGACATTAACCGACACTACCTCTAAAGTTAAATTCATGGGAGAATTTTTTGACCCATTTTATACAAACACTGGCGTTAGACAGGGAGAGGGACTCTCGGCATTACCGTTCAACCGTGTTTTGGAAAAAGTAATTACAGAATGGCGGTAGCAAAAGTCGAGTCTAAATATGGACCAATCAACCAAGTGATGTAGAAGCACTATTACAGTAGACAATATTACCATAGCTCAAAAGCAATTTCAAATTCTTATGGAAGTTGCGAAAAAATTAGGACTACAAATATCAATTAAAAAAGAAACAGATGACAAGCAACAAACACCGAAGTTTTTGAACAGGAAATGCGGAAAAATTAAAAGGGTCTCTCAGTTTAAATAGTTGGGAGAAATCTTGCAAGAAAACGGTCTGCAGAAAGCTGCACACGAAGTTCGCTGTCAAAAAATGGCAGCTGCATTCGGATTAACAAAGCACATTTATAATAAAAAATCACTTTCTAAATTCAGTAAACTTAGGCATTACAGCACTGTAATCAAACCTAAATGTCTTGATGGAGGAGAAACTTTAATTTTAAATAGAAGGAGGGATACCGAAAAAATTCAACAGAAAGAAAGAAAGATTATTAGGAAAATATTAGCCCCAATATCACTGATGGAGGGACTAATAAGCTGCGACGTAATAAGGAAACAGAAGAATACACAGACATACATGGTGACACGAGAAAACGAGGACTTAAATTTTATTGACACATTAAAAGAATGCCATCCACTAGGCTGACAAAACAAATTTTAAAATTCTACATAACAGAAGTAAGGCCAAAACTGAGCCAATTAAATGGATTGCTGCGATTAAGGAGGATCTTAAAGCAGCCGGTGTAACTCAGGCAGACGTTACAGATAGAAAAAAAACATTCAGACAAAAGATATGTGATTGGAAAGTTGGTTAGTGGGAAATTAGAAAGCGCACTGTAACAGCGTGGGAAAGAAAGAGACTTCCTTCTGAAAGGATGAAATGCATTTGGATACAAACGAAAGTTAGCCATCAAAAGCGACATTGAATGATTGTGCATCGGACGGTCCTATTGGACCTATACATGAATAATAATAATAAATAAATAAAACGTTTTAGTATATTCATAAAAATTTGTTTACATTGGTGGCCAGCACAGTGATATGGCATTTTTTGTGGCGGAGGAGGGGGGGGGGGGGCGGAGTCGATTTGCGCCTGGGTTGAAACGTGATCGGGATCACGATCTTTGCTCGGCAACATTTGTTACGCAGCGCACCTTAGAACATAAGTAGACGTATTCGCTAGTAAGTTAGAAAATGTGCGACATGTCGACACGTTGATATGTTGAAGCTTCATCTCTGAATACAGTTACCAAGCTTCATCTCACACGCCACTTTCTCGCTGCTCCTGTGCGCTAGGTCGCCCGTTGCACTCTCGACTCCTATTCACAAACGGGCCGCGATATCAGCGGTAGCAGACCGCTGGAGATGCAGGGAGAAAAGTAATTCGCTATTCCGCGGAAAGAAATACCGCGCGCAGAGTGGGGCAAACTGTGTGTGGGCTGGGCGGCGCTCCCAGGCGGTATCAAAAGAAGAGACCACCCCAAGACAAACGCAGCGAGCAGCTCCGGTAGCAAAAGCAGCGGCGGCGGCGGAGCGAGTGGGAGAAGAAAATCTGATGCGGTATAAAGGGAAACTGCCGAGTCGAGACCTCCGGAAATAACCACTACACACACACACACACACACACACACACGCCTCATTTACGATACGAGGGCGAGGCAGGCCTCGCTCGCGGGGAGCCAGAGATACGGCGGGGGCAGCGCCGGGCGAGTGAAATATCTGTGCGTAATGTGCCGAGAACTCCGAGAGGGTGTGGCACCGAGGACGTGACGCGCCCGCAACAATACTACCCAGGCACGCTCTGCCGGTGCGACAGGTAGTGAACAAAATACAACATTACCGAGTAACACTCCAGATTTGTGCTGGTATTCACGTTTTTTTGGTGCACAGAACTATCGCAACACAGTCGAGAGATGTGAAGGTAATTTCAGGAATTGGGGGGAGGGGGGGAGTTGTATCTAACGTCCTGACGACAACGAGGGAAATTAGCCATGCGCTTTCAAAAGAACCATCCTGGCATTTGCCGGGAGGGAGTTAGGGAAATCACGCATCAGGGTTTGAACCACTGCCTTTCCGACTGCGAGCCCACTGTGCTAACCAATTTCAGGACTATGCCAAGGGAGTGAGTCAGGACCGTTACTGTTTATTTGTTTACGCTGGCCGAAAAAAAAGTGACGCATTCAAATGAGGAGGAGGAAACGAAATGAAAGCTCCCTTGCTCAGACGGTATGTTACATTATTTCATTGATAGCAATAAGGACTAGGTCAGTAGGCAGTACAGTTGAAGAGGAATGGACCTCTTTAAAAAGGTCAATCACAGAAGTTGGAAAGAAAAGAACAGGTACAAAGGAGGTAAGTGCGAAGAAACCAGGGGTAACAGAAGAAAGAAGGAAGTACAAGAAGTTCACGGAAATTCAGGAATAAAGAAATACAAGTCTTTGAGGAATGAAATAAATAAGAAGTGCAGGGAAGCTAAGCAGAAATGGCTGCATGAAAAATGTTAAGAAATCGAAAAAGAAATGATTGTCGAAAGGACTGACTCACCACATAGGAAGGTCAAAATAACCTTCGGTGAAATTAAAAGCAAGAGCGGTAACATCAAGAGTGCAACGGGAGTTCCACTGTTAAATGCAGAGGAGAGAGTGGATAGGTGGAAAGAGTACACTGAAGGCCTCTATGATGGGAAGATTTGTCTGATGTCATAGAAGAAGAAACACGAGTCAATTTAGAAGATATGGGGGATCCACGATCAGAATCAGAATTTAAGATAATTTTGGAGGACGTAACGTCAAATAAGCGCGAGGGGATAGACAACACTCCATCAGAATTTTTAAAATCATTTGTCTGTAGAATGTGGTAATCTGGCGATATACCATCTGACTTTCAGAAAAATAACATCCACACAACTCCGGAGACTGCAAGAGCTGACGAGTGCGAGAATTGCCGCACAATCAGCTTAACATCTCATGGTGACAAGAATAGTACACCGAAGAATGGGAAATAAAAGTGAGGATGTATTAGGAAAGGTAAAGGCGCCAGAGAGGCAACCCCAACGTTGCGATTGATCATGGAAGCACATCAAAAGCAAAATCAAGACACATTCACACGATTTTTCGACCTAGAAAAAGCAATCGACGATGTAAAATGGTGCAAGATGTTCGAAATTCTGAGAAAAATAGGAGCAAGCTGTAGGGAGAGACGGGGTAATATACCACAACGCGCGACCCGGCGCAGGCGCGTGTCGCGTTCCAATCGCGTCGAATCCCAGTCGCGTCGCGTCCCAATTCGCGCGGTCCCAGTTGAACCTGTGAAGTTACAAAAACGAGCGCTGCGCTGCGTCGCGCCACATGCGCTGTACGCGTCTCAATTTGCGCCTAGCCTGTTGACGGAGGGGTATCCTGACGAGCGTGATTTGTTCTTTCCGCGTTTGCAGCTGCTTCATCACGAATATCTGATGGCGCTTTGCTTGTGAGCTGGAAGAATTTCGCAAGTAGCGTAGGTTTCAAACCACCTGTAATAAGCCTATTCGTATCATTTAGCGCCTTGTCCACTATATTTGCGAGGATTAATTTGTGCCAGCCTGTGCACACATTTTCTACAGAAGTCAAACATGTTGCTAATGCCGTCATTTTTACTGTTTATGTTCAAGAGGCACACGTGCTGAACGTGATCTTGCGAACGGCAGTATTTCTGGCTTCCGCAATTTTTCTCATATTCTTCCAATGTTGCTTGCACGTCAGAATGCGATTCATAGTGACTCTCAAACATTTTGTGTGAAGCTTATTTACTATCTGTATCCCTTGCATGGGATGTAGAACTGGCAGTGTGCCTGACAGTGCTTAAGATAAAACGCACACAACTCGCTTTTAGCCGTATTTAGACGAAGGTGATTGTTAGAGTAATAGACATTCAATTCTCTCACTGCATCTGTGAGGTGGGATTCAATATTTTCAAAGGCTTCCCCTCGAATTGCTAAAGTCAGACCGTCTACATAAAGAGAACTCCTTGTGTTCGTCAGAAGTGGCTGGGCATTGGTACAGATGTTAAGTAACATCAGTGAAATAGCGCTTTCTTATGATCAGCCATTTCTTTGATATCTTCAGCGACTACGCTGACACTGGAAGTGCACATAAAATCTCCTGGTTTGAAGTAAAATTTTAATACTTTTGGTGAAACAATAATTTTTTACGGTCCTGTAGATTTTCTGAGGCAACGCAGGGTGATTCACAGTGTCATAAGTAGCCGTCAGTTCGATAAATGCCACTACCGGTATTTTCCAGGTTTCAAAGCCATCTTCAATAAATTACATGAGAATGGTTCAAATGGCTCTGAGCACTATGGGACTTAACATCTTAGGTCATTAGTCCCCTAGAACTTAGTACTACTTAAACCTAACTAACCTAAGGACATCACACACATCCATGCCCGACGCAGGATTCGAACCTCGGTTCCGGACTGCAGCGCCTAGAACCGCACGGCCACCGCGGCCGGCAAATTACATGAGACTGAGCACCCGAGATGTACAGCTTTTTCCTGGTTTCAAACCTCGTTGTTCTTGTATAAGTGGCTCTCCTACATTAATCAAACGATACAGCAACATTCTCTCGGAAACGCACACAAGATTTTGACCAGGCTTTAAACTGTTGTGATGATGATGTTTGGTTTGTGGGGCGCTCAACTGCGTGGTTATCAGCGCCCGTACAGTGTCCCAACCTTTGCTCAGTCCAACTTCGCCACTTTCCTGGATGATGATGAAATGATGAGGACAACACAAACACCCAGTCAACTCGAGGCAGGTGAAAATCCCTGACCCCGCCGGGAATCGAACCCGGGACCCCGTGCTCGGGAAGCGAGAATGCTACCGCGAGACCACGAGCGGCGGACATTTTAAACTGTTATTGAAAACGCTCCTTTAATAGGTACAAGTATAAACAAGTGTAACAAGTAACGTGATGAAATCGTATAGCATTTCTTGATAAGGTGAGGCGCGGGTACAATTTGAGCCCAATCACACGGGGACTTAACAGAAATGTGTACATTTAAAATGCATTTAATCGATTTTGCGAAAACTGGAGATATGGAACGTCCCTCTTCGAGTAAGTCCAATGTCACAACGTCTGCTCCACGTTATTCTGTGACACGAATGAGGGCAACATCTCTGCAGTCAGAGCAGAATGGTAACTCCGCATACGTAGGGCATGATGATCTGACACACCTGCAAAGCGCTGCTTCCTACGTAACACCAGAGAGCGCCACATCAATGCCTGGCAGGGCACTAAACAGTGACGGCAATACCGGTATTAAAGCTGGCGGTCGCACACAGACTTAACGACAATGCCTCGCCCATAAAGGCGCGTGAGGGCAACAGCACGAAATAAAAGCCTGTATGAGCACGGCGCCAGGAAACGTGGAGCATCGCGCCTCGCTGCCAATATCTGCTACAAACTGCGACTCTGGAATCTCCATTATTACTACGCGAGGAGAGCAGAGGAGAGGCGCCCTTCAGCCGAGAATTTGGAGCCCCGACAACTTCACCATCCATGATCTGCTCTGACTTATCTCAGAGTGAATCTGTGTGCAGCACATGGAATCTAAGGTTACCAACACCATGGTTATGTCGTGTTATTCACGGAAGTCGCCACCCCTGGCTTCACCGCATTCTCCTCTTTCTATTTACTCAATAACCTACCTTGGAGTTCTGTTAACAGTTGCCACAAAGACGTCTTATTTTCACATTCCTTCTTCCTTGAGGAGTTCCATTACGTATTCGCTTTGGCAACCTGTCGACATTCCGTCCCATCCTAAATGAACGATTCACAACTACTTTGTTTCTATTATGTCAATGATCGTCTCCCTGGATTCTGTAATTATCCTTGTTATCGTTCTTCTCGGTATTGGTTTGTCATCTTCAGACCGAAGGATGGTTTGATACAGTTTCTACGCTGCTATGTCCTGTGAAAACCTCTTCACCTCCAAATAACTGCAACGACCACCATCCATTTGACCCAGATACTGTACTGATTACTTGGTCTCCCTCTATAATATACGCCACCCACACTTGCCACCACTACCATATTAACTGTTACTTCATGCCTCACAATGCGTCCTGTCAAGTGAACCCTTCTTTTAATCACGCTGTTTAGTAATTTCTTTTTTCTCCAATTACACTCAGTACTTCCTCATTATTTATTCAAATCTGCCCATCTGATCTTCAGCATTCTTCTGTAGCACCACTTTTTAAAAGCTCCTACTCTCTTCTTGTCTATAGCACTTATCGACTAGTTTCACTTCCGTACAAGGCTAATCACCATACCTTCATAAAAGACTGGCTAACACCTAAATTTTGTACGTTAAAAAATTCCTCTTTTTCAGAATTCCTCTTTTTCTTGCTTTAGCCAGTCTGTATATTATATCCGCTCTAATGCGGCTTCTTTTCAAGACCTATCCATTCCATTCAACTGTTCAAGTCCTCTACCGTCTCCGACAGAACCACAGTCTAGCCGCAGACCTCAAAGTTGTTATTTCTTCTCCTTGAACTATAATTCCCCTCCCAAATTTCTACATGGTTTCCTTAACTGCTTGCTCAATGAATATACAGACTGAATGACGTCGGGGTTACGCTACCAGAGTGGTTTGAAAAGTTCTCGGAATCGCCAAGAGAGGTCAGCGCTAGCGCAACTACTTGTTCACGTTAGCCGGCGGCTTTGCCCGAGCGGTTCTAGGCGCTTCAGTCTGGAACCGCGCGACCGCTACGGTCGCAGGTCCGAATCCTGCCTCGGGCATGGGTGTGTGTGATGTCCTTAGCTTAGTTAGGTTTAAGCAGTTCTAAGTTCTAGGGGACTGATGACCTCAGATGTTACGTCCCATAGTGCTCAGAGGCATTTGAACAATTTGTTCACGTGATATTCATTGCCTGTAAACACGGGTCACGTCAGTGCTCTTGGAAGAGAGCTGTGGCGGTAACGTGGTTCTGTTAGAAAGGTATGAAAGCAAAGGACATTCTTGCGGTTTCAAGAATACACTGGGGGACTCTGCTCCTTCATATTCAACTGTTGCCGAGTGGACAAATGAATTTGGTCGGGAGAGTTTAGATGATGATCCGCGGTGTGGTCGGCCAAAATGCGTCACTAATCCAGAAATAATTGCAAAAGTGCTCAAAATGGTCATGGAGAATCGTCGATTGAAAGTGCGTGAAATTGCTCACGCTTGGCAGATGTCATCTGAAAGGGTATATCACATTTTAACTGAAGTATTAGAAATGAAAAAATTATCTGCTAGATAGGTGCTGCGACTCTTGACGCTGGATCAAAAACGCACGAGAACTGACATACCGGAACGATGTTTGACCTGTTTTTAGAGAAACGAACAAGTTTTTTGCGCCGGTTTGTGATCACAGATGAAACTTGGGTGTGCTGCTATACCCCAGAGACAAAACAACAATCAAAGCAGTGCAAACAAGCCGATTCTCCGACAGCAAAGACGGGAAAGGTCATGGGATCAGTGTCCTGGGATGTGAAGGGGATTCTGTTTGCAGATTATCTCCCTACTGGACAAACAATTACTGGAGAATATTATGCTAACCTACTGGACAAATTGCAACAGGCCGGCCATAGTGGCCGAGCGGTTCCAGGCGCTACAGTCTGGAACCGCGCGACCGCTGCGGTCGCAGGTTCGAATCCTGCCTCGGGCATGGATGTTTGTTATGTCCTTAGGTTAGTTAGGTTTAAGTAGTTCTAAGTTCTAGGGGACTGATGACCTCAGATGTTAAGTCCCATAGTGCTCAGAGCCATTTGAACCAAATTGCAACAAAAGATAAACGAAAAAAAGGCCAGGTTTAGCAAGGAAGAAAGTCATCCTCCATCATGACCATACTCGCCCGCACGCATGTATCTTCGCCATGGCAAAATTACACGAACTAAGGCATGAATTTTGGGCGTGCGATCTAACGCACGGCTTTCCGGGCGGGAAGGAGCGCCTGGTTTGCGGCACGAATCCGCCCGGCGGATTTGTGTCGACGTCCGGTGAACCGGCCAGTCTCTGGATGGTTTTTAGGCGGTTTTCCATCTGCCTCGGCGAATGCAGTTAGACTATGTCGGCGATTGCTGCGCAAACAAGTTATCCACGTACGCGTACACCACCATTACTCTACCACGCAAACATAGGGGTTACACTCGTCTGGTGTGAGACGTTCCCTGGCGGGGTCCACCGGGGGCCGAACCGAACAATAACCCTGGGTTCGGTGTGGGGGCGGCGGAGGGGTGAAGTGGACTGCGGTAGTCGTCGTGGGGTTGTGGACCACGGCAGCTGCGGCGGGGACGGAGCCTCTCCGTCGTTTCTAGGTCCTCGGTTAACATACAATACATACAAGGCATGAATTGATGCCACACTCTCCTTATTCACCTGATATGGCTCCGTCAGACTTCCATCTCTTCCCGAAACTAAAAATTTTTCATGATGGACAAAGATTCACTTCAAATGAAGAATTTATAGCCGGAATTGATAACTATTTTGCAGGCCTGGAGGAAACTCATTACCGAGATGGGATCAAGGCACTGGAACATGGTTGGACCAAGTGCATTAATCTACAAGGAGACTACATTGAAAAATAAAATAAGTTTCAGTGATGTAAGTACTTTTTTCTATTTCGTTCCGAGAACTTTTAAAACAATTTTTGTACAACCTGTCTCACTCGCTTCTCAACCACTGCTTCTCTTTCATATCCTTTGTTATAAGTGCAGTTTAGTTAGTACATAAGTTGTAAATAACCTTTCGCCATCTGTATTTTATCTCTTTAGCTACAGACTTTCAATGAGCGTATTTGGATCAACCATGTCAAAGGTTTTATCTAAATCTACAAACGCTTTGCCGTCTCCATTCCATATTTTCACACTTGTCAGTACCTGCCTTCTTTGGAATTGGAAATTTCACGGTCTTGAAGTATGAGGATATTTCGCCTGTCTTATTTATCTTGTACACAACGAATAATTTTGTCATGGCTGGCTCTGCCAATGATGTCAATAATTCTAAGGGAATGTCATGCGCTGTGTAACGTTCATCCAACTGTTTATCTTACACAAATCATACCCATGTAGTTCGTATTCCCCCCCTACAATACTGCATTCAAATTAATTTCTTGTGTATACCACTTCTATATATTCCTTTACCTTTCAAGGTTCTCTCCTTTGCTTAGAGTTGGCTTGCCATCTGAAGTCCTAATATTAATATAACTCTTTCTTTCTTCCCCAAAGGTCTCTCTAATTTTCCTATAGGCAGCCTCTATTTTTCTCCTAGTTATGCATGCTTCTACTTCCTTGCATTTCCCGTCAAACCGTTCCAGCTTTGCCACTTTGCACCGCCTGTCAATCTCATTATTTAGATGTTCACATACTCCATGTATTCGAAACGCGCTTTGCATAACATCCCTGTCCACAAGATAAAGCACAATGGCTTCTTCTGTTATGTGGTTTACAGTCTAGAAGAGCTAAGATACTGTAAACGTCAGGTGCGCTGTATCTCAAACTAACTTAATTTTTCCTTTTTCGTCTTCGAAATACCGCATTTAGTACACAGGATCATGCATGCTGTTACCGTCATATACCATCGGAACCATTGAAAGACATCAACAAACGTCTGTAACAAGTGACAGCGCAAGACAGAAGTAGTTTGCTGTAGATCAATACCCCTGCCAAGACACTGAAATAGCTGTATTTTGTTCTTTATATTAAACAACTTTCCTTGTTATTACAAGGTAAATAGTCCTCGAGCTACGGAAATGCAGGAATTATGCGATACAACGCTCTTTGAGTTAGAAGCGAAAGTTTTCGCAAACAAAGAAGCAAAAACTGAAACGTGTGTCGGGGAAGTGTGCTAGCACAGCGCAGCTTCAACTCATAAGCCGCGTAGAGATAGGGTAAAGAGGAGGTTCAAATGGCTCAAATGGCTCTGAACACTATGGGACTTAACATCTGTGGTCATCAGTCCCCTAGAACTTAGAACTACTTGAACCTAACTAACCTAAGGACATCACACACATCCATGCCCGAGGCAGGATTCGAACCGGCGACCGTAGCAGTCGCGCGGTTCCGGACTGAGCGCCTAGAACCGCTAGACCACCGCGGTCGGCTAAAGAGGAGGAATTTTTGCTGTGGCAGTTCCTCCTCCTCCTAAGTTATCATATTTAAGTCTTTTTTGTGAAATGTGTCACTGCAAACTTTAACAAACATAATATTTCTACGCTTCGCTTCCCAAGGACTTTCGAGCTGCTGTAAGATGTGAATATAATGCCACTCAGAAAAACCACGCTGGAACATCGCTACAGGAAAGTTACGAGTAATGAACATAGTCACTACTTTGTGTATATCACTTCTTGTTTCGGTATTTTCGATGTGTGATAACGCACATCAACTGAACGGGATGGTTCGTTACTTCATCTCGCAGAGTTAATACTTATGTCATAAGATATCGGAATTAACCATAATTAAAAAATATCAAAGCAAAAATTTCACGCGTGACGGAGATTGTTATTACTAGTTATTTTTGGTTTGTTACATTCATAATTTTTATTTTACATTATCTTTTTTTGTATTTCCATATTATTTCAGACTACACAGATAGCATTATTACGTGTTTGGACGCCACATATGAAATTCACGGAAGGAAGATTTTGCTTGAGTACGCTGCGGCGTTAGACTTAGCTACAGGGTGTCCCAAGGGGTGAGAAATGTCCAACTGCAGAATTACTTTAAAGAAGTCTAGCGTTTAAGCGAGAATCACATTTTAACTTTTAATGTAAAATTTTTGTTTAATCGTCTTGTGTTGGCGGGACGTCCCTACTTCGATTAGATATTCCCAAACTGGTCTGTCAGCTCCCACCACTGTTCCCATCCCTTGCCATCAGCTCTACAAGTGTTAACGCCCACGGCGTGTCTCTTAATCAAGCAAAGAAGATCAGATAGATACAGTATTTCTTGTTTTCCGAAAAGCTGTTGACTTGGTGCTTCACCGATATTTATTAGCAAAAATTCAGTCATATGTGGGTATCAAACAAGATACGTGACTGCATCGAGGATTTCATGGTTGGAAGCATGCAGCATGTAATTCTGGACAGACATTCGTCGACAAAAGTGAAGCCAAAGTCAGATGTTTCCCAGAAATACGTGTTGGGGTCCTTGAAGTTCGTACTGATATTAATGGCCTGCAAGAGAATATTAATAGTTATACACAATTGTTAAGGCTTTCGTGCCCGCATCTCGTGGTCGTGCGGTAGCGTTCTCGCTTCCCACGCCCGGGTTCCCGGGTTCGATTCCCGGTGTGGTCAGGGATTTTCTCTGCCTCGTGATGGCTGGGTGTTGTGTGCTGTCCTTAGGTTAGTTAGGTTTAAGTAGTTCTAAGTTCTAGGGGACTTATGACCACAGCAGTTGAGTCCCATAGTGCTCAGAGCCATTTGAACCGTTTTTTTTAAGGCTTTCGTGGCCACTTGTTGACAAAATGCCTGTTGGCTTCTGTTTGGGGTTCTTCGGCCGACGTTTGATGATTTTCCTCACGTTTCGCCAGCACGAGTGACTCGCATTGTCAAAGCTTAACGCTCCACTCGTATTCGCGAAACCTCAGAAAAACCAGCTAACAAACGTCGGCCGAAGAACACCAGACAGAAGCCAAGAGGCAGTTTGTCATTAATAGTAATCTCTTGAAGCCGAACTGTAATGAAGTTCTATCTGAAAAAATCTCCACAAACATCCATTCATTTTTGGAAATTTGTGGTTAGGTCTTATGGGACCAAACTGCGGAGGTCGTCAGTCCCTAAGCTTACGCACTACTCAATCTAACTTTAACTTACGCTAAGGACAACACACACACCCATACCCGAGGGAGGACTTGAATCTTCGACGGGTGGAGCCACACGGACCGTGGAAAGGCGCTTCACACCGCGCGGCTACTCCGCGCTGCTATTCATTCATATCTTGATAAGATTTCAAAGTGAGGCATAGACTGGCAACTTGCTTTAAACGTTCAGAAATGTAAGACAGTGCGCCCCTCAAAATGTAAAAAGAAGTATCCTGTGATTACAATATTAGTGCGTCGCAACTGGAAATACAAACACCTGAGTGCATCAGTTTGTCTGGAAATGGAATGATCAAATAGGCTCAGTCGTAAACGGCTGTTCAGTGGTAAGACCCTGGACAAATGCAGGAGACTGCGAAGGAGACTGCTTGCAAAACACTTGTGCGTCCCACCTTAGAATATTGTTCATGTTTGTGTGAGTCATACCAGATAGCTCTAGTGGAGGACACTAAAAGCAAAAAACGATGATAATGTCCGAAACTAGTCACTACCAACGAAAAAAAAGGTTCTACTTAATGCGGCTTTCGACAGAATTACAACGAGTGATTTCAACGAAGAATCTTGATATACTCTTGTCCCCAACGTTTCACTCCCGTACGTAGCACGAACGGAAGATTACACTAACTGCAACACAGAGGCATTCAATTAGACACGCTGCCCGCGCTCCAAACGCGACGATGCCCCAACAAGTAGTACAGTGCTAAGTACACACTCACATACACTTCACAGTGGTTTGCAGAGATAAAGCAAGCCATCTTGCCG
This sequence comes from Schistocerca cancellata, assembly GCF_023864275.1. NCBI lineage: Eukaryota > Metazoa > Arthropoda > Insecta > Orthoptera > Acrididae > Schistocerca > Schistocerca cancellata. The sequence continues at coordinate 200,468,376 of NC_064634.1, forward strand.
AAGAAAAACAAGCAGAAGACCTCCGAGGAGGGCACGAAGAGGCTTGCGTTCTTGCCGATCTGTGGCTCAGTAGCAGGAAAGATTAGCTGGCTTCTAAAGAAGTATAAAATCGTTACGGTTTTTAGACCACCGGCTAAAATTCGACAGCCAATGAGGCCTGTGGAAGACGATGTTGGACTCAGGACACCAGGAGTATATAAAATACCGTGTGGGTGTGGACAGTTCCATATCGGACAGCGTGCTATTGAATTGGGCCGTGTGGAACATGAGAGATGTTTTCGCAAAGTGACGGAACATGCTTTAGAAAACGGACATCGTATTGCATTTGCCGAGACATGTGTTTATCACTCAGACTACCAGTTCTTGGGACAGTGTTACAAAAGAAGCGATAGAGTTAAAAGTTTCTGACAACACTCTGAATAAAGACGGCAGCATACAGCTAACCACAGCTTGGAAGCCGGCCATCGGGAAGTTGAAGTGGGCGCGGCAGGCGCGCAATGAAAACATACCCACATATGGCGCTGGGGCGAGCACCAGTGACGTCACTGAAGACAGCGTCGCTATAGAAGGACTGCAGCAGCAATCATTCGACAGTCACTACCTGACAATGTCCAAGAAGAACACGGGCGAAAGATCGTAAATTTTGAACCACTGGACGCGGCTGGAAGCCTGAGAAAATTTTATCAGAGATAAAGAGGCTTGCACAGGATAGACTACCATGGAGAGCTACATCAAACCAGTCTTCGGACTGAAGAAGAAGAAGACGACGACGACCACCACCAGCACCACCACCACCACCACCACCACCTCAACGACAACAACAACAAATATTTGGTGTACATCCATTGCCTTCTATTTATCAATCAATTGTAAAACGTCATTCGTCAAGAAATCGCTGAAAGTTCCACAGGTAATGCCCCACCAAATGACTGCCAACACTGTGAATGCCTTCAGCAGTGTGCAGAGAGTGAAAACACTTAGCGGTTTGATAAAAATTTTAAAAAGTCTATGAAACAAGATAGTTTTGTAATGTGCTTTTATAAAAGAGAAAGAGACGAAGTTTTAAAAATGAGGGACTTATTTCCGATTTACAAAACCAGTATTTTTTTAAACTATTAAAACTAATGTTTATATATGTATTTTATTTTTACTTTTTTTAATTAATATACTTTTGTTTTATACTTATATCAGTTCCACATGTTTGTACGTTACGTACGCGGCGCATTGTATTCGACGTAGGTAAGTGATCTGTCGGAGCATCCGCGAGGAGGAGGGATAAGCTATAACGAACAGGTATACCACTACCGTCCACACAAAATGCACGACAATAAGTAGGCGCAGTTAATGCAGGCGCAGCGCTCTTATAGCTTCCGTAATAAGACAGACGGCGTGGAAACGAGACAGCTAGTGGCCATCACATAAATTGAGAGCGAGCGCGAGAGAGAAAGAGCGAAGATGGCAGAGGCGCCGTGGAACGATAAAGGCGAAATACCGGGCCTAACTGCCAATATCCGGCTACAAAATGTGCCGCTGAAATTTGCATTATCCCGGCGGTGTACACAGAGGAAAGGCTACGATTCGTGCCGCGGAGTATTCCACCGGCCGTATAAAAACTTTAAGCTGGCACTTCCGCAGGCCTAATGTCTTTCATTTGGCCGCAGTAGCCGGGCGGTACGCGCCCACAGCTCTGGAAAACCCAAGAAACCGCAGCTAAAAGAAAAGCGAGAAGGGATAGGAGAAAAAAAAATGGACCGGGAGGAATTTTTCATACCGCGGAAGTGCGTCATGTCTGGGCGAAAATTCCGACGTTACAAACGGAGGTTACGACGGGGAGCGAAGAGGAAGCGCGCTACGGCCAGCAATTACGGGGTCGTGACAGTATTACCGCGTAAAGAGATATGACCCGCAATTACTGCTTCATCCTGTACGTCCCGAGAAGTGGAACAAGTGTTCCTACGTCTGGCCCTGTACTGGACAGGTCCGGGTTCGAGTCCTGTCACGTTACTTCTTTCTGGTTAGCATTTATTTTTTGCTTTCTGAACGGTTACGCATGAAATTGTGAAACTGTTCAGCACTTTATATGTCCTTTCCGCAGTGGTAACACCGGTTCCCGTCAGACCACCAAAGTTAAGCGTTGTTGGGCTGGGTCAACACTTGGAAGGGTGACCTTCCGGTCTGCCTAGCGTTGTTGGCAAGCGGGATGCAGAGGCTTGTCAACAATCAATATTCCCAGTCAGCATTCGCCAACCGAGCAGGAAACAGGAGAACTGATAGCGCTACACGCAATGCCCTACGCTAACCATCCTGAGATTTGTATTCCAGCGAAAAATATGAAATGGTTATGACACAACATCGTAGACACAAACAGATTGCGGTTCTAGGCGCTTCAGTCTGGAACCACGAGACCGCTACGGTCGCAGGTTCGAATCCTGCCTCGGGCATGGATGTGTGTGATGTCCTTAGGTTAGTTAGGTTTAAGTAGTTCTAAGTTCTAGGGGACTGATGACTACAGATATTAAGTCCCATAGTGCTCAGAGCCATATGAACCAAACAGATTGCTTTTCACTAAAACTGAAACATGAAGGAGGATAGAAAACGACGAAATTTTACTTATTGTGCTTATACATTATACACTGCCTGGCAAAACAAGCACCCAGAAGCAATGGAGGAAAGAAAATGTAACTTCACGGGTTGAGACGGTATGTGATGTTAGTGCAGTGATTACTGCAGTAAACTGAAATGAATTCCTACTGAAAACAATATGCCCTCACTCCCTTCTACGAGTCCGACAAATCCGTAACAGACATTTCTGAACATCCTGTACACCCTACGACGCCTGGTAACAATACTAAAAACGAACAACAGCAATGCATTCTGATGGCCGTTCTAATTCTCTCAGATAATTGCAACTCCAATCGTTAACGTATTCGCCCATGTTTTGAACGTGTAAGAAGTTACACTGATAGTCAAAAATGTTCAAATGTGTGTTAATTCCTAAGGGAGCAAACTGTTAAGATCATCGGTCACTAGACTTACACACTACTTAAGCTAACTTATGCTAAGAACAACACAAACACGCCCATGCCAGAGGGAGGACTCGATCCTACGGCGGGAGGGGCCGCGCAATCCGTGACATGAAGCCTCAAACCACGCGGCGATTCCGCGAGACAAATTGATAGCCGGCCATGTCTTCTGACAAGGGAACCTCCCCATCGCACCCCCCTCAGATTTAGTTATAAGTTGGTACAGTGGATAGGCCTTGAAAAACTGAACACAGATCAATCGAGAAAACAGGAAGAAGTTGTGTGGAACTATGAAAAAAATAAGCAAAATATACTAACTGAGTAGTCCATGAGGAAGATCGGCAACATCACAGGTAGTTCTGAGTCCAGGAGCGCCGTGGTCTCGTGGTTAGCGTGAGTAGCGGCAGAATGAGGGGTCCTTGGTTCAAATCTTCCCTCGCGTGAAAAGTTTAATTTTTTATTTTCAGACAATTATCAAAGTTCAGGCACTGGCACATAATCAACTTCGCTCTCCAAAATACCAGGACATGTTCAGATTTGCTTGGACGGTCTACGCACGGAAATATTTGAAAACGTTAAAAACATATGTTTTGGCAGAACACAGGGAAAACTGTGCGACTGTGAAACTGTTGCATTCATTTGTTGCAGTTTATGTGACAAACTCTTATGTTTTCATCACTTTTTTGGGAGTGATTATCACATCCACAAGAAAACCTAAATCGGGCAAGGTAGAACAATCTTTTTACCCATTCGCCAAGTGTACAAGTTAGGTGGGTCGACAACATATTCCTGTCATGTGACGCACATGCCGACACCAGTGTCGTATAGAATATATCTCACGTGTTTTCCCATGGAGGAATCGGTTGACCTATGAACCTGCGATCAAATATTTTCGATTCCCATTGGAGAGGCACGTCCTTTCGTCTACTAATCGCACGGTTTTGCAGTGCGGTCGCAAAACACAGACACTAAACTTATTCCAGTGAACAGAGACGTCAATGAACGAACGGACAGATCATAACTTTGCGAAAATAAAGAAAGAAAAATTTTTCACTCGAGGGAAAAGTTGAACCAAGGACCTCTCGCTCCGGAGCTGTCACGCTAACCACGAGACCACGGCGCTCCTGGACTAATAATTATCTGTGATGTGCCTATGTTGCGCATGGACTACTCAGTTTGTATATTTTGCTTATTTTTTTCATAGTTCCACACAACTTCTTCCTGTTTCCTCGATTGATCTGTGTTCAGTTTTTCAAGGTCTATCCACTGTGCCAACTTATAACTAAATCTGAGGGGGGGTGCGATGGGGAGGTTCCCTTGTGAGTGCTTCACTTCTTTCGTCAGGTAGTGTAGAAGATAGAAAACATTTTTAACTTTGTTGCCGATATGGGAGTAATAGGTCTAACCTGGTTGCAAATCGAGATGAACTGAGCTTGTGAAAGGTACACTATGTGATCAAAAGTATCCGGACACCTAGGTGAAAATGACTTGGCCTACCCTTAGCCTGGATGACAGCTTCCACTCTCGCAGGCATACATTCAGTCAGGTGCTGGAAGGTTTCTTGGGGTATGCCAGCCCATTCATCACGGAGTGCTGCACTGAGGAGAGGTATCGATGTCGGCCAGTGAGGACTGGCACGAAGACGGCTTTCTAAAACATCCCAAAGGTGTTCTATACAAATTCAGGTCTGGACTCTGTGCAGGCCAGTCCATTACAGGGATGTTATTGTCGTGTAAACACTCCGCCATAGGCCGTGAATTATGAACAGGTGCTCTATCGTGTTGAAAGATGCAATCGCCAAACCCGAATTGCTCTTCAACAGTGGGAAGCAAGAAGGTGCTTAAAACACCAATGTAGGTCTGTAATGTGATAGTGCCACGCTAAACAACAAGGGGTACAACTCCCCTCCATGAAAAACACGACCACACCATAACACCGCTGCGTTCGAATTTTACTGTTGGCATTTCACACGCTGGCAGATGACGTACACCGGGCATTCGCCATATCTACACCCCGCCATCGGATCGACACATTGTGTACCGTGATTCGTCACTCCACACAAAGTTTTTCCACTGTTCAATCGTCCAATGTTTACGCTCCTTACACCAAGCGAGGCGTCGTTTAGCATTTACCGGCGTGATGTGTGGATTATGAGCAGCCTCTCGACCATGAAATCCAAGTTTTCTCACCTCCCGCCTAACTGTCATAGTAATTGCAGTAGATCCCGATGCAGTTTGGAAATCCTGTGTGATGGTCTGGATAGATGTCTGCCTATTACACATTACGACCCTCTTCAGTTGTCGGCGGTCTCTGTCAGTCAACAGACGTCCGCAGCTCGTGGTCGTGCGGTAGCGTTCTCGCTTCCCATGCCCGGGTTCCCGGGTTCGATTCCCGGCGGGGTCAGGGATTTTCTCTGCCTCGTGATGGCTGGGTGTTGTGTGCTGTCCTTAGGTTAGTTAGGTTTAAGTAGTTCTAAGTTCTAGGGGTTGATGACCATAGCTGTTAAGTCCCATAGTGCTCAGAGCCATTTTTTTTTTCAGTCAACAGACGAAGTCGGCCTTTACGCTTTTGTGCTGTACGTGTCCCTTTACGTTTCCACTTCAGTACCATATGGGAAACAGTGGACCTAGGCATGTTTAGGGGTGTGGAAATCTCGCTTACAGATGTATGAAACAAGTGACACCTAATCACCTGACCACGATCGAAGTCCGTGAGTTCCGCGGAGCGGCCCTTTCTGCTTTCTCACGATGTCTAATGACTACTGGGGTCGCTGATATGGATGGAGTACCTGGCAGTAGGTGGCAGCATAATGCACATAATATGAAAAACGTATGTTTTGTGGGTGTCCGGATACTTTTGATAACATACTGTATGTAAACTTGTGGAAAATTGTAGTGACTGGCAAATGGTGGCCTGCCGGTCTCGCGGCATACCATGACCTGATGTTTTCGATGACAGAGAGATCCGGAGAAATTACTGACCAAGGCAACCGTCAAACACCTTACGGTCCGAAGTAAGTCAGGAAAGCACGGGCAATATACTGTCTTACGTTGTCTTGCCCCAAGGCAGACGTCACGTAGGCCCCAAAGATACGACACAGCCATCAGCCTCGACACTTCGGAGGTGAAATGACTGCTGTGGAAATTACGGTCTCCCACACCATCACGCCACGTGCTGTCTCTGTGTGACGAAGACGAAAGCAATGTGACAACGTTGGTTTCTCTAGTATAGTTTTATTGCATTATGACGCGGCACCATCACTAAAAACTTTTGTGTATATTGACTCTACCCGCGGGCGCCTATGCAATTTATCTTACATTGTGTACACACTGTAGCTACTGCTCCCTACTTTGTGCGGCTGTGCTGAAATGCTAATCACTTCAATGTCGTACACTTCATGCCAGTTCCACGTTTGTTCCACGACCTCCTCTACGGTGCTGCAATTTTAATAGTCAGCTGTGTACTGACGACGTAGAGGCTCTACACACACTACGCCAAATACACTACTGGCCATTAAAATTGCTACACCAAGAAGATGACATGCTACAGACGCGAAATTTAACCGACAGGAAGAAGATGCTGTGGTGTGCAAAATGATTAGCTTTTCAGAGCATTCACACAAGGTTGGCGCCGGTGACGACACCTACAATGTGCTGACATGAGGAAAGTTCCAACCGATTTCCCATACACAAACAGCAGTTGACCGGCGTTGCCTGGTGAAACGTTGTTGTGATGCCTCGTGTAACGAGGAGAAATGCGTACCATCACGTTTCCGACTTTGATAAAGGTCGGATTGTAGCCTATCGCGTTTGCCGTTTATCGTATCGCGACATTGCTGCTCGCGTTGGTCGCGATCCAATGACTGTTAGCAGAATATGGAAACGGTGGGTTCAGGAAGGTAATACGGAACGCCGTGCTGGATCCCAACGGCCTCATATCACTAGCAGTCGAGATGACAGGCATCTTATCCACATGGCTGTAATGGATCGTGTAGCCACGTCTCGATCCCTGAGTCAATAGATGGCGACGTTTGCAAGACAACAACCATCTGCACGAACAGTTCGACGACGTTTGCAGTAGCATGGACTATCAGCTCGGAGACCATGGCTGCAGTTACCCTTGACGCTGCATCACAGACAGAAGCGCCTGCGATGGTGTACTCAACGACGAATCTGGGTGCACGAATGGCAAAACGTCTTTTTTTCCGATGAATCCAGGTTCTGTTTACAGCATCATGATGGTCTCATTCGTGTTTGGCGACATCGCGGTGAACGCACATTGGAAGCGTGTATTCGTCATCGCCATACTGGCGTATCACCAGGCGTGATGGTACGGGGTGCCATTGGTTACACGTCTCGGTCACCTCTTGTTCGCACTGACGGCACTTTGAACAGTGGACGTTACATTTCAGGTGTGTTACGACCCGTGGCTTTACCCTTCATTCGATCCCTGCGAAACCCTACATTTCAGCAGGATAATGCACGACCGCATGTTGCAGGTCCTGTACGCGCCTTTCTGGATACAGAAAATGTTTGACTGCTGCCCTGGCCAGCATATTCTCCAGATCTCTCACCAACTGAATACGTCTGGTCAATGGTGGCCGAGCAACTGGCTCGTCACAATACGCCAGTCATTACTTGTGATGAACTGTAGTATCAAGTTGAAGCTGCATGGGCAGCTGTACCTGTACACGCCATCCACGCTCTGTTTGACTCAATGCCCAGCCGTTTCAGGAGCGTTATTACGGCCAGAGGTGGTTGTTCTGGGTACTGATTTCTCAGGATCTATGCACCCACATTGCGTGAAAATCTAATCACATGTCAGTTCTAGTATAATATATTTGTCCAATGAATACCCGTTTGTCATGTGCATTTCTTCTTGGTGTAGCAATTTTAATGTCCAGTAGTGCACCTCTTTCGAATCAGACGGCAGCACCTGTCCGGGTCGCAGCTACCAGCCTAGCGCGACAGAAGACGCTCTCCTGCCAGAAGATGCGCGGCGCCGTATTTGCGTGCCGCCGGCCGCGCGCCTCGAATGTTTTCCTTCCATTACGCGCGGACGGACGCGGATATTGCGTAAATATCGGTCTGGCCCGGCCGCCCGTCTCGTCCCGCCTGCTTACCTCTTACCCCTCTGCTTACCTCTTACCCCTCTCGCCTCACCCCCTACTCTGCTTCTTTCTCGTCGGCCACTCCGCTTTGTCTTCCCGACCCGTGGCTGCTACAGGAACCGCATCCTTCTCTTTTTCTTGCCGCAGCCCCAACTGCAGCTTGCTGATCTGGTAGAATCGTCCGTCGGAAACACGTAGCTTCCTCCTGGCTGTCGGTACGGGACATGGAAACCGAGGGCCGATCAAAGCGTGTTACAGACAGCTTCTCTCTGCGGGACTATCCATACACGTAACGTCTTGGCTTCTTGTGCATTATTGTGAATAAGAACTCAGAAATGTAAGGGATAAATTACGATGTGATTCTTCAATTTCTCCAGGCATATTTTATGACGAAATAAATCTCGGGTGAACAGCCTGATATGAGTGCGCAAGCAAAACCAAGAGCCCTCTTGGTAGTGTCAAGGACAACCTTGTTCTACGTAAATCAGAGGTTTATCAGATGCCTTGCCAATGCGGTAGTGTATTCATAGGGCAGACCATCCGTACCATTAAGGAATGATGCCGAGAACATCAACGGTACACTAGACTGCAACAGCCCAGTAAGTCGGCAATCGCTGAGCATTGCTTGTCGGAACTCCACAGCATGGATTATGACCAAACCGAAGTCCTGACACAGGCTTCCAAATACTGGGACTGTGTCATCAAAGAAACCGTAGAGATCAGAGTAAGGGAGCCACAACTAAATCGTGACAGCGGTTACATCCTTAGCAAGGCGTGGGAACCGGCGATCACCCGGATGAAGAAGAACAAGGATATTTCCCAGAGTGTACCGACTTCGGGAGACGAGGGAAGATTAACGAGAGCGGTGCCGGCAGACCATCCTGAACGAGAAGACGTAGGACGCAGCGCCCAGACGGCGGGAGAACGGCCGCTGTACCCGGACCGCGCGCGGGGCGCGGACCGCACCGACTCATAGGAAGCGCCTGAGGGAGGAACAGGACGGGGATTGTCCTGTATATACATGGCGCCGGCCCACCGCCGATCAGTACATCAGCGCACCTGATGATGACAACGTGGTCGATTGCCGAAATATTGTGTCCTATGCTCACTCATACCAGGCTGTTCACCCGAGATTTATTTCGTGAAAAATTATGGCCGTCGTTCCCAATAGTAACTGTTTTAATAACAAAAAGTGGAAAATACTTTCACATGTACGAGGGGTGCTCGGTAAGTAATGGTTCCGATAGGTGGTGGCGCTATACACAGCCTTCAAAATGGCGTCTGCAAACGAAGGTGCGTTCCAAGCAGAGAGGCGCTTGCAAAATGTCTACGGAGCAAACAAAAGCACAGTGAGTCGTCGGGCGTGGCGCCTGTCATCATTGCAACAAGGCCCGATCTCCCGCGTGCCGGCAGGCCGCACACAGCAGTGGCTCTTGCGATGTTGGAACGTGCGGACACACTCATTCGAGATGATCGACTACCACAATCAAACACCTCACTGCACAAATGGACATCGCTGTTGGTCGTGCTGATACACTTGTCCAATAGTGGGGGGTACTCAAAGCTGTGTACGCTGGTTTCCTCGCCACCCACACCCACCTCCCCAAAAGAAGACCGTAAAGGGCAATGGAGGGCCGATATTGCTTGCACGTCACGAGGCTGATCGTGACAGTTTTTTGTCGAACATCGTCACAGGCGAAGAAACATGTATTCACCACTTCGAACCTGAAATAAAACGGCAATCCATGGAGTGGTGCCACACCATCTCTCCTCCGAAGAAAAGTTCAAGGCCGCATCCTCAGTCGAAAGTCATGGTGATGGTCTTCTTTGAAGGGGTTATTCTGTTTGATATCTTCCCTCCTGGTGCAACGATCAACTCATGCTATTTTGCTACCCCCCACGACATCAAAGAAACTACTTCAGCGTATTTGTCGCCACAAAAATGCAAACGAACTACTCCTTCTCCACTGCAACGCAATGCCACACACAAGGCTGTACACTACTGAAGAGCTCAAAAAAAATAAATAATAATAATAATTGGAAATGAGCGTAAGGCATTGTGGGCCGGGAGTCCTCGAGTCCTCCATTCGGGGAAATTCGGCCGCCGAGGGCAAGTACTTACTGCATTCGCCACATTGGGCGACTTGCGCGTCGGAGATGGGGATGAAATGATGATGAGGCCAATACAACACCCAGTCCCTGAGCGGAGGAAATCTCCTCCCCTAGCCGGGAATCGAACCTGGGCCCCTTGGCGTGGCATTCCGCCGCGCTGACCACTCAGATAACGGGAGCAGACAGCTCAAAAGATTTCATTGTACTGTTCTTCCTCGCCCACCTTACAGACAGAATCGCGCGCTTCGGACCTCCATCTGTTTGCTCCTGCGAAGTATGCATTCCGCGGGAGGCAGTACGAGGATGAGGTCATTCATGCAGGAAGACATTGACTCCAAGGTTGACCAACAGAGTGGTACCACGCGGGCAGCGCCGGCTTTAGGGTGGGGCGACCCGGGCGGTCGCCCAGGCCGCCGGGGCCCAAGGGGCGCCACGTACTAAATCTATTTGCTGGATCGGTAAATAGATGGAAATTTTTGACCGACCATTTGAAGATATACACCCTGAAAAATGGCTTGACCAATTTGAATAACTTTTGTTTTGTTTTGTTCGCTTTAGTACAGGGATGCTTCAGAAAAGAAAAGAAATATTTGGGATATACGAGCCTGTTTCAACCACATTTTACGCATCTTTTCTTTGTTTGGAACACGCAAAAACAATTTTCTGGAGTTTTTGTAGATATACAGTGCGGTACTACGCAATATTTTTAGACAATTTCCCAAAACGTGAATGCCCAAACAATATATCACTGCTATACTGACTGTTACGGCAGCGACAGCAGCATGCTGGACTGACGTCACAGGCTACACAAGACTCACATGGAGCGTCTTAGCGGACTTTCAGATTATTTGGATTTCATTTCCATTTAAAAAAATAAAATACTCAAATTTACGATGGAAAAAACCATGTTATGATCATAAGATGACGCCATTAACCACTTAAGACGATTTCTAGAAAACAGTCAAATACCGTGTTGCAAAGCACTGCCAGGTTCGCTATTTATACAATAAAGGGCGCCAACTGGACAACTCGCCCGGGGCACCTGGATGGCTAAGGCCGGCCCTGCACGTGGGTATACATATCCTCCCAGTAAGATGGCGTAAGGGCGTCGCATTGAACGGAGTTTATGTTGCAAAATAAGGTTTTATAGCCACAGGCATGGCGAATTATACGGTGTATTGGAATCCTGAATAAAACCAACCTATTTTCGGAAAAAAAGTGTTGCATTACTTATTGAACGCCCCTCGCACATTTGAAAGTATTTTCTACTAAAACAATGACATTTCGTATTGAAATTCTACGAAAATTTAGCAAGAATGGACGCCTTTAGAATGACCAAGAAAATCTTCCTTATCATCAAAGGAACTTGGCAAACCAGGGCACGCTGGCTAACAGAAACCCAAAATGACCTCACGGACTGCGTACAGACAGAAAAATCAACTCTCATAAGTCCATAACCAAAAACCTGACGGAAAAGAATCTGAAATTGAAAAACGCACGGACACAAGAAAGAAGACAGGCCCAAAGTGGAAGTATGAGGAAGTTTTGGGAAGAGAAGAAGAACAAGAAAGCTAAGAAGACCAGTGCTAATTAATGGTTCCGCGTGCTCCTTAGGGGGCGAAACGAATAAATAATAATAATAATAATAATAATAATAATAATGATAATAATAATGACATTTCGTAATGCGTCGTAAAAGATGGCAGGACGACCCTAATTTTGATTCCATAAGAGGTCAACGTTTCTTTGACAGATACTGTGTAATCTTCACATTTTTTATTTTATTATTGTATTTGTCAGAAAAGAATTATCATGAATTTGTAGTTTTTAATTGCTATTATACAATGATGTTTTTATTATTTTTATAATATTTGACTATGGGTTATTTTCAACAGATTGACCTAAGTTATAGGTTGTGATAATGCTCTCCATTTCATTTCACTTTGTTAATTTTATTTAACCTTGTCATATCTATTGCTATTTATTTTGTACTCAACTAGTATGACCACTAAGCTACATGTACTTTACTAACATTTTTATTGTTGTTTCACATCTCTCGTAATTATGACAAAATCATTTGTGATAATGGACTTACCTAAGCTGATAACAGTAACTATTATTTTTCTTCGTGAATTACGTAGTATCACTTTTCTTAAGCGGACTTTTGTCGGTTGCTTAACTACGTTGGTATGGAATAAGTATGCGCTGGCAAGTTCATTTATTATTCTAATTGTGAGTTACATTTAGCTGTCCTGGATGCAGCTTTTAATTCTGTTGATATTTGAGCACTGATTGTTTATATAAAAGACTTCGTTCTTGTACAGTATTTTATATATACAGCAAAAAAGAAGAAGAGATATATGCTGTAAAACTGTTCTGTACTGTAGCCTGGATGATATTTCTTGCTGCTATCGATCTCCGAATTCCACAGTGTGCTCTTTGTATTCCGTGTGGTTTGCACACATTACTATGCAGTTAACTTTTTTTTATACCTCACCTGTAAATATGCAGCTCGTCTTGTTTTCTAATACCCAGTTATGTTACGAGTGTTGACTGAAAAGTAATGCCTCCACCTGCGTAACTCTTCAACAAAAAATGGTTCAAATGGCTCTGGGCACTATGGGACTTAACTGCTGTGGTCATCAGTCCCCTATAACTTAGAACTACTTAAACCTAACTAACCTAAGGACATCACACACATCCATGCCCAAGTCAGGATTCGAACCTGCGACCGTAGCGGTCGCGCGGTTCCAGTCTGTAGCGCCTAGAACCGCTCGGCCACTCCGGCCGGCTAACTCTTCAACAGCTGGCAGCATTAGTATGCGGCAGGTACTGGCTTGCTCCGTAGCCTCTTCTCGACAGCTCCAGGTGGCGGGAAGTCTTAGCATTGAACGTTTGTGTTGTTACAGTGTAAAGTACGGAACACTGCGCAGATGGTCGGTTAGTACGATTTAAGCAATGTGCAGTCATTGAATTCTTGACAGCAGTAGGTGTCACCACAAAGGAGATTCATCAGAGAATGAAAACAGAATGGACAAAGGCGTAACCTTCATTCTCGTAACGCGAGAGGGGTTCCTGGCAAATTCCAAGTCTGTGTGCTTTCATTTTAGGAGTCAGCATCCACGGTTCCCATCTTCCAACAGCCAAGCAAAGCAATAATGTGACCCATACTTTCTTGTGAAATGTCGACTGTGCTTACAATTTCTCTCCGAGTGATACGATGACCGTCCTGAACCCCCAATCTGTCAAAATTTTGCTTTTGAAACTCGTTGGTTGCTGTCACAGCACGACCAAGTCTTTGTTTGTCACGCACGTCAGATGTTCCCTGCTTCAACATCTTTAAACTTACTCGTCCAACGACGCACAGAACTCACGTCAATACAATCACCATAAACTGCTTTCATTCCCTGATCAATCTCCTTTGGGGTGACACCTTCCGCTGTCAAGAATTCAATGATTGCACGTTGCTTAAATCGCTTTGACCGACCACCTGCGCAGGGTTCCATACTTTACACTGTAACAACACAACCGTTCAATGCACTGGAGCTGTAGAGAGGAGGCTATGGAACACGCCAGTACCTGCCGCATACCTATGCTGCCCACTGTTGAAGAACTACGAAGCTGGGGGCATTACTTTTCAGCCAACCTTCGTATTTTTCAACCTGAAACTGACTGACGTATTTTTGTACATATCCGTGTCATTGGCCGCCTTCCTATGTTTCCATTTTAGTAATATGTAAGGTTAAGGTGTATTTGTTCGAGTTTTGTAAGCACTACAGTGTACTGTTCTTGTCATTTATATTTTATTTTTTTCTTATATCTGTGAATCATGCTCCAATTCCGCTGACACTGGTGCCAGATGATGATTTGTAACTGAGGCCGGTAGTATATACAGGGTGTTACAAAAAGGTACGGCCAAACTTTCAGGAAACAGTCCTCACACAGAAAGAAAGAAAATATGTTATGTAGACATGTGTCCGGAAACGCTTACTTTCCATGTTAGAGCTCATTTTATTACTTCTCTTCAAATCACATTAATCATGGAATGGACACACACAGCAACAGAACGTACCAGCGTGACTTCAAACACTTTGTTACAGGAAATGTTCAAAATGTCCTCCGTTAGCGAGGATACATGCATCCACCCTACGTCGCATGGAATCCCTGATGTTCTGATGCAGCCCTGGAGAATGGCGTATTGTATCACAGCCGTCCACAATACGAGCACGAAGAGTCTCTACATTTGGTACCGGGGTTGCGTAGACAAGAGCTTTCAAATGCCCCCTTAAATGAAAGTCAAGAGGGTTGAGGTCAGGTGGCCATGGAATTGGTCCGCCTCTACCAATGCATCGGTCACCGAATCTGTTGTTAAGAAGCGTACGAACACTTCGACTGAAATGTGCCGGAGCTCCATCGTGCATGAACCACATGTTGTGTCGTACTTGTAGAGGCACATGTTCTAGCAGCACAGGTAGAGTATCCCGTATGAAATCATGATAACGTGCTCTATTGAGCGTAGGTGGACGAAACTAAAATGAGCTCTAACATGGAAATTAAGCGTTTCCGCACACATGTCCACATACATCTTTTCTTTATTTGTGTGTGAGGAATGTTTCCTGAAAGTTTGGCCGTACCTTTTTGTAACACCCTGTATATATTTAAAAAAAAAACAACGCAGCTTTGTGTTATGAGTTATGTGGAATCAATGTAATGTCTCACAATACCCGCTAAACAACTGTTTCTACTCCACAGTCCGGGGCTGGGCGGTGACAGATCCCCAACCGCACGCACTCTTGCACTTTCTCATCCGACTGAAACTGACGCCCACGCAGGTTGCCAAAGATGTGATAATCACACTGTGGAAGATCCGGGCTGTACGGAGGACACTGCGGTGTTTCAAACTAAATCGCTGAAGCATACCCTTCGTCTGGCTCCCACTGTGGCGGTAGGCATTATAGTGCAACGGGATGATTCCGTCCACGAACTGACCGTCTCGTCTCCCACTGGAATAAAAGTCTTAACGTGTGTTGTGATTACTTTTAAATGGAACCATTCCATTATCCCTTTCTGGTGGGTATTCGATTATCATTTGACTGACCCTCATAGCACAAACCTTTCTGCGTTTCAATGTCCAATAGACAGAGCATTTCAGATTCAGACGAGTAAACAAGATAGAATGACTGAGCTAAATATCGTAAAGCAGTTAACCAGAGCTAACGGTTATCACGAAAACACTGCGAAAAAATTAGTAAGCTTGAAACAGCGCACAAATGTAACGGAGAATATCGCGGGGTGGGATATTAAGAGAGTAACAATCCAATACTTCGGTAATTTTTCTGAGAAAGTGGCTAATATTTTCAAATCTTTTAATTTCGATGCCGTATTTAAGATCAGCAATACGCTGCGATTTAACCTAAAGAACAATTTGCAATATGAAGTCGACAACTGTGGGGGAACTGGAGTCTACAAAACTCAGTGTGACACCTGCCATGCGAATTACGTAGGCCAAACTGGTAGGTCCTTTGAGTTAAAATGCAAAGAACACAGGGACGATTTTCGGCTTCACAAATTCGCAGTCAGCCGTAGCCATGCATATTCACGAAGCTGGGCAGCCCATGTTGCGTATTGATGAAGATATCGAAATTTTGCATATACAAGATGAAGGCAAGAAACTGGATCTACTAGAACAACTGGATATTAACATACAAAGCTTGGGGAACGACTTACAGATGACACGGCTAACTTTTTCAGATCTTTTCCAATTTCCACAATTATTTAGCGTCTTTGCTGTATGTCGTTTGCTTTCTGTTCATGACGGAATTCGAATTTCTGGGCTATCAGTCATACATCATCTTTATTTCTTCGGTATCTCTTTGATTTCACGTTTACATTCATGAAGAGGTTACTCGCCTTACTTCTGTGTTCGTCTGCGGGATATGACTTTCAGGAAGATACAAGAGGCTGTGCACACAAAGAACTGTTATTGTAACTTTGCCAATACCTATGGACAACAGATGCCGTTCCATTGTAACTTATTTTATCAGTTGACGGTGAAGTGGATGTACATCATAAGAAGACATGGCTTCAAGGGAAGTAGCAAAGTTATTTTATTATTGTTGTTGCTTCTTTTTTCGTTTTATGTTGGCCACACCTAAAGTTTTTTGTGCACTAACTCTGAAGATAAAGGATTGATCTTCGAACCGCGTAAATTCCAGAGTTTCTTACACTGTAAATAAGCGCTTGACCGACATTTTCACACTGATTTTCACAAGCAAGATCTCATATTCATTGTGGACCATATCAAATGTCTCTCCTATTCCGTGATGACACAAAAGTTTTTTTTCTTTTTTTATTTCCTTCCTCACTCCTATCTGGTAAAGATCCCATGTTGCGCAGCATTACTGGGCAGCGTTACTCCTGAAGGGGACGAACAAGCGTAACGTAGGCAGTATCTCTAGTTGATTAGTTGCATCTTTCAAGTGCTCTACCAATAAAACGTAGTCTTCAGCTCGCCTTCCCAATGCGTTTTTCTATGTGGTGGTTAAGTTGTTTGTAATTGTAATCCCTAGGTATTTATTGGAAACAATAACCTTTAAATCTGTGTTACCTCTCGTATAACGGAAATCGAACGGAACTTTTTTGGTACTGATGTGGAGGACCTTACACCTTTTATTGTTTAGAGTCAAATGTCACTTTTCGTACTCTGAAGATATCTTACCTAAATCATTTTCTAACTGGTTTTGATTTTCTGATAACAGACGGATGCTCAGACTGGCTCCTAAACGGTTTATTTAGGGTATTCGGAAATAGCCGTTTAAAACTTCTAGGACTTGTAGAGGGGAGTGAGTACATAACACACTGAAACGCCGAAGAAACGGGTATACTCATACGCATATTCAAATACAGAGACATGTAAACACGCAGAATATGGCGTTGCGGTCGGCAACGCACGTATAAGACAAAAAGAGTCTGATGCAGCTGTTACATCGGCTACTGAGGCTACAATGGCAGGTAATCAAGATTTAAATGAGTTTGGACATGGTGTCATAGTCCGTACACGAGCGACGGGAACAGCATCTCAGAGGTATCGATGAAGTGGGGATTTTCCCGTACGACCATTTCACGAGTGACCCGTGAATATCAGGATTCCGGTAAAACATCAAATCTCCACATCGCTGCGGCCGGAAGATCCTGCAAGAACGGGACAACGACGACTGAAGACAATCATTCAACATGACACAAGTGCAACACTTCAGCAAGTTGCTGCAGATTTCAATGCTAAGGCCATCAACAAGTGTCAGCACGCGAACCACTCAATGAAACATCATCGATATGGGCTTTCGAAGCAGAAGGCGTACTCGTGTACCCTTGATGACTTCACGACACAAAGCTTTACGCCTCACCTGGGCCCCTCAACACCGACATTGGGCTATTAATGACTGAAAACATTTTGCCTCGTTTCAAATTGTATCGAGCGGATGATGCGTAGGGGGATGGAGACAACCTCATGAATCCATGGACCCTGCATGTCCGCAGGGGACAGTTCAAGCTGGTGGTTGGAGTGATATGGGACCCTTGATGCGTCTAGATACGACTCTGACAAGGTGACACGTACGTAACCATCCTATCTGATCACCCGCATCCATTCACGTCCATTGTGCATTCCGACGGACTCGGGCGATTCCAGGAGGACAATGCGACAGTCCACACGTCCAGAATCGCCATAGAGTGGCTACAGGAACACTCTTCTGAGTTTAAACACTTCCACTGGTCACCACGATTATTGAGCATACTGGGATTCCTTGCAACGTGCTGTTCAGAAGAGATCTCCATCTTTTCATACTCTTACGGATTTATGGACAGTCGTGCAGGATTGATGGTGTCCATTCCCTCCAACATTACGTCAGACATTAGTCGAGTCCATACCATGTTGTGTTGCGGCACTTATGCGTGCTCGCCGGGGCCCTACACGATATTAGGCAGGTGTGCCAGTTTCTTTCGCTCGTCAGTGTCTTTGAATAGGACTCCATGTCCGTGCTACAGCCGTCTGAGAACATGTCTGCTAGGTAGGTCTGCAAAACGGTAGTCACGAAGGGGGACGGTTACGTCTGTCCTTCCTCACTGGCCTGGTTCGAGACTCGTTCACTTGTCTGTGAGTGTCAGAGCAACACGCCTGAGTACACGTTTGCAGAACACATCCATATGGACCTTCTGAATGGCGAAGCTCCCGAAAACGGAAGAGCTGCTCGTCGCCTGATTCTTCTGAAGCTCACGGTAATGCAAGAGCGCTCGTCACCTTTATGAAGACTGTTCTCCATAACGTCCAACTCCATCGCATAGCCTTCTCGCCACAATTGCGCAACGGCTTCGAGAAAGGGTACCTTCACCGTCAGCAGGTGTGATTCTGGTGCTCCAAGGAGACACCTCACACCCGAATTGAAAACGGCCGTACTACACGAAGTTGAAGAGAACCCGTCAACGAGTACACGAACAATTTCTTTGGCTATTTATTGTGAAACAAGTGAGGTACTGGGGGACGCTTAATCAATTACTTGTAAAAGTGTTTTCAAATGGTTGTATTACGGAAATGGTACGTTTTCAGACATGGGTTCCAATCCAAAATATTATCTATTCACTCCCCTCTACAAGCTGTAAATGTTTCTAATGGGAATTTACGAATACTCCTTGCATATTACGAACAGCGGGAGGGCCTATAACACTTCCTTGAGAAACAACCAGACTTAACTCCGCAACATGACTTACCTCCAATTACTACGAAATGTGACCTTGAAATATGTCAATAGAAAATCGACCAGGGCACAACGTAAATAAATCAAAGTAATAAACTGATGAAAAATATTTATAAGCTAAGAAATATGTAAATAACAATAATAGTGTGTAAGAAAAATGTTAAGAAAAATGTTTTGTAAAATTTATCTAAGTTCTTTGCATATCGATGGTGACAGTGAAGTATCCGTACCAAACTCTTTGTTGGCGGGAGAGCCCGCGCATTGATACATAGGGAGCGCGGCAAGAAGCGCGCAGCATTGTCGATTGAACACTCTTGAGTCAAACTTTGTGCAGTGAAGGTGTGTGTAGAAACAGAGCGCTGTGCCTGTTCGCCACCAGCTATATATTACTTGAAGAATACTATAACTGGTAATTATTTATGAATTATTAAAAATCGACGTCATGAAGACATCAAAGGTATTTAAGCACTAACTGCATATTGTAAGTTCGTTGTCACATTTTTAATCTTTTTTATGTAAACGATCCCCAAACTAAAGTTTTATAAATTGAATCATTATAAAGAGTTAAAAATTTACATTCAATCATTTTCAGAATAGATCAGTTTATCGCAGTCAATATCGTATTACTTTTCATTGAACCCAGTAACCACAAGATTTAACTTTTGTTGAGTTTTCTCAATTTTTTTTATATAATAATGATACTGAATTTTGCACCGGTAACATCAATCAAAAAAGCAAATGAATAATAAGTACAGTTTTAGCTCACATATTTGCAATCCTAGTAAATGCATGCCAACCGAAATAATTATCAACAATAGATCAGAGTGAGTACATTCAGACATGCAGTCAGATGACGTTATCCAGAGGCGACCCAGTAAAATAAAAGGCAAGGAAAGTATATATGTATGTTTTCAGGTTCCCTGTATAGACAACCAGTACTGAAGGCCACGGCGTAAGCTTGTGTGTTTACGTCGAAATAATCTTTTTTTGATCAGTCACATTAATATTGTTACCAATAAAGGTACAAGGCGTACAACATTGTGTACGCTAAATACTGTCAGATCATTTGTCAAAAGTAAGTCCAGACAGGAAAGCTGCAAGGCACAAAAAGTTCAATTTTCTTTCTTTCTTTCATTAGACGGAAAGCAAGTTAAATTATTTTATTCTTGACGGGAAGGTTATCGTCTAAACGTATTAAGATCAATCATTATTTCTTTTATTTATTCGACGGAAAGGTTTCAACCTTTTGACAGGAAATCAAGAGCCCAGTCGTACAACTGAGACGATACTACATAGACATCATCGAAATTGTTGTGGAAGGAAAAGGCGGGAGGGAGCAATAGGTTAAACGGTCTATGACGAGGCCATTAAAGACAACTGACAAGGTAGTTTATGGAAAGGGTGACAGGCCGTAATCTATTCGACGGAATCATTTGCCTTAAGCTGTTTAGGGAAATCACGGTAAACCTGGGACAAGATAGGCAAACGGGTATTTGAACCGTCGCTCTCTCGAATTTAAGTTACTGCGCCATCTCGCTCAGTAAGGTTTTGGGAAAGTTTCCCTTGGTTGTAAGGCAACCGCAGGAGACAGAAACAGCCTTACAAATTTTAGGAATCGGGAAACTTCCAGCCGCACTCCCAGCTGGCTGGCATTCGGTTGAAGAGATGAAAACTCCGAAATTGGCAGAAGTCTGCGCCCATTTGGGCTTAAAATGAAAAGTGTGTAAAAAAAAACGCTCGTGCATAATGTACTAGCAAAACGGGATCCTTGGAAACACTGTACAAAAATGTCGTGTAAACACCATGTGACAATCGTACTGGACTTTTGAAAGAGTGACACATGTTACTCGCAAGGAATTTCTGAGTGGCTTTTGACACCCGTCATCCCTTGCTGACAGAGGAAAACATCACAGACATTGAAGTATCTGTCGGACAAAGACTGATCTCAAAAATGGAGACAGACTGTACGGTCGTATCCACAAAATACACGCCCTCGGGCCTTTGTTCGCGATAAAAAGTTTCGATGTCGGCCAATCCGATTGATTTATCATACTGTTAGTGACACTATCGCTCATATAAGAGTGTGTTCACCGGCTGTCACGGCAGATATTCCTGTCTGGTTGCCTGAAGCACGAACCGCTGGTTATTCGGACCCAGCAACGAAGACCATGAAGAATGAAGGAGGAAACATAGCCACAATGTACTTTCCTTGGCTTCACGGCTTCAGAAAATACGTGGAAGGAGGAGGAAGGAACTGATATATTTTTAAAAATTGAGGAACAGAAAGTCATGCAACTATCACATAACTTCCACGTAACATACATTCTTCACTTTACTGTGTCAGTATTGCAGTTGCCGACGTTGTCCACTGTTACATTTTTTACCCCTTTTTTGTCTTACCAGGTTTCTTTCCGCTAGCATATGGTTGGACTGGTTTTGCTTCGGCTGGTTCTTTGCTTATACGACAGTTTCCTTTTAGTTTCCTTTTCAGTTTTCTGGTGAGAAGCTATTGAGTTTGAACGTCTACATTTGTCGAATTATTGGTCGTACTGGCAAAATCTGCTAATGCGATTGTTTGGAAAATCGCTAGCTGTAGCTTACAAGTTATGGAAAATTTGAGTTCGTGCGCAGGCTTAACCCGTCGGCACACGGACCGTGCTGTCGAACGTCAACGCTGAGCATAGTGCATGCGGGATGCATTCTCAACGTGGTATTCACGATCGCAGCGCGCTCCGACGGCAGTTGTCGTCTGTATCTGGCTCGTAAATTACACTGTTTACGAAATGAACGGGGGTAAAATTTTCACGTTAGCTACATTAAAACGCACATTTGCTCCCTTGTCCATATTTTAGTTCTGTCTGTAGTACCACATACATAAACGAAAACTTCAATATCTGCAGACATGTTACAAGGCAAAAAGGAAAGGCCCATGCCCAAACAACAAAGACATCGGATTGTAGAAGTTCCATTACAAATAGTGCGACGCAAATTCTTACTTGGTAACCGTTCCTACTCAGCAGCAAAATCTTTACAACACGTGAAATAAGAACCTTAAAACAGAAAAGTGCAAAATATCTTACTGCAAGTAGTGGAAGCTGTTTTATAGATTAAGTAAACCGAACAATCCACGTACGCGTACACCACCATTACTCTACCACGCAAACATAGGGGTTACACTCGTCTGGTGTTCCCCGGGGGTCCACCGGGGGCCGAACCGCACAATAACCCTGGGTTCGGTGTGGGGCGGCGGAGTGGTGAAGTGGACTGCGGTAGTCGTCGTAGGGTTGTGGACCAGTGCGCCTACGGCGGGGACGGAACCTCTCCGTAGTTTCTAGGTCCCCGGTTAACATACAATACAACACAAACCGAACAAACTCACTCCTCAGAAAGACGGCACTAAGATTTACGTAACGTGGCCGAGCGGTTCTAGGCGCTACAGTCTGGAACCGCGCGACCTCTACGGTCGCAGGTTCGATTCCTGCCTCGGGCATGGATGTGTGTGATGTCCTTAGGTTAGTTAGGTTTAAGTAGTTCTAAGTTCTAGGGGACTGATGACCTCAGAAGTTAAGTCCCATAGTGCTCAGAGCCATTTGAACCATTTACGTAACATCGAATACTATAGAATATACTTTCATTAAATTAATAAGAACGTATCAGTAACTATTAGAAAACGCGAAGGGTAGTAATAAAAATATGTGGTTCCAGTATGGCGCGAACCAGTAACAACCGTGACTGTTGAAGACCATATTTCGCATCTTACTATCTACAGACAGCTTTCTTCGTAGATATGTAATTAACTGACATTTAATTGTAACAAACAGTACCAATAACATTGCATTTCTCGTGGATCCTCAGTGTGGCATTGAAACGGCGTACTTTCACAATACAGAAGTTACAATAATTCTTTAACACTCAATATGACGTTTCCCGTCATTTTATTACAACAAAAACGACGGGTTTTCGAGATATTCTCAATGTTATGATACTTAGCAAAGGCATATATACATATGGGCTTCAACTGAAAGCCAATATGTCGTCTCGCGAGTGTGTACTGAAGAGAGATGGCGCGCATGTGGCGTAGGTTGCGTTCTTCCATTTCATTGGCCAATGTTCAAATGCACGTTCAGAACATCTTTCATGTTAGGTTAGGTATTGCTCTGCACGTCCGGAAGGACTCTCCTACGGGCTCTTTCCATGCTATGACGTCAGAAAATCGGCTCACTCAACGTTTGAATGACGCTGACGGTCCGTGTGCCGACGTCTTTTTAAGTTTTGAACTGCTCCTCACCCGCCACGCCGTGGCCGTCTACTGCGGGGTCCCCACCACTACCTTAGCTGTTTCCGTCCCCTCCCCCCGCCTCCTGTGCATCGGATGTGCAGGCATAGGCAAATTTCTTTGTACTCTACTTCAGCGCTTTTCATCCCATAGTAAAATGATCGATTACACTTTTTTGTAGCTATACACTAATGTTGTTGTTGTGGTCTTCAGTCCTGAGACTGGTTTGATGCAGCTCTCCATGCTACTCTATCCTGTGCAAGCTTCTTCATCTCCCATTACGTACTGCAACCTACATCCTTCTGAATCTGCTTAGTGTATCTCTTGGTCTCCCTCTACGATTTTTACCCTCCACGCTGCCCTCCAATACTAAATTGGTGATCCCTTGATGCCTCAGAACATGTCCTACCAACCGATCCCTTCTTGAAGTCAAGTTGTGCCACAAACTTCTCTTCTCCCCCATCCTGTTCAATACTTCCTCATTAGTTATGTGATCTACCCATCTAATCTTCAGCATTCTTCTGTAGCACCACATTTCGAAAGCTTCTATTCTGTTCTTGTCCAAACTATTCATCGTCCATGTTTCACTTTCATACATGTCTACACTCCATACAAATACTTTCAGAAATGACTTCCTGACAGTTAAATCTATACTCAATGTTAACAAATTTCTCTTCTTCAGAAACGCTTTCCTTGCCATTGCCAGTCTACACTAATACTGTTTTTAAAAATACATGTTTCATCCAGTAATTTTCGGTTTGTTTTGAGCTACATTGGCCGGCCGCGGTGGTCTAGCGGTTCTGGCGCTGCAGTCCGGAACCGCGGGACTGCTACGGTCGCAGGTTCGAATCCTGCCTCGGGCATGGATGTGTGTGATGTCCTTAGGTTAGTTAGGTTTAAGTAGTTCTAAGTTCTAGGGGACTTATGACCTAAGATGTTGAGTCCCATAGTGCTCAGAGCCATGAGCTACATTGTGTTTCACAGTAGGGTCGTGCAAATGTTCACCGAGCCCATCTGACAAGTGGCGTCTACAAAGGCGTTATTCAAAATGTTCTTTCAGGTGCCGCAAAGAATGTGTAAACCATTCGATACTGCAAAGGGGTGTTTTGACAGGATGTGACATTCCATAATCCGACGTGTATATGTGCCTGTAGAAGCAAGACTTTTTGAACGGTTCGAATTTCTGATTTGAGGAATTTATAAAATGTTCTTTCAGTAATAGCTGAAAATCGAAATTCTTTCGTATATTTGTTCATATAACTTTTTCGTCTTGTTTTGGAGCTAGTAATCCGCCGTAACAGGTCACTAAAATGCAGACTGTGCTCACATCCATATTACCCTTTGCACAGCACCTCTGCATAGAACTCGAAAGAGTCAAACACTTTCACCAGTTCGCCTTTTCCTTGAATTGACCAACTGTTTGTCTACCGGCTGAAAAAAAGAAGTACAAACGGCACGAGATCCTGTCGCTGAAAAGAATCCCTTTCTGTGGTAACAAAAGCTGTTCAGACATGGACTCAAAAGGTTGCCCACACTGGACAGACTCCTCAGTGTCCAAACTACAGTTTTACTTTTCATACACGTAAGCTAATAACCAGCGATAACTGTTCCTGTCGTACGAAGTAATCAGCGCAAGATACATTCCGCGCAAATCACTCGGGATATCGTTCTGTCTCTCCCCCGTTAACTAGCTTTGTTATGGCCGCTATAAAATATTTAACGTGACCATGCACCTCGCATCCATACGAAGAAGTGTGGTTGGACACGGAGGTATACGGACAACAGTGTTTCCCGGAGACTTGCGAACACCACTTTTGACATAACGTGCAGGCTTTCACGGCCGGCGTCTTTATTAGTCAAAACTTACGGGCTCAGAGGCCGTGGTCGATTTGTAAAACTTCTTCTTTCTGATGTTTCGTTGTCAACTTCACCTCGGAAGATGTTGCCCGCAGTTGGCAACGAAACGTCAGGAAGAAGAAGTTTTACAGATCGACCACGGCCTCTCATCCCGGAAGTTGTAACTAATGACCACCTTTGACGGTTAGTGGCTGTGTTCAACAATGCCGCATAGTTGAAAACAGATCACTGTTTTTGCCACACCCTGTATAAAGAAACAAGGATAAAACTCTTAAGCGTAAACAGATTAACATTTCGATCAGCACGTAACTAAGTATTGCTGCAGCTAGACGTCCAGATCCCTTAACCATTTGTGATATTTTCGTGAGACTGATATCCATTTTATAGACTATCAGTTATTGTGTAAATGCGACGTACTGTTCGAAGTGGAAGCAGTTTTCCGCAACTGCAACGTGGCACCCTGTTGTGACGTAATTTAACAAGCCAAAACTGTGTTTTAATATTTAAAATGCCATCAGTGCCCCAGATAATCATTTATTAATCACATTGCGAAGTAATCTACAATTGTTTTTGCATAGACTTACGATCCCTAAGAATTTTGTATTAAAATACAATTTAAAAAATTCTGTCTGAGGAACAAGGTTTTTGTTTTAAATGTGTAGCACGAAGACATGTTTGGATGCTTATACAGCTTTTAAGGGTTATTCCGCGTGCAAACAACCCTTTCTGTTTATTTGTAGACTAGAAAATAATGAACAGTGTCTTTTTCGTGTTGAACATCAACATGTCAATTTTGGTCGCAATTTTGTGGTGGTAATGGTTCTCTCGACTTATCTAACATGGTAGATAAGAGTGAAGTTTCAGAAAACTGCCCATTTGGAATAAGTATAACGGCCTCTGACATTTATTTTTAAACGCCGTCGATACAGTCGACCAGCACACACCTAGGTATCCGTATTACTCACGCGGAACCGAGCTCGCAATTTGTTCGCAAGTCTCGGGTGTCCGCGTATCTCCGGACCATCATACTCTGGCCCCAGAGTTGACAGAATCCACACAGTTCGCTCAAACAATGCCTGCTCGCCACACTAGCCGCACTCCAAAAGTTCCAAGAGAACTAATGGAAGCCGCGCGGGATTAGCCGAGCGGTCTCAGGCGCTGCAGTCATGGCCTGTGAGACTGGTCCCTGCGGAGGCTCGAGCCCTCCCTCGGGCATAGGTGTGTGTGTGTGTGTGTGTGTGTGTTTGTCCTTAGGTTAATTTAGGTTAAGTGGTATGTAAGCTTAGGGACTGATGACCTTAGAAGTTAAGTCCCATAAGATTTCACACACTTTTGAACTTTTTTTGAACTAATGGAGAAAGAAAAAGTACACCACCGCTGGGTAAAGTGAGCTGTACGCTTTAGAATTTGAATGAGGTACAGCAGGTTAGTAGCAGAATTGTACTGCTTAACGTTCATGTGATACTAGACGTGAACTGAACCCGTTTAACTACAATGGGACCGACGCCACAGCCGACAAAGGTAAGCCATGGGAGAAACATAAGGGAGTATGGGTTGCAGAAGGTGGGCAAGAGTGGTGTGGCTTCTACAGTTACGTGTCCTAATTAAGACACGAGGGAAGCCTACACAGCCGCAACCCGACACCACGACCACGCCGGGTTGAGTCCGGCGCACGAACGGATGCTGCCTCGGGCGACTGCTGCCTCTTTGACGGCGCGTCCGTCGCGAGTGGACGTCCACTATGCCGAACGAGTCTAGCTCGCTCTGGCCGCTAACGTTACACAAAGGCCGGCCGTAACGTCACATGTACCAGTGTCACACAAAGTGAACACCTGGCGTCGTGTGTCCCTTGACCTCCGTGTAGCATTGCGAAGCTTGCTACGCTGTGTCGGAGTTGGTGCAGAATGCAAGTAGCCGAGAAAACGTTACCAAAAGGCCGAAAGGATACGAAATCAGCAACAAACAGCGGTGTGGGGAGGAGAGGTGTAGGGGTAGAAACAGGTGCTGGGAAAAAAGACTTCCAACTCTGCTGACGTTGTCGTCTTCAGTCCGAAGGCTGGTTTGATGCAGCTCTGTACGCTAGTCTATAACACTCCGTATTCTCGACTATGGCGATGCTATTCTTCAAGGACGAAAACTCTCGCAGCCTTGAATTGGAGATGAATGCTTGCGTCCGATATATTTGTGACGTTCGTTATTACGATCATATCACTCCAGCCTATGAACAAATATCGTGGCTACATGCTGAAAAAACGTAGGGACTACCATACTTTATGTTTACTCCATCGTCTTCTCAATCATCAGACTCCCTCTTACTTATCTTCAGCCATTACAATCTGAGCAGCACAACAGAAATTCTCGTTCTCAACAAAGTAAGATCCTCTCAGTACCACCACACAACACCGTCATGTTTTCTAAATCATTTTCTGTAGCCGGAACCCGACTTTGGAACAATCTTCCTCAAAATACCAGAGAAATTAAAACACTTCCAGGCTTCAAAAAGCAGCTAATGGCTCACCTTCCCCCGCAATAGCTATCTCTCCCACATACTGGTCTGCAGCCCACACTCTTCAATCCCCCCTCTCCCCCTACAGCTTTTCCCTTCTCATCGCTTACAGTTATTTACTTAAATCAAGTCCTCTCTTAACAGCCACTATTACTATCATTCTAATTATCTCGTTCTTCATCCTTTCTTTTTCTGACTAAACTTAACAAGATTTAAGTTGTTATAAACTAGTCTATATTTTTTAATGTACTTTGTTTTATTATTACTGTTATTATTACCATTTATTCGTACTTTCATTATTGTCAACTATTATTATTATTACTACTATTATTATGGTTATTATCATCTCTAAGATTGTTACCATTTTCATGAATGTTTTGGTAATGTATCTGTATGTGTTGTTCCTGGTCAGATGTAAGAGAGGGCCGGCCGTGGTGGCCGACCGGTTCTAGGCGCTTCAGTCCGGAACCGCGCGACTGCTACGGTCGCAGATTCGAATCCTGCCTCGGGCATGGATGTGCGTGATGTCCTTAGGTTAGTTAGGTTTAAGTAGTTCTAAGCTCTAGGGGACTGATGACCACAGATGTTAAGTCCCATATTGCTCAGAGCCATTTGAACCATTTTTTTTTTTTTTTTTTTGTAAGAGAGGGTCTTAAGGCCCTAATCTGGTCAGGCTAAATGCCGGCCGCGGTGGCCGAGCGGTTCTAGGCGCTTCAGTCTGGAACCGCGCTGCTGCTACGGTCGCAGGTTCGAATCCTGCCTCGGGCATGGATGTGTGTAATTTCCTTAGGTTCGTTAGGTTTAAGTAGTTCTAAGTCTAGGGGACTGATGACCTCAGAAGTTGTCCCATAGTGCTTCGAGCTATTCGAACCATTTGATCAGGCTAAATAAGCAAATAAATAATTAAAATAAATAAATATACTGTATAAGCCTCTTCATCTCTGCATGCCACTGCAACCTACATCCACTTGAACTCGTTCACTCTGTTCAGGCCTCGATCTCACACTTTTTACTATACACACTTGCTTCCATTACCACACTGCCGACTCACTGACGTCTCAGGTCGCGTGCTGGTTCAATGGCTCTGAGCACTATGGGACTTAACATCTGAGGTCATCAGTCGCCTAGAACTTAGAAACACTTAAACCTAACTAACCTAAGGACATAACACACATCCATGCCCGAGGCAGGATTCGAACCTGCGACAGCAGCAGTCGCGCGGTTCCGGACTGCAGCGCCTAGAACCGCTCGGCCACCGCGGCCGGCTGGTCGAGTGTTATCAACCGATTTGTGCAATTAATTTATTTTGACACGAATCAGTACCTCTATTCTTGCTTAAAGTACGCACTGAATAACATTCGGAGGAAGCTACAACCCTCTCTCACTTCCTTCTCAGCGGATTCTTCCCGAAGAACCGAAGGCACTGATGTCGGACACTGCGATATGGAGCGAAGTCGTCTTTTGTTTCTATGTCTGCTACGTTCATGCTTTAACATTGCGACAATTATTATGTTCAGGCTCAGGAAGAATGAAATAATTCTTAGTAATAATTCCTAGCCCACAGAAAAGAGGCAATGATAGGTCCGCCAAAGACATTCAGACACATCACTGAAAGTGTTCCCGCCAGAGGTCAACCCGTTATAAAGGCGAATGGGAGATACACACACCACTACAGCACTACACCTACCACTCGTGTTCTGCCTAGCGAAAGGAGTCGTTCCCTCTGTCCGCGACCGTTGTACCCCATTCTTTTTAGCTCCATACGCTCAGCCATTTTCCTATCTGGACTGCTGATAGCACTTAGAACTCAAGAGCCATTGTTTCGTGAGATTTTTTACAGCCACTCTCCGCAATACTCGGTGGTGCCTGTCCATCTGCCTGGTCTGGGTTCAGCTGCGGTCGTTCCTCAGCGTTCCCACTTCAAAACCCTGTCACCGACTGAGGGAGCTCGAATCCAATGACTTGTCCGCGTTGGAAGCCAATGAGCTCTTCTGACTGACTCGTTCTCCTGTTACCGCTTCTCTATTCACAAACCAATACTTCCCGTCTCCTTTTATACTTCCGTCAAGTGACATGTGGAGGCCAGTTCCGCATTACAGAGGGTTGTCCGGATTCTTGTGATCAGATAGTGTACTGTTTCCTCTGACTGCTTTGATATGGCCCGTCACGAATTCTTCTCTTGTGCCAACCTCTTGATCTCAGAGGAGTACTTGCAATCTACCTCCTCAATTATTTGGTGGCTGTATTCCGATCCCATATACTGATATGGATATGGTGTCTGTTCTTTCGGACCTGGAGCCGTCTAGAACGAAATTAGATTTACATATTAATACCTTCAGCTGCTGACGGGCGTTGATATATATCAATGGGGGCAGGTGAAAATGTGTGCCCCGACCGGGACTCAAACGCGGGATCTCCTGCTTACATGGCAGACGCATATTCACTTGTCCCCGTTGATATATATCAACGCCCTTCAGCATCTGAAGGTATTAATATATAAATCTAATTTTATTCCAGTCTGTGCCTTTCTCTATCGTTTTTCCCTCTATAGCTCCCTCTAGCGCCATGGAAGTAATTCCCTGATATCTTAACAGAAATCCTATCATCCTCTCCGTTTTCCTTCTCAGTGTTTTCCACATATTCCTTTCCTCTCCGATTGTACGAACAGCCTCCTCATTCGACCTAATTTTCAACATTCGTCTGTAGCACCACATCTCAAATGCTTCGATTCCCTTCTGTTTCTGTTTTCCCACAGTCCATGTTTCACTATTATAAAATGCTGTGCTCCAAACACACATTCTCAGAAATTTCTTTCTCAAATTGAGGTCTATTTTTGATACTAGTAGACTTCTCTTGTTCACGAATGCCCTTTTTGCCAGTACTAGTCTGTTTTTGATGTCCTCCTTGCTCCGTCCGTCATTGGTTCTTTAATCATTTCCTATTAGTCATTAAAGCAACGTCTATCTTAATTCTTTCCTCGGCCGGCCGCTGTGACGATCGGTTCTAAGCGCTTCAGTCCGGAACCGCGCTGCTGCTGCTACTACTACGGTCGCAGGTTCGAATCCTCCTTCGGGCATGGATGTGTGTGATGTCCGTAGGTTAGTTAGGTTTAAGCAGTTCTAAGTCTAGGGACTGATGACCTCAGATGTTAAGTCCCATAGTGCTTAGAGCCATCTGAACCATTTTTGAATTCTCTCCTCGGGTTTGCTGCAGGGTCCTAAAAGTAAAAAGATTTGATATTTCAGCGATCCATCTGTCCGCCATCGTCAGCAGAACGCTGCTGCTAATCAAATTGTTTGCCGACGTAATTTCAATTTCCCCTTTGTAAACACTGTGCCAAAAACCGAAAGTTCCGACAACTGTTGCAATCTATTGACAGCCTGGCACACACAAAATTCCGTGTCAGTGTGGGAAGGTTCATATGGGCTGATCGATTCTCACAGTTCGACAAAAGTGCGCGGAACATCACTGTCATAGGTGTCTTACAACAGCCCGAAAAATCAGCAATTGAAAGAAAACAGCCCTCGGTCACTAATTTTTAACGAATTAACCGGGTTTCGACACTGCTAGGAGTGTCTTCCTCAGAATTTACACCAAAGAATGGTCTATAACATGGTCACAGAATTATGACTAAAAACGTATGATACAAATTATAAGTACCGAATTATCGTGAAAGACTGGCAGTACTTATATGTCATTTATAAAATAATAAATATGCCAAAAGGGCATTAGTCACAAAGATATTTAAGATAAAAAAACCGATGGCGAGCCACTAAGGGCATCTCAGTCCGTTTACATCCTGCACCACGTAAGTAACGAGCAGCCCTTAGTGGCTCGCCATCACAGTCTTAAATATCTTTGTGACTTATGCCCTTTTGGCATGTTTATTATTTTATAAATGACATATAAGTACTGCCAGTCTTTCACGATAATTCCGTACTTATAATTTGTATCATACGTTTTTAGTCATAATTCTGTGACCATGTATAGACCATTCTTTGGTGCAAATTCTGAGGAAGACACTCCTAGTAGTGTCGAAACCCAGTTAATTCGTTAAAAATTAGTGACCGCGGGCTGTTTTCTTTTAATTGTAACTATCCACGGTCTCTGAACGTGCAGCCATGTACAAAATTTTGCGAAAAATCAGCGTTCGCAGAACGTTCTCTAACTGAGCGACACGGAGTGCAATTGGACGAGACTGTGATGGTTGCCAGTACTTCAGGTTTTTGGAAAAGTCTCTATAAAAAGGTAATTTAAGTTGGCAGACAATTTGATTAATATATGCAGTGGTTTTCTTCTTACCAGGACGTGGAACCCTGTACTCTCTCGCCTCAAAACAGAACATTCTTCGCTGCAGCCAGCCCTAATGTTTGAATATAGTCTTAGAGTGCGGTATATCTTTGCACCCCGTGGCCCTCTAAGGCAGCGCAACCGGTCCTGTCTTGGAGGGCAGTAACTGTGGCGGGCAGCGCATGTGGTACGGACGCCTGTGTAGGACGACGACCCGACTGCGCTCGTCGGAGGTTAGAGTCTTCCATCGGGCATGTGTGTGTGTGTGTGTGTGTGTGTGTGTGTGTGTGTGTGTGTGTGTGTGTGTGTCGTCCTTATCGTAAGTTCGTTTACGTTACATTAAGTAGTGTGTAAGCTTCGGAACCGATGACCTCAGCAGTTTGGTCTCGTAAGGCCTAACCACAATTTTTAATACACTCCTGGAAATGGAAAAAAGAACACATTGACACCGGTGTGTCAGACCCACCATACTTGCTCAAGACACTGCGAGAGGGCTGTACAAGCAATGATCACATGCACGGCACAGCGGACACACCAGGAACCGCGGTGTTGGCCGTCGAATGGCGCTAGGTGCGCAGCATTTGTGCACCGCCGCCGTCAGTGTCAGCCAGTTTGCCGTGGCATACGGAGCTCCATCGCAGTCTTTAACACTGGTAGCATGCCGCGACAGCGTGGACGTGAACCGTATGTGCAGTTGACGGACTTTGAGCGAGGGCGTATAGTGGGCATGCGGGAGGCCGGGTGGACGTACCGCCGAATTGCTCAACACGTGGGGCGTGAGGTCTCCACAGTACATCGATGTTGTCGCCAGTGGTCGGCGGAAGGTGCACGTGCCCGTCGACCTGGGACCGAACCGCAGCGACGCACGGATGCACGCCAAGACCGTAGGATCCTACGCAGTGCCGTAGGGGACCGCACCGCCACTTCCCAGCAAATTAGGGACACTGTTGCTCCTGGGGTATCGGCGAGGACCATTCGCAACCGTCTCCATGAAGCTGGGCTACGGTCCCGCACACCGTTAGGCCGTCTTCCGCTCAGGCCCCAATATCGTGCAGCCCGCCTCCAGTGGTGTCGCGACAGGCGTGAATGGAGGGACGAATGGAGACGTGTCGTCTTCAGCGATGAGAGTCGCTTCTGCCTTGGTGCCAATGATGGTCGTATGCGTGTTTGGCGCCGTGCAGGTGAGCGCCACAATCAGGACTGCATACGACCGAGGCACACAGGGCCAACACCCGGCATCATGGTGTGGGGAGCGATCTCCTACACTGGCCGTACACCACTGGTGATCGTCGAGGGGACACTGAATAGTGCACGGTACATCCAAACCGTCATCGAGCCCATCGTTCTACCATTCCTAGACCGGCAAGGGAACTTGCTGTTCCAACAGGACAATGCACGTCCGCATGTATCCCGTGCCACCCAACGTGCTCTAGAAGGTGTAAGTCAACTACCCTGGCCAGCAAGATCTCCGGATCTGTCCCCCATTGAGCATGTTTGGGACTGGATGAAGCGTCGTCTCACGCGGTCTGCACGTCCAGCACGAACGCTGGTCCAACTGAGGCGCCAGGTGGAAATGGCATGGCAAGCCGTTCCACAGGACTACATCCAGCATCTCTACGATCGTCTCCATGGGAGAACAGCAGCCTGCATTGCTGCGAAAGGTGGATATACACTGTACTAGTGCCGACATTGTGCATGCTCTGTTGCCTGTGTCTATGTGCCTGTGGTTCTGTCAGTGTGATCATGTGATGTATCTGACCCCAGGAATGTGTCAATAAAGTTTCCCCTTCCTGGGACAATGAATTCACGGTGTCCTTATTTCAATTTCCAGGAGTGTATATTTAAAAAAAAGGACGATCTGCAGCCTTGGCATCAGTTTGCAGCGGATCTCGGTAGCGGCGACAGAAGCAGCAGCAGCGTGCTACTGAAGAAATATCGAAACATGTTGATTTTAGGATCCGGCACCAAACCCGAAAAGACTACCAAGAATTATTACAACGAGAAAGCCTACGAGGTGACATCTGTCTTTCATGTTTCTCATTTCGATCGGTTTCTGTCACCTCCTCTACGCCTGCGCCCTTGGTGGGGTCCTATCCCGCCAATCCCTCCGCACGCCCTGTTTCTAGACACAGTTATTCTCAGTATTACTTCTAATGTGTTAACCGGTTCTCGGCTTACAAGGCCATCTTCAGACATTTACTGAGTATTACCACCAAAGAAGTTACAATGCTTATAAACAACACTGGAAGAGAACTTACACATCTAGACTGCTGAAGCATAAACAGACAATAAATAACATTTTTGGCAGTGTGGTGGTAACGCAATGTAAAATGTTCAACAGTAAAAAAATAAAAACGGAGTAAACAGGAAAAAACTTTAACACAAAACACGAACAGCAAGCCCACGTAACAGTTTATATGTTCGTGTTTTGTGTTTGAAGTTTTTTCCTGTTTACTCCGTTTTTATTTTTTTACTGTTGAGCATTTTACATTGCGTTACCACCACACTGTCAAAGATGTTAGTTACTGTACGTTTCTGATAAAATCTGGATATGTAACATCTTTGATAGTGTGGTAGTAATGCAATATAAAATATTGAACAGTAAATAAATAGAAACGAAGCGAACAGGAAAAAAAGCTTTAACACAAAACACGACTCTTTCCACATCCCAGAGACACCGAGCGAGGTGGCGCAGTGGTTAGCACACTGGACTCGCATTCGGGGGGACGACGGTTCAATCCCACGTCCGGCCATCCTGATTTAGGTTTTCCGTGATTTCCCTACATCACTTCAGGCAAATGCCGGGATGGTTCCTTTGAAAGGGCACGGCCGATATCCTTCCCCATGCTTCCCTAATCCGAGCTTGTGCTCCGTCTCTAATGACCTCGTTGTCGACGGGACTTTAAACACTAATTTCCTCCTCCTCCTCCTCCTCCATCCCAGAGACTCCTCTCCAAGGGATCCAGAGAAAACGATAAATGTAATGTAATGAACAGCTCATGTTCTGTGTCAAAGTTTTTTCTTGTTCACTCCGTTTTTTATTTATTTACAGTTCAACATTTTACACTGCATTACCACCACACTGTCAAAGATGTTATTTACTGTACGTTTCTGCTTCAATCTAGATATGTAACATCTCCTCCAATGTTGTTTACAAACATTGTAACTCCTTTGGTGAAAGTGCTCAGTAAATGTCTGAAGATAGCCTTGTAAGCAGAAAATCGGTTAAGACAATAAAAGTAATACTGTAGAACAAAAGCAAACTCGCGCTTTTCATTTACTATAATGTTGTTCTACCGAGAACCGACGGAAGATCCTGGTGTATTTTACTGTATGGAACCGCACGACCGCTACGGTCGCAGGTTCGAATCCTGCATCGGGCATGGATGTGTGTGACGTCCTTAGGTTAGTTAGGTTTAAGTAGTTCTAAGTTCTAGGGCACTGATGACCTCAAATGTTAAGTCCCATAGTGCTCAGAGCCATTTGAACCATATTTTACTGTAAAGAAAAGTTTATGGGCTATAACGAGGGAAGAAAAGGATATTCCAATGAATTTTATTTTTGTATATTTTGTAAATGAAATGTAGCCTCGACATTTCATTGTATCCGAAGAATGTGACTTATTGTATCAATCTACTTCAACAGTGATTCATAGAATTTGACAGTTATTTTAGACACTTATCGAAAACATTTTAAACAATTTCGATGGAATAGTATACATGTTTACTTAGTCGTGTTTGCTACAATAGAGCCTGGTTGAAGGATGAATCCTGTATTTCTGCGGAGGCATTGTGATGTTTTGTCCCGCTTTGTGGTACTGCACACTGAACAGGATTACTGGCGAGCGTTTTACGCATACAAAGTATTATATATCAGAACTCTGTCTTCATCTCATTTACGAGCACTTAAGTCAATGTGAGAGCTTATTAACAGGTAACACATGTATTATCCTCTATTATGTTATAAATAAATATTCCCATCCTATCCTACTGCCCCTCACAATCATAGCACTATTTAGAAAGCTGTAGGATGTCGATAGATGAGAAGACTTTATGATATAAAGCTTATAAGTTGTATCCTTGGTGTGCACTATCTTTGCTACGTGCACAGGCAGCATCTTTAGTAAATGTGTTTTCGTGCCAACGGACTTAGTTCCACATGTTGTCAGTGGACCTGAGCTTGTATGTGTGACAGTTTATTAGAACGATGGTAACATTGACAGTTCAGTACATATTTAACAACATATTACGATGTAATAAGTGTCGTACTCATCGGATCTTGTGGGACTCTCACAGTCAAAAGGCTGCATTTTGACGACATCTACTCACGTGACACAGTCTTATATTCTGGCAGAATGTGAGTAATGTACACTTGACAGCAAAAAAAGTGGGTCACAGTCGAATACAACCAACATAACGTAGCTGTGTTGCAGGTCCTCTAAACATCGAAACGCCGTGGGGTACAGTCGTCTGACTACACACAATGGGTACCGCAAGAGACTACTAGAGACCAAAGGTCTTTATGGCAGTCAGTCTAAGCGTCAACTAATATCGTCATACAAAACATATTAGAAAACACGTTCTTACCGATGAGACACCCCATAACACTCATAAACTAACCTTAATTACGACAAGTGACATTCCAAAAGTTCGGAGAAAACGGATTATTTTACATATAACGAAGTGTAATCCTTAGTCAAAATTAAATAATTGAGACAATATATGGAGTTACAAAGCTGTACGGCAATTGGAAAAAAGTTTTTCGCCTTCAAAAAGGTTTACCATCCACGTGCTGAACGACGCTCAACGGCGAGTCACTCTGGAAACTGGATATTGAACGTACCAATAAAAAAACGCGATTATCGGCAACAAGCACTCTACGGAAATCTCAACATTAACAGCGAATCACCAGTAATATCATTGTTCTCGTAACACATCAACAGCTACGTGTACACTAATTTGAACAGCTCCTGCTGTGAGCTCACTCTCTTCCTTCCTGAGCCACGAGCCCTGTTGGTGATGCCTCTTTCAAGGCAGATCCTCCACCATCTCGTTGCAGTGGTATGTGCTACGCCATACCGTCTGCCAGCTTCTCTGATGGAACATCCTCCTTCTTCAATGAGAGCGACGACTCTATCTCGAATAGACCTCTCCCAGTGAGCCATTACGGCAGACAGCCTGATGTGTATTTCTGCTTGCCGCTCTTATACTGATGCCATAAGAGGAGGTAAAAATATTTACGTCAAACGGAGCGGCAGAGGCAGAGGCATGCGGCGCAGCCGTGCTGGCTCGTCCCGGGCTGTTGGCCCACCAACGCCACCGCCAGCTCTCTCTCCCTTCCCTCTCGCCTCGGCCAGCCTAGCTAGCGGCTAGCGGCTCGCGAGCCGCGGCTAGTACAGACACGGGCCGCAAGGCCACGATCACCCCTTGAAGGATCAAAAGTTACACCTAACCTACCCAAGTCTGTAGTATAAACTAACGCAACTACCGCTATTATGCTACAACATGTGCAGGCACACCTACAGTTGACGATTCATTCAAATATTTGACGAACAATACGTTCAAAAATACATTCATTTTAAACATAGCTACCACAAAATATTTCACCTAGCTAGCAATAGCATGACGCAGGAAACTATTCTTTCTTGTAAGCGCTCTGTATTAGATGTAGCCTTAAGAAAACGTGTATTCAACTACGACAAATAAGCGGAATGTAAAAGTAAACAGGTTTGGCGACAGCTTCTCCAAATAATAGTATATATATAGTATATAATACACGTTTTGTGCACTTATAATATGTACTCAGTGTCTCTGAAACAATACGTGCTGCACGACGAAATTTACTTTCTGCTGAGGCAGTTCATTTACATCTCAATGATACACGACTACTAGAACATTGCTCTTTACGGCAGTCAATCCACTCATAAATTGACACCATGATATCGCAAATATTAGGCAACACGTTACTAGGGATGAGAAAGCCCTTAAGGTTTGCAACTAAACATGCTACTCCTAGCTACTACTGACTAAGAATTTGATTATTAACGTGTCTTCATAGCCATGTGTGCGGCATTCGACTCTCAGTCAGCATAGACGTTTTCGTCGCCTTATTTCTAGTTTAACGTGCGCACATCTCGCTAATGGTGGACCAACATTGGACATTTCTCGTCTGTTCCTGGTTAGACAACGAAGGCGGTAGGCGCCGGGTTCGAATCCCGGTCAGGCAATACAATTTCAGTCGTAATTTAAGGTTCCAACCTCACTACTGGCGACAAACTGCGACATCTACAAACTGATTTTACGTACTTATTCAACAATCCGATTAGGTGCTGGGTTCGCATCCTTATCACTAGCATTACATGATGGCATTTCAATTTTAAACATGTGAATCCTTTGTTCCTTGATAATGCAACAATATACAACGTCTTTCGAGGTTAATTACCAAGAAGGTAATTGCATGTTAGGGTTTCTGGTTTCGTACAAACATTATCGTCATTTACGTTCAAGTTGTGAACTGATAACGGGTACTGGTGCAAACGTCAATAGTCTCGATAAGGCACAAAGCTTTGCTTGGTTAACAATGGCTTTACTTTCTGGGTTTGCATCCGGATCGAGAACGAAGACGTTGTTCATGTCATTTAAAGTACAACTTTGTGTACAAGTAACTGTTGACGAGTAATGTGAACAACGATATTACTTGTGATTCGCTGTTAATGTTGGGATTTCCGTAGAGTGCTTGCCGCCGTTAATCACGTTTCCTTTTAACTACTTAGTATTACATCAAGCTGATACGAAACCACTCCCTGTTGAACGACGTTCAGCATGTGTTGGGTAAACCTTTTAGACAGCAAAGAACTTGTTTCCAATTGTATACAACTTTATAAATCCACATACTGTCTCAAATATTTAATTGTGCCTAAGGATTACTGAATGATTTATGTGACAAAATTAGTTGCCGCATAACGATTGAAATGTCACTTATTGTAATTAAGTTTAGTTTACAAACGTTAAGGACTGTCTGATCTCTTCTGTACTATCATGGTGTTAGTTCACATTTGGACGGACTGTCGTAAAGACCGGTGTTCTCTAGTAGTCTCTAGCGGTACTCATTGTGTATCTTACAACGACTGTACTGTGGAGGGTTGCGACAATGTGCAACACAGATATGCTATGTTGGTTGCATACATTCAGGTGCAGCCTACACATTGAAATTAAGGCGGGACCCACTTTTTTTGCTATCGAGTGTACATTTCTCATCAATTTTTACTATTGCCCTACCATCTTAAAGAAATGTTTCCTTAATTATTTACACTACTGGCCATTAAAATTGCCACACCAAGAAGAAATGCAGATGATAAACGGGCATTCATTGGCCAAATATATTATATTAGACCTGACATGTGATTACATTTTCACGCAATTTGGGTGCATGTATCTTGAGAAACCAGTACTCAGAACCACAACCTCTGGCCGTAATAACGGCCTTGATACGCCAGGGTATTGAGTCAAACAGAGCTTGGATCGCGTGCACAGGTGCATTTGCCCATGCAGCTTCAACACGATACCACAGTTCATCAAGAGTAGTGACTGGCGTATTGTGACGAGCCAGTTGCTCGCCCACCATTGACCAGACGTTTTCAATTGGTGAGAGATATGGAGAATGTGCTGGCCAGGGCAGCATTCGAACATTTTCTGTCTCCAGAAAGGCCCGTACAGGACCTGCAACATGCGGTCGTGCATTATCCTTCTGAAATGTAGGGTTTCGCAGGGATCGAATGAAGGGTAGAGCCACGGGTCGTAACACATCTGAAATGTAACGTCCACTGTTCAAAGTGCCGTCAATGCGAACAAGAGGTGACCGAGACGTGTAACCAATGGAACCCCAAACCATCACGCCGGGTGAGACGCCTGGATGGCGTTGACGAATACACGCTTCCAATGTGCGTTCACCGCGATGTCGCCAAACACGGATGCGACCATCATGATGCTGTAAACAGAGCCTGGATTCATCCGAAAAAATGACGTTTTGCCAATCGTGCACCCAGGTTCGTCGTTGAGCACATCACCGCAGGCGCTCCTGTCTGTGATGCAGCGTCAAGGGTAACCGCAGCCATGGTCTCCGAGCTGATAGTCCATGCTGCTGCAGACGTCGTCGAACTCTTCGTGCACATGGTTGTTGTCTTTCAAACGTCCCTATCTCCTGACTCAGGGATCGAGACGTGGCTGCATGATCCATTACAGCCATGCGGCCATGCTAGTGATACGAGGCCGTTGGGATCCAGCATGGCGTTGCGTATTACCCTGCTGAACCCACCGATTCCATATTCTGCTAGCAGTCATTGGATCTCGAAGAACGCGAGCAGCAATGTCGCGATACGATAAACCGCAATCGTGATAGACTACAATCCGACCTATATGAAAGTCGGGAACGTGACGGTACGCATTTCTCCTCCTTACACGAGGCGTCATAACAACGTTTCACCAGGGAAAGCCGGTCAACTGCTGTTTGTGTGTGAGAAATCGGTTGGAAACTTTCCTCATGTCAGCACGTTGTAGGTTTCGCCATCGGCGCCAACCTCGTGTGAATGCTCTGAAAAGCTAATAATTTGCATATCACAGCATCTTCTTCCTGTCGGTTAAATTTCGGATCTGTAGCACGTCATCTTCGTGGTGTCGCTATTTTAATGGCCAGTAGTGTATATACATCCTGAGCTTCACTTTTGTATTTTTTGTGTTTAGGTTACTTTTGCAGTGTTACTTTAAAATGGCCATAAGGCCGAAACTGCAATCGTAATAAATATTTTATACAGTAAACGGCGACTATGATGTCTTTTAAGAAAAATTATTTTCATGTGAGCTCTGTATTATACTGATGTTTCCTAGTGCTAGAGCTACTCCCTTTGACTTTTCGACTGAAGTACTGGACTTGCAGGATGCGAAAAGCCTCCGCGACGGAGGACTCTCCGGAAGCGCGGGGCAGCGCCTGCCGAGGTGGCCGAGCGCCTGGCCCCCACCACTTCCTGTACAAGCGGCCGCCGGCAGCCAAAGAGCCGGCAAATCCCGCGCTCCGCGTCTTTCCGCTCGCACGCCTCGGCTGGACCTTTCACGGCTCTCATGAATTTTTGCCGCCACAGTCGATCAGCCGCCATACAGGTTCCGCCCCCAGCTTTTTCGCGTTCAGCACCTCCCCGCGGCGCGCTGCGCGTATTTCTTGCACCCTGACGACGTATTAATTCACTGCAGGCGAAACCACTGCAACGTTCACGGCTACTCTCTGGTCTCAGCTGAGCGTTTTTGCTCCGAGAATAGGATATCGAAGGTTCCTCAGTTAATCACTATACAGGGTATTCGGAAATTTCCGTTACAAACTTGTAGCACTTGTAAAGGGGAGTGAGTAGACAATATTTTCGATAGGAACTAACGTCCGGAAACGTGCCGTTTTCATTCTACGAATGCTTCACAATAAACAGCTGTCACCATACTGCGCTTCCATTCGACGAATAATTTCCACAAGTGTAGCACCTTCGGCGAACAAAAAGCAAAAAAGTGCCCTCATTTTATCCTTGGTGCAGATCGACAATGGAACTGCCGTGTTTCACGGTCTGCTACAATAAAATTACCGCGGGAATAGTGAGACACGCTTTATACACTACTAGCCATTAAAATCGTGATATGCAAATGATTAGCTTTTCAGAGCAGTCACACAAGGTTGGCGCCGGTGGCGACACCAACAACGTGCTGATGTGAGGAAAGTTTCCAACCGATTTTTCATACACAAACAGCAGTTGACCGGCATTGCCTGGTGAAAGGTTGTTGTGATGCCTCGTGTAAGGAGGAGAAATGCGTACCATCACGTTTCCGACTTTGATAAAGGTCGGATTGTAGCCTATCGCGATCGCGGTTTATCGTATCGCGTCACTGCTGCTCGCGTTGTTCGAGATCCAATGACTGTTAGCAGAATATGGAATCGGTGAATTCAGGAGGGTAATACGGAACGCCGTGCTGGATTGCAAAGGCCTCGTATCACAAGCAGTCAAGATGACAGGCACCTTATCCGCATGGCTGTAACGGATCGTGCAGCCACGTCTCGATCCCTGAGTCAACA
This sequence comes from Schistocerca cancellata, assembly GCF_023864275.1. Classification (NCBI taxonomy): domain Eukaryota; kingdom Metazoa; phylum Arthropoda; class Insecta; order Orthoptera; family Acrididae; genus Schistocerca; species Schistocerca cancellata. The sequence goes on from NC_064634.1 coordinate 200,510,404, forward strand.
CATGGGGACGTTTGCAAGACAACAATCATCTGCACGAACAGTTCGACGACGTTTGCAGCAGCATGGACTATCAGTTCGGAGACGGTGGCTGCGGTTACCCTTGACGCTGCATCACAGACAGGAGCGCGTGCGATGGTGTACTCAACGACGAACCTGGGTGCACGAATGGCAAAACTTCATTTTTTCGGATGAATCCAGGTTCTGTTTACAGCATCATGATGGTCGCATCCGTGTTTGCCGACATCGCGGAGAACGCACATTGGAAGCGTGTATTCGTCATCGCCATACTGGCGTATCACCCGGCGTGATGGTATTGGGCGCCATTGGTTACACGTCTCGGTCACCTCTTGTTCGCATTGTCGGCACTTTGAACAGTGGACGTTACATTTCAGATGTGTTACGACCCGTGGCTCCACCCTTCATTCGATCCCTGCGAAACCCTACATTTCAGAAGGATAATGCACGACCGCATGTTGCAGGTCCTGTACGGGCCTTTCTGGATACAGAAAATGCTCGACTGCTGCCCTGGCCAGCACATTGTCCATATCTCTCACCAATTGAAAACGTCTGGTCAATGGTGGGCGAGCAACTGGCTCGTCACAATACGCCAGTCACTACTCTTCGTGAACTGTGGTATCGTGTTGAAGCTGCATGGGCAGCTGGACCTGTGCACACGATCCAAGCTCTGTTTGACTCAATGCCCAGGCGTATCAAGGCCGTTATTACGGCCAGAGGTGGCTGTTCTGGGTACTGATTTCTCAGGATCTAAACATCCAAATTGCGTGAAAATGTAATCACATGTCAGTTCTAGTATAATATATTTGTCCAATGAACACCCATTTATCATTTGCATTTCTTCTTGGTGTAGCAATTTTAAGGGCCAGTAGTGTAAAATTGTAGCAGAAACAATACTTGGATATTTGCAGTGTTACCAAGCCCTAGAGCGAGAAACTGCAGAAGTCCCTTTGCTTTTTGACTTCCCCTCGCATTAAAAATTTTCGTGATGTCGGAGACGGATCTTAGAGGAATAAATTGAGAATAGCAGTTCTTGTTCAGAAGCTAATCCGAAGTGACGCGTATTGATATCCTCGCCATTTCATACTGCAACTGGGCATCACAGCTAAGGTCGAAATTCATAAATAATAATGATATAATTTTGTGAAATTTGAAATTTTTTGTTATAAAAGAAAGGAATTATAAGTAAAATATGAGTGCTAGTAATAGTGACAGATACTTTCTATGGTAGCAACAACGGACCTCGCATGTTTAGCCAAGTGCTCATAGCTAATGTGTACTGGGGATATGTAGTATTGTTTAAGTGAAATTTAAAGAGTAGTCAAGAACTTCTTGGTAATGTCAAGCACCAATTGATGCTGTTTGTAGTTAACGTTGTCTCCTGTTATTTCAGCCGAATTCGACAGAAACTGCTAATCAAAATATTTCATCTACATTGTGTTTCGTTCATAAAATTATAGAACACTATCACTGTTTTCTCCTGCTACACAACACTGTCTTTCTGTGAAAGTTTTATAACTAGGCCAGGACGCAATTTATATTCTCCTATCAACATAGAAGTTACAATAATGCTTGTGATATAGACAAGAGTAAATGCTATCTATCTTTTGTAACTGAATGTTCGTTCTTGTTTTCAAGGCAAACATGTTTCACCTACTCGTATTAGGCATTGATCAGTGGTTTTTCTCTTTCCTTTTTCGCATTGGCTCTTGATCTTGCATTATGCAGCGAGCAAGGTTGTGTAGAGTAAAATGTCTAACCGTAACATACAGTTAATCAGAAACTTGTATTGTGTTCATCTTGTGCAGCACAGGGGACAACGGTCACTCAAAAACGAGACATAAAAGATGTTTATGATGCCTAAAACGAGTAGGTGAAAAATGTTTGGTTGTAAAGTAAAAATATTCAGCAGCAAAAGACGGAATACGTCTATTTTTTCCAACACGATAATCATAATTGAAGTAGAAACTCTGCAAGAGTGGGTACAAATGTTAACAATGTATTAAAGTTTCATTTCTACTACTTTCTGTTGTTCTATGATTTATGTCTACGTGTAAGCATGCTCAAAGACGTCTTGAGCGTAGCCACATTCTGTAGCTTACTATGACTTACCTTGTGTCGCCATGCTATCAGTCCACAAAACTTCAGAGAGGCAGCCTTGTACTCGAGAGTTATAATCCGTGTCAGTACTCACCTGAAATAAAAAAAAAGAAACATTTGTTCACCGTAATGGTTCAAATGGCTCTGAGCACTATGGGACTTAACATCTATGGTCATCAGTCCCCTAGAACTTAGAACTACTTAAACCTAACAAACCTAAGCACATCACAGAACACCCAGTCATCACGAGGCAGAGTTAATCCCTGACCCCGCCGGGAATCGAACCCTGGGCGCGGGAAGCGAGAACGCTACGCACTACCATGAGCTGCGGACTGTTCACCGTAATCCTTATTCCATTGTCCATTAATATGGAAAATGATACGTACGTTTAAAAATGAGACACGAACCTAGAAACACGAATATTTTCTAATCGTCGAATGAAGATAATTCAAACAAATGCCCAAGACAAAACAGTTTTAGAAAAGTGAGCGTACCTACCTACTCGACAGCAGAACAGATTTGAGCTAAGTGACAAAACACAAGTAGACGATTTCGTAAGAAGGGCTGAGGTGCTCAAAAGCAAACTTCTTCTGCAGATTCATCAAATCTTCAGGACAACAGGTCGGCTTTGTTAATGGATTGCCTAAAGAAATGACAAGCCCTGTAAGGGGAACGAGGAAGAGACCGATCGGTCACTTAGGTCCACGACAGCGTACATGTACACTTTCAGAAGTATAAATCAAACCGTCAACGGCGTTGGAAGTTTGAACAAAAGACGTGCCTCTGTCGCTTAGTCGGTAAATATTTCTTATATTTCACGAGCAACGTTACATTCCCAGCCTTATGATGCGTTCTTCTGCTAAACTCTCACTTTTTTCTTTTTCGAATGGTCACAATATTTGCAGTACAAATACTATGGCGAGTTTCTCACTTCTTTTCCGTTGCCTAATTTAGATTGGTTGGTTGATTTGAGGGGAGGGGACCAGCCAGCGAGGTCATCAGTCCCATCGGACCAAGGAAGGAAGTCTGCCGTGCCCTTTTAAACTAACCATCCAGGCAATTGCCTGAACCGCAGTCCTCCCGAATGCGAGTCCAGTGTGCTAGCCACTGAGCCTCCTCGCTCGGTGTTTAATTTAGATCTGGCCTTCTTCGGATATAATCTATTCGATCAGCCAGATAAAGAGGAAACTGTGTTACTACCAGTCCACCTTGACGAGTGAACTAGAGAACATTCGATAAACGATATACGAGGGGCGTTTGAAAAGTGTGCAAAAATAAAAACAACTTACGTGTTTGGGGTAAACCGTTTTCACATAATCTCCTTTTAGACTTATACATTTCGTCCAACGCTGTTCTAATTTGTTGATCCCTTCCGAATAATTCGAATTGTCCAAGTCTGCAAAATAGCTATTAGTCGCTGTAATCACATCCTCTTTTGAATAAAATCTTTGTCCTGCCAGCCATTTCTTCAAATTGGTGAACAAATAGTAGTCCCAGTGAGCAAAGTCTGGAGAATAGGGGGGATGTGAAACGAGTTGGGATTTCCATTAATTTTTCGACAACAACTGCTGAGGTGTGTGCTAGTGCACTGTCGTGATGGAAAAGGACTTTTTTGCGGTCCAATCGCCGGCGTTTTTCTTGCAGCTCGGTTTTCAAACGGTCTAATAACGATGAATAATAAGAACCGGTAATAGTTTTACCCTTTTACAGGTAGTCGATGAGGATTATCCCTTGCGAATCCCAAAAGACTGTCACCGTAACCTTTCCGGCCGAAAAAATGATCTTCGCCTTTTTTGGTGCATATTCTCCCTTGGTAACCCATTCTTTAGATTGTTGTTTGGTCTCAGAAGTATAGTTATGGATCCATCTTTCATCCACAGTGACGAAACGACGCTTAAAGTCCTGCGGATTCTTCTTGAGCACCTGAAAACCATCCTAGTAACACTTCGCACGAATCAGTTTTTGGTAAAGCGTGAGCAATCGCGGAACCCATCTTCCGGACAGCATTCTCAGGTCCAAACGTTTATTCAAAATATTATGTACCCGTTCATTCGAGATGCCCACAGCACTAGCAGTCTCACGCACCTTAACTTTTCTGTCATCCGTCACCATATCATAGATTTTATCATTGATTTCTGGAGTCGTAACCTCCACAGGGCGTCCTGAACGTTCAGCATGACTTGTGCCCATATGACCACTTCGAAAATTTTGAAACCACTAATAAACTGTTCTGGGTGTTGTGTGCTGTCCTTAGGTTAGTTAGGTTTAAGTAGTTCTAAGTTCTAGGGGACTGATGACCATAGATGTTAAGTCCCATAGTGCTCAGAGCCATTTGAGCCATTTAATAAACTGTTCTAATCGATGGGGCAGAGTCACAGTAATGTTTATCAAGCTTCTCTTTAGTCTCCTGAGGCGTTTTCCCTCTCATAAAGTAATGTTTAATCACCAAACGAAATTCTTTTTCGTCCATTTTTTGACAATCCAAAGATGCTCCTAACTAAACTTGACCTCGATACGCTCCTGTGGTGCCATCCCTCGTAAACAACATGGCGACTATAACGTCCTATTATTGGCGATATTTTGAAACATACAGTACAGGAAGATTCGATGACGAGAATTTACTACAGCGTGAGATTTCCTTCGAATTCCAACTATTACGGTGAGACACACATAAAAAAGATTAATTTTTTTTAAGAAAATTAATCGTGTATCATAAAAAGAAATTCTACAGCTGTGATGGGCATCACGAGGAGCAGTATGAACTCAACAAATATTTAAAGCAAATTAATCTTGGCTGTTGTTGTTGTCTTCAGTCCTGAGACTGGTTTGATGCAGCTCTCCATGCTACTCTATCCTGTGCAAGCTTCTTCATCTCCCAGTACTTACTGCAACCTACATCCTTCTGAATCTGCTTAGTGTATTCATCTCTTGGTCTCCCTCTACGATTTTTACCCTCAACTCTGCCCTCCAATGCTAAATTGGTGATCCCTTGATGCCTCAGAACATGTCCTACCAACCGGTCCCCCCTCCTTGTCAGGTTGTGCCACAAACTCCTCTTCTTTCCAATTCTGTTCAATACCTCCTCATTAGTTATGCGATCTACCCATCTAATCTTCTGCATTCTTCTGTAGCACCACATTTCAAAAGCTTCTATTCTCTTCTTGTCCAGACTATTTATCGTCCATGTTTCACTTCCAAACATGGCTACACTCCATACAAATACTTTCAGAAATGATTTCCTGACACTTAAATCAATACTCGATGTTAACAAATTTCTCTTCTTCAGAAACGCTTTCCTTGCCATTGCAAGTCTACATTTTATATCCTCTCTACTTCGACCATCATCAGTTATTTTGCTCCCCAAATAGCAAAACTCCTTTAATACTTTAAGTGTCTCATTTCCTAATCTAATTCCCTCAGCATCACCCGACTTAATTCGACTACATTCCATTATCCTCGTTTTGATTTTGTTCATGATCATCTTGTATCCTCCTTTCAAGACACTGTCCATTCCGTTCAACTGCTCTTCCAAGTCCTTTGCTGTCTCTGACAGAATTACAATGTCATCGGCGCACCTCAAAGTTTTTATTTCTTCTCCATGTATTTTAATGCCTACTCCGAACTTTTCTTTTGTTTCCTTTACTGCTTGCTCAATATACAGATTGAATAACATCGGGGAGAGGCTACAACCCTGTCTCACTCCCTTCCCAACCACTGCTTCCCTTTCATGCCCCTCGACTCTTATAACTGCCATCTGCCTTCTGTACAAATTGTAAATAGGCCTTTCGCTCCCTGTATTTTACCCCTGCCACCTTCAGAATTTGAAAGAGAGTATTCCAGTCAACATTGTCAAAAGCTTTCTCTAAGTCTACAAATGCTAGAAACGTAGGTTTGCCTTTCCTTAATCTATTTTCTAAGATAAGTCGTAGAGTCAGTATGCCTCACGTGTTCCAACATTTCTGCGAAATCCAAACTGATCTTCGCCGAGGTCGGCTTCTACCAGTTTTTCCATTCGTCTGTAAAGAATTCGCGTTAGTATTTTGTAGCCGTGACTTATTAAACTGATAGTTCGGTAATTTTCACATCTGTCAACATCTGCTTTCTTTGGGGTTGGAATTATTATATTCTTCTTAAAGTCTGAGGGTATTGCGCCTGTCTCATATATCTTGCTCAACAGATGGTAGAGTTTTGTCAGGACTGGCTCTCCCAAGGCCGTCAGTAGTTCCAATGGAATGTTGTTTACTCCCGGGGCCTTGTTTCGACTCAGGTCTTTCAGTGCTCTGTTAAACTCTTCAAGCAGTATCGTATCTCCCATTTCATCTTCATTTAAATCCTCTTCCATTTCCATAATATTGTCCTCAAGTACATCGCCCTTGTATAGACCCTCTATATACTCCTTCCACCTTTCTGCTTTCCCTTCTTTGCTTAGAACTGGGTTTCCATCTGAGCTCTTGATATTCATACAAGTGGCTCTCTTTTCTCCAAAGGTCTCTTTAATTTTCCTGTAGGCAGTATCTCTCTTACCCCTCGTGAGATAAGCCTCTACATCCTTACATTTGTTCTCTAGCCATCCCTGCTTAGCCATTTTGCACTTCCTGTCGACATCATTTTTGAGACGTTTGTATTCCGTTTTGCCTGCTTCATTTAGTGCGTTTTTATATTTTCTCCTTTCATCAATTAAATTCAATATTTCTTCTGTTACCCAAGGATTTCTACTTGCCCTCGTCTTTTTACCTACTTGATCCTCTGCTGCCTTCACTACTTCATCCCTCAGAGCTTCCCATTCCTCATCTACTGTATTTCTTTCCTCCATTCCTGTCAATTGTTCCCTTATGCTCTCCCTGAAACTCTGTACAACCTCTGGTTTAGTCAGTTTATCCTGGTCCCATCCCCTTAAATTTCCACCTTTTTGCAGTTTCTTCAGTTTTAATCTACAGTTCATAACCAATAGACTGTGGTCAGAGTCCATATCTGCCCCTGGATATGTCTTACAACTTAAAACCTGGTTCCTAAATCTCTGTCTTACCATTATGTAATCTATCTGATACCTTCTAGTATCTCCAGGATTCTTCAATGTATACAACCTTCTTTTATGATTCCTGAACCAAGTATTAGATATGATGAAGTTATGCTCTGTGCAAAATTCTACCAGACGGCTTCCTCTTTCATTTCTCTCCCCCAATCCATATTCACCCACAATGTTTCCTTCTCTCCCTTTTCCTACTCTCGAATTCCAGTCACCCATGACTATTAAATTTTCGTCTCCCTTCACTACCTGAATAATTTCTTTTATCTCATCATACATTTCATCAATTTCTTCATAATTTGCAGAGCTAGTTGGCATATAAACTTGTACTACTGTAGTAGGCATGGGCTTCGTGTCTATCTTGGCCACAATAATGCGTTCACTATGCTATTGGTAGTAGCTTACCCGCACTCCTATTTTTTTATTCATTATTAAACCTACTCCCGCATTACCCCTATTTGATTTTGTATTTATAACCCTATATTCACCTGACCAAAAGTATTGTTCCTCGTACCACCGAACTTCACTAATTCCCACTATACCTAACTTCAACCTATCCATTTCCCTTTTTAAATTTTCTAACCTACCTGCCCGATTAAGGGATCTGACATTCCACGCTCCGATCCGTAGAACGCCAGTTTTCTTTCTCCTGATAAAGACATCCTCCTGAGTAGTCCCCGCCCGGAGATCCGAATGGGGGACTATTTTACCTCCGGAATATTTTACCCAAGAGGACGCCATCATCATTTATTCATACAGTAAAGCTGCATGCCCTCGGGAAAAATTACGGCTGTAGTTTCGCCTTGCTTTCAGCCGTTCGCAGTACCAGCACAGCAAGGCCGTTTTGGTTAGTGTTGCAAGGCCAGATCAGTCAATCATCCAGACTGTTGCCCCTGCAACTACTGAAAAGGCTGCTGCCCCTCTTCAGGAACCACACGTTTGTCTGGCCTCTCAACAGACGGTACGGCCATCTGTATCGCTGAGGCACGCAAGCCTCCCCACCAACGGGAAGGTCCATGGTTCATTGGGGTAGGAATCTTGGCTAACATCGAATAATTCACTTAAATTATGTGGCTCAATGGGAGACTGCGATAAACAATTACGAATTTATTTACTTATCAGCAGTAAATCTCAGTGGCTATCGCAAGAGGACCTTCAGCTATTTACCAATCAATGTTATTGTGACACTGTACCGCCTCCTCATGTGCGTTTTTTTAGGGGTGCATTCGGCCCTGCCTTCATTTTTATGAATGACAATGCGGGAACGCATCGCACTCCACAGGTAGAGGAGGATTTGGAACGAGAATATTCGGCGGATGGTACAGAGCCTGCCAATGTGTGCGTCCCAGACTTCAATCCCAACGAGCACGTGTACGATGGGTTGAGAAGATGTATGCAGCATTCCTGGCCAAGAGAAGTTTACTGGTACCAAATATGGGCCTTAATTTGAGGAAGAAATTTCTGAGAGTGTGCGTTTGGAGCACAGCATTCTGAGGTAGTGAAACACAGACTGTTGGAAAACCCCAACAGAAGAGAATCAAACCTTTTGAGATGTGTGGCCTGATAAAGTAAGGAATGAGGAGGTTTTCCGAAGAAGCGGCGTGGAAAGGAATATACGGAAAACACAGACAAGAAGACGGGACAAGATGGTAGGACATTGTTTAAGACGTCAGGGAATAACTTCCGTAGTACTAGAGGGAGCTGTAAATGGCAAAAACTGTAAAAGAAGACAGAGATTGGAGTACATGCAGCAAATAATTGATGACGTAGGTTCCAAGTGATGCTCTGAGGTGAAGAGGTTGGCACAGGAGAGGAATTCGTGACGGGCCGCATCAAACCAGTCAGAAGACTGATGACTCAAAAAAAACTCTCCAAAACACAGGAAGAAAAAAATCGAGCTGGTGGAATAATGGGATGGCCTACCACAAAAACTTCTTACTAAGCACTGTGGGAGCATGTTTGCAAAGCATGCATTGCCGTTCGCGCTGATCCCGGAGCCTACGAGAAACCATGTGCTGCCTTTTGTAATGTCCAAGAGGACCATCACGAACTGCGTTGACTTCAGCGCAATTGTTGTCTCTGACTAAAGCGTCATTCCTGTTCGTCCCATTGGGCTTATATTTCAGTTAGCTTCGGCACTATACTGTAGCAATTCTTTCTATGTATGGTCCAAGTTTCATAGACCAGTTTTACTCGTAAATGACATATCATGGAATAGAGAATTTCATCTTTACGATCTGCACACCATTGTACAACGTCGGCATCAGGGGAGAGCACAGCAGAGTAACTAGGTAAAGCCAGGTACATTTGAAAATGGCTCGGATTAATGTACCTAGGTGATTCTTTGGAAATAAAGTGCGACTTCCTTCAACGAGACGACTAGGCGATGTAAAGTGTGTCTTACTAGTACTGTTCTTCACACTGGAGAAAGAGACACACAAAGACAGAAGTGAAAGTGTACGCCAACATCACCAATGTTTTTCAGAGTCCTTTGGATATCGCCCAACGTTCTGTTTGGTCTCAACAGCACCGCTGTGTCCTCCTGCAAACATCCCTCCCCCTCTCACCCTCGCGGTGGCAAGTAGATTCTTCTACGCCTTTTTCCCGCTCCGAGAGAACCTCACAATCATTTACGGTGGCGGCCGGTGCTTTATCTTGATTTCGCTATGTTTGCCTTTAGAGGCGGCGCCAAGGTTCCAGGTCCCTGGAAAGGCTCCAGGGGAGTGCCGCGCCTGCATACCAAGCACTGCCGTAAGCAACGCCACACCTCACTACACACACTCTCCCACGTCGCGAGGAGCCGTCACGTAATCTTCCAGCACCTTTATCTAATCCACCGACACCCGAACGCACCGATCATCCCACAGACTTGTCTGCAAGAATCGCAGTAAAATTCGAAATCGGCGGTGATCACAAAAACTCGAAGAGCTCTCTCTCTCTCTCTCTCTCTCTCTCTCTCTCTCTCTCTCTCTCTCTCGTTTCACTTTTCAACAGGCACCCTAAGGGGGACAAGGTTAGGGTTCCTCGTCTCATATCGTCGTTGTCGGAGTCGCTGAAGACGTAGTAGTAGCTCAGTTTTACAATGGTGCTCGTACTGAAGCAATTGTTTCAGATTTATCCTGAAATGATTCAGGGACATAAAGTGGTACCTAAATAGGAAGAACCGTAGCGTGATGACCTGAGATCACATAAAGCATGGATAGATAACATTCCATCGGAATTGCTAAAATCATTGGATGAAGTGGCAATCAAGCAAGTACTCAATTTGGTGTTACAATCTATTAGACTGGCGACCTACCATCAAACTTTCGGGAAAAAATATCATTGACACAGTTGAGGAGATAGCAAAAGTAGAGAGGTGCGAAAACTGTCGCACAATCTGCTTAACAGCTCATACTAGCAAGATGTTCATACGAATAATGTAAAAGGGAATGAGAAAAAATTGAGGATCTGTTAGATGACGATCAGTTTGGTTTTAGGAAAGGCAAAAAAAACCACAGGTGTAAAACAAGAACCAAGAGCGAACCACAAGACTGGAAGCAGAAGGACGAAGCGCTTGTATTAAAAACCGTATAACAGAAGAATGCTGAAGATTAGATGGGTAGATCACATAAATAATGAGGAGGTATTGAATAGAATTGGGGAGAAGAGGAGTTTGTGGCACAACTTGACTAGAAAAAGGGATTGGTTGGTAGGACATGTTCTGAGGCATCAAGGGATCAACAATTTAGTACTGGAGGACAGCGTGGAGGGTAAAAATGGTAGAGGGAGACCAAGAGATGAATACACTAAGCAGATTCAGAAGGATGTAGGCTGCAGTAGGTACTGGGAGATGAAGAGGCTTGCACAAGATAGAGTAGCATGGAGAGCTGCATCAAACCAGTCTCAGGACTGAAGACCACAACAACAACAACAACAACAACAACAACACGGGGATGTACCCTTTCACGAAGTGGACGAATGGTACCTTGGAAGCAACATAACCCATGACTAGGAAAGCAAGAAGAACATAAAAAGCCGACTAGTACAGCAAAGATGGCATTCTTCAGCAAAAGAAGTCAACTAGTATCAAATGTGGGGCCTAAATCAGAAAGAAATTGCTGAAAACATTTTAGGCGGTTTTCCACATCCTACTAGGTGAATACTGGGCTGGTCCCCACGTCCCGCCTCAGTTACACAGCTCGCAGACATCTGAACACATTCACACTATTCCATGTATTACACCAGACACAGACAGTTGGGGTACACTAATTGCTTCCCGGGGGGTACGGGGTGACAGCAGGAACGGCATCCGGCCAGCACTTAAATTAACGTTGCCAAATCCGATTAACCATGCCCACCCTGCGTCAATGTGGGAAAAAGGCACAAGCAAAAGAAAAAAAGAAAGAAAGAAAGAATCATGGTCAGCAGGAAAGGCAGAACAGAACAGAATCGAAATGTTAGGGATGTGCTGCTAAGGAAGAAAGTTGAAAATTAGCTGGACTGATGAGGTAAGAAATGAGGAGGTACTCCTGAGAAGCGGTAAAGAAAACAATGTATGTAAAACACTGATAAGAAAAAGGAACAGGATGATAGCTCATAGCTTAAACGCATCAGGGAATAATGTCCATGGTACTCGTGGGAGCTATAGAAGGTAAAAACTGTAGAGGAAGAGAGAGATTGGAATAAATCCAAAAAGTAACTGAGGACGAGGGGTACAAAAGTTACTAAGATGAAGAGGTTAGCGCAGGAGTGGAATCCGTGGCTGGACACATCAAAGTAGTTAGAAAAATGGGTCAAATGGCTCTGAGCACTATGGGACTTAACATCTATGGTCATCAGTCCCCTAGAACTTAAAACTACTTAAACCTAACTAACCTAAGGACATCACACACATCCATGCCCGAGGCAAAATTAGAACCTGCGACCGTAGCAGCAGACTAGACAGAAGACTGATGACGCAAAATGAGATAAGAAAGAAAGAAAGAGATACGAATTGCTGTCTCAGGACCGCCTAGATTTGCCTCAACCTTTTCGTAATTTTCAGCACACAGAAGTTGGTCATTTGGCGGGATGGTTCAATATAGGCCACATCTCATCTTTGTGGTTCAAAGTACGAACAAAATTTAGCAACTTTAGAGATTGTATGGTGTAGTTATCTTTATTAGTAAACGGATAAAAGGGTCGCTCAGTAAACAGCTACAAGGATCGGTAGGATCGTTCAGTAAACAGCTACAAGGTCGCTCAAGAGAGCTCAATGACTTGGAAGGTGGTCTAGTGATTGGATGCCACATTAGTAACAGATCCATCAGTGACATTTCCGTCCGTCTGAATCTGCCGAAGTTGACTGCTGGTGATGTGGCCTTGAAATGAAAACGGGAAGCCGGGCCGGTGTGGCCGAGCGGTTCTAGGCGCTCCAGTCTGGAATCGCGCGACCGCTACGGTCGCAGGTTCGAATCGTGCCTCGGGCATCGATGTGTGTGATGTCCTTAGGTTAGTTAGGTTTAAGTAGTTCTAAGTCTACGGGACTGACGACTTCAGATGTTAAGTCCCACAGAGCTTAGAGCCATTTGAATCATTTCAGGTACACTTGTACTCTGCCCAGCATTAAAGTCTGATGTTAGTACCACCACAGTTCGCCGCCTGCCCTGTTTTACCAGCCTGCCCAGCCTTCGACGTCCGACATCGGTAATGAGGGTGGTCGCCCAGCCCGTGGTTTCGCCACGTGTTGAACAGACTCACACATCACTCCTCGAACAACCAGCAAATCGTGCATTTTCCGAAATGCTTGTGACGAACCGCCGGGCCATCACAATCTGCCCTCCGTCAAACTCAGACAGATCACGCAGCTGCCCCTTCTACATGCTCATACAGGGTGTTTCAAAAATGACCGGTATATTTGAAACGGCAATAAAAACTAAACGAGCAGCGATAGAAATACACCGTTTGTTGCAATATGCTTGGGACAACAGTACATTTTCAGGCGGACAAACTTTCGAAATTACAGTAGTTACAATTTTCAACAACAGATGGCGCTGCAAGTGATGTGAAAGATATAGAAGACAACGCAGTCTGTGGGTGCGCCATTCTGTACGTCGTCTTTCTGCTGTAAGCGTGTGCTGTTCACAACGTGCAAGTGTGCTGTAGACAACATGGTTTATTCCTTAGAACAGAGGATTTTTCTGGTGTTGGAATTCCACCGCCTAGAACACAGTGTTGTTGCAACAAGACGAAGTTTTCAACGGAGGTTTAATGTAACCAAAGGACCGAAAAGCGATACAATAAAGGATCTGTTTGAAAAATTTCAACGGACTGGGAACGTGACGGATGAACGTGCTGGAAAGGTAGGGCGACCGCGTATGGCAACCACAGAGGGCAACGCGCAGCTAGTGCAGCAGGTGATCCAACAGCGGTCTCGAGTTTCCGTTCGCCGTGTTGCAGCTGCGGTCCAAATGACGCCAACGTCCACGTATCGTCTCATGCGCCAGAGTTTACACCTCTATCCATACAAAATTCAAACGCGGCAACCCCTCAGAGCCGCTACCATTGTTGCACGAGAGACATTCGCTAACGATATAGTGCACAGGATTGATGACGGCGATATGCATGTGGGCAGCATTTGGTTTACTGACGAAGCTTATTTTTACCTGGACGGCTTCGTCAATAAACAGAACTGGCGCATATGGGGAACCGAAAAGCCCCATGTTGCAGTCCCATCGTCCCTGCATCCTCAAAAAGTACTGGTCTGGGCCGCCATTTCTTCCAAAGGAATCATTGGCCCATTTTTCAGATCCGAAACGATTACTGCATCACGCTATCTGGACATTCTTCGTGAATTTGTGGCGGTAAAAACTGCCTTAGACGACACTGCGAACACCTCGTGGTTTATGCAAGATGGTGCCCGGCCACATCGCACGGCCGACGTCTTTAATTTCCTGAATGAATATTTCGATGATCGTGTGATTGCTTTGGGCTATCCGAAACATACAGGAGGCGGCGTGGATTCGCCTCCCTATTCGCCAGACATGAACCCCTGTGACTTCTTTCTGTGGGGACACTTGAAAGACCAGGTGTACCGCCAGAATCCAGAAACAATTGAACAGCTGAAGCAGTACATCTCATCTGCGTGTGAAGCCATTCCGCCAGACACGTTGTCAAAGGTTTCGGGTAATTTCATTCAGAGACTACGCCATATTATTGCTACGCATGGTGGATATGTGGAAAATATCGTACTATAGAGTTTCCAAGACCGCAGCGCCATCTGTTGTTGAAAATTGTAACTACTGTAATTTCGAAAGTTTGTCTGCCTGAAAATGTACTGTTGTCCCAAGCATATTGCAACAAACGGTGTATGTCTATCGCTGCTCGTTTAGTTTTTATTGCCGTTTCAAATATACCGGACATTTTTGAAACACCCTGTAGATACTACATGCACCTAAACGTGTGTACCTTCCAGTTATTCCTCGCCAGGCGACTCTGCTGCCACCTGGACGGTTTTATATGGATAGCAGGGCGGTGGCCATAATGTTCTGGCTGATTATTGTAGTTGCTGAAGGGGACTACTTTGAAGTGTACAACCCTTTTGGAAAAAAAAAATAAAAAAATTGGTAGATAAAGAATCGGTCTCGTTATTTTTCTTACACGTTTAGTATGATCGTTAAAAATTCAGATATTTCATCAGCTTGCCCCGAAAGGAACGTAATGGGTATACAGTTCATACCGGAACCTGAGCGTTTATGAAGTGCCTTAGGTATCAGACTCAGGTACAGAGTCACGGCTCTGACGATCAGCAGCCGCGTGGTCCAAACAAAGCAGCGACTCGCCACGGGGTGGAGTGGATGCGGCGCTATCGTGACGCCGGGCCGAGTGCGCTGCGTCTCGAGATCACAGGGTGGCTCGGTCCTCCCACGTCGGCCACTCTTCGGCGCGGGAACTTAGGTGCTACGTCAGACGATAAGAAGCTTTGCCGCCTCGCGCGGGGGCGCTAACAATGCGCGATGTGGCGCGAGCGGGCGCGCCCGCTGCTTCTGGCTCTGGCGCGCCTGCACCCAGCCCGGTCGGTTTGGCTTCTCCAGCCACACACCCGTCGCGCGGAGAGGGGCCAGGCAGGATAGCGAAGGGAAGGGAAGAGAAGGGAATGCCCTGGAAATTTAACACTCTTGCGACGCTAAGCCTATTGATCGTTCGCCGGCCGCAACACGTGTACAGCTCAACGTAAGTTACTTCTGTGCTGCACAAGGGTGTGGCGGCGGCGGCGGCAGGCGTCATTGTATTTCGCCCCGGCGGGACGGATATTGTGTGTGTGTGTGTGTGTGTGTGTGTGTGACCGAGCGCAAGCGGAGCACTTAATCTGCTTTGCGTTTCCGGTGGTGCAGCCCTGCTGAGGTTGCTGCCAGTGATGTAGCATGCAGCTGCTGGTAATTAAGACGTAAAAGGGTAAGAGCGGCGTTGTTCGCGGTGTGCGGTGTCCCTGCATTATCATAATGGCCTGCTGGTGCCGGCGCCTGTGCTGGAGACGGCGCAACGTGTCTTCTGGCACAGCGTGCGTGATGGGACCACAGTGGGCGCTTCAGTCTCCGTCTGCAACATCGCCGAGGAACTTATTTTTTAAAAAAAATCTGCGCAGCGGCAATGTAATTCCACGGGTATTTTTGCCTCTGGTGCCCATGTGGCGGTAGATGAACGAATACACTGAACAGCGAAGGGAACTGGAATACCTGCCTAATATCATGTAGGGATTTACTGACATATAGTCAATGTTGTGTTAGCAGAAGAGCCAACACCGTGTTACGAATGGAGGCCGAAATGCACGCGTTTTAGCTCACGCAGGCTGGCGTGTGGAGGAAAGAACTACACTGACGTGAGGTCTGGAACATGACAAGGTGATGTGTTGGCAGAAGAGCCAACACCGTGTTGCTAGAGGAGGCCGAAATGCACGCGTTTAAGCTCACGCAGACTGGCGTGAGGTCTGGAACAGTTAAAGGAGTTGAGTCTAATAAATAAAGTACGAAGCTCTTGGAATACTTAACTGTAATCCATAATTGGAGAACATCGCTCTTGTTGATACAATATATAATCTCAGTATAAACTGGTCATTTCGCCTTGCTAGGTCGTAGCATATGACGTAGCTGAAGGCTATGCTAACTATCGTCTCGGCAAATGAGAACGTATTTGTCAGTGTAGCTTCGCTAGCAAAGTCGGCTGTACAACTGGGACGAGTGCTAGGACGTCTCACTAGACCTGCCGTGTGGCGGCGCTCGGTCTGCAATCACTGACAGTGGAGACACGCGGATCCGACGTATACTAGCGGACCGCGGCCGATTTAAAGGCTACCACCTAGCAAGTGTCGTGTCTGGCGGTGACACCACACAAGGAATGAGAATTGAGAAAGCGGACATAATTAGTTTGATACTTAACTTTAATCCATTAATGATGAACGTCGCTCTTGACGGTACACGAGTCACAATATTATCTCTTCAGAAGACATTCTTGAAGATATGACTTACAGTAACTGAATATGGCTCCTTGCTAGGTCGTAGCAAATGACGTAGCTGAAGGCTATGCTCAACTTTCGTCTCTGCAAATGAGAGCGTATGTAGATAGTGAACCATCGCTAGCAAAGTCGGCTATACAACTGGGGCGAGTGCTAGGGAGTCTCTCTAGACTAGACCTGCCGTGTGGCGGCGCTCGGTCTGCAATCACTGATAGTGGCGACACGCGGGTTCGAAGTATACTAACGGACCGCGGCCGATTTAAAGGCATCACCGTTCCCTTTGGATCCCTTCGTAGTTCGGTGCTCTTCGATACACACGATCGAACAGCGGAGGACTGGTACTAAAGCGTCAACTTTAGGTTACAATATCTCCCGATGTAATTAACATTTTACAATGCAACAAACGGCACTGATTACGTATTTGTTTATATGTTCAGATGTGCTAACAAAACTAACGGGGTTCCATTTTAAAAAAACGTAGGTTTGTGTTAAAAAACATACTTCCGTGCATTTTTTTATGGTTTGTATTAACCAATTACACTAGCCCCTCTCCTCACGTTCGGTCTGTGGAATCGATTCGTCAGTATTTGATGTGGTTTACGAAATATATCCAACGGTAATGTTAGGTGACTCACCCTGTATATGTAGGAAACGAGCGAAGTGTCCCTATTGGCCGAGGGAGAAAGGTGGGGTCTCTCTTGTCAGTCAGAAAGACAGGGGAGTTGGTCGCGAGAAGCTACTCAAAACGCACGGTCGAGTAACCGGGGCGACTCTAAAAGAACGGTTGCGAGTGCACATTTCAGCTGTTAAACAAGATATAAAATGAAAGTATTAGTTATCAGAGCGTCATGTGTTGTAGGCAGTGTCTATTAGTATGTAAAGTCAGAAAACTGTGTTAATGTGTTGTAAAGGGTCGAATATAACGGCGTAGTCCAGAGCCGCCGCCGGCCGTTGTGGCCGAGCGGTTCTGGGCGCTACAGTCTGCAACCGCGCGACCGCTACGGTCGCAGGTTCGAATCCTGCCTCGGGCATGGATGTGTGTGATGTCCTTAGGTTAGTTAGGTTTAAGTAGTTCTAAGTTCTAGGGGACTGATGACCTCAGAAGTTAAGTCCCTTAGTGCCCAGAGCCATTTTTGAACCAGAGCCGCCATATCGCAAATTCTGATTCTGTGACGTGTGTGACAAAGCAATTTCTGTATTAAAACAACTATAGTTCAAACGTTGTTGACAATTAACAACTGGCATCCCTAAACACTCCAAATGGTTCAAATGGCTCTGAGCAGTACGGGACTTAAATTCTAAGTTCCCATAGAACTTCTTAAACCTAACTAACCTAAGGACATCACACACATCCATGCCCGAGGTAGGATTCGAACCTGCGACCATAGCAGTCGCGCAGTTCCGGACTGTAGCGCCTAGAACCGCTCGGCCACCCCGGGCGGCCTAAACACTCCACTTCAGCAGGATCACAACCTACATGGGACCTGGCGACTGTGCGACGAGGGACTAAGCGAAGCAGCGAGACACCAGGTTAATGATACCGCCCAGAGAAGTACTTCCTTCTTGCTACAATGTCACTGAGGGCGTTGTAGCTCGAGCTCTCCCTCGGGCATGGGTGTGCGTGTTGTCCTTAGCGTAAGTTAGTTTAAGTTAGATTGAGTAGTGGGTACGCTTAGAGACCGATGATTGGTTCAAATGGCTCTGAGCACTATGGGACTTAACTTCTGAGGTCATCAGTCGCCTAGAACTTAGAACTACTTAAACCTAAATAACCTAAGGCCATCACACACATTCATGCCCGAGGCAGGATTCGAACCTGCGACCGTAGCGGTCGCTCGGTTCCAGACTGTAGCGCCTAGAACCGCACGGCCACTCCGGCCGGAAGAGACCGATGACCTCAGTAATTTGGTCCCACAAGAACTTACCATAAATTTCCAAAAAAATTTCCAAATACTGCAGACACATCTGTGGGTCTGAGAGTTACCAATTGCTCATATACTCATTAGCAATTAAAATGCGTCTTTTTCGCAAGTGATAAATTTAAGCTGGGTGAGCAAAGCTAGATATGTTCGGTATGAGGAAAACAAACGAAGAACACGTTTGGCGTCACCGCCTCTGGCAGCATGCTTGAATTTGCGCACGCGACAACCTGATTGGCTGACTTGGACGCTAAATAACTGGGAAACGGTGCAACGCATCAGAATCTTTTTTTTTTAACACTTATTTCTCATCGTAGTCTCCCCTGCAACACATTTACAACCCTTTCAGATTGCATACACTGAATGTATCTGCAAAAATTATATTATGCCATAAACATTAAGATATGTGGAAAACTAACTTTTCTTAAAACGGAGTGGAAATTAGACTAACTCATCAAGAGCCTGATAAAGAACAGTGCTCAGAGACTATTAGCAAACTTTAAACATGCTGTTTTGTACATGCGAATTCGATTCCTTAAGGAATCAGAGATGGGGGAAGGGTTACGGTTGCCAAACAGTCACTGCAAGAGGGGACTGGGACTAAACAGGCGGAGCGGTTTAAAATACAGCTATAACAGAATGAGATGTATTGGAAGTAGCCTCAGGATGTGTAGGCCACCCACGGCAAAGGCCGCTTACAAGCCCCTTGCTCGTTCGACAGTTAAGTATTACTTGTCTGTGCCGGGACCATTAGCAGATAGGAGTGATATATGAAATGATCCAAAGAAGAGCAGCGTGTTTCGCCATAGAAATGCCCATCCAATTCCAGTGGCAGCCGCTAGAAGAGATGCGTTGCCCTTTACATAGTGGTTTGTTGTTAAAATTCCGAGAGCGTACGTTCGAAGAAGAGTAGAGCAGTTTGTTGCTTGTTCCTAAGTATATCTCGCGAAAGGAACACGAGGGAAATTAGAAAGAGATTCGAGCTTACATGGAGGTCGTGCCATTTGCGGTCGGAACAGGTTCACATGGTTCAAATGGTTCTGAGCATTATGGGACTTAACATCTGAGGTCATCAGTCCCCTAGAAATTAGAACTACTTAAACCTAACTAACCTAAGGACATCACACACATCCATGCCCGAGGCAGGATTCGAACCTGCGACCGTAGCAGTCTCGCAGTTCCGGACTGAAGCGCCTAGAACCGCTCGGCCACCGCGGCCGGCTATGGTTGGAACAGGAGAAAGGGTGGGGGGGGGAGGGGAGACGACAGGTTGACAGGTAAACAAAATATCACAGCCCAAGGCGCTAGTGGAAAATGGATACAAATGTGGATTTAAGCCCTCTTGTAAAATATATGATATAATGAATGAAATGCAAAATATGAAGAACGCCTGATTAGATGAGAGAAAGGGCCTTTTAGCTCTAATCCTGCAGGAATAAATAAATCAATAAATGGAAAAAAAGATGCAATGTTGTCATCGACGGGTCGAAACGCGCAAAAAATGTGCTTCATTTTCCCGCAAAAAGCTCCACAATATGCAGGCTATGAATTATAAAGAAACTGCGAACGCGACCACGCCGGCTTAATCAATCGCTGCTCTGTATTATTTTTTCCTCGGTAAACATTCTACCTGCCGCCTATCTCCCCTATTTTTCCACCCTAACCCCACCCCCACACCACCCTCCCCCTCGCTGCCCGTACAGCCCTGTTTGTATACGGTGATCAAATTTAAAGCGGTGTTCGATCAACATCACGAGCAACAATTACTCAGCAATCGGTTCCGCAAATTACAATAGGTTACGCCGGCTAATGCAACATTAATGTGATTTGATATTCTGTTTATTTTACGCGCGACGCAGCCTCCGACCGCGCACAGGCGGTCCAGATATACACACACCGGCCGCGCCGTAAAACGCGATGTAGAAACACGCTCTTTACGCGCAAATGTGCCGGCGAGACAGCTCGAACCGGTGTGCGGTCCGTTTTCTTTTTTTTTTCCTTCTTTTTTTTTTCTTTTTTCCAAATGGCAGTTTTGGTCGCTCGCTGTTCGGACCGGTACGAGGGCGGGCGTAAATAATACCGCCTCCCCCACTCTTCTGTCTGTGACAACGGCGGACAAAAAGGGAATGGCGCCGCCTTTCCGCACGTGCGACTCGCTTTGGTTTGAGTAAACCGATTACGAGCACTCATGGGGAGTGATTGCGGAGCCTAACGTGGCAGCACGGCAAGCAACTTGTTCGACGCTCGCAGAGCGGGGCCGAGCGGCCAGCAGCTGCTTTTGTCCGGGGGACAGCTGGGCTAATACGCAACAGAGATTACTGATGGCGTGTGGGAAAAATCTGATATCAGGTACATGTGTTAAGTAATGATCAGAGCTAAACATCCAAATGAACAACAAAACCACATACGACCTCAATATAATCGATCTCGGATGCAAACAGCCGAGAATTTCTTAAATCACTCCATAGTGCCTGGAACGGATTGAGAGAGAGTTGTAGCCTGCCCCTGTTGCTATTCAATCTGTACATTGAGCAAGAAGTAGAGAAAACAGAGGTGAAATTTGGATCAGGAGTAAGAAACAAAAAATTGGAGGCTTAACGACGAGATTGTAATTTTGTCCGAGACGACAAAACACTTTGAAAAGCAATTGAACGGAAAGGATAGTATTTGAAAAAAAGATATAAGAGTACCCCAACAAAAGTAAAACAAGAGCAATGAGATGTTGTCGAATTAGATCAGGCGATGCTGATGGAATTAAAGTAAGAAATGGTACACTAAAAGTGGATTTTTTTATATGGGCAGCAAAACAGTGATAATGGGCGAAGTAAAATTGATATAAAATGCAGTTTAGTTAATAAAGGGAAAAGGGTTTCTGTCAAAGAGAAATACGCATATTGTGAGGAACTAATCAACGTAGTAGATAGTGTCGGAAGTTCCATGCGGCTTTTCGCGGATGATGCTGTAGTACACAGAGAAGTTGCAGCATTAGAAAATTGCAGCGAAATGCAGGAAGATCTGCAGCGGATAGGTACTTGGTGCAGGGAGTGGCAACTGACCCTTAACATAGACAAATGTAACGTATTGCGAATACATAGAAAGAAGGATCCTTTATTGTATGATTATATGATAGCGGAACAAATACTGGTAACAGTTACTTCTGTAAAATATCTGGAAGTATGCGTAGGAACGATCTGAAGTGGAATGATCATATAAAATTAATTGTTGGTAAGGCGGGTGCCAGGTTGAGATTCATTGGGAGAGTCCTTAGAAAATGTAGTCCATCAACAAAGGAGGTGCCGGCCGTTGTGGCCGAGCGGTTCTAGGCGCTTCAGTCTGGAACCGCGCGACCGCGAATCCTGCCTCGGGCAAGGATGTGTTTGATGTCCTGAGGTTAGTTAGGTTTAAGTAGTTCTAAGTTCTAGGGGACTGATGACCTCAGACGTTAAGTCCCATAGTGTTCAGAGCCATTTGAACCATTTTTTGAACAAAGGAAGTGGCTTACAAAACAGTCGTTCGACCTATACTTGAGTATTGCTCATCAGTGTGGGATCCGTACCAGGTCGGGTTGACAGAGGAGATAGAAAAGATCCAAAGAAGAGCGGCGCGTTTCGTCACAGGGTTATTTCGTAAGCGTAATAGCGTTACGGAGATGTTTAGAAAACTCAAGTGGCAGACTCTGCAAGAGAGGCGCTCTGCATAGCGGTGTAGCTTGCTGTCCAGGTTTCGAGAGGGTGCGTTTCTGAATGAGGTATCGAATATATTGCTTCCCCCTACTTATACCTCCCGAGGAGATCACGAATGCAAAACTAGAGAGATTCGAGCGCGCACGGAAGCTTTTCGGCAGTCGTTCTTGCCGCGAACCGTACGCGGCTGGAACAGGAAAGGGAGGTAATGACAGTGGCACGTAAAGTGCCCTCCGCCACACACTGTTGGGTGGCTTGCGGAGGATAAATGTAGATGTAGAACCTAAAAACATATTTCTGCTAATAGCTATAATTATTAATCTGCAAGTAAAGTAAATACTGATGTAATGTTGTTCAGTACAGTGTCCTCAACCATCAATAAAAATGTATGCACTTATACTGGTAATACCTCGTATACTGCGCAAAAGTCTCCCCCCCCTTTCCCCCCCCCCCCAGTCCATCGTCTCCTCGCACTCTCTCTGCTTAGCCGTATCCACCTCCATGTACAGCACCTGTAATGCACTCCGATACAACCTGCATAAGACACCTGTCACGCAGGGCAGCATAGATGTCAGGAGTTTTTAACACTTTAACACACCTCGTCTTCACGCCACGAGTGGCCTACCGGTACCATGCGACCGCCGTGTCATCCTCGGTGGAGGATGCGGATAGGAGGGGCGTGGGGTCAGCACACCGCTCTCCTGGTCGTAAGATGGTATTCTTGACCGAAGCTGCTACTATTCGGTCGAGTAGCTCCTCAAATGGCATCACGAGGCTGAGTGCACCCCGAAAAATGGCAACAGCGCATGGTGGCCTGGATGGTCACCCATCCAAGTGCCGACCACGACCGACAGCGCTTAACTTTGGTGATCTCATGGGAACCGGTGTATCCACTGTGGCAAGGCCGTTGCCCAGATGTCAGGAGTTACCAAAAATTTTCACCTCCCCCAGTCCTATTTGACGTGTGTGGTTTTTGCCCCCATAGTACTTTCTCCCAGACAATAAGTAGTATGTGTACCAAATTTGGTTCAAATTGATCCAGTTGTTTAGGAGGACATGTGTACCACACACACACACACACACACACACCCACACACACACACTTCACTGTTATATATGTATGTGATTATGATACTGAAGTTAGTTGAATATTGTTTTCAGACCAACTGTCTTTTAGTGAAAATTTGTCAAGAATCTTCATGTATTAATGTTTATTGGGTTTTAAATATTAATGTTTTTCATTCAGTTCAGTGTTGGAAACTGGGAACAGGCAATTAGAGCTCCTTAGAAATGAAAATATGCTTCGAAGGAAATATTATTTATGGTGGGCAAATTCACCAACAAGCTTCACTTCTAAATTAACCATTTCTCAAACAGAGTTCCAGATGCATGGTAAAATATTTTCTACCTTATGTGATAAAGGGAGCATAGAATTCGATCACAAAGTGGAAAACCAGGAAGACTACTTTGCCGATCCCTTAAAGTATCAACAAACACATACAAGATACGGCAGGCAGACTCAGGTTGTTAGTGCTACGGACTCATTCTCTTTAAAAGCGCGCTTACGAGCCTCTCAATTAATTTGGCTGCGGTGCTTGTCTAGGCTGGGCAGCCCGCGGCATAATCTGAGCGGCCACGGATAACCGATGTCTGCCGCGAGCGCGCGCGCCGTAGAATATTATGGCGCCGCACAAAGGTATCGTGATTAAACCGGGCCGCCGCACAATGGCCGAGCTTAGTGTCATTAATGCCAAGAGCGGCCGTACACAGCCAGCGTCTCTCTGCTGATGGCATGCCGCGCCGCGCCGAGCCCAGCCCCCGGGAGCCAGGCCAGGAACACATGTGCCGCTCACAGCATTGTTCCGTTCTCGATTAACTTGCGAACGATCCACCTCTCGTGGGCGGGTTTTTCATACATCGTTTCATGGCAGGATTATTCATCGTTTTTTTATACCTAAACTTCTGACGAAATCTCATCGTTATCTCATTCAGCCATTTGATAGCCAGTGGTTGTCCGCCTTAGATTTCTCGGCGCTTTATGGCCTCCAAATAGAGGGTGTTTCAAAAACGATGGTCAAAATTCAGGGATATGACAGGAATGATCATTCGAAACAAAAAAGTAAAAAAACACGGGCTCTAAAACGCATACCTTAAGAGCTATGAGCAAATCTTGATCTTCGATACCTCGAAACAAATTTCTTCTACTGCAAGGTATTTGCTTTACTTATTTTTGAAAGTGGTAGAATAGCCCAAAAGCAAGAAAAAATGTCCAGTAAACTAGGGCTCTAAGATGCATACCTTAAAAGTTATGAGCACTTGGTTATTAGAAGAGTTGTGTATCAATATAGCGAAGATTGTAAGTAGGCTGTTTAGGTTTTTATATAGGTAATGCCACGTAGCGCTCTGTATGAAAATCACTGGCTGTGCTGTGTGCAGTCTGTGGCTGGTTTGCATTGTTGTAATATTCGCTATTGTAGTGTTGGGCAGTTGGATGTGAACAGCGCGTAGCGTTGCGCATTTGGAGGTGAGCCGCCAGCAGTGGTGGATGTGGGGAGAGAGATGTTGGAGTTTTGAGAGCAGATGATCTGGACGTGTGTCCCTCAGAGACAGTAAATTTGTAAGCCTGGATGTCATGAACTGATAATATATATGTGTCTTTGAACACTATTAAGGTAAATACATTGTTTGTTCCCTATTAAAATTTTTCATTTGCTAACTATGCCTATCAGTAGTTAGTGCCTCCAGTAGTTAGAATCTTTTATTTAGCTGGCAGTATTGGCGCTTGCTGTATTGCAGTAGTTCGAGTAACGAAGATTTTTGTGAAGTTAGTGATTCATGAAAGGTATAGGTTATTGTTAGTGAGGGCCATTCTTTTGTAAGGATTATTGAAAGTCAGATTGCGTTGCGCTAAAAATATTGTGTCAGTTTAGTGTTGATCAGAATAGGTAAAGAGCGAAATGTGTGAGTGCGTTCAGTTCTGCTCAGCTGTTTGAAAATCAAATAACGTAAGGGGTTTATCAACACAATCATTCATAAATTTTTCTAAGGGGCAGGTTTCAAGATGAACATATGCTCTTAGCTCTTTAGATATACATTTTAGAGCAAATGTTTACTGGATTTTTTTTCTTGTTTTGGCCCATACCATCACTTCCCAAAATATGCACAGCAAAGAGCTGGCAGTAGAAGAGATTTGTTTCATAGCATCGAAGATCAAGAATTGCTCATACCTCTTAAGCTATGCGTTGTAGAGTCCATAATTACTTGAGTTTTTTGTTTGGAATAATCTTTCCCGTCATATCCCTTAATACTGATCATCACTTCTAAATTACCCTTTATACTAAATATATTTGTACACTGATAAGACCGCGGCCGCTGTGGCCGAAAGGTTCTAGGCGCTTCAGTCCGGAACCGCGCTGCTGCTACGGTCGAAGGTTCGAATCCTGCCTCGGGCATGGATGTGTGTGATGTCCTTAGCTTAGTTAGGTTTAGGTATCTCTAAGTCTAGGGGACTGATGACCTCAGATGTTAAGTCCCATAGTGCTTAGAGCAATTTGAACCATTTGAACTGATAAGCCAAAACATTACGACCACTGCCCACTGTGACGTTGGATGCCGCTAGGTGGCGCTGCCGGCCACTGACATGGTTACAAAAGTCCATAAGCGGAGGAAGAGAGACGGGGGATAACACTAGCGAAGATGTGAGTTGCAAATGGGGAAATCCATTGCGATAAGCTACTCTGACAAATGGAAGTTTATTAAGCAGCACCTGTCAACGAGTGTCTAGAAAGCGGCGAAGCTGGTCGAATGTATACGTGCTACTGTCGTCAGCATCTACGGAAAGCTATAGAAGCACAGTGAAGTTAGCACTAGGCGCTAAATGGATGGACGTCCACGACTCTTTACAGAATATGTGGTTCGGAGGCTTGTCTACAAAGTAGGACAGTTGGTGGTCTGTAACATCTCTACCGAAAGAACACAATACTGGTCCACGCCCAAGTGTTTTGGGGCACACCGTTCATATATTGTTGAACATAGACCTTGGCAGAAGAATACCCCTACACGTCCAAATGTTGAAGCAACGACATTGCCAATTTCTATTGTAGTGGGCACAGGACCATCGGGATTCGACCGTCGATCAATGGAAACGTGCCTCCTCTTCGGGTGACTCACATTTTTGCTACGCTGTCATCGACGTGAACAGTGGCTTGAAACGTGCACCGCGCCACTGACGCAGACTGCTGGGAGTATTACTATGCTATAGTACTCAGTAGTAAAGCCGCTTTATAAAAAGGGAGAAAGGGATAATGTAGACAATTTTAGACCTATTTCTATGCCATCAGTGTTTGCAAAAGTTATCGAAAAGGCTGTGTATGTAAGGTTAATTGATCATTTTATATCACACGATTTGCTATCAAATGTACAGTTCGGCTTTAGAAGTCGTTTGACAACTGAAAATGCTATATTCTCTTTTCTCTGTGAGGTACTGGATGGGCTAAACAAAAAGTTTCGAACGCTTGGCGTATTTTTTGATTTAACAAAGGCATTTGACTGTGTTGATCACACAATATTGCTCCACAAGTTGGACCATTACTGAATAAGGGGAGTAGCTCACAATTGGTTCACCTCTTACTTTAGCAACAGGTGGAAAAAGGTCATTCTTCACAATGTTGATAACGGCTGTGATGTGGGATCTGAGTGGGGTACTGTCAAGTGGGGGGTGCCCCAGGGATCAGTGTTGGGGCCGCTCCTGTTCCTTATTTATATAAATGATATGCCCTCTAGTATTATGGGTAACTCTAAAATATTTCTGTTTGCTGATGACACTAGCTTGGTAGTAAAGGATGTTGTGTGCAACATTGACTCGATTTCAAGTAGAGCAGTACATGACCTCAGTTCATGGCTTGTAGAAAATAAACTAACGTTAAATCACAGTAAGACTCAGTTTTTACAGTTCCTAACACACAATTCAACAAAACCCGACGTTTTAATCTCACAGAACTGGCATATGATTAGTGAAACTGAACAGTTCAAATTCCTAGGTGTTCAGATAGATAGTAAGCTGTCGTGGAAAGCCCACGTTCAGGATCTTGTTCAAAGACTTAATACTGCCATTTTCACTATTCGAACGGTATCGAAAGTGAGTGATATTTCGACACGTAAATTAGTCTACTTTGCTTATTTTCATTCACTTATGTCGTATGGTATTATGTTTTGGGGTAACTCTTCCCATTTCAGAAGGATATTTTTGGCTCAGAAACGGGCGGCTCGGGCAATAAGTGGTGTGAGTTCACGAACCACTTGTCGACCTCTTTTCACGAGTCTGGGTATTTTGACATTGGCCTCTCAATATGTATATTCCTTATTGTCGTTTCTTGTTACCAATATTAGTTTATTTCCAAGAATAAGCAGCTTTCACTCGGTTAATACTCGGCAGAAATCAAACCTCCATTTGGATCGGACTTCCTTAACTCTTGTGCAAAAAGGTGTGCAGTATACTGCTGCATCCATTTTCAATAAGCTGCCACTCGAATTCAAAAATCTTAGCAGTAATCCACGCGCTTTCAAATCGAAACTGAAGAGTTTCCTCATGGGTCACTTCTTCTATTCTGTCGAGGAGTTACTTGATAAATTAAGATGATTCTCATTGTATTGCTGATAGCGTTTGCTTAAACTTATGGACTGATTTTCTTTCAGGTTCATGAACATTTATTTTTATCTGTTATTACTTTTTATGTTGTAAGGTCATGTACTGACACGTTCCATGACCT
Source organism: Schistocerca cancellata (assembly GCF_023864275.1). Taxonomy (NCBI): domain Eukaryota; kingdom Metazoa; phylum Arthropoda; class Insecta; order Orthoptera; family Acrididae; genus Schistocerca; species Schistocerca cancellata. The sequence continues at coordinate 200,538,387 of NC_064634.1, forward strand.
TGGAGATTTGCTCCTCAATTTGGTCATACAGAACTTGACATTTAAATAAAATAAAATAAAATAAGTCCCCTAGAACTTCAAACTACTTAAACCTAACTAACCCAAGGACATCACAGACATCCTTGCCCGAGGCAGGATTCGAACCTGCAACCGTAGCGGTCGCGCGGTTCCAGACTGTAGCGCCTAGAACCGCTCTGCCAAACCGGCCGGCTAATTTATTTGGTACGAATCTCTCGAGTGCTGTTGATACTATTTCTCTGAACTTAAGCCACATATGGTCTTCACTTACATAGTTTGGAAGGATTGGAGACTGTCTCTTAGAACGACGTCAACCGAATTTTTAGTTGCTTTTGTAAATAGATATATTTAGCGTTTAGATTTGGTGAATTTATTTGTTACGGAATTGAGCCTCGCTACGACTGTGCGTTCACTAATCCCTGTATCCGTCGTGATGCTCAGGATTATTTGTGGCTAAGAGGTCAAGTTTGTTTTACGTAACCATTTACAATTTGAATGGCCTCGTGAACTAGTTCTTCAAAATAATTAAAAAAAGCATTTAGAACAATTACAGAAGTTGTTTTCTATCTACAATAGGGTCTGAAAACGTATTTTTTGTCAACATACGGAAGGTAGATTGAAGTCACTGCCAACTATATTGTATGAGTAGAGTACCTATTTGTGATGAGACTCAAGTTTTCTTTGAACTGTTCACCAACTGTTTCATCTGAGACCGTGGGTCGGTAAGAGGAGCCAGTTATTAATTTATTCCGGTTGTCGAATATAACCTCTGCCCATACTAAGTCACAGGAACTATCTGCTTCAATGTCGCTTGTGAGCTGGAACACACATTACATTATTTTTCCTTAAGTTGTGCTTCTTGTTTCTGTTGTAGTGCAGATCATTACAATTACGGTCTTTCCCTCCAAAACCTAGGATGCTTTCTCTGTGACCCTGCAAATACCAGAGTTAAACAATGTAGAACAACAACGTACGTTACAAGCATAGCATTCTGTATTAGTTCATTTCCTTATTTCTAACATGTTAAAATTGTACGTCGACTTTAGACGACATGCCAATCATAGATGTTCTTATCTCTATTTAGTGAACGTATGTTTTGAACACTGTCCCGCTACACTTTATTAACTAATGTTTCGCCGCAAGGGATATCGGATTTCAGAGAGTAAATTAATGTGTAGTATGTCGTTCTTCTTTTCAAACATTCACATACCCATTTCTTCTTTCCTTGTTTTTTTTTTTTTTTTTTGCCATGCAGTTGTAGTAATTAAAGTAGGCACAAATGCAGTGATCAAAAAGAAATGATTTAGCGTACATTGGCATTCTGTTTACATCGTTCCTTTTTTGTTGCTCCCATGGCGATGGACTGTTTCTATCGCAATCAGTAAGCGTGAAAGAAAGCTACCGTACAGACAGAGGAATTTATATTTATACTTGTTGTTGTTTTTGGGGGAGGAGACTGTAGTGGGACGCGAAATTGAAGCGTCACCCATCCACCAGTGTCAGCCCAGTTTGCAGGTAAGTGTAATTTAGTTTGTTTGTATATTTTTCTTATTATTTGTAATAGATATGAATTATCTAAAAGTTTTGTATTTTTTTGTGTGTTTCATGTACGGAGAGGGCGGCGCAACGAACGGAGACAGCATCTTCGTTGCCGCGACCAGAGAGGAAATTGCTGGTCGCTATACGTCGCGGGTCGACAGCCGAGGAGCAACAGAAGATCCTGGAACCGAGTTGTTGCGTCGTGCTTCTAAAAATTAAAAAGAATGTTTTATACTTTTTTTGTATAACAATGACGTCATAGAGATCTTAATCTTATTGAAAAGTCAGTCCGAATCTGTTAAGCCTGAGGTTCAGAACGTCTGTATATAGAAAGTTAATAAAACGGTGTATACTACTAAAGTTGAAACACGTGTTCTGAGGAATTATTTATGAAGAAGTATGTGAATTGATTAATAGTATATTGGACAAGATTATTGTGGTCATCGCAACTTCGAATCTAAAAAGTTTATTTAATGTGTGGTTCTAATTTCAATTCAATCAAGATAACGTGTATCAATATAAGTTCTGAGGAGAAAACAAACGAAGTTTAAATCGAAAAGTTTACGAAAACCAATTGGCCCAAGTGACGAAATTCTTTGCTTACGACTCAACTGATGTTTTACAGTTTCGTTCAAGAACCATTCTGTGACAATTTAAAAAAGAATATAAATCATTTTTGAAGTGGGTTGTAACTGACGTAGGTGACGAAGTCTGCACATGGTCATATGATAAACGAAAGTCATTTATAAACAAACCTATACGTCGTTACACTACACCTATGGCGACCTTAGAAACAGGACTTGTGTGCAACTAAGGCACACAGGTACGAAACAAAGCATCAAGAGTCCTTCGGAAGTCAACGCGAGTTTTCGTGGAGCCTTCACCAGCCAGCGGCGACTTTCGCGGGTGTGGGCATCTGACGGAGCGCAGCCAAGCAGTACGGTCACGCAGTTGTTCCACGAGAAGGCGCATCTGTTGGGCAGCAGCTGAACGCTGCAAACCCCGACAACCTTTTTTCTCCCTAAACTAACAGGCCCAGTACGTCAGCTGCGGGGCGTTCCTCCGGCTGGTATTAGAGGTGTTGCTGAGGGCTTCGCCTGTCTACGGCGGTGCCGGGCGTGGTTGCAGCCAGTGACGTTTCCGGTGTTCGACTCAGCGTCCTGCCGATTGCGGAAGCGGGGTCGCGGCATCTCAGCGGCTGCATCGACGGCTGTTACATCTGCAGCCCATAGCAGCACACTGGTCATCGAGAACTACAAATTACAATATTAGTGTCCGGTGAGTTTGTTTCAAGTTGGAAGTGGAGTGTTGTATATAGGGAGTGTGCTTTTACGGGATTGTTGATTACAAGTCTGCGTGTGTAACTAGTTAATATCTTACAATAATGTCGGGAAGTGAAATGTCAGACGAAGAGCAGTCTATGTCCGATAGGAGCATGAGATCCCTTTTTAGGGCGATTGCTAAATTAAAACAGTCTAACGAAGAATCTATTGCTAGATTAAAAGATGAATTAAAACAGTCTAACGAAGAATCCACTGCTAGATTAAAAGAGGAACTAAAACAGGAATTAAAACAGTCTAACGAAGAATCTATGGCTAGATTAAAACAGTCTAACGAGGAATCTACTGCTAGATTGAAAGAGGAACTAAAACAGGAGTTAAAACAGTCTAACGAGGAATCTACTGCTAGACTTAAAGGGGAGCTAACAAAATCTACGGGCAGGTTACAGGAATATCTTAATGAAACCAGCCGAGAATTAAGTGATAAAATAAAGTCTTCTAAAGTTGAAATGCAGGAAAAACTAGTGGGACTTAGTAATAAGATTGCTGATAATTGTAAAAGGTTAGAAGAACATATCCAGGAATCACGAGAGGAAAAAGCTCGTATGCGAAACGATATTACTGACTTAACCGAGAGACTAGATAGTGTCAATATCTTAGTTGTAAATGAAATACAGAAAAATAACGATATGTTACGAGACGAATTCTCTATGCAAACGGAAACTGTTCGTAGAGAATTATTGGGATCTATTAAAGAGGTCTCTACCAAACCTGTAGAGATTTCTTCAATAGATAATGTAGAATTAGAGACATTAACTCATCAAGTAGAAAAGGACCATACCGAAATTGAAAACATGAAATTTTTAATTACTGAAATATGCAGTAACCTTGAGGCTGCCAAAAATAATAACATTGACGTAGGTACAGAGCGTTCACATCGTGAACATAGTGAAGAATCGATATTAGCTAACCGCGTATCCCATACAGAAATGAGAATACAGGAAATTACTAAACGGTTATCGGAATTAGATAATAACGAAAACATTTCAGACAGCAGAGGTAATAACATAATCAGAGACAACAGTCGCATCGAATTTGCTAGCTCGGACGACAACAATATGAATAAAGAAATCACGGCAAGCCAATCCGATGCAACTCCGTCTCCGCAATCTAAACAAAATCCGACTATTTCTCTCGCAGAATGTCTGGATGATATAACGACAAATTCAAATGTAGCAAGTCGATTTCCTGTATTCAAACCAGGAGGCGAACTTCACCCTATAATCTTTATAAAAGCTTTTGAAACATCATTATCTCCCAAATGGAGTAATGAAAAACGCATTCAATTTGTAATAGGACATTTAGAAGCAGAAGCTGCGGAATGGGCAGTACTGCATAGAACTGAATTCAGGGACTGGGATGATTTTGTTAAGCAGTTTAAACAACATTATTGGTCAAGAGGAAAACAACAACACTTAACTTTAGAGTTGTTAGACCCTCCTCCATATTCTAAGCGGTGGGGAGGTTATAGGAATTATTTTGAATGGCATTTAAACCGTGCTAAATTAATTGAAGAACCAATTATTGAAAGTCATTTAATACGAGTCCTAATTAGTAGGTTACCGTATTATGTAAAGGAAAGAATGATAGAAAAAGAATGGTCACAGCCGTGCGAATTGTTAGGATATTTAGAGCAGCTAGATATACTTAATAGAGAAAGGGAAGACGAGAAGTTTAGATTTGGTAGAAATGACAATCCTCGAAATAATAATAATAATTCAGAACAACGAAAAGCTAATAACAACAATCATAGCCGGTTTTGTTATATAAAGCGTCAATCTAAAGATAAAGAGAGCCAACAAAATCGTGGCAATAACTCGAAAATGCGGAAATTACACAATAACGATCATGAAATAAATCATCCTCAAGTAATTAATGAAGGTCAAGTGGTAGGTGACGTTATCATAGAAAGTTCGGAAAACTAGTAAAGTCCTTTAGTACGGGTCAACTAAAGGGAACTGTTAGTCAAGATTATACAAGACCCAATTGCAATTTAGCATTAAGCTGCCAAAAGGACGGTGACTGGCAACAAGATTTGCTTCAGGAAGACAATCTGATAAGGGAGAATATAACTTATAAACCCGTTATTAAAGGTTATATTAAAGATACCGAAATAAATATTATAATTGATTCGGGTAGCGAAGTAAGTATTTTATCGAAAGAATTATTCCAGCTTAAAAGAAAATATTGGAATTTCCCAACCTTACCTGTAACTGGGGTGAAAATTATAGGAGTTACCGGTAAAAGAAGTCAAAATATTACTGAGGAAGTTTATTTAACTTTTGAGATTGCCAAACAATTAATTGCTCACTCTGTACTTGTCGTAGCCAACTTAAATGTGACCCTAATTTTAGGTATAGATTGGCTGTGTAAATATAAAGCTATATTAGATTTTAAAGACTCTTCCTTAACCATCCATAAGGAGGCATGTGCTTTTAAAGTGAGGTTTTCTGATAATCAAGTACCGGAAAATTGCTACGAATCCTTACAGATTAAGTACGCACAGACCATGAGCCTATTAACAGATTTTAGTGATCTTGAATATGAAGTATACCAAGGTCAGGCTAGTAGCAGTATCGAAACCGAAGTGAAAGAAAAATGTTATTCTACGAATTGTCTATCTGAACAAGAAAAGGAAGAGTTGGAATCTTTGTTGTTAGAATTTACAGCCGTCTTTTCAGATGAACCAGGGAGAATTAAAGATTACGTTTGTAAACTTAAGATTAAAGATCAAAAACCATTCTTTAAGAAACCTTATCCTATTCCAGTACAATTCAAAGAACCGGCTAGTAGAGAAATAAGTAAGATGCTAGAACAAAACATTATCGAACGATCATGTAGCGCTTTTAACAGTCCTTTGTGGGTAGTTAAGAAAGCTACTGGTGGGGTACGACTAGTTCTGGATGCCCGTGAGTTAAATAAAATTATAGAGATGGAAAGAGACAGACCTATTCCTATGGAGGACGTACTTCTTAAGATTGCTGGTTCACGTTATATGAGTACAATGGATTTAACTGCTGGCTACCATCAAGTAATATTACACCCGGATTCACGGCAATATACGGCTTTTCTTTTTGAAGGCAGATCATATCAGTTCCAAGTTTTACCTTTTGGACTTAATATATCAGTGTCAACTTTCATTAGGGCATTAGATTCTGCTTTGGGTCAGCAGTTGTTACAAAAGATTATTTTATATGTAGATGATATTTTGGTAGCCACCAAAACGTGGGAAGAACACGTAACGATATTACGGGAATTGTTTAACCGTTTAATTGACAGAGGAGTTACTTTAAAATTATCTAAGTCTTACTTCGGACAGGAGGAAGTGAGATTTTTGGGGCATATAGTGGACAGTAAAGGTATTAGGCCAGACCCAGCACGTATTGAAGCTATTGCTCGATGCCCGAGTCCTAGAAATCGGAAACAATTGAAATCATTCTTAGGAATGGTAGGATTCCTGAGAAGATTTCTTCCAGGGCAGGATATTGTCAATCCTAAATTACTAGATTTATTAAAAGAGAAGTCAGTATGGCTCTGGGGAAAAGAGGAAGAGGAAGTTTTTAATAAGATAAAAGGAACGTTAACCGAAGCCAAAATGTTATACCACCCAGATTTCAATCAGGACTTTTGTATGTGTACGGATGCCTCTGATTATGGTGTGTCTTGTGTAATATTCCAAGGTGATCTGACCAATGAAAAGGGATTATATCGGCCTATTGGATTCGCTAGTAGAACTTTAAATAAACACGAAAGAAATTATTTTGTAACCGAGAAGGAAGCTCTCGCAGTGGTATGGGGTTTTCAACGATTTAGAGGATTATTAATGGGAAGAAAAACAATTGTATATACTGATCATCAGGCTTTAATCTTTCTGAACAATTGTCGGTTACTTCACCGTAGACTATTACGTTGGGTATTATGCTTGCAAGAATTTCAGTACGAAATTAGGTATATAAAAGGATCTCAGAATGTAGTTTCAGATGCTTTGTCGAGACTCCCCGTAGGAATGGAGAATATTAATATTGCAGAAGAACCAGGAACAAATTACCATGTTTATTTCCTTTTAACTAAGGAGAACGAACGTAAGGTTAAACGGATAGTAACTGCTGTTAAGTGCAATCAAAGACATGACGATCAATATAGGGACCTTATACAAAACCTTAATAATGGGGACGAAACAGTTAACACCCGGGGTGTGTGGTTATATTTTAACGACTTGTTATATTGGAAAGCACAGAGGGAACACCAGAGTTGGAAAATCTGCATTCCGAAAACTGTTGTGTTCGAGTTAATTACTTATATTCATGAAGGTTACGGGCATTTTGGAATTCATAAATGTATTAAACATCTAATGAAGTATTATTATTTCAAAAATATGTCCCGTATTGTGAGAAGTATTATCAGGGCTTGTGAAACCTGTCAAAAGGTTAAAGTTAATAACAAATCTAAGCGTTATAAATTATATGCTGTAATTCCTCGAGGTCTGTGGGATCTACTGTCATTAGATTTTTTCGGCCCCCTGCCTCGTAGTTCAGGAGGATTAACTTATGTGTTTGTTGTAATGGAATGTTGGTCCAAACATGTGAAGCTATATACTTTGAAACGAGCGAATACAGCAAGCGTTATACGTTGCCTCACCCGAAATTACTTTGTTAACTGGGGCATTCCTAAACGACTTATGTCTGACAACGGTAGTGCCTTTATTAGCCAAAAGTTTCAAGATATGATAAAACAATATGGGATCAAACATATCTTAATTTCGAAATATCACCCTCAAAGTAATTTAGTAGAAAGAGTCATGAAAGAATTAGGACGATTATGTAGAACTTATTGTGCACATAAACATACTCGGTGGGCCAAGCTAATGCCTGAATTCGAAAAGATATTAAATGAATTACCTCATCTAACGACGGGATTATCACCTATAGAAATTTTAGGCAAACGAATTATAGGTGAGCCTTTACTAGCTGCTCTACCTTGGCCACCAGCAAATGAGATCCAACAATGCATCCCAGACGAAAAAGTTTGCGAACAGATTATTAAAAATGCCGAACGGAGAATTAAAATTCATAATCAACATGCTATAGAACCCCCATTTCAGGTAGGAGATCTTGTGCTAGTACGATCGCATCCTAAAAGTTCGAAGATCAGTAAGGAATGTAGAAAATTCTTCTTTATCTTTGAAGGGCCATATGTTGTACATAAGATTGTACATCCCAAAGCGTTACTTCTTATGGAACCTTCATCAGGTGTAATTAAAGGATTATATAGTGTTGATCAAATGAAACCCTTCATTCCTAAATAAGTTAATATTTAGTATGTGTTACACACGGAAGAGCGTTCATAGTTTATTCATGTGAAGTTTTCGTGATAGTTACGTGTTATTTTAAAGAAATAACAGAAAGCTTAAACAAGTGTTCTACAGTAATCTACTGGTACTTCAAAAAGAGGAAGATAACCAAAAGGGGGATTTATATGGAAGAAATTTTGTTATTAGGTCAAGAGGAATTTTGTATATTTTATGTTTACTCGGATAGTAGGAACCAAAGGGGATGGTCAATAATTTTAGGGACCATGGGCGTCCAGAGCTATAGGGCTCACGAGAACATAGCAGAGTGCCTTTAATAGAGGTTTGTAATAGTGTTAATATAGAACACACCAAACGGGGCTCTCTCGCATGTTTCTTCTAAATAAATTGCCATTACCCAACAAGGTGTCCGAAGGCAAAGAAAGCCGTGCCGAGATGCTAAAGAAAGTTTTGCTTGATTTCTTCTTGACCTCAGGCGTAAATAAGGTATTAGGGAAAAGAATGAAGTAAAGTAAGTAGTACTATTATTTATTGTGAGAAACTAATTAGTAATGTACATTTTAGGAAAGAGTAACTCTAGTAAATGAATAAAACTGGAACTTATTTATCGCAATTTGAACGCTCTGTCCTAATGTAACCACGTGAAGGAACGAACTAAATAGTTACTTACTAGCAACTATTAAATGAAGAGGAATAATCTCCATATATTCGGTTATGAATTACCACAATGGCACAATTAAGGGTAAATGACAAATAGTCGCGACAATATCGTATTAAAAAGATTAAATCTATCTAAGAGCAAGGGCTCTAGGGTAAGTAAAATGTGAGGGAAATGTATTAACAGTTAAATATTCTATATTGAAAAGTTTTATTTATCGGTTAAAACCTGACAAACTGAGCTTGTGGGTGGGGTATGTAGTGGGACGCGAAATTGAAGCGTCACCCATCCACCAGTGTCAGCCCAGTTTGCAGGTAAGTGTAATTTAGTTTGTTTGTATATTTTTCTTATTATTTGTAATAGATATGAATTATCTAAAAGTTTTGTATTTTTTTGTGTGTTTCATGTACGGAGAGGGCGGCGCAACGAACGGAGACAGCATCTTCGTTGCCGCGACCAGAGAGGAAATTGCTGGTCGCTATACGTCGCGGGTCGACAGCCGAGGAGCAACAGAAGATCCTGGAACCGAGTTGTTGCGTCGTGCTTCTAAAAATTAAAAAGAATGTTTTATACTTTTTTTTGTATAACAATGACGTCATAGAGATCTTAATCTTATTGAAAAGTCAGTCCGAATCTGTTAAGCCTGAGGTTCAGAACGTCTGTATATAGAAAGTTAATAAAACGGTGTATACTACTAAAGTTGAAACACGTGTTCTGAGGAATTATTTATGAAGAAGTATGTGAATTGATTAATAGTATATTGGACAAGATTATTGTGGTCATCGCAACTTCGAATCTAAAAAGTTTATTTAATGTGTGGTTCTAATTTCAATTCAATCAAGATAACGTGTATCAATATAAGTTCTGAGGAGAAAACAAACGAAGTTTAAATCGAAAAGTTTACGAAAACCAATTGGCCCAAGTGACGAAATTCTTTGCTTACGACTCAACTGATGTTTTACAGTTTCGTTCAAGAACCATTCTGTGACAATTTAAAAAAGAATATAAATCATTTTTGAAGTGGGTTGTAACTGACGTAGGTGACGAAGTCTGCACATGGTCATATGATAAACGAAAGTCATTTATAAACAAACCTATACGTCGTTACACTACAAGACCAGACAGCGAGGTCATCGGTCTCATCGGATTAGGGAAGGAAGAGGAAGGAAGTCGGCCGTGCCCTTTCAAAGGAACCATCCCGGCATTTGCCTGGAGCGATTTAGGGAAATCACGGAAAATCGCGTCAGGATGGCCGGACGCAGGATTGAACCGTCGTCCTCCCGAATGCAAGTCCAGTGTGCTAGCCACTGCGCCACCTCGCTCGGTATATATTTATAAAATGGCTCTGAGCACTATGGGACTCAACATCTTAGGTTATAAGTCCCATAGAACTTAGAACTACTTAAACCTAACTAACCTAAGGACATCACACACACCCATGCCCGAGGCAGGATTCGAGCCTGCGACCGTAGCAGTCCCGCGGTTCCGGACTGCAGCGCCAGAACCGCACGGCCACCGCGGCCGGCGGTATATATTTATACTTGGCAGAACTAATTACTTACTGACGTAATCGTCGGTATTGCTTTCGTTTTCCAAAAGATATAAATATTTCGATTTCAGAAAAGAATCTCTGTATTTGGCCAAGATGTCGAAGAAGAAGGTCCCTTACGTACTGGTTGTATCGATTAAGATGTGGAGACGGCGGTTTGAAAGCGGACAGAAGTAGTACGAGGAAGGGCGTCCCTTGCCTGAGGGATCGCTACCTGGCGAAGGGGCAAGTGTGGCAAATGTCCGGCATCCGTGGGTTGTGTGTGTAGGGGAAGCGTACTGAGACGGGGCGGGCGCCGCCGTGACGTCACGACACGGCTAATGCCAGGGAATGGCGCCCTGGGGACAGACACCACCCTCCTGGCGACGGTTTGAGGCGCCGGATCGGGCTGTGGGCACGCGACCTCAGGCACACTCAAGGCGATTGCCGAGGCCAGGGTAGGCTCGCGTGGAATCCCGCCGTATGCTGCAAATGACACTACCTTACTTCATTCTCAAGTCCATTCCAGTCCATCTTCAGTGGAGGTCATTGAAACTGATACGAAATGAAGGCGGCACGTAACAAAGTGGCAATGCGAGTGGTTAACATTTCATCGCAACCGCACACGAGAAACACCAGCTACATTCGGTACAAAAGGCAAGATCACGTAGTGGGCTTCTCATTTAGAAACAGGATTTTAATGCTGATTGCTTCTGAGAACTCTACCACGGCGTGTCGGAATTCAACAGGAGTAGGACTATAACCTATAGAGCCGCCCATTTATGGTTCTACATCTGCAAGACACTCTGCATTTCACAATTAAGGACCGGGCAAAGGCCGGCCGAAGTTGCCGAGCGGTTCTAGGCGCTACAGTCTGGAACCGCGCGACCGCTGCGGTCGCAGGTTCGAATTCTGCCTCGGGCATGGATGTGTGTGATGTCCTTAGGTTAGTTAGGTTTAAGTAGTTCTAAGGTCTAGGGGACTGATGACCTCCGAAGTTAAGTTCCATAGTGCTCAGAGTCATTTAAACCATTTGAACAGCGCCAGATTTGCAGCTAGTGGCCAAAACCAGAACTATTTTTTTTCCAGTGTAAAGCCCTGCCGCATTATCGTATCTACAAGTTTCACTGTCGTACGATAATGGCAGCCCACACTGAACATCTGTGAATGGCTGCATTTAAATTATAACCATCCAATACTTCTGATCAGATAGTATATTTGTGTCCGTTCAATTCTTTCGTACCTAGCAAAAACTCGTTCGCTCTCGGACAGCGTTACTATTTAAGGCTACCAGCTTTCCGGTACCGATTAGACAGCGGTGTCCAGTTACGAACATGTGCAGTGGATATCCGACGCTGGAGGTTTTTAGGGGCGGTACTTGTACGGCGGTCTGTTTCGCCCCGCTCCATTTGCACGGCTGCGTGTTTGTGTACGCCATGTCGTCTGCGGTCTTTGTTTCGTCCCCCGGCGGCGCCCTGTACGCCCCTCCGCATCCCACACACACACACACACACACACACACACACACACAGCGCCTGTTTTTTGTTTGTGACCCCGCGTCGGCGTCGAGGGGGCTCGCGAGGCGAACAGCAGGCAGCTGGGGGTGCGTCTCGCCTTTATTCCCCTCCCTCTCTCCCTGCCAGCGCTATACACCCCTTTTCGCCTTCCCAATCACCCCCCAATTTTATTTTATTCCGGCTCCGCGCCCGCCCTCCACGCTCCGTACCCTTTGGCCGCGGCTCGCCGGCTAAAGTGCCCGTATAATACCGGGCCTCCTCCCGTTCGTCGCCTTCGCTAGCCGCCTATTTCCTACACCGCAGGAAAAGTTTCAACTGCCGACGAGTGGGGGGGGAGAGGCGGGGATAGTGGCTGAAGGGCCAGAGTGAAAAGAGAGAGAGAGAGAGATGGGTGGGTGAAAGATCTGCCGCAGAAAAAAGGTAAAAAGTTTGTGCCTTTCACCCCGCTGCCCGCCCCCGCAAGCTACTTCCGCGAAGTTAAGAGAGGGGTGTGGAGGCGGGGGGGGGGGGGTGTCCCTCAATCTGGACAGATGTACCGCCAGCTGGTCGGTCACTGGCAGGCATCGGCTCTTACCTCAGCCCTCAACCGGAGAGGAAAATAACTTCAGTCTCCGGAAATCGATTATCAAGCTGTAATATCTCCAGTTGACGTCAGTAGGGTTTTGCACCTTACGTAACGAGTTATGGGGAGGAAAGAGGGCGAGAGAAGTGGTGCTACGGGGCAAAGAAGGTATGGAACGACAAAGCAGTTCACGAAAAGAGGGGGGGGGGGGGGGAGTGGAAGCGTCTTTAAAGCTGTAAGTAGGCTGTTTAGGTTTTTATGTTGGTAACGCCACGTAGCGCTCAGTACGAAAATCACTGACTGTGCTGTGTGCAGTCTGTGGCTGGTTTGCATTGTTGGAATATTTGCTATTGTAGTGTTGGGCAGTTGGATGTGAACAGCGCATAGTGTTGGGCAGTTGCAGGTGAGCCGCCAGCAGTGGTGGATGTGGGGAGAGAGATGGCAGAATTTTAAGAGTGGACGATCTGGACGTATGTCCGCCAGAAAGAGTAAATTTGTAATACTGGATATCATGAACTGATATATATTGACTTTTGAACATTATTAAGGTAAATACATTGTTTGTTGTCTACCAAAATCTTGTATTTGCTAACTATGCCTATCAGTAGTTAGTGTCTTCAGTAGTTACAATCTTTTATTTAGCTTGCAGTCTTGGCGCTCGCTGTATTGCAGTAGTTCGAGTAACGAAGATTTTTGTGAGGTAAGTGATTCATGAAAGGTATAGGTTAACTTTATAAATGACAGTGCTAGTAAACCTCTTACATTATTTGATTTTCAAACAGCTGATCAAAACTGAACGTACTCAGACATTTCTCTCTTTACTTATTCTGATCAACACTAAACTGACACACAATATTTTTAGCGACACACAATTTGACTTCCAATAATCCCTACAAAAGAATGGCTCTGACTAACAATAACCTATACCTTTCATGAATCACTTACCTCACAAAAATCTTCGTTACTCGAACTACTGCAATACAGCGAGCGCCAATACTGCAAGCTAAATAGAAGATTCTAACTACTGAAGGCACTAACTACTGATAAGCATAGTCAGCAAATGAAAGATTTAGATAGAGAACAAATAATGTATTTACCTTAATAATGTTCAAAAGTCAATATATATCAGTCCATGATATCCAGTATTACAAATTTACTCTTTCTGGCGGACATACGTCCAGATCGTCCACTCTTAAGATTCTGCCATCTCTCTCCCCACATCCGCCACTGTTGGCGGCTCACTTGCAACTGCCCAACGCTATGCGCTGTTTTCATACAGAGCGCTACGTGGGGTTACCAACATAAAAACCTAAACAGCCTACTTACAAAGATACGTACAGTATGTTCGAAACAGAGGAACAGCTACCCGTGGCAGTGGCGGCACAGGGGACAATGATTTGGGCCAGCTACCGCGTATCAAAGTCACACGCCGCTAGCTTATGTTTATGCGAGGTTGTGCTGGGAAAGTTAAATACCGATTCTATCTGGTGCGCGGAGGAGTGGAATTTAAAGGGTTAGTGGAGTGATTTTAGCATAGCTGCGACGCCTGGCTCAGTCCGACATCGGCAGAGCGATGGAAATATTTCTTTGGTCAATTGTTTGAACGGAGCAAAACAAGGCTCTGTAGAAACTACACAATGGATTTCATGCCAATTTTCATAGACAAACGAAATGCAGGAAATGAGCAAGTGATGCATCAGACTGATCAGCGTGATGTCTAGTTAAAAAACTAAAAAAATATCAAATCGTAGTATAAACTGAAAGTATTCCGCTTTCCCTTGATCGATGTACTTTTAATAACAACATAATATGATCCATATTTAAAAATTATTGTATTTCGTGCTTTATCAACAATAAAGGAAAACTTTGAAATAAAAAAAATTGAAAAATGCCGTTGTTTTTCGAAACAATGTCTAAAAGTAAGAATAAAACAGATTAGAGAAAGATTTAACACGCCTTTGGAATGTTCCTCAAAATCATGTACAGCAAATGAGGTGCCGATTGAGAATTTGAAGTTCAATGTTTAAACTATAATATTAGAATTTTAAAGAGTGCTATAGGATATCCAAATGGTTTAAATGGCTCTGAGCACTATGGGACTTAATTTCCGAGGTCATCAGTCCCCTAGAACTTAGAACTGCTTAAACCTAACTAAACTAAGGACATCACACACATCAATGTCCGAAGCAGGATTCGAACCTCCGACCGTAGCGGTCGCGTGGTTCCAGACTGTAGCGCCTAGAACCGCTCGGTCACAACGGCCGGCGCTATAAGATATCCGTCTGGTGCAATTTCACTTCGTGGTCTCCCTAAGTCACTGACGTACGAGCATGTGAACTGCTGCACAAAGACTTCGAATATCATCGCAAGCGGCGTCAAATTTTTCCGTAATCTACATCATTTCTAATTCTAGACAAATTATTTTACAAAAATTTGACCATTTTTTCAAAATGTTTTGAACTGTTGATTGCGCTGTAACTGTAAATCAGAACGGCCGCTATCATTTCACATCCTGCCACTTGTGGAACACCTACTGTAAACCGTTTTCTGTGTGCGAAAAACATGAAAAGAGCACACATTCGTTGTAGACTTTGTACTGTTTTCTTGAGCGATGGTGTTGTAAGAAAACGGCGCCATTATTTCGGGAAGGTCTGATGTGGAGAATGAAATGATCACTATCTGTCGTGAGAAATGAACTTGTTGCACAGATTAATGACAGTATCAGCGACAATTGTCGGTTAAAGATTACGCTATTATCAATTTTTCTCAGATGCAACGGACAGTGTTGTCAGAGTCACAGCAGTTTGAAGCCTCCTAGTTAAAGCAGAGTGCCGCAGCACGGCTTAGCTCACAGGAAGCAAAATTCTCCAAACAGGACACTGAAAAAATATTAGTCCCTTAACGTAGGAGGCAATTGTGCAGAAAAATAACTGGGGCAGAGGCATGTCTCTCCGCAATATCCTCTCTTGCAGAAGTGCTAGTGGTGGTGGTGAGTTCCTATGGGACCAAACTGCTGAGGTCATCGGTCCCCAGGCTTACACAGTACTTAATCTAACTTAAAAAACTTACGCTAAGGAGAACACACACACCAATGCTCGAGGGAGGACTCGAACTTCCGACGGGGGCAGCCGCGAAAACCGCGGAAAGGCGCGTGAGACCGTGCGGCTACCACGGCGGCGCAGAAGTGCTCGTCCCACAATGTAAAGCAAAAAGAACCTCTGTTACGTTAGGAACGTAGGAGTAGAGGTACTGGCCGGCGAGTAGCTCAGTTGGTGGAGAACTTACTCGCGAAAGGCAAAGATCTTAGATTGGGGGCCAAGTCCGCCATACAGTCTTAATCTGCACAGGAAGTTTCACTTCTACATCTACGTGATTACTCTCCTATTCACAATAAAGTGCCTGGTAGAGGGTTCAATGAACCACCTTCAAGCTGTCTCTCTACCGTTCCGCTCTCGAACGGCACGCGGGAAAAAGGAGCACTTAAATTTTTCTGTGCGAGCTCTGATTTATCGTAATGATCATTTCTCCCTATGTAGGTGGGTGACAACAGAATGTTTTCGCAATCGGAGGAGAAAACTGGTGATTGAAATATCATGAGAAGATCCTGTCCAACGAAAAACGCCTTTGTTTTAATGATTGCCATTCCAATTCACATATCATGTTTGTGGCAGTACCTCCCCTATTTCGCGATAATACAAAACGAGCTGCCCTTCTTTGTACTTTTTCGATGTCATCCGTCAGTCCCACCTGATACGGATCTCACACCGCGCAGCAATACTCGACAATAGGGCGGACAAGCGTGATGTAAGCAGTCTCTTTAGCAGACCTGTTGCACCTTCTAAGTGTTCTGCCAATGAATCGCAGTCTTTGGTTTGCTCTACCCACAATATTATCTATGTGATCGTTCCAATTTACCGAGCGGTTCTAGGCGCTTCAGTCCGGAACCGCGCTGCTGCTACGGTCGCAAACGAGCTGCCCTTCTTTGTACTTTTTCGATGTCATCCGTCAGTCCCACCTGATACGGATCTCACACCGCGCAGCAATACTCGACAATAGGGCGGACAAGCGTGATGTAAGCAGTCTCTTTAGCAGACCTGTTGCACCTTCTAAGTGTTCTGCCAATGAATCGCAGTCTTTGGTTTGCTCTACCCACAATATTATCTATGTGATCGTTCCAATTTACCGAGCGGTTCTAGGCGCTTCAGTCCGGAACCGCGCTGCTGCTACGGTCGCAGGTTCGAATCCTGCCTCGGGCATGGATGTGTGTGATGTCCGTAGGTTAGTTAGGTTTAAGTAGTTCTAAGTTCTAGGGGACTGACGATCTCAGATGTTAAGTCCCACAGCGCTCAGAGCCATTTGAGCCGTTCCAATTTAGGTTATTTGTAATTGGAATCCCTAAGTAGTCAGCTGAATTTACAACCTTCAGATTTGTGACTTATCGCGTAATCGAATCTGATTTGTTTTAGTACTCATGTGAATAACTTCACACTTTTCTTTATATTCGACATTATTAAATTTCTCTTTTTCAGAAATATTTTTCTTGCTATTTTTGGTATATATATTGTATCCTCTCTACTTTGGTCAGCGTCACATGACTACCAAAATAAAAAAGAGTCAGCTACTATTTTTAGTAGAAAGAGACTGCTCGAAAGCTGTATTCTGATCGAGCTGAATAAATAAATAATCTAATACCCTGTAATGTAACGGACTACTGAAACTACCGATACCACTGGCTGGCGAGGTGTGCGGTGCCGTCAATCAACTTGAAGGAGCAAGTGAACTTTTAACTACGTAAACATAAACATATTATTATTTTGTTACAAAACTGTTATTGTGAGGACAATCATGAGGTATATTGCCACAGAACTATATTATAAACACTTTTCATTTTTCATACTATGTTTTTCATATATGCATACGTGCGATGTGTAAAATATCGATATACAACCAAGGCTTTCGAAATGTGGTGCTACAGAAGAATGCTGAAGATAAGGTGGGTAGATCACGTAACTAATGAGGAGGTATTGAATAGGATTGGGGAGAAGAGAAGTTTGTGGCACAACTTGACTAGAAGAAGGGATCGGTTGGTAGGACATGTTTTGAGGCATCAAGGGATCACAAATTTAGCATTGGAGGGCAGTGTGGAGGGTAAAAATCGTAGAGGGAGACCAAGAGATGAATACACTAAGCAGATTCCGAAGGATGTAGGTTGCAGTAGATACTGGGAGATGCAGAAGCTTGCACAGGATAGAGTAGCATGGAGAGCTGCATCAAACCAGTCTCAGGACTGAAGACCACAACAACAACAACAACCAAGGATGGCAGTACTGCACAGTTTGCAATCTCTGTGAACAGGAGCCGGTGGTTGGCGGGTGTAGAGACAGTGAGCAGTTGGTGTTGTGACGTCTTGTAATACGCTTGCTTTGAGAAGGTCAAGCATAGAGGGAACGAAATGATGTATTGGAAAAGCTGTTACACTGAAAATTATTGAATATCGTCACGATCAGCATTTATAAAATAAAAGTTGGAAGTTTAAATATGTGACAGTTCTTCGCAGCAGAATACACACCCTGGACCTCAAACAGATTTAACAAACAGCGGATGGCGAGATTCATCACTGGACCCCGAGCGTGCAACAACGACCGATAAAGGTAAGAAAGTTATATTACTCTAAATTTAAATTGTAATGATACCTTTCTTTCTCCACGTCTTCAACCCTGTATGTACTCTAACAACAGAGTGAACAACGTGACAGGGACTTGTGGTCGACTAGGCACACCAGGGAGACCACACAGGTTTAAAATGATAATTTGTAGCTTAATATACTACTACTACTACTGATAATAATTAATATTTGTCCCCCGGAGAAAGAGTGCATTACAACCCTCAACAACACTTGACTAGATTCGACTATGTCTCAGTATCTCTATTTTACTTTTATGTTTTGATCTTATAAAATCTTACACGACGCTATCCAGTCCGTTGTTCTGAAATACGTAGAACACATAACTGATAATGTTGGTAGTAAGTGCTACTCTGAGATGAAGAGACTGGCACAGGAATGGGAACCCTGGTTAGCCGCTTCAAACCAGTCGGGGAAAAATAAAAACTTCTGTAGCAGCTGTGAATTATGGCAAGGACGACTATCGCAGCAGGTGGCGGCTCTACCTTTCTCTGACAGAGAGACTACGGCGTCCGCAAACCGTGCCCATCGAGCGGAGAAATTTTGATTGAAGTCAGACTTCGTGTGGACACTGTTCCGCTGCAAACTGTAATCGTTTTGTTGGTCTTCGGAGATAAAGCGTGCAGGCAATTAATTTTCGATTGGGAGCCAGTGCTGAGGGCTGAAGTACGTTCGACCCCAGGGCGTCACCAAAGGGAATATTCATACCGGCGCGCCGTGGTCAGAGACTTGAGCGCAGCTGCGAGGTTCCGCGTATCGTCCGGCGCTCAGACGCGGCCATCCCGGGTGCACATTAAAACGTAACGTGGAGCCGCCATTACGCCACGCCATCAGGCCGACATCGCGTGCTGTTGTTTGCGCAGCGCCCGGCCTATTTATAAGCTAAATACTGACGAGTGGACACGGTCAGCTGTGGGGCGCTTCAAATATTCAGCACGCCTCGGACACGCATACAAATTGCGCCGCGAATATTCGTTACCGCCGGCGGTCGGGGTAAATACTTGTGTTTTATTGAAGAAAGCAGCTCGCGATTAGGTCGAGGAGGTGAATATGTAATGAGAAAGTCGTTGCCTTGCTCATCGCGGCCGAAACGAAACGGAGAAAGAGTTTCCAATAAAACTCTTCCAGTTACACTTCGGTGTCGTTGAGTGCAAACAAAATATATAATGATACTAGCGACTCGCCCCGGCTTATAAAAGGTGTTTTTGTTTTACTAATAACAAAGTAAAAAAACCGAAGTACCAATTAGCCATAGCAAGAATGCTAAAATTTTTGTTTTTAAATATACCCTTTTTCTTTAAAAAAAAAGATTAATTTTTATTCGTAAAATCTGCATTGGTTTGAAATACTGCGTAGTTATAGAAAATGGGAAAAGAAATCAGTGTCGTTTAATGATAATGCCGACAGAAACGAGCAACAAACGCATGGCATAAGAAATGGTACAGCATTACTGAGACAATGACATCCGTGTTGCCGTGGGCCGTGGCTTAAGGTACAAGTGTATTGTAATACAGGGTGATTCAAAAAGAATACCACAACTTTAAAAATGTGTATTTAATGAAAGAAACATAATATAACCTTCTGTTATACATCATTACAAAGAGTATTTAAAAAGGTTTTTTTTCACTCAAAAACAAGTTCAGAGATGTTCAATATGGCCTCCTCCAGACACTCGAGCAATATCAACCCGATACTCCAACTCGTTCCACACTCTCTGTAGCATATCAGGCGTAACAGTTTGGATAGTTGCTGTTATTTCTCGTTTCAAACCATCAATGGAGGCTGGGAGAGGTGGCCGAAACACCATATCCTTAACATACCCCCATAAAAAAAATCGCAGGGGGTAAGATCAGGGCTTCTTGGAGGCCAGTGATGAAGTGCTCTGTCATGGGCTGCCTGGCGGCCGATCCATCCACAGTGCTTGAACCAATTTCAGACGATAAGGTTTTCATAACTAACCTTTTTCGTAGGACTCTCCATACAGTTGATTGTGGAATTTGCAGCTCTCTGCTAGCTCTGCGAGTCGATTTTCCTGGGCTGCGAACAAATGCTTGCTGGATGCGTGCTACATTTTCATCACTCGTTCTCGGCCGTCCAGAACTTTTCCCTTTGCACAAACACCCATTCTCTGTAAACTGTTTATACCAAAGTTTAATACACCACCTATCAGGAGGTTTAACACCATACTTCGTTCGAAATGCACGCTGAACAACTGTCGTCGATTCACTTCTGCCGTACTCAATAACACAAATAGCTTTCTGTTGAGCGGTCGCCATCTTAGCATCAACTGACGCTGACGCCTAGTCAACAGCGCCTCAAGCGAACAGATGTACAACTAAATGAAACTTTATAGCTCCCTTAATTCGCCGACAGATAGTGCTTAGCTCTGCCTTTTGTCGTTGCAGAGGTTTAAATTCCTAAAGTTGTGGTATTCTTTTTGAATCACCCTGTACTTCTAGCTTAGTCAGCCATCATATGAGGCTCCAAGAAGCTGTTCCCAGAGCAGTGGAGATGCAAGAGGTATATAGATGACGAAATGTGGTGTGAGGTACCTGTGACAGATGTTAGATTCGGTACCATTCCCGTGAGAAAGACCGCCTGATATAATGCTACTGCTCTGTGATTGGCTGCTGTGTTGGAAGCAAGGGCGCCAAAACGTTAAAATATAGTTACTATTATTAGTTAAGCTACTCATTGGAATGACTTCACTTTTTAATATAAATATTTCTCAACAGCTGACTATCAATCAGTCATTTTAGAATTATTAAAAACAATTTAAATCAAAAACAAAAGAATGACGAAATTGCAGACGAAGCTCTTCGGAAGCGTTCGGGTCACGCCTTTTCTGGTATGGCGCGCGAAGTGTTTCGGGCTGTTTGTCACTCTTGATTAGGTAGTCGAGAAGAACAGACATGTTGTCTGTCGTAGGATGTGTTTCCAATTTTTATTTAAGTTCCTGTTCGTCACTCTGGAGTAGACAGTCGAGAAGAACAGACATGTTGTCTATCGCAGGATGTGTTTGCCAGATTCAGTATTAAAAGATTAACTCCGGTAGTCATGAGGCACAGACACGTGCCACAAATAGTGTAAAGATACATTTTCGTAAACATTGTGTTTGATCATGTACTTTGCTGTATCAGAAGGTGTTGTGTTAAGATCATGTAATCTTCTCGTGTGGCTATATTAAAATACGCGAGTGGAATCCCAAAGAAGTGATACAGTACATAATTTCAGAACAGACCCTCGCTAAAAGTCAGTTTCAGCCTCAAGATACAGAACCTACGACCTGCGTGCTGTTTTCTGCTCTGGGGACAACAACTTGAAGACATCAGGTTAATGAATTATAACAGAACCTTCGTATTCCACACAGTGCAGTGGAAATAACTAGGCGCCTCACGTGCACTGCATGCACAGAACAAATGTGCTCAGTGACACGTCATCTGCAGTAAGAGGTGGTAAAGGAGGAGGATCGTTGTTAAAACCAACAATCAATTCATTCTTCCTTTCTTGCCGTAGTATGTGCAGTGCGCAAGACTTGCCCTCACCTGGTCTGTGAAGCAGATCCTCTCTGTCGTCGCCAGACGTCCGTTCAATTGAAGAATGGCACGAACCCAGTCCGATTACAAAAATGGTTCAAATGGCTCTGAGCACTATGGGACTTAACATCTATGGTCATCAGTCCCCTAGAACTTAGAACTACTTAAACCTAACTAACCTAAGGACAGCACACAACACCCAGCCATCACGAGGCAGAGAAGATCCCTGACCCCGCCGGGAATCGAACCCGGGAACCCGGGCGTGGGAAGCGATAGTCCGATTACATTTTCACGAAGTGACGTAGCAGTGGAGTACAATGCTTCACCTGTTTAAAAGATTAATGATTTGTCTGCCATTTCTATGAAACAAAAAAAGAGGAAGGAAATTGTGGTAATAGTGATAAATCACTAGGGGTGTGGTTCATGGTGTGGATTCCTGTAGTCATGTCCTAGTTCATGAACCACGGGCAACGTATGAGTGGCCAAGTAAGTGGTCCCAACAGTCGGGATACCAGTTACTTGGAATAAGGCTGGGCATCTCGGACATATTCTCAGTCGTGGTCACCTTTGTGCTCATACAGCAAAGACTACCAAATCCACCGGTTAGTCCCTCAACCGTTAGGGGTAAAACCCAATGGGACTTGGGGCAAGTAAGGCTAGCAACCTGCTTCCCTGGTACTTTAAATATGATCCTGGCAACAATCAGAGCAAAATGCCTCGGACCTTTGGAGGTGACGGAGTCCCACCTCTAACTGACAAACCAGGGACTCCTAAGATACGACTTGGCAAACAAATGGTAATGAGATGGGGAGCTATTAATATCAATGGGGGCTACTCTGGGAAGAAGGTAGAGCTGGCAGATGCTGCAAGTAAGATGGGGCTGGACGTTTTAGCTGTTACTGACATTCGGGGAAGGGGTGAGAAAGAAGAGGAAATGGGAGAATACAAGGTCTACCTGTCAGGAGTCAAAGCAGGAATAGCACAATGGGGTGTAGGGCTTTACATCAGGAAAAAAACGGAACCAGCATAGTTGCAATAAGGTATGTAAACGAACGACTGATGTGGATAGATTTGACAGTGTCTAGCAAGAACATTAGGATTGTGTCAGTATATTCGCATTGTGAAGGGACAGATCAAGATAAGATGGATAGTTTTTATGAGGCACTCAGTGATGTAGTTGTTAGAGTAAAGGACAAGGACAGTGTTCTGCTCATGGGTGATTTTAATGCCAGGATTGGAAATCGAACAGAAGGGTATGAAAAGGTTAGGGGTAAATTTGGAGAGGATATGGAGGCCAACAGGAACGGGAAACAACTCTTGGATTTCTGTGCCAGTATGGGCTTAGTAATCACAAACTCCTTTTTTAAACATAAGAACATTCACCGGTATACTTGGGAAGGCAGGGGAACCAGATCTGTCATTGACTATATAATAACAGATCAGGAATTCAGGAAGACTGTGAGGGACACACGTGTATTCAGGGGATTCTTTGATGACACTGATCATTATTTAATCTGCAGTGAAATTGGGATTGTGAGGCCGAAAGTGCAGGAGGTCAGGTCCATATGTAGGGGGATAAGAGTGGAGAAACCTCAGGATAAGGAAATCAGGCACAAGTACATAACAGCGATCTCAGAAAGGTACCAGTTAGTTGAATGTAGTCAATTACAGTCATTGGAAAAGGAATGGACAAGGTACAGGGACACAGTACTAGAAGTGGCTAAAGAATATCTTGGAACAGTAGTGTGTAAAAGTAGGATGAAGCAAACAGCTTGGTGGAATGACACATCAAGGCAGCCTGTAAAAGGAAAAAGAAGGCGTATCAAAAATGGTTACATACTAGAACTCAGGTAGACAGAGAAAGTTATGTTGAAGAAAGAAACCAGGCCAACAGATAATTGCAGCATCCAAGAAGAAATCTTGGGAAGACTTTGGAAACAGGTTGGAGACTATGGGTCAAGCTGCTGGAAAACCATTCTGGAGTGTAATTAGCAGTCTTCGAAAGGGAGGTAAGAAGGAAATGACAAGTATTTTGGACAGGTCAGGAAAACTGCTGGTGAATCCTGTGGATGCCTTGGGCAGATGGAGGGAGTATTTTGAAGAGTTGCTCAATGTAGGTGAAAATACGATCAGTAATGTTTCAGATTTCGAGGTAGAATGGGATAGGAATGATGATGGAAGTAGGATCACATTTGAGGAAGTGGAGAAAATGGTCAATAGATTGCAGTGCAATAAAGCAGCTGGGGTGGATGAAATTAAGTCGGAACTCATCAAATACAGTGGAATGTCAGGGAGGAGTCGGGGCAGACCAAGGAGAAGGTACCTGGATTCGGTTAAGAATTATTTTGAAGTAATAGGTTTCTGGGAGTCGGGACAGGCTCCATCAGACTGGACGAAAGCAGTAATCACACCAATCTTTTAAACATGGAAACACAAAAGATTGTAACAACTACAGAGGTATCTCTTTAATCAGCGTTGTGGGTAAAATCTTGTCAGGTATTGTTGAAAGGAAAGTGCGAGTATTAGTTGAGGACGAATTGCATGAAAATCAGTGTGGGTTTAGGCCTCTTAGAGGTTGTCAGGACCAGATCTTTAGCTTACGGCAAATAATGGAGAAGTGTTATGAGTGGAACAGGGAATTGTATCTATGCTTTATAGATCTAGAAAAGGCATATGACCGGGTTCCTAGGAGGAAGTTATTGTCTGTTCTACGAGATTATGGAATAGGAGGCAAACTTTTGCAAGCAATTAAAAGTCTTTACATCGATAGTCAGGCAGCAGTTAGAGTTGACGGTAAATTGAGTTCATGGTTCAGAGTAGTTTCAGGAGTAAGACAAGGCTGCAACCTGTCTCCACTGTTGTTCATATTATTTATGGATCATATGTTGAAAACAATAGACTGGCTGGGTGAGATTAAGATATGTGAACACAAAATAAGCAGTCATGCATATGCGGATGACTTAATTGTGATGGCAGATTCGATTGAAAGTTTGCAAAGTAATATTTCAGAGCTAGATCAGAAATGTAAGGACTATGGTATGAAGATTAGCATCTCCAAATCGAAAGTAATGTCAGTGGGAAAGTAATATAAACGAATTGAGTGCCAAATAGGAGGAACAAAGTTAGAACAGGTGGACGGTTTCAAGTACTTAGCACGCATATTCTCACAGGATGGCAACATAGTGAAAGAACTGGAAGCGAGGTGTAGCAAAGCTAATGCAGTGAGCGCTCAGTTACGATCTACTCTCTTCTGCAAGAAGGAGTCTGTACCAAGACTAAGTTATCTGTGCACCGTTCAATCTTTCGACCAACTTTGTTGTATGGGAGCGAAGGCTGGGTGGATTCAGGTTACCTTATCAACAAGGTTGAGGTTACGAATATGAAAGCAGCTAGGATGATTGCAGGTACTAGTAGATGGGAACAATGTCAGGAGGGTGTCCACAATGAGGAAATCAAAGAAAAACTGGGAATGAACTCTATAGATGTAGCAGTCAGGGCGAACAGGCTTAGATGGTGGGGTCATGTTACACGCATGGGAGAAGCAAGGTTACCCAAGAGATTCATGGGTTCAGCAGTAGAGGGTAGGAGGAGTCGGGGCAGACCAAGGAGAAGGTACCTGGATTCGGTTAAGAATTATTTTGAAGTAATAGGTTTAACATCAGAAGAGGCACCAATGTTAGCCCTGAATAGGGGATCATGGAGGAATTTTATATGGGGGCTATGCTCCAGACTGAACGCTGAAAGGCATAATCAGTCTTAAATGATGATGATGATGATGAGTGATAAATCAAAAACTTAACGACATTCATAATATACAATAAAAATAGGAAGTAGCTGGTCTGCTGTTTGTTTTACATCATATGCCCTTATGTGCGTGTAGCCCTTGAAAAGAGACAAATAAACAAGGAAAATAAATTCCTTCAGACTCAGTTTTTACCCTTTAGCAATGACTATTCATAATACTCAAATAGTGCTACAATCCAGGATTACATGATTTTTGGGCAGAATTAAAAAAAAACAACAACAAAGAATCAATACGAGATAGATTATTTCTTATAGTATTTATCCATTTATCGTTTTTCGAAAAAAAACAGCTAACGGTGGACAGGCTTGAGTTTTCTTTTACTTGGAGATTTAATTTAATATTTTGATTCTCTATATCTTGAAACTGGGAGAGTCAAATTTTTTCAGTCTTAGTTCTATTTCTGTTTCATTACAGGACATAACAGGCACAAAAAACCCAAAGTGTGCGAGAAAAAAACGATATAACTGAAAACAGATTGTTTTAGTGACAGCCGCCATCCCTATGCCGCGGTGTGGAGGTCGTGCCATTCCGCAGCTAGTATCAAAATCCGTACTGTAGTTCCTGAGAACAGCCTTCCCTTGCAGAGAGAAGAAACGTAGCGAGGACTGTAATTCATCACAGTTTAGCCAATTTGAAAACTTTCCTTGTGAATCAATATACCTATTGGTGAAAATGTTATCGGAATTTCTACGTTAGTTAGCCGGCCGGAGTGGCCGAGCGGTTCTAGGCGCCTCAGTCTGGAACCGCGCGACCGCTACGGTCGCAGGTTCGAATCCTGCCTCGGGCATGGATGTGTGTGATGTACTTAGGTTAGTTAGGTTTAAGTAGTTCTAAGTTCTAGCGGACTGATGACCTCAGCTGTTAAGTCCCATAGTGCTCAGAGCCATTTGAATCTACGTTAGTTCTTGGGATTAGCCATCATATATAGACAGAAAAACATGGCATGGGACCTTAATTTATAACATGTGCAGAAGAATAAGAATGTATGTATGTATATGTGTATGTACGTACTTAAGTATGCGGTTTTTTTTCCGTGTGGCTCAATCTCGTGGTGCAAGTCTTTCAATTCGACGTCACTTCGGTGACTTCCGTCTCCCTAGGAAGATATCCAAACAGGAAAAGGCGGCCTTCAGTTTAAAGTGGAATCCGAACTACGTTTCGCTCCTGGCGAATCTCTGTATCACACAAAGGTGATTGGTGGGTCAAAAAACGGAGACAAAAATCCTTGCTCAGACCGGCATTCCATACAGTGACCTTTCGGTTTTCAGACACGCTCTTCTGGCGCCAGAAGATGATGAGAATGACACTCACCGAAACGTCGCCGATTTTCGACACTGCTATTCGGATGGAGGCTCGAGAAGATTTCATCAGCAATATACACCGGGAAAGCCTACATTTAGCCCTCGTAATATTTTCGCGTCTTGCTCTTTATGAGGTAATGTAAACCTATACAAGATAAACACTAACACAGAACACAGCACAATTGCTTTACAGTCCCGATACTCTTCAAACACTGTGCAATTGGTTCAAATGGCTCTAAGCACTATGGGATGAGGTCATCAGTCCCCTAGACTTAGAACTACGTAAATCTAACCAACCTAAGGACATCACACACGTCCATGCCCGACACAGGATTCGAACCTGCTACCATATCAAACACTGTGTAAACTCGCTGGTGTATACCTAACAAGGCACAAAACGAACATATGGAAACGCAAGGATAGCTCTACACTGACATACTCGTATAATGCTTTCTGCGTGGTTTTATCCGGCTTCCGGTTGCCCGTTGAACAGCTAAGGACGAGACACAGATGGAATCGGGGGAAAGACGGTGTTTTGGCCGGCTCCATCTCATGTGAAAATAGGGGTTTGCATTGTTTTACTGTACTTCGGCGGGGTTGCCGGCAGTTGGTCAGGCCAGGCGCACGTGATGCAACTGTTCAGTCGAACCTGAGGGTTTCTCGCCTTCAGCTACCAACCTAATCGGATGAAGTAGTTTTTTAGTTTAGCGTAGTGGTAGTAGTAGTAGTAGTAGTAGTAGTAGTAGTAGTGGTGGTGGTGTGGTTGTTGCAGGATTAGTTAGAAAAGTGCGGTGGGTAATTAGTAATGGTCGGCGGTAAATGTAGTAAAACAGATATTCGAATGGCAGTGGTAACCGCACAAAAGATCGTAGAGGCACACTTCCCCGCTTGTACGAACTGACAACGTTCTGGGATTAGCCGAGAATTGCTATTTGGCCAATCAGACAACGTAATGTATCACGTGTTAAATTTGTAATATGACTGACTACGTTTGCATGCGACACATCTTCCGAAAGACGAAAACAGAATTTCGGAAACCGTTTCTCGCTGCCGCGTATACGCGTTAAGATCTCAAGCGGGTTTAGTAGCACAATTAAATATGGCGCCTGGAAAACAGCTGTTACAGTTTCTGATTTAGTCAGCACAATCGCTATTTCTCTTCAGTTAGACGAAGTATAAACAGCTTCAAACTAATATTTCTATTTATATTTCACTGCACAAAAAGCAACTCCGGTCATATTAGCCCAAAAATTTTAAAAACAAGACGAAACCTGACAGCCCACGCACGTTTCAAAACCGGCTGCGTTTGCATTGGAGAGAAAATCTATTGCGGAATTGGAAAACCGGCAACTACAAGCGGGTTTCCAGACTCGATTTTGAAATGTGCACATGACCACCCAGAAGCGGTATTGGGAAATCGGTTGACAAAATGGCTCTGAGCACTATGGGACTTAACATCTGTGGTTATCAGTCCCCTAGAACTTAGAACTACTTAAACCTAACTAATCTAAGGACATCACACACATCCATGCCCGAGGTTGACAAAATGGCTCTGAGCACTATGGGACTTAACATCTGTGGTTATCAGTCCCCTAGAACTTAGAACTACTTAAACCTAACTAACCTAAGGACATCACACACATCCATGCCCGAGGTTGACAAAATGGCTCTGAGCACTATGGGACTTAACATCTGTGGTTATCAGTCCCCTAGAACTTAGAACTACTTAAACCTAACTAACCTAAGGACATCACACACATCCATGCCCGAGGCAGGATTCGAACCTGCGACCGTAGCAGTCACGCGGTTCCGGACGGAGCGCCTAGAGCCGCACGGCCACCGCGGCCGGCTTCGGTTGACAAAATCCGGTTTTGGGAACATAATGTAAACGGAGTGATTGTGAGTTGAATAATTGTATAAAGACAGTAGTAACATAGTCCACTCGCCAGGTTAGCAGAGTGCGCTAACGCGCTGCTTCCTGGACTCGGGTAGGCACGCCGGCCCAACACCGACTCAAAGGAAGGCCTCGGCGCTTGTTGGTGACGTCACGTCAGCTAGGCACGGCGAACGCCAGGTCTGTTGCAGGCAGAAACGCCTGGGCGTGCTTATAAATCTCTTATTTTTGGACAAAATGTTTGGTATTGTTTTGGATTCTGCAGTTTTATTTAGATGAAAGATTTTCTTCCTGTCGTAAAGCTACAAATGAAGATCATAGTTCTATATTACTGAATCCTGTCGAAAGAAACGTAGATCAATATGAGGAGACGCTTTGCTCCATTGCAAGCTTCGGAAATTTTACATTCAAGTAACTATATTTACTTGATCCATTTTGTTATCGAAACTTACCCCAACCTCCTTACAATGAACTCGTTTCTTTAATTTATTTATTTATTTTCGTTCGACATCGTCACTGGAAATGTGAACTAATTTACATGTGTAAATGTCCAACTGTTGCCAGTCATTAGATTACAGTCGTTTTCAACGAAAGGAATTCTAAACAGGAAACAAAATAGCTTCATACATCGAAAATACTGCTGAGCTTAAACTTTTTTAAAGATGCACATTAGAAAAGATAAATATTACCCTCTTGCAACTAAAAGGAGAAACTTTATAAGATAAAAAAATTTTATTTGATAAAACAAGTATCTCTCTTTTGCCTCTTCTTCTGTCCCCTGCCCCTTCCCCCAACGTGTACAATCGCAAAATATTTCATTAACATTCAGTGCTCCTCACCCCATAGTCAACCAAGATACCTAAAGAAGAACACTAATACGTTCACAGTTTCTTGTAAAAGCAACCCAGTACAAACGTAAGTTCCTCAGATTTACAAATAAGGTAAAGAAGCACGAATTCTGTTGCTGCTGGACAATGAAGTTGTTTTTGTATGTCAATCCTTAAAACAGGTGGAAATTTAAGTTCAGGCTCTGGCTCTGAGCACTATGGGACTCAACTGCTGAGGTCATTAGTCTTTAAGTTCAGGAGTACACTATTTGTTAAGAAGTGTCAGGGAGGGAGACACCACCATTATGAGTATGCCTGCAACAGACCTGGCGTTCGCCGTGCCTAGCTGACGTGACGTCACGAACATGCACCGAGGCCTTCCTTTGAGAAGCTGTTGGCCGGCCCCGGATCGAATCCGCCCGGCGGATTAACGACGAATGCCGGCGTGCCGGTCAGCCTGGATGTGGTTTTCAGGCGGTTTTCCACATCCCCCTAGGTGAATACCGGTCTGGTCCCCACGCCCCGCCTCAGCTACACGGCTCGCAGCCATCTGAACACTTTCGCACTATTCCATGGATTACACTAGTCGCAGACAGTTGGGGTACACTAATTCCTTCCCGGGGGGTACGGGGTGGAGGCAGGAAGGGCATCCGGCCACCCCTTCAACTAACACTGCCACATCCGATTAACCATACCGACCCTGCGTATCCGCGGGAAAAACGGCACAAGCAAAAGAAAGAAAGAAAGAAAGTAGTAACATAGTCCATTATTGTAATTCAAAATGGAATTGACCTAAATGTAGTATGACAGGAGTCTCTTGACAGATAATTGTAGTAAATAAATAAACAATGCCACAAATGACACTGCATGACGTCACTAATGGCCGTGGCGCTGCAGATGGCGTACAGCGTCGGACAGATGTAGGCCTGGATTGAGGCAGGACTGGCTACATACCGTGCGTTCCGCTGTATCGAGTAGCGAACACGCGCGCACAACTCATGTCTGCGGTCGCATCTGATTATCCTTGGACACGTGCGCGCCCAGTGAATGTGCAATGAGCCCACCGCAGACGCGTGCGCCTGTGTCGAAACACGCCACCACATCACGCGCACTACACGCCTTTATTTATTCACGCAATTACGTGTGAGTTCACACAAATGCCACCGATGACGTACGGTGATGGTCTCTCACACACCTTTTTTATTTCGTGTTCTTCTCGGCCATAAAATTTGTACTTCCCACCGCCCACAATGTCAGCCGTTTTTACAGTTTCATCTCTGCTGCGCATTTCATTTCGTTGATAATTGTAAAGATATTCGTATTTACGTTGCCTGCAGCGTGGCCAGAAACTGTATGAGGTGTTCACGCTAGATGACTGATTTCTACAGGCAACGGCGATGGTTCGTTAGCTATATGAACATTTTTTTTCCTACGCGCTGTTGTAATGTATCACAAATAGAATCTACCATGACAAATGGAAACTTAATTATGTGTTGTCAGAAACAGAATTAAAGTCCAAAAGGTGCGGAGCATACACCGCCCATCCTGAAAGTTCCGAGACTTATTTTATTCCTGGCGTATAAGCGACGTCAGCGCACCACCTACGGTGGCAGCTTGAACTAACGATTGTAAATAGCTCCTGTACTAAGTTTCAAACAATTCCAACAGATGGCAGAGCCGCAGTGAACCATCAAACTTGCGTCGTGAATAACACTCGCTACAAGCAAGGTGCTGTAATTGTCGTTTTGTACCAGGTTCGTATTGGGAAGTATCGTGACCCAAGAATTCAAAGTGCCGTAAGTGTCTCTGACGGTTTCTCAAGACTAAAAAAGGTTGTAACACTTACATCGCTAAGGAGTAGGTTTATTTTAAGTAACTGTGTATCTGCAATTTATGAAGAGTGCATTCTGTGTTATTTGAACTCCTTGATGTATGGCAAGAAAATTAGAATTTTGTAGTGTATATATGAAAAAAACCAAAAGAACATGTTGAAATTTTAAATTATTATAACATGAATATGTTTATGAAAGAAGTATGTTTGTTAAAAGCTGGTTCTTGCTTAGGGCACTTGT
Source organism: Schistocerca cancellata (assembly GCF_023864275.1). Taxonomy (NCBI): domain Eukaryota; kingdom Metazoa; phylum Arthropoda; class Insecta; order Orthoptera; family Acrididae; genus Schistocerca; species Schistocerca cancellata. The sequence goes on from NC_064634.1 coordinate 200,569,975, forward strand.
ATTTGTAACATGTAAATGCTGTAGGGAAGTCCCTCCGCAACGAAAGTGGCATGGCGCGATGTAAAAGGTGGGTTTGGCGGTCGAACACAACGGCTCCTTTGTATGACCGGCACGCAGTGTGTGGCTAGCCTTAGCACGGTACACCTCGATTGTGCTAAGAGAGGCAATTGGAAGCTGCGTTAGAAGGGATTTGCCTCGGATGTGGACCTGGCTATTATTTGGTATTCACGGAATAGTGATTGGTTCTAATATGTGGAAAATCCGACGCCAAGAAGAGATTTTATAGAGCATTCACACATCAAGATCTGTGAGTGCAGTTAGCCGCCATTTCGCCTGCCACTAATCTTCGCCACTGCTTCCCCGACTTCATACATTGAGTTGCGCAATGTATATTGACATGGACCAGTTAATTGGTGTGTTTCAATATTAATCAGATAAAACATCAATTCGTGTTCGAAACCGTAACTTAAATCCTGATCACGAAACTATGCAATGTCCTCACCGAAGTGGTACTAAGCCGAGTATCCTGATTTAAATGACAATTCTGGCATTCATGTGTTTAAAAGTGATTTTTTTGTCTAAAGTAAAAGGAGTAGCAAAAGTTAAAGTAAGAGTAAGATTTGGATGCTTTGTTTATTGACTATTCCAAGGTAGGAAGCTCAAGTACAAAAATTTAAAGATCAATCAACAGGAAAGTGAAAACCTTGATTATTTAAAAGCTAAAACGATAAAAGTGAAGTTGGATAGGCTTTTGCTAAAGTATCCTTAGTTTATTATAAGAGATAGTTTTGTAGGATGACAGTGCAAGATTGTGTAAATATTATTGCCAAGAATACCTGCTACATAGGTGATAAAGTACAAGTACATATAAATCTCTAATGAACCGATTTGCGGTAGTACTATTAGAAGTGAAGTTATGCACATTTCAAAGTTTTGGTACCCCATCATGAATGGTTCCTTTTGAAGTAGAATTAAGCCTAGTGTTGCATTTTATTAACTTGCACAGTAATTTAAGGAAATATTAGTTTTTAGAGATAGTTTTTACTTCTGTAATAATCAAAGAAAGTTGGATAGTGAAACTATACCAGTTTATGGGTCCTCATCATATTGTCCTACTATTAAGAAAAAACTGAACTATTTTTCACGGCTGATTCCTTCCACTGATTTCATGAGAATGTTTTGCAAGTCTACTACCCTCTGCAATGCTGGACAGTCCGTACCGTTAGTGCAGGTCTGCCTGGTTTAACTGCTTATGTTCCTTCGCATTTCCGGTTCACACTCACATCACCAGTCGTCGACTAGGGCAACTCTGGAACGGTTGAAATGTCCTGGTCGATTTGTTACTCAAACGGCGTCCAATGACTAGTGCGCACCGTGAGCGTCAAAAGCCGGCCGGTGTGGCCGAGCGGTTCTTGGGGCTTCAGTTTGGAACCGCGCGACCGCTACAGTCGCAGGTTCGAATCCTGCCTCGAGCATGGATGTGTGTGATGTCCTTGGGTTAGTTAGGTTTAAGTAGTTCTAAGTTCTAGGGGACTGATGACCTCAGATGTTAAGTCCCATAGTGCTCAGAGCCATTTGAACCATAGCCTAAAAGTTTAGACTAGTTTGACCTGTGCAACTGATAAAAATGAACGGTTAATATTTTCACGAGAGTTTCGTATCAAATCCAACAAAGCTAATTAGGACGCCAGGTAGCAATAATTGGTACATATTTCGTTGTTAAGGGTCCATACATATTGTCTAAACAGCACGAATGAGGCAGTTACTCCCTTAAAATTGTAAATTTGTGGTAAGATCTTATGGGACAAAACTGTTTAGATCATCGGTCTCTATGCTTACACACTACTTAATCTGACTTAAACTAACTTACGCTATGGACAGCACACACACCCATGCCCGAGGGAGGACTCGAACCTCTGACGGGGGGAGCCGCGCGGCCCATGACAAGACACCTCACACCACGCGGCTACCCAGCGTCTGGTTACTCTCTTCGTCTGACGAAATAATAACGGTTAACTCATCACTGATCGCCTATTAATATCGTCACACGCCTGTATTCTTCATGTAGCACTGAATGTACAATCCTCTCTGCACCCAAATCGTTGGTTTTTGATAACATGGTTGTGGAGATGAAGCAGCGATGAGTATGATTAATCAATTATTCAAAAACAGTCTTAATCGCATTTATTATTATTATACCGCCAACCGGTTTCAACCCGACGTAGGGGTCATCTTCTGGGCGTTTACCACGGGACCTGCAGATTTGCTGCGTAACGACATTACAACACCATGTAAAAATAGTTTCAAGATTTAATTGGCAATGAAAGGGCAAAAAATTACTTCTAGACGGGATATATTTTTCTGTATATCAAGAAACACCTTGTGTAAATTTGCAGGTATGCAGCAACTGAACAAAGTAGTGGTATGAATAATAAACTCTCTGAAGTAGCAGGAATTATTCCACTGCCAGGTGCTACAGTTTTCGATGGACCTGAACGAAGAGTATGGAGAATTTATGTTTGACTGCAAAGTACGTTGGTGAAATCGAGGCGCACGCCTGGAACGATTTTCCAGTTTAAAACCCGCTGTTTATGACGGAAAAAGGAGTGCAGGAACCAAAATCAGAACATCCGGAATGGATTACAGACGTCGAATTTTATGTGAACTTGAATGCACACCCCTACATTAAGACATTGCACAATGAGAAAGATCTAATTCTGATTTGATGAGGATACATTTAAAAAGAAAATCGCGTTATGGAAGGGCCAAATTCTGACCAAAAAAAAAGGAATGACACCATTTCCCTCAACTCACTGGGTTTAAAGAAAACGCGTGGTCTGAAGAATTCATGGTGGCCTTGAGAGAATTACAAGGGTAGTTTTGTATACGTTCCGAGAACACTGCCAATTTTACATCTGTTTTCGAGCTGTTTTCGGTATCGTTTGCCATTTTAGTTGAAAGCACCCCTGTGCTTGTTCAGATGTACCTGACTGATCTGCAGTGTAATTTCCGTTTTATAGGTAAAGCCTTTTAAATTAAAACTGTCCAGAACGGCTACATTGTTTCCCTGAAGCAGATAATGAGACTGCGGAAGCGCTACGGCATGTCGATTAACAGATGCATGTGAAAGACTTTTTTCCGATCATGAAACTATGTGTCTTTCCATATACCAACAGCTTGCGTCAGATGAAAATTATATTACATGTACAGCGCGCCAAAAATAATTAAATAACACAGAAGATTTGTTCTGTTTGTGATCTGTGTTGTTGAGAAATGTGAACTATAGAAACAAGTCAAATGCAAAGCAAATGCTAGTTCACAGTCCCACCCCCCCGCCCCTCGCACAACTCAGACAGTACGCCGTGGCGGTGGGGAATATGTGCAGGCAGGTTTTTTTTGTGGTTTTAGGGCGCACAACTTCAATGGTCATTAGCGCCCAGACTACGTTAGGAATGCACCGCGAGGCACAAGTTTAAAACAGCAACTAAAAGGGAAAACACGATAAAAGACAGACTGACAGGCATAGGATTAAAAAAAACCAGCATAATCAAAGGTCCTTAGAGGGGTTGGTCAAGTTGATAAAACGAAGAACGCGAGCAGCTGCTCGTGGGTCATCCGCTAAAATGGCATCTAGACTACATGGCAGGCCAAGATCAAGACGCAGTGTGTTAAAATCCGGACAGAACGTTAAAATGTGGCGGACCGTCAGCAATTGCCCACATGGGCAGGACGGCGCCGGCGCAGCCGTCAGCAGATGGCGATGGCTGAACCGGCAGTGTCCAATTCGTAACCGGGCCAAAACGACCTCCTCCCGCCGAGAAGGGCGGGAGGAGGACGTCCAAGCCACGGGAAGAGGTTTCAAGGCCCGAAGCTTGTTGTCCGTAAGTGCAGCCCAATCGGCATGCCACAGCGATAAAATGCGCCGACAAATGACCCTGCTACAATCTGACGAAGGGACACAACAAGAAGCTGTCCGAGGCTGGAGGACCGCAGACTTGGCCGCGGCATCTGCAGCTTCGTTCCCAGGGATACCGACATGGCCAGGAACCCACATAAAGCTAACCGGAGAACCGACGTCCACCAGCTGCTGAAGAGAGCGTTGGATCCGGTGCACGAAAGGGTGAACCGGATACGGATCACTGAGGCTCTGGATGGCGCTCAGGGAATCGGAGCAGATGACATAAGCAGAATGTCGGTGGCGGCAGATGTAAAGAACAGCCTGGTAGAGGGCAAAGAGCTCAGCTGTGAAGACCGAACAATGGCCATGGAGCCGGTATTTGAAACTTTGTGCCCCGACAATAAAAGAACACCCGACCCCGTCATTGGTCTTAGAGCCATCTGTATAAATGAAGGTCATATTAATGAACTTCGAACGAAGTTCGACAAAACGGGAGTGGTAGACCGAACCGGGGGTAACCTCCTTTGGGAGCGAGCTGAGGTCAAGGTGAACGCGAACCTGAGCCTGGAGCCAAGGTGGCGTGTGGCTCTCGCCCACTCGAAAGGTTGCAGGGAGTGAAAAATTAAGGTGTTGAAGGAGGCGACGAAAGCGAACTCCAGGGGGTAGCAGGGCAGAGACATACAACCTGTATTGACGGTCGAGAGAGTCGTCAAAAAAGGAACGATAAAACGGGTAGTCGGGCATTGACAGTAGCCGACAGGCATACCGACAAAGCAGTATATCGTGCCGGTAGGTGAGTGGCAATTCACCAGCGTCAGCATGAAGACTCTCGACGGGACTAGTATAAAACGCTCCGATCGCAAGACGTAAACCCCGATGTTGTATGGAGTTGAGGCGGCGTAAGACGGATGGCCGTGCAGAGGAGTATACGAAGCTCCCATAATCCAGCTTGGAGCGGACGATCGACCGATATAGACGAAGTAGGACGGTTCGATCCGCTCCCCACGACATACCACTGAGAACACGGAGGACATTTAGAGAACGGGTACAACGGGCAGCTAAATATGAAACATGTGGAGACCAGCTAAGCTTCCTGTCAAATGTAAGACCTAAAAATTTTGTTGTCTCCAGCAGGCAGGTTGAGCACTACGGCACGTGTGGTAGGCCAGGTCTCGCGAGCCGAATTCTTGGGCGTCCCTGAAGGATGATTAGTGACAGAAGAAAAAAAAGACTCTCTCCCTTCGCAGAAATACCGGATGTGATTGTGATTATTATGTAAGAGGTGGAAAATGAGGTGGTGAAATAAGTAGAGGAAGAGAAGAAAGAAGAGTGTAAGACAGGAATTCGTCGCAGCATCAACGCGCCTATACTGACATAACGAAGTTGTTTGTTCAATTACTGGCTGGTCGGTTTGAAAGGGCGATGTTTCCAGTCGACCGAGGGAAATCCAGCGAGTCGTGAGGGGGTGGTCCGCCCTTGATCCATTCACTTAAGGACACCGCGTCGGCGCCTCTGATCACGCGGGGATTTCGAGGCAATCAAGATGGCCGACCCCTGGCGGTTTAATATAGATGCAGATGGCGGGGCTGCGCACCTTTGTAATCTTCTTTAATTCGGCGCGCGGCGCGCTCGCAAACTGCATTACACGTCGGCGTCCGCCCTTCCTTTTAAGCCCGGCACCATCTCTCCCCCAGGTTCTGCGATAAGCCGTGGGGGCAGCGCAGCAGAACAAACTTGCCCGTCAGAGCCTGCTCCCAGCCCAGACGATACACAGCCAGATATTAGCACCCGAACACACCGACACCTCCTGCTAATGCGTTCATGTGCTGGGCCCACCAGCATAAATTCCACACTTTATACAATGAGAAGAGCGCAGCTTTCGGATTAAAACGAAAAGCAACAAATTCTTTACAGCTTGTCGTTCTAGAGCTTCTCTACACACACACACACACACACACACACACACACACACACACAGGGTGGTCCATCTGAAGTTTCGGATGAGATTTTCTCGAAAACTATACATCGGGTAAAAATAGTGGGTAAGACAAGTTCGTAAGCTCAAAGGGGGACATCAAATAGTACTACACGGGACCCCCAGTCCCCGCCCCCTTGGGTGGGGTGGGGGCAACTTTTAAATCTTGGAAACTCCAATTTTTTATTGCAGAAACGGATTCTCCGTAAAAAAGAAGGTAATCGAGTTTTGTCTGAAACATTTTTTTAAACCATTGACAGATGGCGCTGAAATCGAGAAAACATTTAGAATGATCCGAGAAGGCTGGCCAGAGTGGCCGAGCGGTTCTAGGCGCTACAGTCTGGAACCGCGCGACCGCTACGGTCGCAGGTTCGAATCCTGCCTCGGGCATGAATGTGTGTGAGGTCCTTAGGTTAGTTAGGTTTAAGTAGTTCTAAGTTCTAGGGGACTATGACCTCGGAAGTTAAGTCCCATAGTGCTCAGAGCCATTTGAACCGTAAACCTCAACTGAGGAAAGTAAATTATTCTTTAGCGAAACATGGTTCACTATCCTCCTACAGAGATTGTTGATATAATGTTAATTTTAAGTGAATGCCACAACAATTACGCTGCAGCTGCGCAATTGCATGCGGATCTTTCCCAAACATACGACATCCAAGCGAAAATATTATTCGAAACTGCACTCAACGAGCTCGAAATGGATACATGCACTGTCCACCTCGTCATCGCGAGTACAATGAAAATGACGCTCGTACCCTTACCATTCTTGCCTGTGTTCAACTGGATCCCGAAATGAGTTACTCGTGTGATTCACAGACAAACTGGAATACCGAAATCAACATGCGTATCATATCACACTGATACAGGCATTAGCGCCGAAAGATATGCAAATACGCGTGCATTTTTGCAAATGGACCTTGGAAATGATAAGAGGTAGGATGATTTTTTTAGATACGTTATGTTCACCGATGAAGCCACATTCAAAAACAATGGCGAATTAAATCGTAACGATTGTCATTATTGGTTCCCTGTCAATCCACACTGGCACAGGCCGTTGACAATCAACACAAATGGTCGTTAATGGTCTGGTGTGGAATTTTAAACGGTTACTTGATAGCACCATATTTTTTTGACCGAAATGTTACTGGGGAATCTTATTTACAGCTTCTCCGGGATGATTAGTTGGAGCTAATGGAAGATGTTGATTTAGAAACTAGGCAACGAATGTAGTTCCAACAGGATGGAGCAGCTCCCCATTATGCTAGAAATGTGCGGAACGTGTTAAATTTACGGTACCCTGGTCGGTGGATAGAACGCGGCGGACCAATTCAGTGGCCTTCACGTTCACCAGACCTAACATCTCCCGATTTTTTCTTATGGGGTTATTTAAAAAATATTGTTTATGAAAGACAGGCCACAACCCGAAACGATATGGAGCAACGCATTCGAAGAGCGTGTGCAGCCATACCACGGGATGTGCTGCTCAAAACTGTGGACAACTTTCGCAGACGATTGACTTTATGCATTGAAGCAAATGGGATAATTTTGAACAATTTCTTCGTGGCAAATTTCATTAATTAAGCACCCCATTTTGTGAGAGGCAAGGGGACTCACAAATGAAGCGCCCCAACATGTAAGAGGCAAGGGGACTCACACTAATGAAGCACCCTATGGGAACATCATTCTACTACGTCCCTGTCTTTGTTCCTGAGTAACGCTAAAAGCGGGATACAGTACATTTTGTACAAAAATAGCTTAATTTGGCGCAACGAAAGAATTGGTAGACATTTTTTATCTATTTGATGCGCTCTCTCAGATAATTCTAAGTAAATCAGAGTTCTTCCCCAGTTTTACTTTTTTCTCGATTTCAGCGCCATCTGTCAATGGTTTAAAAAAATGTTTCAGACACAACTTGATTACTTTTTTTATGGAGAATCCGAATCTGCAATAAAAATGGGTGTTGCCATTTAAGATTTAAAAGTTGCCCCCTCTGTCTCTATTTCTTCGTGTCAATGCTTCCGAACTGAGAAAACACCGGAACGGTAGCAGCTTCTTAGGTACCACTCGCGCTCTTTGCTTCGCGCTCTTTGGCGGATCAGCGGAGAACCATTGACTAACGCCGAACAATTAATGAATAACAAAGTTCCACGTTCTGCCTTAGACGGACCAGTCGTGACCGGCCGACCGCCGTGTCACCCTCTGCCGATGGCGTCATCGGATGCGCTACGGGGATCATGTAGTCTGCACACCGTTCTTCCGCTTGTTGACGGGTTTCTTAACCTTAGGTAAATATGAAGAGAAACCACGGGTTTTCATGTTTCTTCACAAAATAGTTTTCACTTTTATCTCACTGTACCGATGCTTTATTTTCAGCTGCTCTGTACTATTGTTCGGCCGGCCCCGGTGGCCGAGCGGTTCTAGGCGCTTCAGTCCGGAACCGCGCGACTGCTACGGTCGCAGGTTCGAATCCTGCCTCGGGCATGAATGTGTGTGACGTCCTTAGGTTAGTTAGGTTTAAGTAGTTCTAAGTTCTAGGGGACTGATGACCTCAGATGTTAAGTCCCATAGTGCTCAGAGCCATTTGAACTATTGTTCACTACATTTAAGAACTCATATTTACTCAACGGTATTAGCTGCTACCTAAATTTTTAACATAATCGTACAACACTATTTCCTATTCATCACTCAATGTTCTCGGGAAAAACTTATAATTTCCCGAAACAGATTTCATGGCCGCTCTGTTTTCCCATAAAGCTTAAGCTTTCTTCAAACTATTTCTCGCTCACATTGCTGATCGTCATTTCTTAAAGTCTGACTTTTTCCACACCTTCGTTTATGTCATTTTCGTACCATGTATGTCGTGAAAACCATAAAAGTTTAAGTTTCAACGGTATCTGTTTTGCTTGGAAATTGCTGTGATCGGTCCAATCCAAACCTACTGCTGTTTTACTTTAACATTCCCATTGTTATTACTTAGGCTAGACACTATCACAGCTTACAATATAGAAATAACACCAGTCGTATCGAAAAAAGTACTATTACTTTCTTGTAAATAAAACACAGCATTCTTAAGGTTAAGTTCGTCCACAGAAACACTCACTAGGAACGGGTAACTTGTTGCAACTCATTAACACTTTATTGTGTTCAGAACAAAATCGTATGAGTGAATTTGTTTCTCGTTATTTCGTAATATTTCTCATCTATGAGATATACCTTTTCCGAATTCGGTTTAGATTTTTAGGAAGTGTCTGCTGGGTTGAAGAATAGCGCTGTCACCTTTTAGATCCCCCACAACAGCGTTTCTCATGCATTTTCAACGGCTGACGTCTGTTAATTAAATTATTAACCGGCACGCTCCATGTCGAAACAGGTGAAGTGTGACGTACGCGGTGCGTTCGATAGCCTTCTGACGTTAACACACAAAACGACTCTCGAATCGCACGTTTCATTTTCCCACTAACATCGTGTTCTGTTGCAGGCTGTAATCTCACTCAGTTTATATCCACAGCTTACTTTTATTAATTCATTCAGATGTGAACAGTCGGAAATTACCACTTTCAGATCTTATTGGTGCGTAAGTTAGTAGCGTTTTTCAGTGAGTTTAATAAAGACAACAGATGTGCGTAAGAGAGACTTCAGTCACCAATAAAACATTATTTTACTATACATAACAATCTGCCAACGCTGGGGTAACTTTTTGACTCTGCGACTGTAGAAATCACGTGGTTTTGAGGCGAAGAACTCTTCGAACCATATTCGGAGGGCATTTTCATCCGGAAAGGAAGTTCCTCGAAGGTTGTTCGACAGACGGCGGGAAAGGTGAAATTCGGGGGGGGGGGGGGGGGGGGGGCGCAAAATAAGGTAAATAAAGTGGCCGTGGAATGACTTCTCAAACCAAATCCTGTACAGTGTTTTTTTGTCAGTCTAGTAGAATGAGGGCGGGCATTATCGTGGAGTAGAATCACTTCACGCAGTCTTCCTGGTCGTTGTTCTTGGACTACATCTGCAAGACGTTTCAGTTCTTGACAATAAATGTCAGCAATGGTGAAACTTCCTGGCAGATTAAAACTGTGTGCCGGACCGAGACTCGAACTCGGGACCTTTGCCTTTCGTAAACGCAAAGGTCCCGAGTTCGAGTCTCGGCCCGGCACACAGTTTTAATCTGCCGGGAAGTTTCATATCAGCGCATACTCCGCTGCAGAGTGAAAATCTCATTCTGTCAGCAATGATGGTTGTATACTACGCCGTAGATGTTCCACCAGGTGCATAACGTTATCTTTTGTGGAGGTGCGCAGGTCTTGGTACGGAGAGTTGCTGCTTTGTTTTGGCTCAACCATTCCTTCCTTTTCCTTACGTTAGCATAAAGACACCATTTCTCGTCTCCAGTAACGATGCAGTATAGAAACGGTCGGTGTTGTTCACGAGCCAATTGTGACGAGCAAGCAGAGATACCATCCAGTGATTTTTCTGTTTTGGCTTTGGCATGCGGTACCCACACACACGATTTCAGAACATTCCCCACTGCATGCATATGTCGCACCACGCTTGAATGATTACAATTCATCATATCTGCCCGTTCTCCAGTACAATGATGTGGATCACTGTCGATTAATGCGTTTAAACGTTCTTGACCAAACCCCGAAGATTTTCCTGAACATAGATAGTTACTAACATCCAAACGCACCTCTTTAAAACGAGAAAACCATTTTCTAGCCGCACTTTGTCCCATACTTGGCGGCAAGGTTTCTGGCTGCCCCCGCTGCTGTCAATCCTCTACTGAACTCAAAACAGAAGAATATGTCGGAAGTGTTCCAATTTCACCACTTGGCACTCCACTTCCTAGCGTTCACAGCTCCACTCACTATCTCCAGATGACAAAATGCAAACTCAAATAGCAAAAAATGTTCAAATGTGTGTGAAATCTTATGGGACTTAACTGCTAAGGTCATCAGTCCCTAAGCTTACACACTATGTAACCTAAATTATCCTAAGGACAAACTTCAGTCTGGAACCTCGCGACCACTACGGGCGCAGGTTCGAATCCTGCCTCGGGCATGGATATGTGTGATGTCCTTAGGTTAGTTAGGTTTAAGTAGTTCTAAGTTCTAGGGGACTGATGACCTGAGATGTTAAGTCCCATGGTGCTCAGAGCCATTTGAACCATTTTTGAACCTAACGACAAACACACACATCCATGCCCGAGGGAGGACTCGAACCTCCGCCGGGACCAGCCGTCAAATAGCAACACTGAGCTAGAAATAAAATATGACAATATATAAATAAACCCGTAGCAACGGGAATGTCAACATGCAAAATCGAACACGCTACGAACTTATCTACCAGCTTAATACTTCCGGTACCCGGCATCTTTTGGTTCTCTGAGAAGATACAGTTTACAGCTATTGCATCAACATATACAGCGTGAACCAGAACTTCACCGACAAACTTTCAGAGGTTGTTACGAGACACCTTCGAAATATGTCGGTATCAGGGACCCACGGTCTCTGGCGCGTCGTTACTGAGTAATACTTAAATTACGATGTAATAGGTTTATTATCGGAATCACCCTTGTTTTTGCGAAAATATCTTCACAACACTGGAAAAGGCAGTAATACACAATAATTAAGACGCTCATCACACATCACAGAGGAAAGCAACGACCCTCAGACGTAACATATACACCGCGACGTGGTTGCCGCCTCTCTGGGGACAGTTGACCTACGTAAGTCATATCCTGCAGCGCGTCCAGCAGCGCGAAAATTTGGCTAAAATCGTCTTTGACTATTAAAAACCCTTTCTTTTTGTTTTTTGTAAATCATTGACCTTTCTATAAAATTAATAGTTGAATATTTTTATGGCCTTGTTGCAACGAAACCACCGTGATTGTAACAATTAATTTTAGATCGAATTGTGAACGTAATTACTTTCTGTGTAACGTTTACAAAAGTATTTTTTATTACCCTCACGGGAAAGTCTCAATTGCCAATATTAACGACATAAAAAATTGCAATAATCATAAAGATTAAGCCGGTGGCGTAAGAGGGCGAAAGGATTTTTAAAATTTCGCATTTTCGTGTTGTCTATTACTGCAGTCATGCAGGTCATAGTGCTCAACTACAGTAATATGCTGCTATATTTGCTTATTTTCGACGCTCGCTAATAATACGATAATTCTAATCTTCTGAAGAAGAGCACGAGGTACCTGAAAGCTGCAAAGAAATAATGTTCATATCCGGGGAGTTTGGTAGCCAGTGGAAGTGTTTAAACTCAGAAGAGCTCCTCTGTAACAATTCTGGACGTGTGGGGTGTCGCTTTGTTCTGCTGGAATTGCACAAGTTCGTCGGAATGCACAATGAACTTGAAAGTATGCAGATGATCAGACAGCATCCTTACGTACGTGTCACCTGTCAGAGTAGACGAATCAGGAGTCCCATATCACTCCAAATCCACACGCCCCACGCCGCTACAAAGCCTCCACCAGCTTCAGCAGTGCCCTGCTGACATGCAGGGTCCATGGACTTGTCTCATGGAGTTGTCTCCACACCCGTACACGTCCATGCGCTCGATGCAATTTGAAACGAGACTCGTCCGACCAGGCAACACATTTCCGGTCACCAACTGTCCAATGTCGGTGTTGACGGGCCCACGCGACGCGTAAAGCTTTGTGTCGTGCAGTCATCAAGAGTACAGGGCTATTACAAATGACTGAAGCGATTTCATAAATTCACTGTAGCTCCATTCATTGACATATGGTCACGACACACTACAGATACGTAGAAAAACTCATAAAGTTTTGTTCGGCTGAAGCCGCACTTCAGGTTTCTGCTGTCAGAGCGCTCGAGAGCGCAGTGAGACAAAATGGCGACAGGAACCGAGAAAGCGTATGTCGTGCTTGAAATGCACTCATATCAGTCAGTCATAACAGTGCAACGACACTTCAGGACAAAGTTCAACAAAGATCCACCAACTGCTAACTCCATTCGGCGATGGTATGTGCAGTTTAAAGCTTCTGGATGCCTCTGTAAGGGGAAATCAACGGGTCGGCCTGCAGTGAGCGAAGAAACGGTTGAACGCGTGCGGGCAAGTTTCACGCGTAGCCAGCGTAAGTCGACGAATAAAGAAAATTGGCTCATGCCACAACTGGAGACCGACAGCGCCGACTTCATCTTTCAACAGGATGGTGCTCCACCGCACTTCCATCATGATGTTCGGCATTTCTTAAACAGGAGATTGGAAAACCGATGGATCGGTCGTGGTGGAGATCATGATCAGCAATTCATGTCATGGCCTCCACGCTCTCCCGACTTAACCCCATGCGATTTCTTTCTGTGGGGTTATGTGAAAGATTCAGTGTTTAAACCTCCTCTACTAAGAAACGTGCCAGAACTGCGAGCTCGCATCAACGATGCCTTCGAGCTCATTGATGGGGACATGCTGCGCCGAGTGTGGGAGGAACTTGATTATCGGCTTGATGTCTGCCGAATCACTAAAGGGGCACATATCGAACATTTGTGAATGCCTAAGAAAACTTTTTGAGTTTTTGTATGTGTGTGCAAAGCATTGCGAAAATATCTCAAATAATAAAGTTATTGTAGAGCTGTGAAATCGCTTCAATCATTTGTAATAACCCTGTACATGAGTAGATTTGGGATCCGAAAGCCCAATCGATGATGTTTCGTTGAGTGGTTCGCACGCTTAAAAATGTTGAAATCTGCAGCAATTTGCGCAAGGGTTGCACATCTGTCACGTTGAACGATTCTCTTTAGTAGTCGTGGTTCCCATTCTTGCAGGATGTTTTTCCGGCCGCATCGATGTCGGAGGTGTGATGTGTACCTGATTCCTGATATTCACGGTACACTTCTAAAACGGTCGGACGGGTAAATTCCCACTTCATCGCTACCCCTGAGATGCTCTGTCCCATCGCTCGTGAGTCGACTATAACACCACGTTCAAACTCACTGAAATCTTTATGAGCCCGCATCTCGTGGTCGTGCGGTAGCGTTCTCGCTTCCCACGCCCGGGTTCCCGGGTTCGATTCCCGGCGGGGTCAGGGATTTTCTCTGCCTCGTGATGGTTGGGTGTTGTGTGCTGTCCTTAGGTTAGTTAGGTTTAAGTAGTTCTAAGTTCTAGGGGACTTATGACCACAGCAGTTGAGTCCCATAGTGCTCCGAGCCATTTGAACCAAATCTTTATGAACTGCCACTGCAGCAGCAGTACCCATCTAACAACTGCGCCAGACATTTGTTGTCTTACATAGGCGTAGCCGACCGCACCACCGCATTGTATCTTTTTACATATATCTTTATTTTAATACGCATGCCTATACCAATTTCTTTGACCCTTCAGAGTAATGCAGGGCGTTTCAAAATGAATGTTCGGGTTTTAAGGCTTGGAGCGTTTAATGCATTCAATATATAAATAAATAATACATCAAATAATTATTATAAATAATACATCAATTGAAAGAGCAAAGCGAACAGGTTTTTTTTTCATACATGTACGAAAAGGCAAGAGCGTGGAACGACCAAGAGTGACACAAGAATGCGTTGAACGAGTGATAGCCTTTCGCGCGTAGCCCCAAGCAATCAGTTCGGAAGGCTAGCTGTGAATTAGCAATTCCATTGATATCTGTGCGGAGAACTATTAAGGGAACGCTTTCAGATGTGAACTTACGATTTGCATTTCTTACATGCTGTAAAGCCTACACTCTATGTATTACGTGCCAACTGAGCAGCCGGCCGGTGTGGCCGTGCGGTTAAAGGCGCTTCAGTCTGGAACCGCGTGACCGCTACGGTCGCAGGTTCGAATCCTGCCTCGGGCATGGATGTGTGTGATGTCCTTAGGTTAGTTAGGTTTAATTCGTTCTAAGTTCTAGGCGACTGATGACCTCAGAAGTTAAGTCGCATAGTGCTCAGAGCCATTTGAACCATTTTTGAACCAACTGAGCAAACGAAATGTTGCTGCATTACGATTTTCTGGTTGGGTCTTCTACAGTGAAGAATCGACATTTCACCTAAGCGGATATGAGAACTCGCGGAATGTGCGCATTTGGGAGTAAGCAAATCCCAACGAAATGGTACATTTCAACGAGATACAATTCAACGAGACTCTCCTAAATCGAATGTTTCTTGAGGCGTACCCCAGCGAAAAGTTTATGGCCTTTCTTTTTCGCCGAAGCAACTTTAAATGGCGTTTCTGAGCTTGGTGTGCTAGAACCTTGGCTCTTTCCTCAATTGGAAGCTCAAACACAAAACTTAATTTGGCAGCAATATGGTGCACCGCCTCACTGGTATAACTCATTCATCGGCTGGATTGGCTATAAGGGGCCGGATGACAAAGCTTGTTTTGCATGACCTCCATATTCACACACGATCTGAGGCCATGCGATTTTTGCCTTTGGGGGTTCATAGAGGATCATGTGAGTGTATCTCTGCTACCAGCTGATATACACGACTTTAGAAACAGAATTGTTGCAAGGATTATTCTAGACATACTGACCAAGTTTTGGAAGGAACTCACCTGTCGACTGGCTGTGTGAATAATGGTGCACACACTGAACACACGTAAGAAAACTATTTGAATTGCTCTTTCATTTGCTGTTTTATTTACACTACTGGCCATAAAAATTGCCACACCAAGAAGAAATGCAGATGATAAACGGGTATTCATTGGACAAGTATATTATACTAGAACTGACATGTGATTACATTTTCACGCAATGTGGGTGCATAGATCCTGAGAAATCAGTACCCAGAACAACCACCTCTGGCCGTGATAACGACCTTGATACGCCTGGGCATTGAGTCAAACAGAGCTTGGATGGCGTGTACAGGTACAGCTGTATCCAGCACGGCGTTCCGTATTACCCTTCTGAACCCACCGATTCCATATTCTGGTAACAGTCATTGTATCTCTACCAACGCGAGCAGCAATGTCGCGATACGATAAACCGCAATCGCGATAGGCTACAATCCGACCTTTATCAAAGTCGGAAACGTGATAGTACGCATTTCCCCTCCTTACACGAGGCATCACAACAACGTTTCACCAGGCAACGCCGGTCAACTGCTATTTGTGTATGAGAAATCTGTTGGAAACTTCCTCATGTGAGCACGTTGTAGGTGTCGCCACCGGCGCCAACCTTGTGTGAATGCTCTGAGAAGCTAATGATTTGCATATCACAGCATCTTCTTCCTATCGGTTAAATTTTCGCGTCTGTAGCACGTCATCTACGTGGTGTAGCAATTTTAATGGCCAGTAGTTTAATAAATGATAAAAAGCCTTAAAACGTATAATTATTACATTAACCTAAAAATACTGCTATGGTTGGGTGTATGAAACTTTGTTCAAATGGTTCAAATGGCTCTGAGCACTATGGGACTCAACTGCTGTGGTCATCAGCCCCCTAGAACTTAGAACTAATTAAACCTAACTAACCTAAGGACATCACACACATCCATGCCCGAGGCAGGATTCGAACCTGCGACCGTAGCAGCAGCGCGGCTCCGGACTGGAGCGCCTAGAACCGCACGACCAAAACTTTGTTGGTGGTTGCGTAAGCAGATGCCGTACTGATATCCAGGTTTATCAGGCATTTGGACGTTGGTGAGCAGATATAAGAGTCCCCCGCACGCAGGTGACGTGTGCGCGTGTCGTTTCTCGTCGGAGCGTCAGCTCACCTCATGTCACGGGATCGCAGGGGACGGCGCGCCGGCGAAATGTCTCCTATCGCCTCCTCTGGCGCTACGCACCGGGGTCGAGGGAAGGTGAAACTGGTCAGCGGAGAGTCCCGGGGGGTGCCGATACAGGAACCGCGTCCCGCGAGTCCACGCATATTTCACGATCACGCACGTGCGTAGAGTAGACGCGACGTGCCGCGGTGACACGCTCGTGGGCGGAGGTCGCCATATCGCAGCCGCTGACGTCACCGATACCCGAGCGTCCCCCGGCGGCCACAAATTACGCCGGACTCCGGAAACAACAGCCCCACGCTCGTGTGTGTGTGTGTGTAGGAAGCCACACTGCCAGCTGCTTGGGTCCGACGCGAGGGAGAGGGCAGCGAAACGGCGGAGCGATGCATCACGGGACGTCCGCGCAAACGCGGAAATTAGCGACAAATTACTGAGGGGGCGAAGAGCGGCACGCAACAGTTGCACAGCCTTCTGGGAACAATGCAAGGCGGGCCGATGACTGTCGCTGCGCCCGCTGATGGAAATGGACTGTTGCTTGCCATTCACTTCCACCTAATTGAATTTGTACGCCTGTGCCCATGTTGCGCCGCTAGAACGACACTATTATTGCGCCTCAGCTACTGCCACAGTTACTGCTGCACTGATGCTCCAAAGAAACTGGTACAGCCATGTGTATTCGTATACAGAGATATGTAAACAGGCAGAATACGGCGCTGCGGTCGGCAACGCCTACATAGGGTGGAGAAAAATTGTGTCACAAACTTTTAACCCTGGATTGCTGACGTCAGTAGGCACCAAATTTTACTAATCTTGTGTAGGTCGACAACGCCCAGTGTTTAAACTACGGAAACTTGGCGTCACGCGCTCTGATTGGCCACGGGATTGCCTTGTGAGGTGGAGACAAACAGCAAGGCCTATTCGACACGTTTGCTTATCACGTAAGCGTGTTCCGCCTCTCTAATCGCCTTTCATCGGGAAAGATCAGTCCACAGTTCGGCCCTCTTGGCACAGTCAGATACAACGAATACCTGGGAGTCACTCTGGACAGAACTTTAACATACAAAAAAATACCTTTCCAACTTGGCCAAGAAGGTACAAACACGAGTGAACCTTGTGAGAAAGGCGGCAGGCAGTACATGGGGAGCCGGCCGGAGTGGCCGTGCGGTTCTCGGCGCTACAGTCTGGAACCGCGTGACCGCTACGGTCGCAGGTTCGAATCCTGCCTCGGGCATGGATGTGTGTGATGTCCTTAGGTTAGTTAGGTTTAAGTAGTTCTAAGTTCTAGGGGACTGATGACCTCAGATGTTAAGTCCCATAGTGCTCCGAGGAGGCGCACTTGTATACTCTGCAGCAGAATACTGTGCACCAGTTTGGCTCTGAAGCGCCCACGTAGTGAAAATAGACGTCCAACTGAACTCAGTTATGAGCGTAATTAGTGGTACAGTCCGGTCTTGCTGGCTGCCGGTTCTTTCAAACATCTGTCCACCAGACCTCCGTCGAAAGGCTGCTCTTTACAACCTCTGTCAGCAAGTTTCTAAAAACAACTCCCTCTTCATGACAATTTGCTATCACTGCCCAGGAAACGCCTCAAATCTAGAAGACCAGCATATGAAATGGGAGTCCAAATGCTATCCACAGGATTCCACCAGGACGCCGAGTGGAAACGTGAGTGACAAGCTACAAGAACTCGAAACCACGAGCTTGTAGATAATCCAACAGTTCCAGTTCCAGGCTTCCAACAACCAACGGAGGTGTGGGTGCAGTTAAACAGATATCGGACTGAAGAGCGTAGGTGCAAATACAACATGCACAAGTGGGGCTTTTCAAGTGACAGTGTGTGTGACTGTGGTGACACCCAAACAATAAGCCACATTGTGAATGACTGTCCAATCAGGCGCTTCCCTGGTGGCATTGAGAAGCTCAATCAAGCATCCCACGAAGCACTCCGCTGGATCGAGTCCATCAACATCCGAGTGTAGTCTGAGCCGCTTTAAAACTTGTGTACTATAAATAATTTCACATGTTCATTTTTATATATATTTCTTTGTTCTGCTAAATGTGTATTACTGTAATTGATGCATATAATAATAATAATAATAATAATAATAATCACGCTGGGCCAGTCGCGGGGCGAGCAATGTTTGTCTGTGTGAACCGACACCCATAGCGCTGCCCATCAACCGAAGAACGGCAGCAGGGTAACCCCACGGCCAATCCGAGCGCGTGGAGCCAAGTTTCCGTAGTTTAAAAATGGTGCGTTATCGACATACACAGCATTAGTAATTTTGGTTCTTACTGGCATCAGCTATCCAGGGTTAAAATTTCGTGACACAATTTTTCTCCGTCCTGTATAACACAACAAGGGTCTGGTGCAGCTGTTAGATCGATTACTTCTACTACAACGGCAGCTTATCAAGATTTAAGTGAGTGTGAACGTGGTATCGTAGTCGTTGCTCTTGCAACGGGACACAGCATCTCCGAGTTAACGATGAAGTGGGAATTTACCCGCACAACCATTTCAAAAGAGTACTGTGAATATCAGACATCAGGAAAAACATCGTATCTCCGACATCGAGGCGCCCGGAAAAACTTCCTGCAAGAACGGGACCAACGACGACTGTTGAGAATCGTTCAACGTGCAGAAATGCAACCCTTCCGCAAATTGCTTCATATTTCAACGCTGGCCCATCAACAAGTGTCAGCGAGTGAACCATTCAAGGAATGATATTGGCTTCTGGCTTTTGCAGAAGGCCCACTAGTGTACCCTTGATTATTGCACGACACAAACGCCTCGCCTGGGCCCGTTACCACCGATATTGGACTGTTGTTCACTGGAAACATGTTGCCTGGCCGAATGAGTCTCGTTTCAAGTTGTATCGAGCGGATGGACGTGTACGGGTATGGAGGCAGCCTCATGAATCCATAGATCCTGCATGTCTGCAGGCGACTGTTCAAGCTGGTGGAGGACCTGTAATGGTCTGAAGCGTGTGCATTTGGAGTGATATGGGACCCGTGAGACGTCTAGGTACGACTCCGACGGATGACACGTACGTAAGCATCCTGTCTGATCACCTGCATTCATTAATGTCCATTGTGCACTCCGACGGACTCGGGCAATCCAGGCAGGACAATACGACACCCCACACGTCCAGATTTGCTACAGAGAGGCACCAGGAACACTCTTCTGAGTTTCATCACTTCCGCTGGCCACCAAACTCCACAGACGTGAACACTATTGAGCATATCTGGGATGCCTTGAAAGGTGCTGCTCAGTAGAGATGTCCAAACCTCGTAGTCGAACGTATTTATGGACAGCCCTGCCGGGGTTATGGAGTCAATTCCCTCCAGCACTGCTTCAGACATTAGTCGAGCTCATGCCACGGCGTGTTGCGGCACTTCTGCGTGCAGGTGTACCAGTTTCTTTGGCTCTTCAGTGTATGTATGTTAATGTACAACCTAAAAATGTTTTCACATTCTAACTACATATTTGTATATATGAGGTACAACTTCATATATATACAGGGTTAAAAGTATTTAAACCGACAAACTCTGGGAGGTTGTAGGGGACATCAAAACAAAAATTTTTCCTTTTGTCATTTTTTCCTATGAGGATTATTTAAACCGGCGGAGGCCGTATTACGCTCTTCAGTTGTAGGCAATTGCTGTCCACCAGTGTAGTAGTGCATTTTCTCTGTTTACTAATGGAGCGATACATCTGGAGTGAGTTCACTGATATGGTTGGTGCGTACTACGTAGCGCACCACAACGGACGAGCTGCACAGCGGGTTTATAAACAACAATATCCTAATCGCCGTATCCCGCAGACCTTTGCTGCTTTGTACCAACGTCTGCGTGAGACCGGGTCATTTAGCAGAATACCTGGACAGGGACGCCGTCGCACGGCAAGAACGCTGCAATTTGAGGAAGCTGTCTTGCAGCATGTGTAGCGGGGTCGTTCAATCAGCACTCGAACAATTGCACGTAACATGGGGACGAATAAGACGAATGTAAGAACAGTCCTTCAAGAGCAATTGTTGCGTCCAATGCACGTGGTTCCAACATGACGAGGCGCCGGCACATTCAGTCGTCGTGTGTGTCGATTCCTCGACCGACGGTTCCCAGAAACGTGGATTGGCAGAGGTGGTCCCGTACCATGGCCTGCTAGATCCCTAGATATGTCCCCTCTGGACTTTTTTGTGTGGTGGGAGATGCGCAACCTTGTTTACGCAACTCCTGTTGCATCACATCAGAAGAGGATCTGGTTGCCCGGATAGTGTTCACAACCTGGAACCAGTTGATTATCCACCCAGAGCACAGTTTTCGCAGTGGTACCTGGAACAGTGTGAAATGCATCCTACATTTCCATCCTCTGTGTTATTTACCGGTGAAGCAACGTTCGGGCGTGATGAAGTCTTCAACATGCACAATTCGCATGTTTGGTGTGAAGATAACCCACATGCCACAGTTATTAGCGCTCGTCAAGTGCGGTTCTTCGTTAATGTGTGGGTCGGTGTTGTTGGGGACTGTTTAATTGGGCTGTATCTGCTACCTAGGCCATTAACTGGCCGGCACTATTACAATTTTCTCACCAGAGCATTGCCAGAATTGCTGGAAGACGTCCCGCTCCCTACAAGAGAACGCATGTGGTTCCAACATGACGGGGCGCCGGCAAATTTCAGTCGTCGTGTGTGTCGATTCCTGGACCGACGGTTCCCAGAAACGTGGATTGGCAGAGGTGGTCTTGTACCATGTCCTGCTAGATCCCTAGATATGTCCCCTCTGGACTTTTTTGTGTGGTGGGAGATGCGCAACCTTGTTTACACAACTCCGGTTGCATCAGAAGAGGATCTGGTTGCCCGGATAGTAGCAGCGGCAGGAACAATTCAGGATACTCCTGGGGTTTTTTCCCGTCTCAGCCAGAACATGATCCGACGCTGTAACCTTTGTTTACGTGTCAATGGAGGCATTTTTGAAAATCTACTGTAACTGAAATTGGGTTGAGTTAATGTGTTGTCTCATGGTCATAAAAAATGGAAAAGTGTTTTTTGGTTTAATTAATTTGCCGCCAGAAAGATCTTCCTCTACCGGTATAAATACTCCTCATACGAAAAAATGACATTAGAGAAAAATATTTGTTTTGATGTCCCCTACAACCTCCCAGAGTTTGTCGGTTTAAATTCTTTTCACCCTGTATACAGGGTGTTACAAAAAGGTACGGCCAAACTTTCAGGAAACATTACTCACACACAAAGAAATAAAATATGTTATGTGGACATGTGTACGGAAACGCTTACTTTCCATGTTAGAACCCATTTTATTCCTATTCTTCAAATCACATTAATCATGGAATGGAAACACACAGCAACAGAACGTACCAGCGTGACTTCAAACACTTTGTTACAGGAAATGTTCAAAATCTCCTCCGTTAGCGAGGATACATGCATCCACCTTCCGTCGCATGGAATCCCTGATGCGCTGATGCAGCCCTGGAGAATGGCGTATTGTATCACAGCCGTCCACGATACGAGCACGAAGAGTCTCTACATTTGGTACCGGGGTTGCGTAGACAAGAGCTTTCAAATGTCCCCAAAAATGAAAGTCAAGAGGGTTGAGGCCGGGAGAGCGTGGAGGCCATGGAATTGGTCCGCCTCTACCAATCCATCGGTCACCGAATCTGTTGTTGAGAAGCGTACGAACACTTCGACTGAAATGTGCAGGAGCTACATCGTGCACGAACCACATGTTGTGTCGTACTTGTAAAGGCATATGTTCTAGCAGCACAGGTAGAGTATCCCATATGAAATCATGATAACGTGCTCCACTGAGCGTAGGTGGAAGAACATGGGGCCCAATCAAGACATCACCAACAATGCCTGCCCAAACGTTCACAGAAAATCTGTGTTGATGACGTGATTGCACAATTGCGTGCGGATTCTCGTCAGCCCACACATGTTGATTGTGAAAATTTACAATTTGATCACGTTGGAATGAAGCCTCATCCGTAAAGAGAACATTTGCACTGAAATGAGGATTGACACATTGTTGGATGAACCATTCGCAGAAGTGTACCCTTGGAGGTCAATCAGCTGCTGATAGTGCCTGCACACGCTGTACATGGTACGGAAACAACTGGTTCTCCCGCAGCACTCTCCATACAGTGACGTGGTCAACGTTACCTTGTACAGCAGCAACTTCTCTGACGCTGACATTAGGGTTATCGTCAACTGCACGAAGAATTGCCTTGTCCATTGCAGGTGTCCTCGTCGCTGTAGGTCTTCCCCAGTCGCGAGTCATAGGCTGGAATATTCCGTGCTCCCTAAGACGCCGATCAATTGCTTCGAACGTCTTCCTGTCGGGACACCTTCGTTCTGGAAATCTGTCTCGATACAAACGTACCGCGCCACGGCTATTGCCCCGTGCTAATCCATACATCAAATGGGCATCTGCCAACTCCGCATTTGTAAACATTGCACTGACTGCAAAACCACGTTCGTGATGAACGCTAACCTGTTGATGCTACGTACTGATGTGCTTGATGCTACTAGTACTGTAGAGCAATGAGTCGCATGTCAACACAAGCACCGAAGTCAACATTACCTTCCTTCAATTGGGCCAACTGGCGGTGAATCGAGGAAGTACAGTACATACTGACGAAACTAAAATGAGCTCTAACATAGAAATTAAGCGTTTTCGGACACATGTCCACATAACATCTTTTCTTTATTTGTGTGTGAGGAATGTTTCCTGAAAGTTTGGCCGTACCTTTCAGGTAATGGCAGCTACCTTGGAGACCACCACCAGCTTTAGCTCATGGAATGAAATAACGAGTGGCACACCGCATTTCGTTCTCCTCTTCTTGCCGGCTGTTCTTCCCGACAGCAGCGCCTCCAGAGGCTGGAGCACTGGAGGCGTTCCTCGCACAAGCGGGAGCCGGTGACAGCGGGAGGGAGGCGGGAGGCAGCGTGCCCTCTCCCCTAACCTCAGCTCCCCCCTCTCGCGTCGCCGCCCTGCCCATTAGCTAAGCTGCTAGTCAATATTTAGCGGCAGCGCGCGCGGCAGCTACTTACAACTTGCAGCCAAGTTAGCGCGACGCCGGGCCAACACTCACCTGCAACGAGACACAAGAGGCCGACATTAGCAGTCTGTCAGCGGCGGGGCTTTCCGCAGTGTTGACTAGAGTGCGCTCTTTAGAAATTCTGAATTTATCAGGGATAAAGCGCAGGCAGTGAAAGGTTATCTAGAACCCGCACAGTACCCCGACTACAGCTGAACGAGTCGAAGGACTCAAAAGGGAGGTGGTGAGACAGGGTTGTAGCTTACCCCCCCCCCCCCCCCCCCCCGGCACAATGTCATTCAGTCTGTACACAGAGCCGAGCAGCAAAGGAATTATAAGAATTATACACTACTGGCCATTAAAATTGCTACACCACGTAGATGACGTGCTACAGACGCGAAATATAACCGAAAGGAAGAAAATGCTGCGATACGCAAATGATTAGCTTTTCAGAGCATTCACACAGGGCTGGCGCCGGTGGCGACACCTACAACGTGCTGACATGAGGAAAGTTTCCAACCGATTTCTCGTACACAAACAGCAGTTGACCGACGTTGCCTGGTGAAACGTTGTTGTGATGCCTCGCGTAAGGAGGAGAAATGCGTACAATCACGTTTCCGACTTTGATAAAGGTCGGATTGTAGCCTATCGCGATTGCGGTTTATCGTATCGCGACATTGTTGCTCGCGTTGGTGGAGACCCAATGACTCTTAGCACAATATGGAATCGGTGGGTTCAGGAGGGTAATACGGAACGCCGTGCTGGATCCCAACGGCCTCGTATCACTAGCAGTCGAGATGACAGGCATCTTATCCGCATGGCTGTAGCGGAACGTGCAACCACGTCTCGATCCCTGAGCCGACAGATGGGGATGTTTGCAAGATAACAACCATCTGCACGAACAGTACGACGACGTTTGCAGCAGCATGGACTATCAGCTCGGAGACCGTGGCTGCGGTTATCCTTGACGCTGCGTCACAGACAGGAGCTCCTGTGATGGTGTACTCAACGACGAACCTGGGTGCACGAATGGCAAAACGTCATTTTTTCGGATGAATCCAGATTCTGTTTAGAGCATCATGATGGTCGCATCCGTGTTTGGCGACATTGCGATTAATGCACATTGGAAGCGTGTATTCGTCATTGCCATACTGGCATATCACCCGGCGTGATGGTATGGGGTACACGTCTCGGTCACCTCTTGTTCGCATTGACGGCACTTTGAACAGTGGACGTTTCACTTCAGATGTGTTACGACCCGTGGCTCTACCCTTCATTCGATCCCTGCGAAACCCTACATTTCAGCAGGATAAACCACGACCGCATGTTGCAGGTCCTGTACGGGCCTTTCTGGATACAGAAAGTGTTCGATTGCTGCCCTGGCCAGCACATCCTCCAGATGTCTCACCAATTGAAAACGTCTGGTCAATGGTGGCCGAGCAACTGGCTCGTCACAATACGCCAGTCACTACTCTTGATGAACTGTGGTATCGTGTTGAAGCTGCATGGGCAGCTGTACCTGTAGACGCCATCCAAGCTGTTTGACTCAATGCCCAGTCCTATCAAGGCCGTTATTACGGCCAGAGGTGGTTGTTCTGGGTACTGATTTCGCAGGATCTATGCACCCAAATTGCGTGAAAATGTAATCACATGTCAGTTCTAGTATAATATATTTGTCCAATGAATACCCGTTTATCAACTGCATTTCTTCTTGGTGTAGCAATTTTAATGGCCAGTAGTGTAAGTCCAGGAGGAAGAAATAAAACATGTGTGGATAAAAATCCTGCGTCAAGATAGCAAATTTTCTTTATTGATTACCGGTTTCGGCTCATTGAGAGCCATTCTCAGATTAATCTAAAATGTTGTCCAGTGTGCGCGTCATTAGAGATCGTCATATTCTTAGAGCTGAGGCACCGTAAAATGAAAAATCCTAGTTGTTTATGCAAACTCACATTGTTTGATTAGTGATCAACTTTGTCAACATACAAAACCAACTAGGGCGGCCTAGCTCTAAGAATATAACCATGTGTAATGATTGTCAAACATTTTAAACTGATATGAGGATGGCACGTCAATGAGCCGAACCGGTAATCAGCAAAAGAACATTTGCGAGCTCGGCGCAGTATTGTTTTCTAGACGTTTTAAATCAACAAATCGCGATTCTCCTCACTGGCAATGTCTAAGAACAACAAAAACATTGAAGTACGCCTATGAGACTGCAATTCCGTCGGAAGTGTCGGAAGACCACTTTAAGGGAATGGAGAGTGTCCGGAAACGTGACTGTGAGATGAATACCAACAAAAGTAAAGAAAAGGTAATGGACTGCAGTCGTAATAAATGAGATGATGCAATGGGAAGTAGATTATGAGGTGAGATGCTAAAAGCAGTAGGCTAGACTTAAGATTAGGACAGCAGAACAGACAACGGCAAAGGTAAAGAGGATATGAAATGTAGGCTGGCAACAGTTAAAACGAGACAAAGAGGAAGATGTTGACATTGAATGTAAATTTATTTATTCATGTACCGTATCGTATGGTGGAAAACATAGTATTACACTGATATAAAACAATGTAGTAATGAGAAATGCATAGATAAACACAGAGAAAATATGTTAAATATACGGCGATTATAACGGACACTAATAAATTTACATAAGTAGAACAGAATGTGTAGTGCTTGTAGTAGTTCCAGTAATTGGGTGATTGTTACGTAGTTTATAACAATTTGGCTCTGAGCACTATGGTACTTAACTTCTGAGGTCATCAGTCCCCTAGAACTTAGAACTACTTAAACCTAACTAACCTAAGGACGTCACACACATCCATGCCCAAGGCAGGATTCGAACCTGCGACCTTAGCGGTCGCGCGGTTCCAGACTGGAGCGCCTAGAACCTCTCGGCCACATCGGCCGGCAGTTATGACAGTTTTGTACTGATAACAAGTAGTTGTAATATTAGTATTTTTGTAGTAGTAGTAGTATTTTTATTTTTGTATTTTTGTTTCGTAATTTTTATATAAGTACCGGGAATAAATCATTGCTACGTAGATTTATTATTATCCACAAAAATATGAGTTGTGTGGCCGATGTTAGCTGTCCAGATAATAATTCGAGATTCGAAAGTTCAAATATGTGTCCATCAATCCAGGTTTAGGTTTTCTGTAATTTCCCCCAATTGCTCCATGCAAATGCCGGGATGGTACCTGTGAAAGGGCAGGGTCTATGTCCTCCTCCATCCTTGATATGGGGCTCCGTTTCTAAGGACGTCGATGTCGACGGCACGTTAGACCGTAATCTTCCTTTCTTCCCATTTAAGACTGTGTAATAGTGAAGAACAAATAAATAATTAAATAGGTACAATATTTTATAATCTTAGATTTAATTTCTCAATCCAGTCAACAACTTTTGGGGTCAGCGTCAGAAAGTCGTTTGCACTGCCTGGATATGGTGTTAAGGGTACTCCCGCACGATATGATGAACGGTGTGGCGTGTCAAGCCGCAATTGCAAAATTGGTCGTGCGACTATTTTCTGCTGGAAAAGAAAGGCCTTAAATACTGCACGGTTCTTGCAGCGGGGCAAACTAACGCCTGTTGCCTTAGAGCAGTTGCTTATGTTGGTTTGTGCTCCTGGTGATCAAATCATTGATCAAGAAGTTCTGCAGCAGACTTTTTTTAAAATGTAACTGTTCCGTTATGTTTTGGCACCATTTGTTTGGAGACTAGCACTATAGTGAAACCTAGACGATAAACAGCACATCCACCAACGGCACAGACCCTACTGAAGAGTACTGTTATAGAAAAATGATGAAAACAGCATGGGTAGTGGACTGAAGAACTGATGGAGAGGCCCCGAATCGAAAAGGGGAGAAAAAGAGGCTTGTAGATTAATTTAACTGAAAGGCTTCGGTTGATGGGACACATAAAGAGACCAAAAGGAATCGTCAATTTGGTCACTGAGGAAAGGGTGGGTGTAGAGACAGACCAAGGTTTCCTGATTTTAACCGACATGGTTGGGAGTGTCAGCGGTCTTTCTTGTGATGATTACATATGAAGAAGCAGTGAAGATCGTAAAACTTCATTTATATAAAATGACCGGTTTAGGCACATATGGTAGGCTATCTTCAGACGGACTGCACCATTTGCTAGAGCAGGCTTGCCGTACCCGTCCCGGCATGGCATCGTCGACGGTGGCAGTCTCTCGTATTCCCTCCCGGAGTTCTGCTATATCACGTGGTAGAGGCGGTACATACACCAGGTCATTAATGTGTCCCCACAGTAAAAAGTCACACGGAGTGAGATCTGGTGATCGGGGAGGCCATTTCGAACTCCAACACACAAAAAGCTCGCTCCGCACCTTAGCTCGCCATGTTTGCGACTAGCGCTGACTATCAGCAAATTAGCAAACTACGCTGTAGCGGTATATAAAAAAACTTTTAGGGTTTCTCTTCAAAATGACATATGTATGATATATCTCTACAACGTTTGGTTCTTGTGCAATAAATAATTGAATGCAGTCCCGGACTTTATGTACACCCTATATACACTACTGGCCATTAAAATTGCTACACCACGAAGATGATGTGCTACAGACGCGAAATTTAACCGACAGGAAGAAGATACTGTGATATGCATTTTATTAGCTTTTCAGATCATTCACACAAGGTTGGTGCCCGTGGTGACACTTACAACGCGCTGACATGAGGAAAGGTTCCAACCGATTTCCCATACACAAACAGCAGTTGACCGGCGTTGCCTGGTGAAACGTTGTTGTGATGCCTCGTGTAAGGAGGAGAAATGCGTACCATCACGTTTCAGACTTTGATAAAGGTCGGATTGTAGCCTATCGCGATTGCGGTTTATCGTACCACGACGTTGCTGCTCGCGTTGGTCGAGGTCCAGTGACTGTTAGCAGAATATGGAATCGGTGGGTTCAGGAGGGTAATACGGAACGCCGTGCTGGATCCCAACGGCCTCGTATCACTAGCAGTCGAGATGACAGGC
This sequence comes from Schistocerca cancellata, assembly GCF_023864275.1. NCBI lineage: Eukaryota > Metazoa > Arthropoda > Insecta > Orthoptera > Acrididae > Schistocerca > Schistocerca cancellata. The sequence continues at coordinate 200,598,591 of NC_064634.1, forward strand.
ATCTTATCCGCATGGCTGAAACGGATCGTGGAGCTACGTTTCGATCCCTGAGTCAACAGATGGGAAGTTTGCAAGACAAAAACCATCTCCACGAACAGTTCGACGGCGTTTACAGCAGCATGGACTATCAGCTCGGAGACCATGGCTGCGGTTACCCCTGACGCTGCATCACAAACAGGAGTGCCTGCGATGGTGTACTCGACGACGAACCTGGGTGCACGAATGGCAAAACGTCATTTTTTCGGATGAATCCAGGTTCTATTTACAGCATCATGATGGTCGCATCCGTGTTTGGTGACATCGCGATTAATGCACATTGGAAGCATGTATTCGTCATCGCCATACTGGTGTATCACCCGGCGTGATGGTATGGGGTGCCATTGGTTACATCTCTCGGTCACTTCTTGTTCGCATTGACGGCACTTTGAACAGTGGACGTTACATTTCAGACGTGTTACGACCCGTGGCTCTACCCCTCATTCGATCCCTGCGAAACTCTACATTTCAGCAGGATAATGCACGACCGCATGTTGCAAGTCCTGTACGTCCTTTCTGGAAACAGAAAATGTTCGACTGCTGCCCTGGCCAGCACATTCTCCAGATCTCTCACCAACTGAAAATCTCTGGTCAATGGTGGAGGAGCAACTGGCTCGTCACAATAGGCCAGTTACCACTCTTGATGAACTGTGGTATCGTGTTGAAGCTGCATGGGCAGCTGTACCTGTACACGCCATCCAAGCTATGTTTGACTCAATGCCCTGGCGTATCACGGCCGTTATTACGGCCAGAGATGGTTGTTCTGGGTACTGATTTCTCAGGATCTATGCACCCAAATTGCGTGAAAATGTAATCACATGTCAGTTCTAGTATAATATATTTGTCCAATGAATACCCGTTTATCAACTGCATCTCTTCTTGGTGCAGCAATTTTAATGGCCAGTAGTGTATATATTGAATTCGACCTCTAAGTGGCGTAAATCTTTGATACAGTCCTTCATGAAACATCAAACACTTTGGCTACCTTGGTTACGGAAGCAACTACCATTCGTGCGCCAATAATGTCCCCACGTTGTAACTCACATAGCCCCGAGACAATGCACTCACTACTACACAGAACACTGTTCTGATCGCGACAGACACCTGGAACGTACTGACGGCATTGCAGAGATGCCGTTCGTGGTAAAAAAAAAAAAAAAAAAGTGTAACCCGCAGGCTGGGCTGGAATTTGCATGTTGAAGACTGCGGTGTTCCTATGTTTTTGTCCAACCCCAGTATATATCTGCAAAATTTTTCGTTCTTTTTCGCTCTTAAGCCCGGTTCGCTCATCGACGTCCGGCCCGTATTGGCACACATGTGTTTATTAGAGTGGATGCGTAAATAATGTATTGTAAGCATTTGTTCGCAAACATGTGGAAAGCACATATTTATTAGCGAGCAGGGCGCACACAGTGCGGCTTTTGAAACGAGCGAGGTGATCCGGGCTGTGCGGTCGCGATGGTGGGTCAAGAGAAATATTTGCAGCCAGTCGTGCTCACAGTGAAAAAGTTGTTCAGGCCGCAGCTGAATAAAAGGACTCCGTTGACGCAATTAGGTTTGCAAACTTGCTCCACTTGTAGGATGTTAAATATTTTTGGCGCCTTTTTGAAACCATGTGCGTATGCGTATGCGTCTGTGTGTGTGTGTGTGTGTGTGTGTGTGTGTGTATGTGTGTGGTGAGAGAAAATGAGGGAAGGAAGAGCGAAAAAAAAAACTCCTTTTCCCTGTAGCAATACGCAGCTGATCTCGTAGTTCAGCCGTAGTGTGCTGACATTAATTTATCTGCACGTTTGACGGTGGCGCGTTAAGACGCCGTGATTTAACAATCAGAACTGACCACGCCGCGAGCAAAGCAACGCTACACAAGTTGGGAATCACCGGTGGCGACCACTGGGACTGCGGAACATCTAAACAAACACTGGAGCACATTTTGCACAACTGGCCAAACGGAAAATTCAGGGACACCTGGGAAGATCTCGTAGATGCACCACCTGCAACAATTAACTGGCTGGAGTGTTTGGATATCCAACTACGGCCGGCCGGAGTGGCCGAGCGGTTCTAGGCGCTACAGTCTGGAACTGCGTGACCGCTACGGTCGCAGGTTCGAATCCTGCCTCGGGCATGGATGTGTGTGACGTCCTTAGGTTAGTTAGGTTTAAGTAGTTCTAAGTTCTAGGGGACTTTCACTGCCTCGTGATGACTGTGTGTTGTGTGATGTCCTTAGGTTAGTTAGGTTTAAGTAGTTCTAAGTTCTAAGGGACTGATGACCATAGATGTTAAGTCCCATAGTGCTCAGAGCCGTTTGAACCATTTCTAGGGGACTGATGACCTCAGAAGTTAAGTCCCATAGTGCTCAGAGCCATTTGAACGATATCCAACTATGATGAAGAATGGACATCTCAAATTCTTTAAGCTACCTCCGCTTCTCCAGTTGTCACGATCATCATCACCTTTTCTTTCTGGGTCATCAGTCTCCCGACTGGTTTGATGCAACCCGCTACGAATTCTTCTCCTGTGCCAACCTCTTTCCACGTACATACATTAAACTTTGTTCCATAGATCATGAATAGCCTACTACATTTCGTAATGATGTGGAACGTGTCACTTTAACGTAAGTTTTCTTTACAGAAAATAATTATTTTTTTACAGTTCCTATTTCATATCTAAAAATTCATCTATCGAGTAGAAGGAGTTGTCATTCGTAAATTATTTTAATTTGCTTTTAAATGTTGTTTGGCTGTCTGTCAGACTTTTAATGCTGTTTGGGAAATGACCAAAGATTTTTGTGGCAGCATAATTTACACCTTTCTGTGCCCAAGTGAGACTTAATCCAGAATAGTGAAGATCATCCTTTCTTCTAGTGTTGTAGCTACGCACTTCGCTATTATTTTTAAACTGGGGTGGGTTATTAATGACAAATTTTATAAGTGAATATATATATATATATATATTCCTCGTTGTACAGATTTAACAGCAAATGTGAAAGACTACATCTCTGTCTTGTGTCCTTTTTAACGTGAGCACTTCGTTCTTGGTGTTCTACTCTTACTTTTACGAGAGTTGCCCACAAAGTAATCCATCGTGTTTTTCTCTTCAACAATTCTTTACTGGACGCAATGAGAATTACACACACGAAAGAATGCTATTTTAGATACACACACCCTATTTTTCCACATAATCTCCATCCCGTTCTGTGGCATTCCTCCAGCGCGAAAGAAGGGCGTGTGTGCCCTGTCGGTACCAATCCTTGAACTTCCAAGAGTGCGGATAACTGCGTCCACACATCCTTTACTGATTGACAGATAGGCCTACAGCGCCAACTGCCGAGTCGTAATGCGTCTGTCCTCGCGAATGACATCAGCTCGCTGCACCATGTAAGGTGTGACAGCCGTAGATGGTATCCCCGACCACTGCAAATCGTGGAGCTCCGCCGAACCGCCTTCTGATGACCTCACCCTCCGTGCCTAGAGACTAACTGTATTCCTGTGGACAGCAGATGCTCCATAGACTTTCCACAAGCGCTTGTGAATATTCCCCGCGGTTTCTTTCTCTCCAATGAGAAATTCAATGACGGCACGTTGCTTTTAACGTACATCATCTACAGACGCCATTTTGAAACTGTTCTCCAGCTACGCTATCTGTCGGAAGTGACGGAAACTTGGCGCGCTCACTCAGGAGACTTCAAATGATGCATACGTAACGTTTATATATATATACACTCCTGGAAATGGAAAAAAGAACACATTGACACCGGTGTGTCAGACCCACCATACTTGCTCCGGACACTGCGAGAGGGCTGTACAAGCAATGATCACACGCACGGCACAGCGGACACACCAGGAACCGCGGTGTTGGCCGTCGAATGGCGCTAGCTGCGCAGCATTTGTGCACCGCCGCCGTCAGTGTCAACCAGTTTGCCGTGGCATACGGAGCTCCATCGCAGTCTTTAACACTGGTAGCATGCCGCGACAGCGTGAACGTGAACCGTATGTGCAGTTGACGGACTTTGAGCGAGGCCGTATAGTGGGCATGCGGGAGGCCGGGTGGACGTACCGCCGAATTGCTCAACACGTGGGGCGTGAGGTCTCCACAGTACATCGATGTTGTCGCCAGTGGTCGGCGGAAGGTGCACGTGCCCGTCGACCTGGGACCGGACCGCAGCGACGCACGGATGCACGCCAAGACCGTAGGATCCTACGCAGTGCCGTAGGGGACCGCACCGCCACTTCCCAGCAAATTAGGGACACTGTTGCTCCTGGGGTATCGGCGAGGACCATTCGCAACCGTCTCCATGAAGCTGGGCTACGGTCCCGCACACCGTTAGGCCGTCTTCCGCTCACGCCCCAACATCGTGCAGCCCGCCTCCAGTGGTGTCGCGACAGGCGTGAATGGAGGGACGAATGGAGACGTGTCGTCTTCAGCGATGAGAGTCGCTTCTGCCTTGGTGCCAATGATGGTCGTATGCGTGTTTGGCGCCGTGCAGGTGAGCGCCACAATCAGGACTGCATACGACCGAGGCACACAGGGCCAACACCCGGCATCATGGTGTGGGGAGCGATCTCCTACACTGGCCGTACACCACTGGTGATCGTCGAGGGGACACTGAATAGTGCACGGTACATCCAAACCGTCATCGAACCCATCGTTCTACCATTCCTAGACCGGCAAGGGAACTTGCTGTTCCAACAGGACAATGCACGTCCGCATGTATCCCGTGCCACCCAACGTGCTCTGGAAGGTGTAAGTCAACTACCCTGGCCAGCAAGATCTCCGGATCTGTCCCCCATTGAGCATGTTTGGGACTGGATGAAGCGTCGTCTCACGCGGTCTGCACATCCAGCACGAACGCTGGTCCAACTGAGGCGCCAGGTGGAAATGGCATGGCAAGCCGTTCCACAGGACTACATCCAGCATCTCTACGATCGTCTCCATGGGAGAATAGCAGCCTGCATTGCTGCGAAAGGTGGATATACACTGTACTAGTGCCGACATTGTGCATGCTCTGTTGCCTGTGTCTATGTGCCTGTGGTTCTGTCAGTGTGATCATGTGATGTATCTGACCCCAGGAATGTGTCAATAAAGTTTCCCCTTCCTGGGACAATGAATTCACGGTGTTCTTATTTCAATTTCCAGGAGTGTATATATATATCAGATTGTACTAATTAATATCACTTTATCTTACCTTGTATCAACTTAACTGTATGTACTAATAAAATATAATTCTGTAAACCATACGCTAAAAAAGTAAACAGATTGTTTAGCACATGCCTCGCATCTTAACGCTTACTTACCTATTCGAAAGAACAGCTTTTAAGGTTCTCTCATTATAATTATTATTTCAGGCATTGTTTTGCGGCTTACCGTCGGTAGCCTTGACGGAAAGAAATCGACTGCAGCACTGCTAGCAGTTAATTCAACAGTCAATACATTTTATAGCTTCGTGTTTAACATAGTTAGCTACACCTTATCATAAATGAGGATCATAGAAAAGGACCAACATGACCGGAACGTTACCTATTCCTGGTATTTTGTTGTCGATCGGTCGGCTAGTTTCTTTAGAAGTAATAGTGGTACACCAAGGATTTCTATTAAAACTCTGGAAATTAACAGCGGTACGAACTTGTCCTCTTCCATGCTCTGTAACAGAACAATACCGACGTCAACACGGTTCTTTTTTCCATCGCTACGAAGATTAACTAGCAATAATTGTAGTCGAAAAGGCAAAAGCAAGGAAATTTTTTCTAAAAAGTAGAGAGATGTTACAATCAAATATAAATTTAAATATCACGAAGCCTCGGAGTCTGGAGTGTAGCCTTCTTTTGAAGTGAAACATACACGTTAAATAATACGTACAAGAAGAGTAAAGAAACATTTCAGATGTGCTGTTACAGATGAATAAATGGTTCAAATGGCTCTGAGCACTATGCGACTGAACTTCTGAGGTCATCAGTCGCCTAGAACTTAGAACTAATTAAACCTACCTAACCTAAGGACATCACACACATCCATGCCCGAGGCAGGACTCGAACCTGAGACCGTAGCGGCCGCTCGGTTCCAGACTGTAGCGCCTAGAACCGCACGGCCACTCCGGCCGGCTACAGATGAATACTGAAGATAAAATGGGTAAGTGAAATGCGATAGTTGAAGATAGCAAAATGAAAGTCCAAGTTTTAAATTTCACATTCAAGAAATCGTTCACCCTGGAGAATCGTACAAACAATAGCGTCATTTGACCATCGGACAGACTTACCGTATGGACGACATAGTAATACGCATCGCTGGCTTAGAGAAACAACTGAAAGACTCGAAAGGAAATAAATAACCAGGTCCGGATGGACACCCAGTTCGATTTTTCAAAGAGTGTGCTACGACATTGGTCCCTTACCTAGTTTGCATTTATAGCGAATCTCTCGCACAGCACGAAGTCCAAAGCGACTGCAAAAAGCCACAAGTAAAGCCGCTATATAAGGAGGTTAAAAGGACGAACCCGCAGAACTACAGACCAATATCCCTAACTTCAGTCTGCTGAAGAATCCTTGAACATATTCTCAGTTCGAATACAATAAACTTTATTGAGACTTTGAAGCTTATGTCCATGAATCAGCACGGTTTTAGAAGGCATCGCTCGTGCGAAACTCAGATTTTCCTTTTCTCACATGATATACTGCGAACTATGGATGAAGGGCAACAAGCAGATTTCTTCTTACTAGATTTCCGGAAAGCATTTGACACGGTGCCCCACTGCAAGGTGTTAACGAAGGTACGGGCATACGAAATGAGTTCACAGATGTGTGAGTGGCTCGAAGACTTCTTAAGTAATAAACCCAGAATGTTCTCCTCGTCGGCGAATGTTCATCAGAGAATAGGATATCGTCAGGAGTGTGCCAGGGAAGTGTGGTAGGACCGCTGTTGTACTCTATACACATTCATTCGGCAAAAATACGTGTCGATGTCTCGAGCGGTGAAGGAGATATGAGGGATGTTGTGAATATTTCAGTCTCGCGAGCGTGACGTCGTGAGTAAACGCGCTACATAGGATGCATTTTCTGGAGTCTAAAGAAAAATTCAATATGTTTCCTCAATTTATTATGCAGCAACATATGTTGTAATACGGACCAAACGCAAAGTCATAGCGACCCCTATTTTTCATTGCAATTTTTTCGAATTTTGCGCAGTATCTTACTAAAATGTGTATATCACAATAAGTATGACCATCAGCGCGCCCGGTTGGTCATGCGGTCTAACGCACTGCTATCCGGGCGGGAAGGAACGCCTGGTCCCCGGCACGAATCCGCCCGGCGGATTTGTGTCGAGGTCCGGTGAACCGGCCAGTCTGTGGATGGTTTTTAGGCGGTTTTCCATCTGTCTCGGCGAATGCGGGCTGGTTCCCCTTATTCCGCCTCAGCTACACTATGTCGGCGAATGCTGAGCCAACAAGTTCTCCACGTACGCGTACACCACCATTACTCAACCACGCAAACATAGGGGTTACACTCGTCTGGTGTGAGACGTTCCCTGTGGGGGGTCCACCGGGGGCCGAAGCGCACAATAACCCTGGGTTCGGTGTGGGGCGGAGGAGGGGTGGAGTGGACTGCGGTAGTCGTCGTGGGGTTGTGGACCACGGCGGCTGCGGCGGGGACGGAGCCTCTCCGTCGTTTCTAGGTCCCCGGTTAACATGACATAACATAACATGATCATTAGCGAGATGATGGGCACTTCGCCACGAAGCTGAGATAACGACGCTACACGTCAAAGATCAAATATTTTTACTAAATAGTTTCTGTAAAATCGTTTGAGAAGGGGGTGGGGCGCGCTTTTATTCTGCCAGCGCAGAGCATCGCCAACCGGAGCTTGCAAAGTATACGTACGCGTCTCAATATAGGCAAGAACAGCGCGCCACGACTAGAATATGCGCGTTGCGCTGTAGTGCCGTGTCATGTCACACGTGCTACACCCGTCTCAATTTGCACTTCGCCTAAGGGGACGGCGACCTCGAAGTTGACGTCATAGGACCCCCTGGCGAGTTTAAAGCGTTTACGTAGCTCATTTCCGATCTGCAATACTCGCACTACTCTTCATTTATAGGAATGTTTCTTTTCTGATCCACAGATAAGTTCGCATAATGATGAAAGTTTAATTCAGCGCATCCTACGGTATGGAAACATTGACAGCACTTTGTCAAAGTGTTGACACTGTAACACTTACCATTCCCAGAGTGTAAGCTACATTTACAGTGACAGGTGTAAGGGGGTGGAGTGGGAGATGTTTTAGGAAGACGTGTGGGAGATGTTCGTTACGTACGAGCGGAAGACGCTCGAGTGGGTGGACAGGGAATTTTACGGAACGCCTTACGTGGCGGTCCTAAACTACAGTACGAGATGCGCGCTATGAGAGCCAGCGCTGGGGACACCTCCCCGCGCGCCATCTCTTTTTTCGTCACTTTTCTTGCCGTCTCGTATACTCGTCTGATAAATTAACACTTCCTTCTACTCGCCGTCTGCTCGTTTTTTGCCACTGCCGCCCCCTCCCGTCTCCCGTGGCGAGAGGATCCGTTTTTGCTGTCAGCTGGCGGCGCCGCCGTGTTGTGTCGGTGGAGGTGTTTGGTGACGTCTCGGAATTCGCCGCCTGCGTTTTGTTTTTCTCCTTGCGAGCCTGCGAGGCATTTTCGTATGATTTAGCGTCCATGAGGGATGGTCGGTGTGGGTGTGTGTGTGTGTGTGTGTGTGTGTGTGTGTGTGTGTGTGTGTAAGAGAGAGAGAGAGAGAGAGAGAGAGAGAGAGAGAGAGATGATGGAGTTAAAGAGGAGGGTAATTGCTTGGTGTTCTTAGGCGTATTCTTATGTCCGGCGGAAGCACCATTAACTTCGGAATTTATCGACCGCGAGGCGTACTAAGAGTGAAATTTTGTTTCCTCGCTGACGTTTTCCCAGCGTGTTGTCACCAGACTGAACACTAAAGCAGAGGCTGGGAGAGCGAGGAGAAGAAGAGTGGGGTAGGAGAGAACCGTCGCGCGCACTCCCGCACCAGGACCATAAAGTTCACTTTTTCCCCCTCTATCGTTCCGCTGTTTGTTTCGTAATTGGTGCTTAACGCGCCGTCAACACTCAACGCTCTGGTCGAATATACGAGGGCAGTTCAATAACTAATGCAACACATTTTTTTTCTGAAACAGGGGTTGTTTTATTCAGCATTGAAATACACCACGTTATTCCCCAATCTTTTAGCTACACAACACTATTTTTCAACGTAATCTCCATTCAATGCTACGGCCTTACGCCACCTTGAAATGAGGGCCTGTATGCCTGCACGGTACCATTCCACTGGTCGATGTCGGAGCCAACGTCGTACTGCATCAATAACTTCTTCATCATCCGCGTAGTGCGTCCCACGGATTGCGTCCTTCATTGGACCAAACATATGGAAATCCGACGGTGCGAGATCGGGGCTGTAGGGTGCATGAGGAAGAACAGTCCACTGAAGTCACAGCTGTGCACGGTCGGCCCGCACGCGGGAGATCAGACAGTCTTGCTTGACCTTGCGGCGATGATGACACACGCTTTGCCCAACGACTCACCGTGCTTTTGTCCACTGCCAGATCACCGTAGACATTCTGCAAGCGGCTATGAATATCTGAGATGCCCTGGTTTTCCGCCAAAAGAAACTCGATCACTGCCCGTTGCTTGCAACGCACATCCGTTACAGGCGCCATTTTAACAGCTCCGTACAGCGCTGCCACCTGTCGGAAGTCAATGAAACTATACGGGACGAAGCGGGAATGTTTGAAAATATTCCAAAGGAAATTTCAGGTTTTTTCAACCAAAATTGGCCGAGAAAAAAAAGTGTTGCATTACTTATTGAACTGCCCTCGTATATCTGGTGAGCTGGTCCCGGTGAAGGTTCGAGTCCTCCCTCGGGAATAGGTGTGTGTGTTTGTCCTTAGGATAATTTAGGTTAAGTAGTGTATAAGCTTAGGGACTGATGACCTTAGTAGTTAAGTCCCATACGATTTCACACACATTTATATCTGGTGAGGCTCCAGAAAGGGCGGAGTGGAACGTGAGCATTCAACTATACTCATATGAACGTACAGTGCGAATGCTTCATCTGAGATGAGAAAAGCAATTTGCACATGGTTGTACGGTTCTACCACACAACCAGCAGAGCACACAGGACAAAAAATTATTCACTCGTAGGAGTCACACACTAACACCGTGTAACACTGTCTCCAGCCTTGGTAATGGGCTCAATTCGAGGGGGAATGGGAGTCTCTGATTTCTCCACCTATGAAAAAGCCAATCACTGACGATTAGATTTCATAGAGCCACAAAAACTGCAGGCACTGACTACCACGTTTCACCCACTGTTCCAAACAGTCTCAGACATTTTCTATGGGATAAAGATCTGATAATTTAGCGGGCCGTTCGACTGTTGACGAATGGCTGTGTGTTCAAAAAAATGGTTCAAATGGCTCTGAGCACTATGGGACTCAACTGCTGTGGTCATAAGTCCCCTAGAACTTAGAACTACTTAAACCTAACTAACCTAAGGACATCACACACATCCATGCCCGAGGCAGGATTCGAACCTGCGACCGTAGCGGTCGTGCGGTTCCAGACTGCAGCGCCTTTTACCGCTCGGCCACTCCGGCCGGCTGCTGTGTGTTCGTCGAATGAGGAACGTTCTAGTGCTGTCCTGTGGTCATGTTGGAAGACGCGACCAAGTAGTACAGCTAGATTTACGTATAAATTTAGAGACATCAAGCTACTTTACACTGTGTGGTGGAAACTACTTTGTGTAGCCGTGTCATTTCTCCCTTTTTCCTTCCAGTCGCGTATAGTTCTCGGAAAGAACGATTACTGGTGAGCAGCGAGCGCACGAATCTAATTTCATCTTGGTGGTCTTTTCGCGATGTATGCGTAAGAGTAAGCAATATATTGGCTGCCTCGTCTGCGAACGTACGCTCTCGGAGCTTTAACAGTTGACCATATTGTGATGCAGAACGCCTCTCTTGCAGCGTCTGCCACTGCAGTTGGATGTCCATCTTCGTGACCCTTTCGCGCTCAGTAAATAACCCTGAAGCGAAACGTGTAGAATAAAGTGAAACGCCTGTTGGCCGAAAATGTTGAAATGAACGTCCTGAGTAGGTGGCCACAAGTAATGACTCTGAGCACTATGGGACTTAACAGCTGAGGTCATCAGTCCCCTAGAACTTAGGACTACTTAAACCTAACTAACACAATGACATCACACACATCCATGCCCCGAGGCAGGATTCGAACCTGCAACGTAGCGGTCGCGCGGATCCAGACTGAAGCGCCTAGAACCGCTCGGCCACTGCGGCCGGCACACGAGTAATAATGCACCAAAAAATACGCCTAAAGCATCAGACGCCTACTCTACACACATTGCGGGTTAAAAGCCTTGTTGAGAGGTCATTACACTCATTGCACTTCATTACACTCGAGGCCTTGCGTCATCTGAAAAGAAGCGAAATGGTGACTCCTCGAACCACACTACACGCCTCCAGTCACCTAATGGCCAGTTTCTGTGTTGTTCGGCCTACTGGAGACGCGAAGTTCTGTGTGTCAGTAACGGCCTTTTTCGAGGTACTCCACTCCAGTTGCCCACTGTATGGTGTTCCCTGCTCAGTGTTCTCTCGGAAACTGGTTGAGATGGACCTGCATTCACTGACACCATCAACTCCTGTTGAAGAATGAAAGCGTTTGTCACTGACAATGCATGGCACTCGTCTCCAGTCCCCGCCTGTTATATCTTTTGCAGCCACTGTCCTTACGTCGTGTCATATCGCTTCCAATGGTACAACATTCCTCGTAGATGCGTTGAAAACTCCGCACTGATACGCCAACAAATAGGCCAACGTCATTCACTGCATACTCGTGGGTACACCCCAACGTGATAACCTCTTCCAGTCATTCTGTCACGCCTCGACGTCTGTCAGTCTTACTGCACTGAGTCCATACAATCGACTGGCCGTACACACCACTAAGTGCCATGGCGGACGTCAACTTTCTAAGGAGGCAACAACGTGCGATGTTGTTCCCGGCCGCCAAACCAATCGCCAATGACCTGAGCTGAAAACATTTTCCTTTTTTTCATAACTGACTTGATCACAAAGGTTGTACTACTGGTTTCAAGTCTTCCGAGTGATTGGACATTGTTCCCGGCCGCCAAACCAATCGCCGATGACCTGAGCTGAAAACATTTTCCTTTTTTTCATAACTGACTTGATCACAAAGGTTGTACTACTGGTTTCAAGTCTTCCGAGTGATTGGACATTGTTCCCGGCCACCAAACCAATCGCCAATGACCTGAGCTGAAAACATTTTCCTTTTTTTCAGAACTGACTTGATCACAAAGATTGTACTACTGGTTTCAAGCCTTCCGAGTGATTGGACATTGTTCCCGGCCACCAAACCAATCGCCAATGACCTGAGCTGAAAACATTTTCCTTTTTTTCAGAACTGACTTGATCACAAAGATTGTACTACTGGTTTCAAGCCTTCCGAGTGATTGGACATTATCAGAAACAGCATCTTGCTTCACACACCGAACAGTCACCGAACGCACTCGATGTACTGGGGGTCAAGTAAACATGCTGGGCCTTTGGTGACTTACTGACGTGATCTTTTGTCACAAGATACTGTTTCTGGTAACGACGCATAAGATTCGATAAACTGTGTTGTAACTCTAACCAATGGTATCAAGACAACTATGAATCAGAAATACTTCCAAAGGAACTGCTATAGCCATGCGTATTCAGGCAGAATACGGCGCTGCGGTCGCCAAACACGGATCCGACCATCACGATGCTGTAAACAGAACCTGGATTCATCTGAAAAAATGACGTTTTGCCATTCGTGCACCCAGTTCGTCGTTGAGTACACTATCGCAGGCGCTCCTGTCTGTGATGCAGCGTCAACGGTAACCACTGCCATGGTCTCCGAACTGATAGTCCATGCTGTTGCAAACGTCGTCGAACTGTTCGTGCAGGTGGTTGTTGTCTTGCAAACGCCCCCATCTGTTGACTCAGAGATCGAGACGTGGCTGCACGAACCGTTACAGCCATGCGGATAAGATGCCTGTCTTCTCGACTGCTAGTGCTACGAGACCGTTGGGATCCAGCACGGCGTTCCGCATTACCCTCCTGAACCCACCGATTCCATATTCTGATAACACTCAGTAGATCTCAACCAACGCGAGCAGCAATGTCGCGATACGATAAACCGCAATCGCGATAGGCTACAATCCGACCTTTATCAAAGTCGGAAACGTGATGGTACGCATTTCTCCTCCTTACACGAGGCATCACAACAACGTTTCACCAGGCAACGCCGGTCAACTGCTGTTTCTGTATGAGAAATCGGCTGAAAACTTTCCTCATGTCAGCACGTTGTAGGTGTCGCCACCGGCGCCAACCTTGTGTGAATGCTTTGAAAAGCTAATCATTTGCATTTCACAGCATCCTCTTCCTGTCGGTTAAATTTCCCGTCTGTAGCACGTTATCTTCGTGGTGTAGCAATTTTAATGGCCAATAGTGTAGATACGATGATACAAAGTAGGGAGTTAACAACTGAAGTTGAACATTTTGCTTCATAGGAGTAACATGCAGTACATTCTCACTGCTTTTCTGGTAACCTAAAGTGAGACCCATACGTCCCAACGGTAGTGAAATGTCCTGTTTGTTTTATGCTGAGCTAGAAATCAACAGATGGTACATTTCTGAATCTTAAGATTCAGAAGTCTGTCACGAAAAGAGGAAAATGTGAAGGTCCTTGAGAGAGCAGACAAACAAGGCGGCGGCGCCTCCACCGTCCTGCAGGTGGGGGCGCTACCTTGCGACGCGCCGCTGTCGTCGCCATGGCAACGGAGGCGGACGCGCCTAATTGGGCCCAGATTTATCGAAGGAGTGGTGGTGGGTGGGGGGAGAACCAGCTGCTCCTGTTTCCGGAGACAGCTTGAGGCGCGGAGGAAACAACCCGCTCTTCGGAAGCGCGCGGGCCCAAGAGGATTACCCCGAGTTCCTCCGGAGGACGAAATTCTCCTTCCGTGGAGTCTCGTATCCACGGAGACACCGGGATATTACTGAACGGGATTAACATCTCATTCCGAGCGGCACTTCCGTCTGCCAGTGGTTCTCTAACCATCATAAGGCAGAGGGCTGTACTCGTTTCGCCGTTCTATATTCCTAGCTAAATTAGTTGGCATCTGACATCAAGTGGACTGGACTCCCTCACTTCTAACACACAAGTGGGAGGTGTACTGGCGTTTTCGGTTCTCGCTCTGTTGAAATTTCCGCTGTACAAAGCACTGTATCAAGTGCTAAACTTTCTCAGGAGCGAAAATTTCAAGGGAAAAAACAGTAGCTCCGGATATAATCATAGTTCAGTGATTTTTGACTGAGATATTAAAATTTATCCATGATTTATGCATCTGGGTGAGATCCGTGTCTGTCTCATGCATTTACGGACATCACAAGTTGTTGTTTCAGTCGCTTTTAATAGCAATACAGGGCTATTACAAATGATTGAAGCGATTTCATAAATTCACTGTAGCTCCATTCATTGACATATGGTCACGACACACTACAGATACGTAGAAAAACTCATAAAGTTTTGTTCGACTGAAGCCGCACTTCAGGTTTCTGCCGCCAGAGCGCTAGAGAGCGCAGTGAGACAAAATGGCGACAGGAGCCGAGAAAGCGTATGTCGTGCTTGAAATGCACTCACATCAGTCAGTCATAACAGTGCAACAACACTTCAGGACGAAGTTCAACAAAGATCCACCAACTGCTAACTCCATTCGGCGATGGTATGCGCAGTTTAAAGCTTCTGGATGCCTCTGTAAGGGGAAATCAACGGGTCGGCCTGCAGTGAGCGAAGAAACGGTTGAACGCGTGCGGGCAAGTTTCACGCATAGTGATGTGAAAGATTCAGTGTTTAAACCTCCTCTACCAAGAAACGTACCAGAACTGCGAGCTCGCATCAACGATGCTTTCGAACTCATTGATGGGGACATGCTGCGCCGAGTGTGAGAGGAACTTTATTATCGGCTTGATGTCTGCCGAATCACTAAAGGGGCACATATCGAACATTTGTGAATGCCTAAAAAAACTTTTGAGTTTTTGTATGTGTGTGCAAAGCATTGTGAAAATATCTCAAATAATAAAGTTATTGTAGAGCTGTGAAATCGCTTCAATCATTTGTAATAACCCTGTACTGTTGGAGAGAGCAAACTCTCGAGTTTTACGTGGCTACCGCTAGGTAGCACCAGTGTGCACTCACTTCAGTTCAAGTAAAAATATTGTCGGGGCAATAGAAAGTGTTTTGTGTTCTACGTTTTGCGCAGTGACGATCGGTAATAACTGTTCAGCGTGACTTTCATACCTGGTATGGCGTGGATCCTCCAACAGCACAGAGCATTAGACGATGGCTTGGACATTTCCGACAAACAGGTTGTTTGTGTGAAGGCAAATCGCCGGGCCGTTCCACTGTGTCTGACACAGAAGTCGAACGCATCCGCCATAGTTTAAAAAGGAGTCCGCAGAAATCTGTTCGCCGTGCAGCTCGACAGCTCAGCATGCCCCCGATGCCCATCTGGCGTGTGTTACGTCGACGTTTACACATGAAACCATACAAAATTCAGCAGTTACAAACTCTTCGTGAAGCTGACAAACAACAACGTGTAGAGTTCTGTAATTTCGTACTTGGCAAAATGGAGGACAAAAAAAATGGTTCAAATGGCTCTTAGCACTATGGGACTTAACTTCTGAGGTCAACAGTTCCCTAGAACTTAGAACTACTTAAACCTAACTAACCTAAGGACATCACACACATCCATGCCCGAGGCAGGATTCGAACCTGCGACCGTGGCGGTCACGCGGTTCCAGACTGTAGCACCTAGAACCGCTCGGCCACCCCGGCTGGAAGATGGACAGATTTCTTCCCCGCTTAGAGTTTGGTGACGAGGCAACAGTTCATTTAAATCGAAAGGTGTGCCGTCATAATGTGAGAATATGGAGTACAGAACAACCACATGAAGTTGTACAACATGAGAGGGATTCTCCAAAATTTAATGTATTTTGTGAAGTTTCACGGGAAAAGCTGTATGGTCCATTTTTCTGTGCCGAGAACACTGTTACAGCAAGCACATATCTCGATATGCTTCGGGACTTTCTTTTCCCATGGTTGGGGGCTGATTCGAACGAATTAATTTACCAACAGGATGGGGCACCACCACACTGGCATCTGGAGGTGCGGGGATTTTTAAATCAAAGAATTACTGAACAATGGATTGGTCGCACAGGACCAAATGACTCAGCCTTCCATTGAATAATTTTTGAAATTTTACCGGCGAATCAACTGTTCAAAAAGATTTCGGGCTTGCAGCCGGTCGTCGTAAACTTCATTGCACGATATTTCGGCTGGACAACTGCCAGCCATCTTGAGGTGAGCCGAACGACGAAGACGTTCTCCGCTCCGTCTTATATAGCGTCGTACAGAACATGAACCTTGCACTCGCCTACTGCAACCCAGTAAGTCTGCAGTTGCGGAACATTGTATTTCTAACGGACATTCAATGGAGTACGACAAAACTTCGATTTTGGTCACAGCGACAACTTTTTGGAACTCCATTATCTGCAGGACGGAGTGGTCGCGCGGTTCTAGGCGCTACAGTCTGGAGCCGAGCGACCGCTCCGGTCGCAGGTTGGAGTCCTGCCTCGGGCATGGATGTGTGTCATGTCATTAGGTTAGTTAGGTTTTAGTAGTTGTAAGTTCTAGGGGACTAATGACCTCAGATGTCAGCCTCCATTATCAAAGAATCCGTTGAAATACGCATTGCGGGAAATCAGTGGTTACCAACTGAATAACGCATGGAATCCCGTCATCTCCGAAATTTGCTCGAGACGAAGACGCCGGAAGACTTCGATAGCTGCGGCCATCGACAAGACCGACGGCAGATGACTATTGCAGTTCCACCAGCGAGGGCGCTGTCGCTGGGCGGTGTGGCCCTTGTGTCTCCGCGACTGCAACGCATGCGCGGCAGTACTATCAGCGCACTGTATAAGACGGAGCGGAGAACGTCTTCGTCAGTCCTCGTTCAGCTCACCTCAAGATGGCTGGCAGTTGTCCAGCCGAAATATCGTGCAATGAAGTTTACGATGACGGGCTGCAAGCCCGAAATCTTTTTGGTCAGCCTTACATTACTGGCCTCCAAGGTCACCGGACCTGACCGTTTCCAGAATGAAATTTTCGCTATGCAGCGGAGTGTGCGCTGATATGAAACTTCCTGGCAGATTAAAACTGTGTGCCGTACCGACACTTGAACTCGAGACCTTTGCCTTTCGCGGCAGCACACAGTTTTAATCTTCCAGGATGTTTCTGACTGTATGTGATTATTTCTTGTGGGGGTTTGTTACCAACAACAGTGAATGAACTGGGCCATCGCCAAACAGCAGCTGTGGAAGCTGTAACTCAAGACGTGCTCGCTGCAGTGTGGGATCAATTTGAATACCGCAATGATATGTGATGTGCATCTCAAGGTGATCATATTGAACACCTATGAATAGGTACGAAAAAGAATAATAACATTTTTGAGCTTCCCGTTCACCAAAAAACAAAATTCATTGAATATGTTTATTAGTTTCAGAAATATAGACGTACAAAATCGGAAGATTTTTTTATGCACCCTGTGTACTCCCTCGATACAACTTTGCCACCCAACCTCAGTGTAAGGAAACGGAAAAGCATCACCCTTGCGTGTAGTCGCATCAACTAAAGTGTAAGTAACAGACATGCACATCATACTGGCGAAGCGTGTTACTGTTACGTGTTTTGTGTGTTGTTATCTTTTGTGTGTTGTTGTCGTAAACTAAACTGATTTCCTACTCTTAAACCTTCGTATATGCCCGTGTCGTAATGTTAACCTACAGAATGCAAGCGGTGTGATTACGTAAACGCTATCTGATAAGAAGTGTCGACTAATTCAACTAAAACTGTATAACTGTATTTCAGTTAACTTTCATCAAAAATAATCAGAAAGCGTAAAACTGCATAATAAAGAATCTGTCTTGGGGAATTCTGTACTGTGCAGTGCAATCAACAGTGCTAAAATGCGTGACGTCACAGAACGCAACTTGCAGCTCCAACACACGAAACTACCGGAATAAAAATGCTACATAAAATTAGATACCGAATTTTGAAAGAATAATGTTCAAAATGCTTTTATTAAATTGCCCTGTACATTTTACGTTCGCAGACTGACCAAATATAAGTCCAAACATTAAACGGTACACACGCGAATGTAACACTGCACTGTAAGTTAAGAATGTCTGGCAAAGAAGTGAAATATGACCTAATTTTTCCTAAATTGAAGCTGATACGTTTGAAGTGCAAAGCTTAACTGTGATTTAATTGCGTTCTGACTGTAATATTAAACTGGCAGTAACCAATTTTCATGACTTAGCAACGGGAAACTCGGTATCGCTCGAAAGTGATGAATAACTTCTGCGAGTGCTTTACTTTGAATCACAGTGTTCCGCTCACTGTAATTACAAAGCACATTTTCGTGAGGAGACGGTAGTAGAAATTCGACTTACTAAATGATTGGAAAGAAACTAACATTCGAACTATACAGTGAACCTCACTCCTTAGCAAGTGCAATTATGTTTACCAAAATCACTTCTTATAAAAAAATGTGACTGACCCATGTAATTAATTAATAGACTGGTAAAGGAGTGGTGTTTCTATACCTCTGAGCGCAAGCTATGTGAACAGGTCACTTTTTTAAACGCGTCTGGACATTCAAACTAATTATCCAAAACTAATAAAAAAAATATAAAACTAGCCTTTCACAAATGCATCATAAATAAGGCGCGAGCACGCAGTGCGGAGACAATATAACATGAAAATCTTCACAGTCTCAAATCAGTATTTACAAAATTACATTTTCTAAAAAGCAATATCCTCCGTATTTGTATATCTGTGGACTGCGGACCACTCAACAGCGTTATTACATGTGACTCCCTGACTTACTTCCTCACTCAATGCTACTGACAACGGAAGATCACAAAGCTTGTACTCAGAACCTCTGTGGCGTAATATAAAATTATTGATGACTTCTGTCTGAAATATATCCAATGTACAGATATAAAGTACGACATGTTGTTGTTGTGGTCTTCAGTCCTGAGACTGGTTTGATGCAGCTCTCCATGCTACTCTATCCTGTGCAAGCTTCTTCATCTCCCAGTATCTACTGCAACCTACATCCTTCTGAATCTGCTTAGTGTATTCATCTCTTGGTCTCCCTCTACGATTTTTACCCTCCACACTGCCCTCCAATGCTAAATTTGTGATCCCTTGATGCCTCAGAACATGTCCTACCAACCGATCCCTTCTTCTAGTCAAGTTGTGCCACAAACTTCTCTTCTCCCCAATCCTATTCAATACCTCCTCATTAGTTACGTGATCTACCCACCTTATCTTCAGCATTCTTCTGTAGCACCACATTTCGAAAGCTTCTATTCTCTTCTTGTCCAAACTAGTTATCGTCCATGTTTCACTTCCATACATGGCTACACTCCATACAAATACTTTCAGAAACGACTTCCTGACACTTAAATCTATACTTGATGTTAACAAATTCCTCTTCTTGAGAAACGCTTTCCTTGCCATTGCCAGTCTACATTTTATATCCTCTCTACTTCGACCATCATCGGTTATTTTACTCCCTAAATAGCAAAACTCCTTTACTACTTTAAGTGTCTCATTTCCTAATCTAATTCCCTCAGCATCACCCGACTTAATTTGACTACATTCCATTATCCTCGTTTTGCTTTTGTTGATGTTCATCTTATATCCTCCTTTCAAGACACTGTCCATTCCGTTCAACTGCTCTTCCCAGTCCTTTGCAGTCTCTGACAGAATTACAATGTCATCGGCGAACCTCAAAGTTTTTACTTCTTCTCCATGAATTTTAATACCTACTCCGAATTTTTCTTTTGTTTCCTTTACTGCTTGCTCAATATACAGATTGAATAACATCGGGGAGAGGCTACAACCCTGTCTTACTCCTTTCCCAACCACTGCTTCCCTTTCATGCCCCTCGACTCTTATAACTGCCATCTGGTTTCTGTACAAACTGTAAATAGCCTTTCGCTCCCTGTATTTTACCCCTGCCACCATCAGAATTTGAAAGAGTATTCCAGTTAACATTGTCAAAAGCTTTCTCTAAGTCTAGAAATGCTAGAAACGTAGGTTTGCCTTTTCTTAATCTTTCTTCTAAGATAAGTCGTAAGGTCAGTATTGCCTCACGTGTTCCAACATTTCTACGGAATCCAAACTGATCTTCCCCGAGGTCGGCTTCTGCCAGTTTTTCCATTCGCCTGTAAAGAATTCGCGTTAGTATTTTGCAGCTGTGACTTATTAAACTGATAGTTCGGTAATTTTCATACGACATATAGAATAAAAATAGAGCTCATTTCACTTTCCGGTCGCAGGTTCGAATCCTGCCTCGGGCATGGATGTGTGTGATGTCCTTAGGTTAGTTAGGTTTAAGTAGTTTTAAGTTCTAGGGGACTGACGACCTCCGAAGTTAAGTCCCATAGTGCTCAGAGCCATTTGAACCATTTTCATATCACTTTCACTGCATACCGAAAAATACGCTAGTAAGTTTACAAACGCGTGGTGAATATTATTTTGTTGGAGAAATAAATAAATAAATCGGTCGCCTGACGCTAGGGCTAGAGAAAGGTTTCGTTAATGATGCACGATATTACAATGTACCTTCATTCCAAAGGTTTTCCCCGAGTCTCGTTTCAACTCGGCACGGCATTTCATCACGCATACTGTTCGACGAGCGCGGCACGTCAGTCGGAACGCAGCAACTTTGTGACGTCACCGGAGACCCGGAGCTTTCATCCGAGCGGGCAGTGGGCGGCCGGTAGCCTGTGACACCTGGCCACCCACTGGCTGTAAATATTTCCGATCCGCTGACAACATTGAGAGAGGGATGGCGCGCGCCGCCAGCGAAACGCAATACCGGCGGCGTGGGAGACGCGTAAACCGTGCCGCGGTGCGGCGCTTTGATCTGCCCAGCCTCGCTTCGGGTTTCAGCTGGAGCCTGCGGCCTCGACCAGAGGTCTGCGGCAGAGTTGTGGGGCCAGAGCTGGCTGCGGCCGCACTGCCGGATCACTTCCTCCGCACTACGGCCGTCCGTCAGCCAGGGAGAGGGGGCACATAACGCGTCACCCAACTACAAGGAAACTGACGTCACACTGAACTTGAAGAGGGCCGTCCCGTGCATTAGGGATGTCGGCTGCACAAGCCAATTGTTTTGGTTGCTACCACATAGCGTCAGTAGGGCAATACTCTTATCGACTGAGCCGTCGGGCCACACCTACAGCTCTGTCTCACAGTAAAAAAATGGTTCAAATGGCTCTGAGCACTATGCGACTTAACTTCTGAGGTCGTCAGTCGCCTAGAACTTAGAACTAATTAAACCTAACTAACCTAAGGACATTACACACATCCATGCCCGAGGCAGGATTCGAACCTGCGACCGGAGCGGTCGCTCGGTTCCAGACTGTAGCGCCTAGAACCGCACGGCCACTCCGGCGGCCCTGTCTCACAGTACCTATGACTTTTCTGGGTTTACTGAAAGAACACACTGTCAAATGACCGTATATTTCTTGTGTACGAGGTGCATTCAAGTTCTAAGGCCTCCGATTTTTTTTTCTCCGGACTGGAAAGAGATAGAAACATGCGCATTGTTTTAAAATGAGGCCGCGTTCATTGTCAATACGTCCCAGAGATGGCTGCACCGTACGGCAGATGGAATTTTACCGCCAGCGGCGAGAATGAGAACTGTTTTAAATACTTAAAATGGCGACGTTTTCCTTACTTGAACAGCGTGCAATCTTTCGTTTTCTGAATTTCCGTGGTGTGAAACCAATTGAAATTCATCGACAGTTGAAGGAGACATGTGGTGATGGAGTTATGGATGTGTCGAAAGTGCGTTCGTGGGTGCGACTGTTTAATGAAGGCAGAACATCGTGTGACAACAAACCGAAACAACCTCGGGCTCGCACAAGCCGGTCTGACGACATGATCGAGAAAGTGGAGAGAATTGTTTTGGCGGATCGCCGAATGACTGTTGAACAGATCGCCTCCAGAGTTGGCATTTCTGTGGGTTCTGTGCACACAATCTTGCATGACGACCTGAAAATGCGAAAAGTGTCATCCAGGTGGGTGCCACGAATGCTGACGGACGACCACACGGCTGCCCGTGTGGCATGTTGCCAAGCAATGTTGACGCGCAACGACAGCATGAATTGGACTTTCTTTTCGTCGGTTGTGACAATGGATGAGACGTGGATGCCATTTTTCAATCCAGAAACAAAGCGCCAGTCAGCTCAATGGAAGCACACAGATTCACCGCCACCAAAAAAATTTCGGGTAACCGCCAGTGCTGAAAAAATGATGGTGTCCATGTTCTGGGACAGCGAGGGCGTAATCCTTACCCACTGCGTTCCAAAGGGCACGACGGTAACAGGTGCATCCTACGAAAATGTTTTGAAGAACAAATTCCCTCCTGCTCTGCAACAAAAACGTCCGGGAAGGGCTGCGTGTGTGCTGTTTCACCAAGACAACGCACCCGCACATTGAGCTAACGTTACGCAACAGTTTCTTCGTGATAACAACTTTGAAGTGATTCCTCATGCTCCCTGCTCACCTGACCTGGCTCCTAGTGACTTTTGGCTTTTTCCAACAATGAAATACACTCTCCCTGGCCGCACATTCACCAGCCGTGCTGCTATTGTCTCAGCGATTTTCCAGTGGTCAAAACAGATTCCTAAAGAAGCCTTCGCCGCTGCCATGGAATCATGGCGTCAGCGTTGTGAAAAATGTGTACGTCTGCAGGGCGATTACGTCGAAAAGTAACGCCAGTTTCATCGATTTCGGGTGAGTAGTTAATTAGAAAAAACTATCGGAGGCCTTAGAACTTGAATGCACCTCGTATAATCTCGATGTCGGCTTTCACTCCGTTATCAAATTCAGTGCTAAAAGCAAGATATCGCAAATAGTAAGAGAGGTAGTAAAAATTTTTTAAAAAATATAAGTTTCAAGCTGATATCAAACCACGGGAGAGGCACTTACATCACTAACGTATTTTGCTGCGTACTGTGCAGGATGACATACACTGGAGCACCAAAGAAACTGGTATAGGTATGTGTATTCAAATACAAAGATTTGTGAACAGGCAGAACACGGCGGTGCGGTCGGCAACGCCTATATAAAACAACAAGTGTCTGGGGCAGTTGTTAGATCGGTTACTGCTGCTACAGTGGCAGGTTATCAAGATGTGAGCTTGAACGTGGTGTTACAGTAGGCGCACGAGCGATGGGGCACAGCATCTCCGAGGTGGCGATGAAGTGGGGATTTCCCTGTACGACCGTTTCACGAGTGTACCGCGAATATCAGGAATCCCGTGAAACATCAATTGTCCGGCACCACTGTGGCCGAAAAGAGATCCTGCAAGAACGGGACCAACGACGACTGAAGAGAATCATTCAACGTGACGGAAGTGCAACACTTCCGCAAATTGCTGCAGACTTCAATGCTGGGCCATCAAAGAGTGTCAGCGTGCGAACCATTCAACAGAACATCATCGATATGGACTTTCGGAGCCGAAGGCCCACTCGTATACTCTTGATGACTGCACGTCACAAAGCTTTACGCCTCACATGGGCCTGTCAACATCGAAATTGGGCTGTAGATAACTGGAAACATGTTGCCTGGTCGGACGGGTCTCGTTCAGGATTTTCGGTGTGCCTCTGTGTGGGCTCTAATCTCTCTGATTTTATCCTCATGGTTTCTTCGTGAGATATACGTAGGAGTGAGCAATATACTGCTTGACCCCTCGGTGAAGGTATGTTCTCGAAACTTCAACAAAATCCCGTACCAAGCTACTGAGCGTCTCTCCTGCAGAGTCTTTCACTGGAGTTTATCGATCATTTTCTTAACGCTTTCGCGATTACTAAATGATCCTGTAACGAAGCGCGCTGCTCTCCGTTGGATCTTCCCTATGTCTTCTATCAACCCTATCTGGTACGAATCCCACACTGCTGAGCAGTAGTCAATCAGTGGGCGAACAAGCGTACTGTAACCTACTTCCTTTGTTTTCGGATTGCATTTTCTTAGGATTCTTCCAATGAATCTCAGTCTGGCATCTGCTTTACCGACGATCAACTTTACATGATCATTCCATTTTAAATCACTCCAAATGCGTACTCCCAGATAATTTATGCAATTAACTGCTTCCAGTTGCTGATCTGCTATATTGTAGCTAAATGATATGGGATCTTTCTTTCTATGTATTCGCAGCAAATTACACTTGTCTACATTGAGATTCAATTGCCATTCCCTGCACCACGCGTCAATTCGCTGCAGATCCTCCTGCATTTCATTACAATTTTCCATTGTAACAACCTCTCTATATACCACAGCATCATCCGCAAAAAGCCTCAGTCAAATTCCGATGTCATCCACAAGGTCATTTATGTATATTGTGAATAGCAACGGTCCTACGACACTCCCCTGCGGTACACCTTAAATCACTCTTACTTCGGAAGACTTCTCTCCATTGAGAATTAATCCATGGACCCTACGTGTCAGCAGGGGACTGTTGAAGCTGGTGGAGGCTATGTAATGGTTGGAATAATATGGGACCCCTTATATGTCTAGATGCGACACCGACAATAAGTGACTCGTACGTAAACATCCTGTCTAATCACCTGCATACACTGATATCCATTGTGCATTCTGGGGCAGTTGGTCAATTCCAGCAGAACAATGCGACATCCCACACGTCCAGGGTTGCTACAAAGTGGCTCCAGGAACACTTTTCTGAGTTTAAAGACTTCTGCTGACTACCAAACTAGCCAGACATGAATATTATTGAGAATATGTGGGATGGATTGCAACATGCTGATCAGAAGAGATCTCCACGCCCTCGTAATCTTACGGATTTATGGACAGACCTACAGGATTCATGGTTCCCTGCAGCACTACTTCAGACATCTATCGAGTCAACGCCACGAAGTGTTGCGGATATTCTGCGAGCTCGCGGGGGCCATACACGATGTTAGGCAGGTGTACCATTTTCTTTGGCTCATCAGTGTGTTTTATCTGAACGTGAAGTATGACATTACTCGTTTGGTGGAGATCGTAGTCCTTCAACAAGCACACGAACAATTTCTACACGTATTGGTTTTTCAGATACAGATCTACGGCACGGCCTCTGTCCTGATCATCGACAGGAAATTACTGAACATAGTCGAGTAATCCCATTAACACTATTTACTGATAAAGTCAACTGCGTTCGTGAGAGTACCCGAATACTCACATACCTTAGTGCGGACACATTTCCATAATGCTTCTTCCTAAAAAGGAACAAGGAAGGAAGATTGGGTTTAACGTGCCGTTGACATTAGAGACGGAGCACAAGCTCGGATTGTGTCAATGATGGGGGCATTTGTCTGGAACGATCTAGGGAAACAACGGGAAACCTAAACCTGAATGGCCGGGCGTGCATATGAACCGTTGTCCTTCTCGCTTCTTTGTAAATGTGTGTTGTGGAAAGATAGACAGTCCCTTGGTAGGGCCTGTTGTATTACCGTAATACTCCTGCAGGCTTTCTTTATCTAGACTTTCTACAGAACGGGCTTTCACCTATACAGGGTTTCTCTGGCTACAACAACAAGACGGGACACCTGTCAAGTGACAAAACGTAAATCTTATAGTCCCTGGATGATGGATCGGCAGAATTTATGAAGTTCTTTGGCCTCTACGGACCCCGGATCTGATGCCTGCAGGTTTTTTTGCATATGGGTATGACTGAAAGTTAAAGCCTATAAAGATAAAGCAAACAAAAGAGACGGATTGATCAAATGGTTCAAATGGCTCTGAGCACTATGGGACTTAACTTCTAAGGTCATCAGTCCCCTAGAACTTAGAACTACTTAAACCTAACTAATCTAAAGACATCACACACATCCATGCCCGAGGCAGGATTCGAACCTGCGACCGTAGCGGTCGCGCGGTTCCAGACTGAAGCGGCTAGAACCGCTCGGCCACTCCGGCCGGCACGGATTGATCGTTCGAGGATGAATGGTGCTGCATACGTGAACGAACGCAAAGACATTGTCAAGAGAATACGAAAGTGCACTGAAGTCGGAGGTAGAATTTATGAAAATTAGCGTTGAACTTAATCTTTCGTCTGTATTTAACAAGTTCTGTTATTATTTGTTTGTGTTCCAATTTATCACTTGTATAACTGCAACCAATACAAAATTGAATGCATGTTATGTGGAAATTTTTATTTGAATTACTAGCTGATAAACCCGGCTCTGCCGTCTATTCATTTTTGCCAATTTTCTATTAGAAACGGAAAGAAAAAAATGAATTGTGTTTGTTGTGTTTGTTATGTAATATCGTCAAAATTTCATTTCCATGTATTCGTATGAAAATCCTTGTAATTATGAAACATTCGTACACACAAATATGCATATATCCATTAATACAGCTGCTTCGAGTGTCTACAACGCGCTTTTGTAAACATCCCAAAAGCAACGTCTCGTCGTAGTAGTTCTGTCCACGGCTATTATTATAACAAGGCGTAAAAAAAAGGGCCGGTGGCATAATTACAGAGACCAGTACCTGTATGTTAGAAGTACTGACCGCGGCT
Source organism: Schistocerca cancellata (assembly GCF_023864275.1). Lineage (NCBI taxonomy): Eukaryota > Metazoa > Arthropoda > Insecta > Orthoptera > Acrididae > Schistocerca > Schistocerca cancellata. Next base: position 200,625,389 of record NC_064634.1, read on the forward strand.
GTTGAGACACTTGTCCCACAGTGACACAAGGCGGTGAATGGTTGTCTCATAAAATTATCGGGGCTGCGATGTTAGCCAGTTCCGCACGTACAGCCGGACGTCGTCCTCAGAGGTGAATCGTTTGCCCCTCAAAGCGTTTTTAAGGGGACCAATAATGGCGTAATCACAGGGAGAGAGGTCCGGACTGTATGGAGGCTGGCCGAGAACCTCCCATTTGAATTTCTCCACGAGTGCCGCGACTGTGTTGGCCGCATGAGGCTTTGCATTGTCGTGGAGCAGAATGACCCCACGGGTGAGATTGCTGGTCGTTTTGATTTGATATCTTGGCGAAGGGTGGTCAAGGTTTGCGAGTAACGCTGGGCATTCACTGTTGTCCCGTGCTGCAGGAAGTGAATCAGAAGGGGGCCATATTGGTCGAAGAAGAACGTCAGCATAGGGACAAACGGTTCACCTCGGACGACGACGTCCAGCTGTACGTGCGGAACTGGTTAACATTGCACCCATTCACCGCCTTGTGCCACAGTGGGACAAGTGTCTCAACAGCCAGGGTCAATACTTCTAACATAAAGGTACTGGTTTCTGTAATTATGCCTCCGGCTCGTTTCTTTCTGAACGCCCCTTATATTTTCGGGCACAAATGTTTGCGCTTCGCAGTTGGAAGCTATCAAAATAGCTGCCAGGTACTAGGGATTTTCTTAAATTGACGAGACTGTAGCGATGTCTTAGCAGTAAAGAATAAATGTCTTAAAACTTCATGCATGACGCGGCATTTTTTTCACGCATCTATGTGTTTATGACGCCATATCTCTCGAACTACGTGGCCGGCCGCTGTGGGCGAGCGTTTCTAGGCGCTTCAGTCCGGAACCGCGCTGCTGCTACGGTCGCAGGTTCGAATCCCGCCTCGGGCATGGATGTGTGTGACGTCCTTAGATTAGTTAGGTTTAAGTAGTTCTAAGTATAGGGGACTGATGACATCAGATGTTAAGTCCCAAAGTGCTTACAAGGGAACCTCCCCATTGCACCCCCCTCAGATTTAGTTATAAGTTGGCACAGTGGATAGGCCTTGAAAAACTGAACATAGATCAATCGAAAAAACAAGAAGAAGTTGCGTGGAACTATGAAAAAAATAAGCAAAATATACAAACTGAGTAGTCCATGCGCAAGATAGGCAACATCAAGGATAGCGTGAGCTCAGGAGCGCCGTGGTCCCGTGGTTAGCATGAGCAGTTGCGGAACGAGAGGTCCTTGGTTCAACTCTTCCCTCGAGTGAAAAGTTAAAATTTTTTATTTCTCAGACAATTATTATCTGTCCATCCGTCCGTCCGATGAGAGGTAACTGCGTCGTAGTATGGGGACGCTACACATAAACAAACAGCGAAACACACGACGTCAGTCGACTACAGCGCACGGAAGAGAGAGTTTTCCTGTGGAGGAATCGGTTGACCTATGACCTTGCGATCAAATGTTTTCGGTTCCCATTGGAGAGGCACGTCGTTTCGTCTACTAATCGCACGGTTTTGCGGTGCGGTCGCAAAACACAGACACTAAACTTATTACAGTGAACAGAGACGTTAATGAACGAACGGACAGATCACAACTTTGCAAAAATACAGAAAGTTAACTTTTCACTCGAGGGAAGACTGGAACCAAGGACCTCTCGTTCCGCAGCTGATCACGCTAACCACGGGACCACGACGCTCCTGAGCTCACACTATCCTTGATGTTGCCTATCTTGCGCATGGACTACTCAGTTTGTATATTTTGCTTATTTTTTTCATAGTTCCACACAACTTCTCCCTGTTTCCTCGATTGATCTGTGTTCCGTTTTTCAAGGCCTATCCACTGTACCAACTTATTACTAAATCTGAGGGGGGGGGGGGGGAGGTTCCCTTGTTAGAGTCATTTGAACCATTTTGAACTACGTGTCGTACAGTGTATTTGTCTAGGCACATTTAGTGGATGCAAATGGCATTGCGGGTAGATCTAGTGAGAAAGAAGTAGTACATTCAGACGTCGTGCACAACGGAACAGTTTTTCACGCATCTTATTGCTCATGACGTCAAATTTCCTAAACTTTGATAAATCTGTCTTCACCAGGCAGCGACTGTTGTCTTGACAGTAAGGGGTATGCGTACCAAGTTTGTTTGAAATCGGTCCAGTGGTTAGGAGGAGATGTGGAACACACACACACACACACACACACACACACACACACACAAAATGGTTCTGAGCACTATGGAACTTAACATCTGTGGTCATCAGTCCCCTAGAACTTAGAAATACTTAAACCTAGCTAACCTAAGGACATCACACACATCCATGCCCGAGGCAGGATTCGAACCTGCGACCGTAGCAGTCGCGCGGTTCCGGACTGAGCGCCTGAACCGCTAGACCACCGCGGCCGGCACACACACACACACACACATTTTTATAATATGTATGGATAGAACCACCTCCTAAAATATTTACGATTCCCCCTGAAAATCTCTGTATATTAAGATGCTGGAAGACTCTTAACGGTAACATTTATATACTTCTGTAACAACACAACTACTTATACCCGCAATTAGAGTCGAGCCGGTGTGTTAGTGGATGCACTCGGCATCCAGAAACAGTTGCGTGGGAGGGACGGGAGCTGATGACAGGAGATACAGCTTCCTGTGTACGGCGACGGCGGGGCGAAGCCGATAAATCGGGTTCCAATTAGTGGCTCATCTAACGAGGGCCGCAGGAACGTGGCTGGTAAACTCCCGAGGGAACGCCAGGAAGTCGCCGTAAGTGGCTGCACCAGCCACAGGAGCGCCGACGCGAGGGTACGATAGCGGCGGAGAGGAGAGGAGAGGAGAAAAAGCCGCCCGTTAAATATATGGGCTGGAAGCGAAGCGATGCGACGCGCCGGGGAATTTCACGGAATGTGACAGAGCTGATAGGCGGCGGCGATCGTCCCCACCACAGTAAAAACTAACGCCCCATCTGACAGACTTGGCTTCTCCAAAATAGCTCATGTTCCCGTCTTCTTTATGGCTTTTTCTGGCTGTGCCGTTATCTCCGGCAAGCACTGCGTCAACACCTGTTAATTTATGCAGCTAGGGAGAGGTGTTGAGGATGGAGGCTGCATTCGAGTAGTGGTGCAGTGCTCCAAGGCAATTCGTCGGACAACACTTCTCTCATTAGGTACGTTAGGGTACCACATTTCATTGAATATACAGGGTGAGTCAGGAGGAAAGGTACATGCTTGGAGGGGTGATAGTATTAGTGATTCTGAACAAAAAACTTTATATGGACGTATGCCTCATTCCGAATAGTTTCGGAGACAGAACACATTTAATATCACTTTTGTACGTTTTCCTTGAATAACTCGAAGACCGCACCCTCCAGCAAAAACGTGTTGCAGTACAAAACTAAACTATATTAAATTTTCTACAAAAATGGTCCTACTCATTTTTTTCTCTGGAAGAGGTAGTTTACCGACTTGACAGACCACAAGTGTCCCATATCAAACTGTTCGTCTCAACGTGCTGCCTCGATATGCTACCTCAAACTGGCCTACAAACTACGTAAGCTACAGCGCATTTTTTTTTCTTTAACATTCTTGCGCTCTCTTCGCACAAACCATTAGTTCTAGACAAAAAAATGAATAGGACCTTTTTTTGTAGGAAATGTAATATAGTTTAATTTTGTGCTGCGACACGTTTTCGCTGGAGGGTGCGGTTTTCGAGTTATTCAAGAAAAACGTACAAAAGTGATACTAACTGTGTTCTATCTCGGAAACCATTCGGAATAGGGCATACGTCCATATGAAGTTTTTTGTTCAGAATCACTAATACTATTACCCCTCAAAGCATTTACCTTTCCTTTAAATGCGAACATTTTAGGTTAGGCTTTACCGTGCCTGTTATTGGCATTAAATGAAACAACAAGTTTACTTTTACCAGTCACCGTTTTATTTATTTCCACGAAGTGTTTCGAAGGTTTAAACCTCCATCATCGGGTGGATTTACACTAGTTAGTATGGCATTTGTGTGCTGTGTTACGATTTTTTGTAGGAACTTGTGGCACTGCCTAGTGGAGAAACAAGACACTATTTCAGAACATGGTTTTGGATAGTGACAAGAACATTACAGAAAAAAAACAATATGAATTTTTGGAGCAATAAGGGCAGCTTCTTTTTTCTTGTATGCTGGGAATGCTTTTGCAATTTCCTTTTCAAGGATTTCGTTAATTTTGTGGCAGGCTGCTATTCTGTCATTCTGCTTCTTAAAGGCGATGGTCGAGATCTGTGTGACACAAGTGATGAGCTTTTCTTGGTTCTTTTGGTCCAGTGGAGCTTGAACGTTGTGTTTTAAGCCTTTGCAGAGTAGTGCCTCTTCTTCTGCAGTGAATATTATGTTCGTGTTGTTGAGGAAAGGTTTGTGGAATGTGTGTTTCTTTCGGCTGTTTTGGTTCAGTTTGGGAGGTAATTGTTGATTTGTAAGATTGGCTAGTGTTTTCTTCTGTGTAGCTTTTGTTTTCTGTACGATGAACTCTGTGTACTTTTTGACTTTTTTGGTTATGGAGTCATATTCTAATCTATGAAGCAGCTTTCCCACCTGTAGTTCTGCATTATAAAGCTGTGTGTTGAACATTTTGTTTTTTCATAAAATGTTCAACTGTTTGAACCTGACAGAAGGTACGTTCACACTGCACAACTGTCTAAAACATTCTAACTTCCAACTGTCAAAAACATTAGCTCGATACTGAAACAGTTGTGGCATTTCGTCGTGCGTTTTCCAATGTTTTCTCTGCGCTTGTAGTGTTTGTTTTGATGTCAATCTTAACTTAATCTGGAATGACGTTATTCTCGAGACAATTCCTATTGAAGTGTATGTGTTGTGTATGTTCTCATTTGAACTTAATTTGCCCAGTCAGGCAATCAAGGCTATTTTCGAGTACAAAAACAGTGCAGAAAAATTCGCAATGACGACACACTGCACCTGCATTCGGGAGGACGATGGTTCAAATCAGATTTAGGTTTTTCCTTGATTTTCCTAAATCGCTCCAGGTAAATGCCGTAATGGTTCCCTCGAAAAGGCACGACCGATTTCGTTCCACCATCCGTGAAACAACCCGCGCGTATGCTTTGACTCTAACGACTTCGACGTCGACAGGACGTTAAACGCTAATCTTCCATCCTTTCTCCGTCTTTCTATGCTCTCCTTCTGTTCCGTCCTCTGCTCCCTCCTCTCTCTCTCTCTCTCTCTCTCTCTCTCTCTCTGTCTCCACCATTTCAGCAAGTGTTGGCGGCGACCCCTTCTAGAAGTTTGCCTACCTAGTCGGCATGAAACATTGAGCAGCAGTATTTTGCGATGAGCTCGCTCCTCCACGACTCAGCCAGCCGTTATAAGATGCTCTCCCCGAGTACTCCTGGGCGCGCTATTAGCTTTGCACCAGGCTTACGCCGTGGCGTCAGCTTAAACATGTACTCAGCTCTTCAGGCGGCCACAATTTGTGCGACGTAGCGTGCGGAAAGAGGATTCCGCGTAATAAGCTCCAAACTCTTAATGGAATGTGTTCACTATAGCGAAGACTATGACGGAACTGTTGAAAAACTGTGCTCCCATGACTGCAACCAGTCTCTGACTCGCAACATACACTACTGGCCATTAAAACTGCTACACCAAGAAGAAATGCAAATGATAAACGGGTATTCATTGGACAAATATATTATACTAGAACTGACATGTGATTGCATTTTCACGCAATTTGGGTGCATAGATCCTGAAAAATCAGTACCCAGAATAACCACCTCTGGCCGTAATAACGGCCTTCATACGCCTGGGCATTGAGTCAAACAGAGCTTGGATGGCGTGTACAGGTACAGCTGCCCACGCAGTTACAACACGATACCACAGTTAATCAAGAGTAGTGACTGGTGTATTGTGACGAGCCAGTTGCTCGGCCACCATTGACCAGACGTTTTCAATCGGTGAAAGATCTGGAGAATGTGCTGGCCAGGGCAGCAGTCGAACATTTTCTGTTTCCAGAAAGGGCCATACAGGACCTGCAACATGCGATCGTGCATTATCCTGCTGAAATGTAGGGTTTCGCAGTGATCAAATGAAGGGTAGAGCCACGGGTCGTAACACATCTGAAATGTAACGTCCACTGTTCAAAGTGCCGTCAATGCGAACAAGAGGTGACAGAGACGTGTGACCAAGGGCACCCCATAACATCACGCCGGGTGATACGCCAGTATGGCGATGACGAATACACGCTTCCAATGTGCTTTCACCGCGATGTCGCCAAACACGGATGCGACCATTATGATGCTGTAAACAGAACCTTAATTCGTCCAAAAATGACGTTTTGCCATTCGTGCCCCCAGGTTCGTCGTTGAGTACACCATCGCAGGCGCTCCTGACTGTGACGTTGTAGGTGTAGCCACCGGCGCCAACGTTGTGTGAACGCTCTGAAACGCTAATCATTTGCCTATCACAGCATCTTCTTCCTGTCGGTTAAATTCCGCGTCTGTAGCACGTCATATTCGTGGTGTAGCAATTTTAATGGCCAGTGGTGTAGTTCCGTTATATCACAGACTTGTTCCACGCTACAATTATGAGCCCTTTAGCGGCAGTGGGCTGCAAATACTGTACGTAGGCATGAAGAATAAAAATGTAGGACGTTAACAGTGCTAATTTCACTTAAAAAGCTTTAAGAGTTTTCATACAAAAAATTCAGAGGCATTATTTTTCAGCACTCGCTCGTATTTGTGTATTCATGTGTGTTTAATTGTTTTCAGTGCTTCGTAAGAACGACTGTGTGTGTGTGTGTGTGTGTGTGTGTGTGTGTGTGTGTGTGTGTGGAGGGGGACGGGGGGGGGGAAGGGGTTCACTATGCAATGTTCAGGTATAAAGAGAAAAACGAGACGATGGATCATTTCATACACACAGTCCTTCAGTTTAAAAACGTTAAATCGAATATGACAGGAGGGCGTGGCCCTTTGAGTTCAGTTAAACAAAATTTTAAACATGGCTGAAGCAGCAACTGTTATAAATCTTCACGGTAAATGATAACAGCCAAACAGTTGCAGGATAAAGATTTATTGAAATCCTTGACCACGGTTTCGGTATATCTAAATATATCTTCATCAGAAGCAAAAATACACCTGAACAGGAAGAGACCTTCATTAGCAAAAAACTTTGCGACGTAATTGTTCGAGGAATTCTATCCTAGCCTTTAATTTTGCGCGAGATTCTCGCGCATAACACTAGTGCCCTCTCTCGTTGGATATATTCCTTAGCGCAACCTTCACCTGCTTGACACTATAGGACAACACAGGCAAATTGGTCTTCATACTTTCTATAGTATGCAGGTGTTTTAAATGGTTCTGATATGTTTTATTTATGAAGACAAAGGGTTTGAATTAGCACAGTCTTTAAAATTTTGACGCGCTTGAGTATGTATCCCAGGTTTTAATGTGCGCGAGAGTCTCGCGCATACCACAAGTACGCTCTCTCGGTGAAACTGTCTGCCCTAGTGCTTCCACACCCTCTTCACGCTAGTTCACAGGCTAAGTACTGACAGTATGCTGCGTTCGCATGGACCATCTCTTCATGATTATACTGTACAGATGAAGGTGATATTTTAATCTGAGCTACTGGCGCCGTCTTTGGTACGATTGAATTATGCATCTCCACTGCAGGATGTGATTTTAGTAAGTGACTAAAAGTTTTTGTGCTTGTAATATTTTGGTAATTTTCATGGTTACTTAAAGCTATAAGCTTTTGTTTCTTCTTCTATCTCAGTTATGTCGCTAAGTTTTTTGCTAATGGTGTCTTCCTGTTCAGGTGTATTTTTGCTTCTGATGAAGGTATATTTAGATATACCGAAACTGTGATCAAGGATTTCAATAAATCTTTATCCTGCAACTGTTTGGCTGTTATCAATTACCGTGAAGTTTAGTGAAATTTAGTTATCAGTAATTTATATGCAGCATGGAGGAGGTGGTGACCTCGATTTCGTTCATACTTCTTAATTTTAGCCAGAGTTACGGTAAAGTACGTCAAAGATTTGCTGGCTCCCCATCCAGAACGTACATGCAGAGAAAAGTCAGCCCCGTTGTGGTCCGATAGAATGACAAAGGAAGATGAGTCATAAATAATTTTTCCTCCTTTTGCATTGGGTCGCACGATGTTAATATTGAATCCTCTACATACAGAGGTCACGTTCTGATATCCTCTTTCCTCTCTTTATTACATCAATGTCGAGCAAGCTTTTTTAGTTCACATGTCACTGTATATGAAATCCCGCTTACGAATTACAAAAAACAGAAGGCAACTCGCGCTCTGTAAAAAACAAATAGTACATGTAATCGGATCGTGTTACCGGTAGACAGACAGGCAACGAAAATGAACAGCAGCAAATTCGCCATAATTGTGTCGAGTTGCACTGTAAGCGGCATGTTTTCTGAAAGGAGAGTACAATTTCAAAAGGTGAAGTGCGTACTGCTGTATGCAGCTCAACACGGAGGTGGCTTATGTTCCGTATACAGTTAGTGAAACGTAAGTCCACGGAACGTATGATCGAATTTTTATAGTAGCAAATTTAAATAATAATATAGTAACACTTTTGGAAGCCAATCGAACTAGGAAGAAGTAAAGGAAAATTGAACGTTCCGTATTTAGCGTTTGCACATGACATAGCGATTCTAATCGACAGTGAAAAAAGGCAGTAAAACAAATCGAGTCGCTCAAAGAATGTGCAGAGAAGGTTGGCCTGCAAATCTCCTTTGAAAAGACTGAAATCATATGTTCCAAGTTAGATATTGAGAAACTTAAAACAAATTATGGTGAAATCAACAGAGCGAAACACTTTAAGTATCTCGGTGAAATTATTGGATCAACAGGACTTGAAAAAAAAAAAGCAAAAAAAACAGATTGCGGAAAATCAAGTGAGCGTCCGGACTTGTTTCAAATTTGTATAACAAAAAATGCCTGTCAAAAGTCACTAAAATCAGACACTATAACACAGTAATCAAACCAACAGTTACATATGTAAGTGAAACACTCTAACTGAATCGAAAACTAGATTTACGAGAAATTAAGAAAGCAGAGCGAAAGATTATTAGAAAAATTCTGGGACCACGATACACACAAGATGGATACAGACTGCAAACCATGGAGACAACAGGAAAAATATCAAACATCGAAATTGACATAAGAAAGAGACGAATGAAGTTCTATGGACACTTAGACAGATTACATGGAAACAGACCAACTAAACGTCTATTGGACTATGTTACATCACTTAAAGCATCAATACCTTGGGTAAGTGAAGTTATGAAAGATTTGACAAAAGCAAAAATTGAGGCAACAAACTCATCAGACACGGATACATTCAGAAGCAAAATTGATAAGAGGAAGTTTATTCCAGACATGGAACCAAAACCATACATCTACATCATACTCCGCAAGCCAACTAATGGTGTGTGGCGGAGGGCACTTTCGGTACCACTGTCTGATCCCTCCAACTCTAATTTTTCTAATTTCCTCCTCGTCGTCAATACGTGAGATGTACAGGGTGGTCCACTGATCGTGACCGGGACAAATATCTCACGAAATAAGCGTCAAACGAAAAAACTACAAGGAACGAAACTTGTCTAGCTTGAAGGGGGAGGCCAGATGGCGCTATGGTTGGCCCGCTAGATGGCGCTGCCATAGGTCAAACGGATATCAACTGCCTTTTTTTAAATAGTTTTTATTACATATTCGTGTAGTACGTAAAGAAATATGAATGTTTTAGTTTGTGATAGATGGCGCTGTAATAGTCACAAACATATGGCTCACAATTTTAGACGAACAGTTGGTAACAGGTAGGTTTTTTAAAATTAAAATACAGAACGTAGGTGCGTTTGAACATTTTATTTCGGTTGTTCTAATGTGATACATGTACCTCTGTGAACTTATCACTTCTGAGAGCGCATGCCGTTACAGCGTGATTACCTGTAAATACCACATTAATGCAATAAATGCTCGAAATGACGTCCTTCAACCTCAATGCATTTGGCAATACGTGTAACGACATTCCTCTCAACAGCGAGTAGTTCGCCTTCCGTAATGTTCGCACATGCATTGACAATGCGCTGACGTATGTTGTCAGGCGTTGTCGGTGGATCACGATAGCAAATAATCCTATCAACCATAAATGGGATGCGTTGGTGAGACGTATCGCGCCGTGCTCACATGCATCAAGGACCATTCAGCAGCTGTCAGCCGCTGGTGGAGAAATGGCACGAAAAGGACTTCGTACGTATATTGTGGCCAGTACAGCATCACGTTGCAGAGCATGCACTGCTACCCGTGGTGATCATACACCCTGATAATAAACATGTCCCGCCTTTTGTAATGTCCAGGGGACCATCATAAAACCGGGTGACTTCAGTGAAATTATTGTTGGTTGATTTGGATGAGTGGCCCAAACAGCGAGGTCATCGGTCCCATCGGATGGGGGAAGGTTAGGAAAGGAAATCAGCCGAGCCCTGTCAAAGGAACCATCCCGGTATTTGCCTGAAGCGACGGAAAACCTAAATCAAGATGACAGGACGCGCGTTTGAACCATCGTCGTCCCCAATGCGAGTCCAGTGTGCTAACCACCTCGCTGGTGTAATTGTTGTCTTTGAATAAAAAATGTCATTTCCGTTCGTCTCATTGCATATTTACTTCAGTTATCATTTGTTCTATGCTGCTGCAATTCGTTCCATGTACAGTACAAGTTTCATTTAGCTACCTTATTTGGCAGTCACACATCATGGAAAGTTTCTTTCACCGACCTGTGTGGCCGAGCGGTTCTAGGCGCTTCAGCCCGGAACCGCGCTGCTGCTACGGTCGCAGGTTCGAATCCTGCCTCGGGCATGATGTGTGTGATGTCCTTAGGTTAGGTAGGTGTAAGTAGTTCTAAGTTCTAGGGGACTGATGACCTCAGATGTTACGTCCCATAGTGCTTAGAGCCATTTGAACCACTTTGAAAGTTACTTTCGTCCTTACGTTTGGCACACCAGCGTCGATTCTAAGGAGTAACCACTCGTCTTCAGATGTTCGGAAGCCGCATGTTACGTTTCACCGAAGAGTGCGAGATCGTTGTACCTGACAACGTAGCAACGTTTGTGTCTGACATCTGAAGACGAGTAGTTACTAAGTAGGAACTAGTTAGGCATTGCAAACAAGCAGCAACCGAAGCAGCAACTGAAGTCTCTAGTAGAGTTAATTGTATCTATACTACTGAACGGCTAAAAAGGTGCACAGTATACTATCCCGTTTGCCAGTTGCCTGGCTAACGGCTTCGAGAGGCAACAAAAATTCGATTTTCAATGCTTCGTATGGTTGCTGATCGAAATGAAAAATTTAAAACGCTGCCATAATCAACCCACTGACTGGTATATACTTACGTTTAAGTTTTAACATAAAAGTAAAAAAAAGTGAAGCATTAAAGTTATAAACTGCGTGTATGTCTTGAAGTAGCGAGATGCCGGCCGGAGTGGCCGTGCGGTTCTAGGCGCTACAGTCTGGAGCCGAGCGACCGCTACGGTCGCAGGTTCGAATCCTGCCTCGGGCATGGATGTGTGTGATGTCCTTAGGTTAGTAAGGTTTAATTAGTTCTAAGTTCTAGGCGACTGATGACCTCAGATGTTAAGTCCCATAGTGCTCAGAGCCATTTGAACCATCTGAAGTAGTGAGATGCATGGCCCGCAGATTACCCACACTATATTCATCCAACATTTAACAATAAGAGCACTCAGCGACTTCCAACAAACTTTTTCTCGCTGATACCACCGACAAAAGAATGAACGGCAAAAAAATTATATGTGTGGTGTCTGTTTTATCGGACATACCCGACAGAACAGTAACCTAACCCAACTTACGAGGGTTGCCCATAAAGCAATGAACCGCATTTTTGTTCTCAGTCGAAACCAATGCTACGAAGGCGAAACGTTACATATGTATTATTTAAAGTCTCCTGAGAGAGCGCGCCAAGTTTCCGTCACTTCAAATGGCTCTGAGCACTATGGGACTTAACTCCTGAGAACTGAGAACTAATAGAACTGAGAACTACTTAAACCTAACTAACCTAAGGACATCACACACATCCATGCCCGAGGCAGGATTCGAACCTGCGACCGTAGCGGTCGCGCGGTTCCAGACTGTAGCGCCAAGAAACGCCACTTCAGCCAGATAGCATAGCTGCAGGTCAGTTTCAAAATGGCGTCTGTAGGTCATGTACGTTACAAGCAATATGCCGTCATTGAATTTCCCACTGCAGAGAAAGAAACTGTGGGGAATGTACAAAAACGCTTGTGCGAAGTCTATGGAGTATCTGCTGTGTGTTAACTGTAAGACGGTCGAGTTGTGAGGGGAGTGCGGGGAGAGGAGCAAGCAAGCAATGGCTGGCGAGGGGTGAGGAGGCGTTAGGGGGGGGGGGGACAAGGCACGCCTACCAGTTGCAGTGCTGGCACTACAAATTGCGCGTCATGCTTACACGAAAGCAGACGAAAGAAGTAAAACTCGCTTTAAATGTTGTTCGTAAACGAAACTGAAATCGTCATGTACATTAAAATCTATATATATATATATAAATGAATGTATGTATGTTTGTCTACTATGTGCTCCCCCATGTTGTGACATCAACGACACTCTCTTCACGTAAGTCACCCTTCCTCTGCCAACATTTATTAAACGTTAAGTTATTATCGATCCACGATTCATCGAGATAAAATATTTCTCTGCCTGCTTCCCTGAAGTTCTTCATGTCAACAATGAAACGAGATCGCCAGTGCAGAATGTCTGGACGTTCTAGCAACACATTCCTCTTGTTTTCCACCTTACGCCATATGAATCCGATAGACAAAAGTACTTTTCTCAGCGCGACAATACTCCACTTCCAGCCTATTTAGTCGTGCAAAACTGGAAGCAGTGTTCGCAGGCTCGGCACAATCTTCCACACTGAATAAAATTCCGCTATCGTGTCGCGAATCACACGCTGGTTGAAATCATCGATCACTACTTCGATTTCTCCACTTATTTTCCTAAGTTAAAAGAGGGAGAAAGATTTATAAGAAAATGCCTTCTGCACTGCATGTATTTTTTTTAAATTTCGAAATGTACTGTAATAAGAATGTGTTTCGAAATAATACAGTAACCAGTGATGTTTCCATACAAAGCAATACAGTAGCAAGGAAAAATGAAATATAAGGTAATTCGGACGAAATAGGGGGCTCCTTCAAAGTGATCGCGAACAAAATATCTGAAATGGAAACTCACCTTTTCTTGCCAGGCGTTTGTGGTGATACGCCAGGATGATTCTTGGAAAACTGTTTGAATCTTCCAATGCTACGCATGCTTTGTTCTGTGTATGTAGCAGCTCTTACTGAAGAATTGTAAATGGGGTGAAGCAATTTTTTCTGCTCCCTTTCGCAGCATTCAATCACACGCAATATAATTTTGCGAGCATCGCTACGTAATACTGGTTTCCTTCTAACCGTAGGCCTACCGATAGGGGTTGTTGGCAACTCCCGAGATGGGCCAGCAACTGCCTCTTCACTAATTTTGATAATGTTTAGCACAACTGCACAATAAAAACACGCAGAACAGTACAGCGCAAAACAATAACGAAGCAGACGACAATGGCTACCTTGTACAACACAAGTCAGCTACGTAATGTTGGCAGCAGTCGAAACTGCGTGCCTACCGATGCCTCCCGACGTTTACCGACTTCTACCGATTCAGGACTAGCGAGAGGTCCGCCATCTAAAAGTTTACGCACTGTACTTGCTTGGCACGGAGGGTGAGGTGATGAGCAGGCGGTTTGACGGAGCTCTACGATTTGCAGCGGTCGGGGAGACCATCCACGGCTGTCACACCCGACCTAGCCCCCTCGGACTTCCACTTGCTTGGGCCATTAAAGGATGCCATTCGTGGAAGACATTTTGAGACGATGAGGTGGTGATTCACACAGTGAAGCACAGGCTCCGCCACCAGGACAAGGATTGGCACCGGCAGGCTTACACGCCCTTGGTTCGCGCTGCAGGAAGGCCATAAAACGGGATGGGGATTACGTGGAAGAATAGGGCGTGTAGATAAACCACCATTTTTTCGTGTGTGAAATAGAAATTCTGACATCAGCCGCACTCGGTCATTGATAAATCCAATGGCGAAAAGAGAAAATATGTGCCAGACCGGGACTCGAGCCTACATTTCCCGCTTATCAACGTTTCCTGTCCAACACAAAGTGTCACATGTCACACGCTACAGACACAACGTTCCCTGTCCATTAACCTCACTGCTCGCAGCCTCACCGAATTCCCTCAACAGGCCAAACGAAGAGTGCACCCACACTGAAGGTATCAAGGTTTAATATTGGTTCCAGTCTATTTTGGCTGTCTGGCGCAGCCACGGGTTTCATTCAGAAAAAATTCATTTGCCGTCAGAGAACGTATGGCTGACAGGTGTACGAGGTGCATTCAAGTTCTAAGGCCTCCGATATTTTTTTCTAATTATCTACTCACCCGAAATCGATGAAACTGGCGTTACTTCTCGACGTAATCGCCCTGCAGACGTACACATTTTTCACAACGCTGACGCCATGATTCCATGGCAGCGGCGAAGGCTTCTTTAGGAGTCTGTTTTGACCACTGGAAAATCGCTGAGGCAACAGCAGCACGGCCGGTGAATGTGCAGCCAAGGAGAGTGTCTTTCATTGTTGGAAAAAGCCAAAAGTCACTAGGAGCCAGGTCAGGTGAGAAGGGAGCATGAGGAATCACTTTAAAGTTGTTAGCACGAAGAAACTGTTGCGTAACGTTAGCTCGATGTGCGGGTGCGTTGTCTTGGTGAAACAGCACATGCGCAGCCCTTCCCGGACGTTTTTGATGCAGTGCAGGAAGGAATTTGTTCTTCAAAACATTTTCGTAGGATTCACCTGTTACCGTCGTGCCCTTTGGAACGCAATGGGTAAGGATTACCCCCTCGCTGTCCCAGAACATGGGCACCATAATTTTTTCAGCACTGGCGGTTACCCGAAATTTTTTTGGTGGCGGTGAATCTGTGTGCTTCAATTGAGCTGACTGGCGCTTTGTTTCCGGATTGAAAAATGGCATCCACGTCTCATCCATTGTCACAACCGACGAAACGAAAGTCCCAATAATGCTGTCGTTGCGTGTCAACATTGCTTGGCAACATGCCACACGGGCAGCCATGTGGTCGTCCGTCAGCATTCGTGGCACCCACCTGGATGACACTTTTCGCATTTTCAGGTCGTCATGCAGGATTGTGTGCACAGAACCCACAGAAATGCCAACTATGGAGGCGATCTGTTCAACAGTCATTCGGCGATCCCCCAAAACAATTGTCTCCACTTTCTCGATCATGTCGTCAGACCGGCTTGTGCGAGCCCGAGGTTATTTCGGTTTGTTGTCACACGATGTTCTGCTTTCTTTAAACTGTCGCACCCACGAACGCACTTTCGACACATCCATAACTCCATCACCACATGTCTCCTTCAACTGTCTATGAATTTCAATTGGTTTCACACCATGGAAATTCAGAAAACGAAAGATTGCACGCTGTTCAAGTAAGGAAAACGTCGCCATTTTAAGTATTTAAAATAGTTCTCATTCTCGCCGCTGGCGGTAAAATTCCATCTGCCGTACAGTACTGCCATCTCTGGGACGTATTGACAATGAACGCGGCCTCATTTTAAAACAATGCGCATGTTTCTATCTCTTTCCAGTCCGGAGAAAAAAAATGGGAGGCCTTAGAACTTGAACGCACCTCGTAGTGCCTATTCTTTCGGACATGTCCGAAGGGGAAGCCTGCTGGTGTAGCCAAATTGTTAGGACGACCACTCACAATTAGCGGGAAATACGGGTTCGAGTCCCAGTACAGCACAAATTTTCAGTTGTCACCATTGGATCTATTTCAGTGCTGATGTCGCAATGTCTCTCTCGTCATGAAAGAAAAAAAGTTTATCGCTTAAGACATTTTAGCTGTTCATAAAGTAAAACTTCAGCATCAGACATGAGGTTTTACTTTATTACTTCTTTACTTCTAAACCTATTCTTACAAACATTTTGCATAAAATATCGGTATATACGACTCATTGTATCTGCAAAATTATTTCACTATATGCCTCATAGTTCTGGGGACATGAAGTCATAAATACCGAGGAAAAACTAGCTTCACGTATTAACTCATTTGTCAAGAAACTTGTCGTTTGAAGCTTTTTTTTCTTCACAAGGAAGGTCGATTATTTAAAGAACCAGAGTTGGAACGGAGAGCTACTGGCTAATACGTAAAACATTATTGTATTTGTTTTTCGATTTGCACTATTTCAGTAATTTACTAAAACGACTATTTTAACGCTTTTATGCAATGCTATGCGGTAATAAAAGGCGCTACGAGGCTGCATACGCACGTTTATTTGTGACTAGCTTGCAAAATCTTGGTCTGTGAGCGGCTCCTTGGATTGTATTGCAGTGACCACCCGTAGCTTCTGTTGGCTGTCGGCTTATCTCTGTGGGTCCCAGTGACGTGGCTGGGGACAGCGTGTTGTGTGTGTGTGTGTGTGTGTGTGTGGGTGGGTGTGTGTGTGTGTCACGCGTCGCGTCACTGCCGGAACAAAAGCGACGCGCCCATAGCCCACACAGATGGTATCGCTGCGCGAGTTGGGGAGGGGGAGGGGGGAGCGGGGGGGGGGGGGGGCACAGGGGCCGAAACCTCAAGCCCCAGCTGCGGAGGGCCGCGCTCTGGAATCGAACACGCGTGCCTGTGTATGGCGAGCAGTCCTAGCGTTCCAGGAAGGCGGTAGGTGGGTGCAGTGTTTCCCCAAACAGATAAATAGAAGCTGCGAACTTCGCGGAAAGCGGGAAGCATAACAGGGATTGAAGTACAGAATGGAAGCGGAAGCTGCTGAAAAGGGTAATTGGACGCAGCAGTATGTTAATGATAAAAATACCGTGCCAGTTTTTCAATTTGACGCAACTACGGCGTCCTGCGAATAATTAACGTAACACAGTACGCCTATCTTTGAAATCTTTTAACGTAGAAATCAACCACGTGTCATTCCTGACAAATTTTCACATAGTTGTAAGGCGAAGGCTATGTTCAAAATCAACTGAAATTTTGTTATTCGACTTCGATTCAAGATCGAAAACTTTCAGTTTCTAGGGATGCGCTTTACAACTAGACTATCAGGTCCAACTACCCACTTTTTTTCTTTTCTTTTTTTTTCATTTTTGACAAATTACAACATATAAAGCACTCCGTCGTCAGGCCACGAGTGGCCTACTGGGACCATCCGACCGCCGTGTCATTTTCAATGGAGGATGCGGATAGGAGGGGCGTGGGGTCAGCACACCGCTCTCCGGTCGTTATGATGGTATTCTTGACTGAAGTCGCAACTATTCGGTCGAGTAGCTCCTCAATTGGCATCACGAGGCTGAGTGCACCCCGAAAAATGGCAACAGCGCATGGCGGCCCGGATGGTCACCCACCCAAGTGCCGACCAAGCCCGACAGCGCTTAACTTCGGTGTTCTCACGGGAACCGGTGTATCCACTGCGGCAAGGCCGTTGCCTACAAGATATAATGGGATACTAAAATTGTGGTATACAGAGAAAAAGATAACGTACACGGGAATCAATCATGATGAAGGAACCACTTCGTGGCAATCGCTTGTGAACTGTTCCAGAGATTCGAAAGGCACTAGGCCGCTCCATTCGCACCATCAACAGATCAGGCTCTGCTAACGGTATATTAACGTCTTCCACATCGCTAGCAACGGGTTCTACACAACGCTGGTGACTACTCTGAAGAGCAGTAATTGGTGAAAATATGTAACTCTTTTGTATCGGTTGTGAATAAATAGTTGCCGCTATTTAAATGGTTCAAATGGCTCTGAGCACTATGAGACTCAACATCTTAGGTCATAAGTCCCCTAGAACTTAGAACTACTTAAACCTAACTAACCTAAGGACATCACACACACCCATGCCCGAGGCAGGATTCGAACCTGCGACCGTAGCAGTCCCGCGGTTCCGGACTGCAGCGCCAGAACCGCTAGACCACCGCGGCCGGCTGCCGCTATTTAAGTTCCAACCCTTGTACATGTTAACCTTTTTTTGCACCGTGTACAAACTCTAGGGATCAATGAAAGGATATGGAACAAAACAGGTGTAATGAACTTATTTCCGGAAATACATGGTTTCCATGCTAGATACCATTTACTCAATCATACTTTGTTACAGAGACTGCGGTCATTACTTTATGTGAATTAAGAGGCAGTTTTGTAACACCGGAACTATAGTATCTGAATCCGTGCTGTGTGTCAATATATTGTTGTGTCCGAGGTAATTAATTAAGTTCGAACACAGTGCAGATTCCAAAAGCCCACTGCAGATCGACGTCAGTGATTCTGTGGATTACGTCTATTTACTTTTTTGTGCACTAGTGTTATCTGTGTTGTTGTGCCCTGCCTACTCGTCGAATATGCGGATCGCTAGACAATAACTAAAGAAAATCGTATTAATTAATTTTATTTACAGAACGATATATGACGATACTTCACTTTGAGAATTTACAATGATGTGTCGCAAGAAATGGGCGACAGACAAAATAAGAAATCTCATCAGTGTGCAGTAGACAATGCCTAACACAAATGAAATTATACAGTTCCTAAGTCGCTGCCGTAGAGCTCGGTGAACGGCTAGTCTTCAATTCGACTGCGGCCTTTTTTTTTTTTTTTTTTTTTTTTTACTTTGTTGAAGAAAGGCCCATCGGCTTTGCCGATTCGCCGTGTATTTTTGTGTGTGTTTGGATGGTTGTGCTGTGGTGGCACTATTTATTTGACTTTGGGGGAAAGGAATGTTATTGTTTCCGGACTTCGTCCGCCAGTCCGCCTCGTTGGATGGTGGGTTGCTCTTCAGGAGTTGTGTGGTTGGACGTTCTCGTTGTCTTCTTGTTTCTTCCGAGGCGATTTGCTGTTGGGTTGTCGCACTTTGTTTGGTTTTGGGTGCGAGTACTAGTATATTTTAGTGAGTAGTATTTGAGTCGTGCCTGGCTATCCTTATGAGTTATGATTTTTCTACATATTTGCTTAGAGAGGTGGCTAACGATTCTAATCTTACCTATCCTTATGAGCTATGAATTTTCAACACATTTATTTAGAGAGGTGGCTAATGATTCTAATCCTACATATCCTTATGAGCTATGAATTTTCAACACATTTATTTAGAGAAGTGACTAATGATTATAGTCCTGCCTATCCTTAGGAGCTATGATCTTTCTATGCATTTATTTAGAGAGGTGGTTGATGATTCTAATCTACCTACAGCGTTATATGCTAATTCTAATCTACTAGAAGTTGAAACGTCCCCTTAGAAAAATTTATGAATGACTGTGATGATAAACCTCTTACATTAGCTGCTTTTCAAACAGCTGAGCAAAACTGAACGTACTCCGGCATTACTTTCTTTACTTATTCTGATCAACACTAAACTGACACACAATATTTTAAGCGCAACGCAATCTGACTTTCAAAAATCCCTACAAAAGAATGGCCCTGACTAAATTAACCTATAGCCGGCCGGGGTAGCCAAGCGGTTATAGGCGCTACAGCCTGGAACCGCGCGACCGCTACGGTCGCAGGTTCGAATCCTGCCTCGGGCATGGATGTGTGTGATGTCCTTAGGTTAGTTAGGTTTAAGTAGTTCTAAGTTCTAGGGGACTTATGACCACAGCAGTTGAGTCCCATAGTGCTCAGAGCCATTTGAACCATTTTTAAATTAACCTATACCTTTCACAAATCACTTACCTCACAAAAATCTTCGTTACTCGAACTACTGCAATACAGCGAGCGCCACTACTGCCAACTAAATAAAAGATTCAACCTACTGAAGGCACTAACTACTGATGGGCATAGTTAGCAAATGAAAGATTTTGATAGAGAACAAACAATGTATTTACCTTAATAGTGTTCAAAAGTCATTATATATATATCAGTCCATGATATCCAATATTACAAATTTACTCTTTCTGATGGACACATGTCCAGATCGTCCGCTCTCAAAGTTCCACCATCCCTCTCCCCACATCCACCACTACTGGCGGCTCACCTCCAACTGCGCAACGCTACGCGCTGTTAACAGGCAACTGCCCAACACTACAATAGCAAATTCCAACAATGCCACCCAGCCACAGACTGCACACAGCACAGCCAGTGATTTTCATACAGAGCGCTACGTAACGTTACCAACATGAAAACCTAAACAGCCTACTTACACGGTGACAGCCAGCCTAGAGGCCGCTGCTGTCTCGGTGTCGTCCTAGAGAGGGGTCGGTCAGCGTACTATAGGCTGACGTCTTCTTCGCCCCCCCCCCCGCCCCCCCCTCTCCGGCGCGCCGGCGTTTGACTTAACGGCGGAACACGTGTAACTTTACAGTCCTTAGGTACGAACCTTTCGTCGAGCCAGCGGTTCTATATGATTGCTGCGAAGTTTGGTTGAAAACTGCTTCAATGGTTTAGGGAGAGATATGGGAAATATGTACATACACAGATGCATACAATGAATTTTATAAATACTTTATGTAGATGGGAGATTATTTTCAAAGCGATAAACATTCCGTGTCCGTGTGACTGACGCTTTTAGGGCGGCTAAGCGAACAATCTGTATATTGAGCAAGCAGTAAAGGAAACAAAAGAAAAATTTGGAGTAGGTATTAAAATTCATGGAGAAGAAGTAAAAACTTTGAGGTTCGCCGATGACATTGTAATTCTGTCAGAGACAGCAAAGGACTTGGAAGAGCAGTTGAACGGAATGGACAGTGTCTTGAAAGGAGGATACAAGATGAACATCAACAAAAGCAAAACGAGGATAATGGAATGTAGTCAAATTAAGTCGGGTGATGCTGAGGGAATTAGATTAGGAAATGAGACACTTAAAGTAGTAAAGGAGTTTTGCTATT
The DNA here is from genome assembly GCF_023864275.1 of Schistocerca cancellata. Classification (NCBI taxonomy): domain Eukaryota; kingdom Metazoa; phylum Arthropoda; class Insecta; order Orthoptera; family Acrididae; genus Schistocerca; species Schistocerca cancellata. The sequence goes on from NC_064634.1 coordinate 200,646,375, forward strand.
TAGGGAGTAAAATAACCGATGATGGTCGAAGTAGAGAGGATATAAAATGTAGACTGGCAATGGCAAGGAAAGCGTTTCTCAAGAAGAGGAATTTGTTAACATCGAGTATAGATTTAAGTGTCAGGAAGTCGTTTCTGAAAGTATTTGTATGGAGTGTAGCCACGTATGGAAGTGAAACATGGACGATAACTAGTTTGGACAAGAAGAGAATAGAAGCTTTCGAAATGTGGTGCTACAGAAGAATGCTGAAGATAAGGTGGGTAGATCACATAACTAATGAGGAGGTATTGAATAGGATTGGGGAGAAGAGAAGTTTGTGGCACAACTTGACTAGAAGAAGGGATCGGTTGGTAGGACATGTTTTGAGGCATCAAGGGATCACAAATTTAGCATTGGAGGGCAGTGTGGAGGGTAAAAATCGTAGAGGGAGACCAAGAGATGAATACACTAAGCAGATTCAGAAGGATGTAGGTTGCAGTAGATACTGTGAGATGAAGAAGCTTGCACAGGATAGAGTAGCATGGAGAGCTGCATCAAACCAGTCTCAGGACTGAAGACCACAACAACAACAACAACAACAACAACAAGCGAACAACAGAGCAGGAGAGAGCAGTGCGCGGTAGTGTTTCCGCCGCTTAGCGTGACTGCGTCCTGTAGCGTAGCGCTGAGTGTACGAGTATGAATCCGCAGTGGCGAACTGACGCCAACAGGATGTACTCTGACGGACGACGTAAAAATACGACACACAGTCGGTTCTGCCTTGCCGTGTCCGCCGAGTTGGCGTCGCCTTACCAGGAAGCCGTCACACGCACACCCGCTGGATCCTCTTTCTGACAGCAGGGCTCCACTGCGGAAGGTGGTGCCAGAGGCGAAAGCGAGACGGCACTTCCAGCTACACTTGGTTGCTAAACTGTGACGTGGGGGATCTAGAAGTTCTCCGGCTGTGTAACCCGAGTTTTTTTACTTCTACGAATCCTACGCTCGCAGAAGTTCACAGAGCATATGTGTTGAGATCAAGTTCGTGACTCTGTAATATCTCTTTATATTCGATTAATTATTCTGATACAATTCTACCCTTGAATGACGTTTACTAATTTTCTATCTTCATACTCGCAGAATCCATGCGCAAAGTAGTTTCATACAATAGCTATGCCATGAGCGCATAATTATTCTTTGTAGTACTCTCTCTGGTGGTTGTTAGAAAAAATCTTCCGAGATTATCTTCGTGCCGATGAGCCTGAGCATTGTTTGAAGAATTGTAATCTGAATATTGAGATTTATGACAAAAGATAACTGATACGAAATTGTACGATTAAAATGGAGATATATATATTGCTCCTTCATACGAAAGGCGTGTAATTAATTATATTCATCGATATATTGCGTAGTTGTTCAAAAAATTGTTCAAATGGCTCTGAGCACTATGGGACTTAACATCTGAGGTCATCCGTCCCGTAGAACTTCGAACTACTTACACCTAACTAACTTAAAGCCGTCGGCACACGGACCGTGCATCCGGGCGTTGAGCGTGCCGAGTTTCTGACGTCATAGCGTGGAATAGCACGTTCGGGAGGCGCCATATTGGCATTCATTTCAAGCCTACATGTATATATGCCGTTCTGAGCACCAGCAAATTGAGAATCACTGAAAAACGCGTTATTAACCGTTCCAATAAAATAATGAGAAACGTCATATTCATGCCAAAAGAATTATTGTAGCTTGCGTATAATGAGAGTAGGCTATTTGAAGGCAGCGACACACTGGAGATCCACCCAAAACGAATTGTTCTTGGTACAATGCGTTATAATTAAATTTAAGTTAGTAACATAACTACGATTAAGGTTTTTAGCGAGAGGTAACATACTATGACAAGATACATAACGGGTGATGTTTTTGATGGGGCGGTGGTTCGCGTCCTGACACAGCCAATTTTTTTCCTAACATTCGCGTTTTTATTAGGTTCTCATACTTTATTATTAGTTTAATTTAAGTATAGACTATAATATTTGATGTTATGTAAATACAAGTTCCCCTTTTTTGAGGGGTGACTTTGTTCGATTGGCTTAATCTAAAGGACAGCTTGCGCTACTTGTATAAAGATATTTTGCTCCTTCTTCTTTCACGATTCGTAATTCACACGTTGCAAAGATTCTGCTACTGGGTAGGAATAGTGATCAAGTAAGACTGACCTTGGGGTTTTAATTAAAAATGATGAAATAATGTTTATCTTATGCGGAGAAGTATTCAAAATTTGTAACGCACCGTTTGTAATGGAACTTTTATAAGCCTGTGTCCTTATTGACTGGACATGGTACTTCCCTTTTCGTGGACTCGTTAATCCACCGGGCGGGCCGGCCGAAGTGGCCGTGCGGTTAAAGGCGCTGCAGTCTGGAACCGCAAGACCGCTACGGTCGCAGGTTCGAATCCTGCCTCGGGCATGGATGTTTGTGATGTCCTTAGGATAGTTAGGTTTAACTAGTTCTAAGTTCTAGGGGACTAATGACCTCAGCAGTTGAGTCCCATAGTGCTCAGAGCCATTTGAACCATTTGAATCCACCGGGCGGATTCGATCCGAGGCCGGCGAGCCTACCCGAGTCCAGGAAGCAGCGCGTTAGCGCTCTCGGCTACCCTGGCGGGTTATTTAAAGCTATTTGATGACCATAAAATTGTACAACAGATGGCACAAACATGCTTTCTCAAAGTCTTCTCGTAGCTTACTGCAGTATCGTCGAATTGTCACTGTACAGTGATAGTCCCCGATGATTCAGCTCCTCCCTGGTGACTGTGGCTCCAACTATGCAACTCACTCTGGTACTCTCTTACTCTCTGCTCTCTGACTGGTAAGACTCTCTCTGTCTGCTAGTTACATAATGGTGTTTCTGCCTCTTGGAGGAGTTCCTTCTGCAGGTGTTGCTTTCCCCTGCGTCCACTGAAAGTCTTTTCAATGACCAAAATGTTTCCAGAAGCTTCTTGCACCTCATCGAACAATCTAGAAGCACCCAATCAGGTCCAGCATTTCCCCGTTTCGGCCTCGGTCAGCTGGCCATGGCTATTTCCATTTAAAAGTTTATTTGATTCTACATTAGTGAAGCCGTAGTTACAGTATTAAAATGTTTTTCTTTGGAAAGGAAGGGTTACATTACCTGTTTCAACGAACCACGTCGTCATTTTCACATGTAAAAAAAACAGTTGGAGAATATATAACGAGAATAATGACCATACATCTGACAAGAATTACGAGAAATAATGACACCGGGCAACTGAGACAACGGTGGCACAACCAACGTACTACAAGTTCTGCCTATGCTTTCCCAAACTTCATTCCATGTCCTAATGTAGAATAGATAAAAACTACACCATGGTGAAATTTGCCAAGAATTCTTGCAATGTGTCCTGTCGTGACACGACGATCATATGGCTGATACAAATTCACAATTCGTAAATGTATAATGCACAGCAAGCATCCGTATGGAATACAGCACATAATTTTACTATGTTCCGAAAAAAGGGCTCTAAAAAAACAATGTATTTTTATGTACGACTGACACACTACTAACTTGTTAACATAAAATTGCTCCATTTGCCTGGCAGCCCATTCAGTCTCTAGGTGGCATGACGGTGGCGCCATCTAGCGCCTGTTATTGTGCATTATGTAGGTTCTGTTCTGTTTCTTGTGTTCCTGTACTACGTTCATGCCCTCTAGTGACAGAATGGGCTACCAGGCGAGTGGAGCAATGTTATGTAAGCAAGTTAGTAGTGTGCGGAGTGGAGCACCAAGAACGGAGTTCTCGAGTTGTGCGCGGGGCAGCCGCAGCTGCCGGGCAAGTGCAGAGGTTGCTACAACAGGACAGCGGCTGCACCTGCAGAGGCTCGCAGTGCCCGCTACGCGCCCCGCATACAATGCGGGCCAGGCGGACCATGTCCCGCGCTTCCGGCGGCTCAGCCACACAGAGGGAGCCGCCGTCACGGAACCTGCCGAGCGGCTTGCCGTCTCTCGTGTAGCCGCCACCGAAAGCTAGCCGGCCGGTTGCAACGACACCCAACACACGCAGCGCGGCTTGAAGATACCTGGTGCACAATGCCAGCTCACATGCAGAGTTACACTACCGGCCATTAAACTTGCTACACCACGAAGATGACGTGCTACAGACGCGACATTTAACCGACAGGAAGAAGATGCTGTGATATGCAAATGATTAGCTTTTCAGAGCATTCACAAAGGGTTGCGCCGGTGGCGACACCTACAAAGTGTTGACAAGAGGAAAGTTCCCAACCGATTTCTCACACACGAACAGCAGTTGACAGGCGTTGCCTGGTGAAACGTTGTTGTGATGCCTTGTGTAAGGAGGAGAAATGCGTACCATCACGTTTCCGACTTTGATAAAGGTCGGATTGTAGTCTGTCGCGATTGCGGTTTATCGTATCGCGTCATTGCTGCTCGCGTTGGTCGAGATCCAATGACTGTTAGCAGAATATGGAATCGGTGGGTTCAGGAGGGTAATATGGAAAGCCGTGCTGGATAACAATGGCCTCGTCTCACTAGAAGTCAAGATGACAGGCATCTCATCCGCATGGCTGTAACGGATCGTGCAGCCACGTCTCGATCCCTGAGTCAACAGATGGGGACGTTTGTAAGACGACAACCATTTGCACGAACAGTTCGACGACGTTTGCAGCAGCATGGACTATCATCTCGGAGACCATGGCTGCGGTTACCCATGACGCTGCATCACAGACAGGAGCGCGCTGCGATGGTGTACTCAACGACGAACCTGGGTGCACGAATGGCAAAACGTCAGTTTTTCGGATGAAACCAGGTTCTCTTCACAGCATCATGATGGTCGCATCCGTGTTTGGCGACATCGCGGTGAACGCACATTGGAAGCGTGTATTCGTCATCGACATACTGGCGTATCACCCGGCGTGATGTTATGGGGTGCCCTTGGTCACACGTCTCTGTCACCTCTTGTTCGCATTGACGGCACTTTTAACAGTGGACGTTACATTTCAGATGTGTTACTGCCCGTGGCTCTACCCTTCATCTGATCCCTGCGAAACCCTACATTTCAGCAGGATATTGCACGACCCCATGTTGCTGGTCCTGTACGGGCCTTTCTGGGTACAGAAAATGTTCGACTGCTGCCCTGGCCAGCACATTCTCCAGCTCTCTCACCAACTGAAAACGTCTAGTCAACGGTGGCCGAGCAACTGGCTCGTCACAATACGCCAGTCACTACTCTTGAGGAACTGTGGTATCGTGTTGAAGCTGCATGGACAGCTGTACCTGTACACGCCATCCCAGCTCTGTTTGACTCAATGCCCAGGCGCATCAAGGCCATTATTACGACCAGAGGTGGTGGTTCTATGTACTGATTTTTCAGGATCTATGCACCCTAATGGCGTGAAAATGTAATCACATGTCAGTTCTAGTATTTGTCCTATGAATACCCGTTTATCATCTGCATTTCTTCTTGGTGTAGAAATTTTAATGGGCACTGGTGTACTACGAGAATTGCAGCCACACAAGGATCCAAGATGGAGAAGGGAATGAGAAAGGATGGTATGGGTCATCGTGTGTAACGCACTACAGCTTCCATTCTCCGCTAATGCATTTATTTGAAAGACGAACTAGGTAAACATTAATTTCAAACAATTTGTTGCGCCCCATAATGGTGATCCAGACGGATGTGGAGAATCATAAATTTTTGATTCAGATATGAAGCCAATGTAGGCTGGTACGCAGTACCTTGATTTGACCGCCAAGAAGGAAGAACAGCCACTAATGCTTGTAACTTGGGCCACAACCGAGTTGGCCGGCCGAAGTGGCCGTGCGGTTAAAGGCGCTGCAGTCTGGAACCGCAAGACCGCTACGGTCGCAGGTTCGAATCCTGCCTCGGGCATGGGTGTTTGTGATGTCCTTAGGTTAGTTAGGTTTAACTAGTTCTAAGTTCTAGGGGACTAATGACCTCAGCAGTTGAGTCCCATAGTGCTCAGAGCCATTTGAACCACAACCGAGTTAAATGCCACAAACCGGCAGTCAAGCGATACTGCCAGGTTTCGCGACAAGTAGGAGTGGCATTATACTGTGCTCAACTGCTGAAGCGCGGTACACGCGCTGGCAACTACGCTTCCCTCCACTCGCTCAGTGCTGAACTGTCAAAATTTGCAACTTATTTTAAACGCACTGTAGTAAGCCTGAAAATACGACGTCGATTTTGATCCGATGGCGGCATATGCCACCTGGGGGATAGTTGATGTACTGATAATGGTTTTAACGTCGTCCGCCGACAAACAGCTACCAGAGCGCCATCTGATGATGATGATGTTTCGTTTGTGGGGCGCTCAACTGAGTGGTTATCAGCGCCCGTACAATTACCCAATCTTTGCTCAGTCCAATTTCGCCACTTTCCTGGATGATGATGAAATGATGAGGACAACACAAACACCCAGTCATCTCGAGGCAGGTGAAAATCCCTGACCCCGCCGGGAATCGAACCCGGGACCCCGTGCTCGGGAAGCGAGAACGCTACCGCGAGACCACGAGCGGCGGACTACCAGAGCGCCATCTGTGTCTGCTCTTTAATGAGGAACGCTCACAGTCAGAAGGCTTCCTGTGGTGCTAACGAGTGAAGGAAGCGGGCGATTATAGCTCCGAGACGCACTTCTGCTTTCAACAGCAAAAGTAGGCGAGTTTGAAACACATTGTGGCCTTCGGCGGGATATCCTCTAGGAGAATTGCCGCACAAATTCGACACGCTGCGTCAGTTGTGCAACAGTGCTGGAATCAGCGGTCATCAGTGTGCGATTTGCGCGGGGGATGGGGGGGGGGATTTCCCCCCCCCCCCCTCTGCATCAGACCATCCCCTCCTCTGGTTTTAGTTTATGCATCCCAACCTGGGATGTTTATTTCCCACGCACTGGAGTAAAACTTTACATATAACTTAAACTTGTGGAGCCGAACACTGAAAGTTTTTAATAAGTCTTACTATTAATACTATTAATATGTTTCAGTTTTCTATCATCAGAATAAGTACAGCTTTTCACAAATGTGCCTCTACTTTTTGAACTCCCCTCGTATATCTGTACCCGTATGTAGATGATTTTGTAAATAAGCTTTACCTGTAATGTACTTTTAAAGATATAAAAAGGCATGGCTTTTCTGATAGTTCATACCGGTCAATAGTGAGTTTCGGCATTAACATCTACTTATAAATAGCTGTTTAACCATGCGTAACGCCACGGTCCAAGCTAGTAACATACATAATTCTACTAACCCCCTAAGACATCCCCCCGACTGGTAAAAGCACAAATCGCACCCTGGTGGTCATGTGAAAAGTCTCATACCCGCACACGAGGTTCTGGACGTCCTCAGATGCCCACCAGGATCGTCGTGTTGTAGGGGAAGCAGTGGCAGATCATACAGCTACAACAGGACGGATAAGAGGGCCTGAGAGCCCGCAGGTGTCAACATGGGCTGCTGCGAACTGGTCGTCAATAGTGGGGCTACTGGGACGCACAGCTCTATCGCGTCTTCCACTCACACCACAGCATCGACGTGGATGGCTCGACTGGTGCCGTTGGAGGATCACTTGGAACATGGAATGGCGCGCCGTGGTCTTCAGCGATGAAAGCAGATTCTGCCTGCACGCAAGTAACGGTCGGTTGCGCGTACGGCGTAAGCCTGGTGAGCAGTTTCTCGTAGAGTGCATTCGTCCAAGACACCCAGCTCTTACAGTAGGCGTGCGATAAGCTACAGCTCTGGTTCAAAAAATGGCTCTGAGCACTATGGGACTCAACTTCTGAGGTCATCAGTCCCCTAGAACTTACAACTACTTAAACCTAACTAACCTAAGGACAACACACACATCCATGCCCCAGGCAGGATTCGAATCTGCAACCGTAGCGGTCGCGCGGTTCCAGACTGAAGCGACTAGAACCGCTCGGCCAAACGGCCGGCTACAGGTCTGGTTCACCTTTTATGTTTCGGGGGGGGGGGGGAGGGAGGAGGCAATCAGCATTCTGTACGTGCAGAACATTGTCATACCCGTTCTTGTGCCGTTCTTGCCAGAGGAATGTAATGCGTTGTTCCAAATGGATAATGCTTGCACACACGTTGCCCGTGAAATTCAACATGCTAAACAAGATGTGCAGCAACTTCTCTGTGCAGCAAGATCTCCGAATTTGTTTTCAATCGAGCAGGCGTGGGATATGATGGAACGAGAAGTGTCTTGTGCGACTTGTCAGCCAACAGCTCTTACAAAACTACGTGAACAGCTCGAGCAGGCGTGGCATAACGTATCGTAGGACAGTATTCGCCATCTGTAGGATCGAATCAGCGCCTAAATCGCCCCGCTTGGAGGTTACATCATGTACTGATGTGGGTCTTTCAGCATGGATCGATACCTGGTACCGCAGAACCGCGTGTGCTACTGATCTGTAAATGTAATCATTTCATGTACTCCATACGCACTGTTGCAAACATAAGTCTCGAACGTATTGTAAGCCTTTAAATGGGTGTACTATATTTTTCCAGTGGTGCATTTCATCCGAAGTACACTCATGCTCATAAATTAAGGATAATTGCAGAATGTGGTGCCACACAACGTGGCACTACACAAAACTGGCGCTGACGTCACAGGCACATAGGGAACACACACGACACAGAGCTATAAGTCCACGGTATTGGTGATAAGTTGAGAAAACCGTCCCGAAACACATGTGTTACAAAACGCCACTGTTTCCTGCGCATGTAACCCGACATCAATATGGCATTTGATCACCACGCACAGGTACACAGGCCGCACAACGGGTTGGCATACTTTGGATCAGGTGGTCGAGCAGCTGCTAGGGTATAGCCACCTATTCTTGCACCAGTGCCTGTCGCAGCTCCTGAAGTGTCGTAGGGGTTTGGCCGCGCGTGATTACCCGAGCGGTCTGGGGCGCTGCAGTCATGTGCAGACTGTGCGGCTGGTCCCGGCGGAGGTTCGAGTCCTTCCTCGGGCACGGGTGTGTGTGTTTCTCCTTAGGATACTTTAGGTTAGGTAGTGTGTAAGCTTAGGGGCTGACGACCTTAGCAGTTAAGTCCCGTAATATTTCACACACATTTGAACATTTTGTAGGAGTTTGAAGACGTGTAACGATACGTCGACCGAGAGCATCCCAGACGTGCTCCATGGGGTTTAGGTCTGGAGAACAGGCACGCCACTCCATTCGCCTGATATCTTCTGTTTGAAGGTACTCCTCCACGATGGCAGCTCGATGGGGCCGTGCGTTATCATCCATCAGGAGGAAGGTGGGACCCACTGCATCCCTGAAAAGGGGGACATACTGGTGCAAAATGACGTCACGATACACCTGACCTGTTACAGTTCCTCTGTCAAAGACATGCAGGAGTGTACGTGCACCAATCATAATCCCACCCCACACCATCAAATCACGACGTCCATACAGGTCCCTTTCAAGGACATTAAGGAGTTGGTCTCTGGTACCTGGTTCACGCCAGACGAAAACCCGGCGAAAATCGCTGTTCAGACTATGCCTGGACTCATCCGTGGACATAACCTGGGACCACCGTTCCAATGACCATGTACTGTGTACTTGACACCAGGCTTTACGGGTTCTCCTGTGACCAGGGGTCAGTGGAATGCACCTTGCAGGTCCCCAGGCGAATAAACCATGTCTGTTCAGTCGTCTGTAGACTGTGTGTCTGGAGACAACTGCTCCAGTGGCTGTGGTAATGTCCCGAGCAAGGGTACCTGCAGTACTCAGTGGCCACCTGCGGGCACTGATGGTGAGATATCGGTCTTCTTGTGGTGTTGTACACTGTGGACGTCCCGTACTGTAGCGCCTGGACACGTTTCCTGTCTGCTGGAATCGTTGTCATAATCTTGAGATCACACTTTGTGGCACATGGAGATCCTGTGCAACGACTTGCCGTGTTTGACCAGCCTCTAGTCGCCCTAGTAATCTACCCCTCATAACGTCATCAATATGTGTTCTTTGAGCCATTTTCAACACACACAGTCACCATTAGCACGTCTGAAAACGTCTGCACACTTACTCGCTGCGCCGTGCTCTGACATGCACTAACACACCTCTGCGTATGAGGACTGCTGCCAGCGCTACAGTGCGACGACCGCAGGTCAAATGCACGCCGCGCGGGATTAGCCGAGCGCTCTCAGGCGCTGCAGTCATGGACTGTGCGGCTGGTCCCGGCGGAGGTTCGAGTCCTCCCTCGGGAATGGGTGAGTGTGTTTGTCCTTAGGATAATTTAGGCTAAGTAGTGTGTAAGCTTAGGGACTGATGACCTTAGCAGTTAAGTCCCATAAGATTTCACACACATTTTTTTTCATATGCACCGCATGGTCATACCCCGAGGTGATTTAAACCCGCAAACCGCGGGTTGTTTCATCATGTATCAACCTTATCCTTAATTTATGAGCATGAGCGTATATTAATATCCGTATTACACAATACGAGATGAACAACAGTGTCTGGCGCTGTTGGGGTTTCTGCCTCAGGAGGGTGACGGCTTATTTTTATACGCCACAACCCGGCTGCCATGCGGCTGTCGGACATGGCGCGACGTCGTGGCGTGCCGGCGGAAGCAGCCTGGGGAACACGTGGGTCGCACGTGCGCGGCGCAGTCAAGCCGCCGGATGCGAGGCGCAGAGCGGCATCGCTCATCGCTAATCAGCGGCTAGGCCACGCGGTGGCGCGCCATTCCTCAGCGCGTAGCGTCGCGACGCCCCCGCATGTTAACGGCGCGGCTTATTAACGGCGCGGGGTGGGTGGGGGAGTTGCCCGGCCCGACTGATGCCTGCGCTCCATTAACGTCTGCGCGAGGTGCTAGTCGGTACTTCTTCAGCCGTCCGCAGCCCCCGCTTAGCTAAGAGCCGCGTGGGCGCAGGTGACGCGCCGCCTGCCATCTGTCACTTGCACCAATATTAGCTTGTGTTCATTCGTTACGAAAGCCTGGCGCACCGACTGCTGCGCTTCTAGACGGCGGAGTCAGCAGCAGGTACACTGCTGGCCATGCAACGGCAAGAAGTCTGTGCGCTACTAGTATCAAATGCCATGACGTGTTCAAAGATGGTTCAAATGGCTCTGAGCACTATGGGACTTAACAGCTGAGGTCATCAGTCCCCTAGAACTTAGACCTACTTAAACCTAACTAACCTAAGGACATCACATACATCCATGCCCGAGGCAGGATTCGAACCTGCACCGTAGAGGTCGCGCGGTTCCAGATTGCAGCGCCATGAAGTGTGCCGGCCGCTGTGGCCGATCAGTTCTAGGCGATTCAGTCCAGAACCGCGCTGCTGCTAAGGTCGCCGGTTCGAATCCTACCTCGGGTATGGATGTGTGTGATGTCGTTAGGTTAGTTAGGTTTAAGTAGTTCTAAGTCTAGGGGACTGATGACCTCAGATGTGAAGTCGCATAGTGCTCAGAGCCTTTTGAACTTTGAAGTGTACTACATTACAAATCGTGGAATACCTGCTAAAACTGTGTCGCACCTCCTGTTTCCCGGCGTAGTGCAGCAACACGACGCGGCAAGGATTCAACAAGTCGTTGGAAGTCCCCTGCAGAAATACTGAGGCCTGCTGCCTCTATAGCCGTCCTTGCTTGCTTGGCTCTGAGCACTATGGGACTTAACATCTATAGTCATCAGTCCCCTAGAACTTAGAACTACTTAAACCTAACTAACCTAAGGACATCACACAACAACCAGTCATCACGAGGTAGAGAAAATCCCTGACGCCGCCGGGAATCGAACCCGGGAACCCGGGCGTGGGAAGCGAGAACGCTACCGCACGACCACGAGCTGCGGACAGCCGTTCTTAATTGCGAAAGTGTTGCCGGAGTAGCATTTTGTGCACGAACTGGCCTCTCCATTATGTTCCATAAATAGTCGATGAGATTCATGGCCGACGATCTCGAAGGCCAAATCACTGTCGAACTGTTCAGAATGTTCTTCAAACCAATCGCGAACAATTGTGGACCGGTGACGTGGCGCATTGACATCCTTTAAAAACTGCATCGTTGTTGTGCATTTTCAACTTCTCCCGGCGTAATGAATAGTCCATTAAATTTCGGGCATGCAGCCCCGCAAATAAAATTTCCTCCACTGATATTTCGGCCGCGTATCGTCCGGCCATCCTCAGAGTGAGTCGCAAGACTGACGACAAGTTGCCAAGCGCGGCTGTAATAAGCGTGTGTATCTTCGATGCTCCACACATCTCTCATGAGATACCACCGAAGATACACACGCTTATTACAGCCAAACAAGTCAGCTGTGGCCGAACATTGTACTGATACAGGTCATTCCATGAATTACAATGATGTGAAGATTTTAACATCCACCTCTTCCTTTTGGGAATCTGTATTCAAGAAAGCTATAAAAATTAGATTAGCTAATAATTTAATAAATGGCAACGGCCTTTCCGCAGTGGATACACCGGTTCCCGTGAGATCACCGAAGTTAAGCGCTGTTGGGCGTGGCCAGCACTTGGATGGGTGACCATCCAGCCGCCATGCGCTGTTGCCATTTTTCGGGGTGCACTCAGCCTCGTGATGTCAACTGAGGAGCTACTCAACCGAATAGTAGCGGCTTCGGTCAAGAATACCATCATAACGACCGGCAGAGCGGTGTGCTGACCCCACGCCCCTCCTATCCGCATCCTCCACTAAGGATGACACGGCGGTTGGATGGTCCCGGTAGGCCACTCGTGGGCTGAAGACGGACTGCTAAATAATTTAACAAATGGAGATAATGATTTTAATTTGGTCAAAGCATTGAATCCGGCTCTTGGGGTAATTAAACTGCAGAGAAGTCGTCATGATGTCACCGCCGCCGATCATACATCGATAAGTGAATCTAATGTCTGTACGCCTTCACCACAGGCGACGCATGTGTAAGCGTATTTCTTTGCCGCCGACCAGCATCTGTGACCCGCATGCGCAGTACCGCCGCGGTGGAGCATATGAGGCCGCGCTTGTCATTTTGTCGTCAGTCTTGTGACACACTCTGAGAATGGCCGGACGATACGCAGCCGAAACATCAGTGGAGGAAATTTTATTTGAGCGGCTGCATGCCCGAAATTTAGTGGACTATGTATCGTGGTTTGGGAACATGAAGACCATGAATAGCTGCAAATGGTCTCCAAGTAGCTGAACATAATCATTTCCAGACAATGATCTGTTCAGTTGGACCATAGGAGCCAGTCCATTCCGTGTAAACATGGGCCACACCATTATGGAGCCACCACCAGCTTGCACAGTGTCGTGTTGACAATCTGGGTCCATGGCTTCATGGCGTCTCCGCCACAGTCGATCCCTAACATCGACTCTTACGAACTGAAATCGGAACTCATCTGACCAGGCCACGGTTTTCCAGTCGTGTAGAGTCGAACCAATACTGTCAGGGGTCCAGGAGAGGTGCTGCAGGCGGTGTCGTGCTGTTAGAGCAGCCACTGGTCGTCTGCTGCCATAGCCCATTAACACCAAATTTCGTCGCACTGTCCTAACGGATACGTTCGTCGCACGTCCCATACCGATTTCCGTGTCACGTAGCGTTGCTTGTCTGTTCGCACTGACAACTTTACGCAAACGCCGCTGCTCTCGGTCTTTAAGTGAAGGCCGTCGACCACTGCGTTGTCTGTGGTGAGAGGTAATGCCTGAAATGTGGTATTCTCGGCATAATTTTGACGTTGTGGATCTCGGAATATTGAATTACCGTAGTCGAATTAAGTCGGGTGATGTTGAGGGTATTAGATTAGGAAATGAGACACTTAAAGTAGTAAAGGAGTTTTGCTATTTGGGGAGCAAAATAACTGATGATGGTCGAAGTAGAGAGGATATAAAATGTAGACTGGCAATGGCAAGGAAAGCGTTTCTGAAGAAGAGAAATTTGTTAACATCGAGTATAGATTTAAGTGTCAGGAAGTCATTTCTGAAAGTATTTGTATGGAGTGTAGCCATGTATGGAAGCGAAACATGGACGGTAAATAGTTTGGACAAGAAGAGAATAGAAGCTTTCGAAATGTGGTGCTACAGAAGAATGCTGAAGATTAGATGGGTAGATCACATAACTAATGAGGAAGTATTGAACAGGATTGGGGAGAAGAGAAGTTTGTGGCACAACTTGACCAGAAGAAGGGATCGGTTTGTAGGACATGTTCTGAGGCACCCAGGGATCACCAATTTAGTATTGGAGGGCAGCGTGGAGGGTAAAAATCGTAGGGGGAGACCAAGAGATGAATACACTAAGCAGATTCAGAAAGATGTAGGTTGCAGTAGGTACTGGGAGATGAAGAAGCTTGCACAGGATAGAGTAGCATGGAGAGCTGCATCAAACCAGTCTCAGGACTGAAGACCACAACAACAACGATTTCCGAAACGGAATGTCCAACTTTTATTGTACATCTGCATCTACATGGATACTCTGCAAATCACATTTAAGTGCCTAGCAGAGGGATCATCGAACCACCTCCACAATTCTCTATTACTCCAATCTCGTATAGCGCGCGGAAAGAATGAAAACCTATATCTTTCCGTACGAGCTCTGATTTGCCTTATTTTATCGTGGTGATCGTTCCTCCCTATGTAGGTCGACGTCAATAAAATATTTTCGCATTCGGAGGAGGAAGTTTGTGATCGGAATTTCGTGAGAAGATTGCTCCGTAACGAAAAACACCTTTCTTTTAATGATGTCCAGCCCAAATCCTGTATCATTTCTGTGACACTCCCTCCCATATTTCGCAATAATACAAAACGTGTTGCCTTTCTTTGAACTTTTTCGATGAACGCCGTCAGTCCTATCTGGTAAGGATCCCACACCGCGCAGCAGTATTCTAAAAGAGGACGAACAAGTGTAGTGTAGGCAGTGTCCTTAGTGGGTCTGTTACATTTTCTAAGTGTGCTGCCAATGAAACGCAGTCTTTGGTTTGCCCTCCCCACAACTTTTTCTGTGTGTTCCTTCCAATTTAAGTTGTTCGTAATTGTAATGCCTTTGTATTTAGTTGACTTTACGGCTTTTAGATTAGACTGATTTATCGTGTAACCGAAGTTTAACAGATATCTTTTCTAAATCGTTTTGCAGTTTGTTTTGGTCTTTTGATGACTTTATTAGTCGATAAACGACAGCGTCATCTGCAAACAACCGAAGACGGCTGCTCAGATTACGCACTCTAAGTCTGCTAATTCCCGTCCTGTGGCTATAATCACTGCGGAAACGTTTCCGGATGAATCGCCCGAGAACAAATGACAGCTCCGTCAATGCACTGCCCTTTCGTACCTTCTGCGCGCGATCCTACCACCATCCGTAAATGTGCATACCGCTATCCCATGACTTTTGTCACCTCGGTGTATATTCTTCTTTGTATCTGCGCAGATTTTGATACTGAACGCTACGGATGCGTTTTCTGAGCGACCACAGCGCGAAAACCTTCAGTCCTGAGAATCGTGTGACGCTTTGGCGACTTCTTGCATACTCGCCTGCAAAAGTAACTACAGACATATGCTATCCGATCAAAAGGCTTAGTGGACATTAGTAAGTGGTTTGATTACCATTCTACTTTATGACGGCCTGAACTGTACTGGGGCCATTTTCAATGAGGTGAGGTGTCTGAATGACAGCCCATTCTTCCTCAATAGCTAAATCCAGTGAAGGTAGTGCTGACGGACGCTGGTCTCTGTATCGAGCTCTATGTTCTAACTCATCCCAGACGTATTCCACTGCGTTCAGATCGCGACTGTGGGAGGGCAGTTATTTCAGAAACGTTACTGTCCACTAACTATTGCCTCACAGTACCGGACGCGACAGTTAGTTCTCATCCGCACAAGCAAATTCACATCCCCTTAGCACCAGCTGTACATCTGCGAATAATTCGCCAACATACTCGTAACGTTACAGTGTGTGTCTGGGTCGATCGTAAGATCTGTATGCGCAGTGTTTACACAGGCTTCCCACGGTTCCTGTCAGAGATTCGCAGAGGTGGAAGCGCTCCCTCCAGACGTAGTACCAACACCGACTCAAAGGAAGGCCTCGGCGCTTGTTCGTGAAATCGTGTCAGCTAGGCACGGCGAACGCCAGGTCTGTTGCAGGCATACTCATAATGGTGGTGTCTCCCTGTCTGACACAGGAAAATGTGAAAGTATTGGCGGTAGTTGACCAACACACATTGTTTTGAGAGATTTCTGCAATCAATTAATTGTGCAATTCATTACACTTCTTAACAAATAGTGTACTCCTGAACTTAAATTTCCACCTGTTTTAGGGATTGACATACGAAAACAACTTCATGGTCCAGCAGCAACAGAATTCGTGCTTGTTTACGTTATTTGTAAATCTGAGGAAGTTACGTTTGTACTGGGTTGCTTTTACAAGAAACTGTGAACATATTGGTGTTCTTCTTTAGGTATCTTGGTTGACTATGGACTGAGGAGCACTGAATGTTAATGAAATATCTTGCGATTGTACACGTTGGAGGAAGGGCTGGGGGACAGAAGAAGAAGCAAAAGAGAGATACTTGTTTCATCAAATAAAATTTTTTTTATCTTATAAAGTTTCTCCTTTCAGTTGCAAGAGGGGAATATTTATCTTTTCTAATGTGCATGTTTAAAAAAGTTTAAGCTCAGCAGTATTTTAGATGTATGAAGCTATTTTGATTCCTGTTATAATTCCTTTCGTTGAAAACGACTGTAACCTAATGACTGGCAACAGTTGGACATTTACATATGTAAATTAGTTCACATTTTTAGTGACGCTGTCAAACGAAAATAAATAAATAAAAGAAACGAGTTAATTGCAAGGGGGTTGGGGTAAGTTTCGATAACAAAATGGATCGAGTAAATATAGTTACTTGAATGTAAAATTTCCGAAGCTTGCAGTGGGGCAAGGCATCTTCTCATATTGATCTACGTTTGTTTCGACAGGATTCAGTAATACAGAACTATGATCTTCATTTGTAGTATTACGATAGTAAGAAAATCTTTCATTTAAATAAAACTGCAGAATCCAAAATATTTTGTCCAAAAATAAGAGATTTATAGCGATAAGCACGCCCAGGCGTTTCTGCCTGCAACAGACATGGCGTTCGCCGTGCCTAGCTGACATGACGTCACCAACAAGCGCCGAGGCCTTCCTTTGAGTCGGTGATGGTAGTACTCGCCGGAGCAGTGCGGACCGACAACCGGAGGCTTGGCGTGGTCAGTGGAGGGGCGATGCAAGACAGGGCAAGGCGTGGGCGTTCATTTGTCAGCGTGCGGCGCGCGCGCACATTAAGCGGCGGGACGGAGATAAGCGGCTCGTTTCCCGTTTTCGTCCGCGTCTGACGGAACAATGGCGGGGCCGGAGCGATCCCCTTACTGCGGCTTAATGCACAGTATTCCCCGACGCCGCTAAGCTCCTTAAGGATCTCGTCGGGCTATTTATTTCCGCAGCTTCCATCGGAAACCTGTCACATGCGGAAGCTCACTCAAGGCGAACGCGAGATGCAGCTATGGCACAAGCACCGGCCGCAGTGCAGGAACGCATCCGCCGCCGAACTACTGCCTCAGTGCTGGCATTTGTCAGCTCGCGTATCGTCAGCGTTATCGTCTTGTGGCTCTATGCGCGGCCTCAGCTGTACAAAAGGAGGAGGGGGCGTATTGTGTTGTCAGATAGGGCCAGTAACAACAAAATGTGTCTGTCAGGAGAGTTCACTGATTTCGAATGTGAGCTAGCGATAGAACGTCACTTCAGTGACGTTCGTCCCCGGTAGCTGAGTGGTATAGCTCAGCGTGTTCGGTCAGACTGCCGGTTGGCCTCTGTAATAAAAAAAAAAAAAAAACTGAGTGGAAGGATCAACCGCCGAACTTGAACAGGATGTCTTGCGACGTCCGCAACGAATCGACAAAAAAAAAAAAAAAAAAACCAGCACGGTAGCTCAGCGAGATCGGTCCGAGGGTTAGGTGCCCTCTGTAATAAAAAAACTGAGTTAACCGATCAACGACGAACTTAAACGGGTGTCTTACGACGTCCGCCCCGAGCAGATAACACGAACGAAAGCGAACAAAATGAGATTAAAAAAAAAAATCCGCTCAGGGACTGGGTGTTGTGTTGTCCTAATCATCATCATTTCATCCCCGTCGACACGCAAGTCGCCGAAGTGGCGTCAAATCGAAAGATTTGCACCCGGCGAACGGTCTACCCGACGGGAGGCCCTACATCTACATCTACATTTATACTCCGCAAGCCACCCAACGGTGTGTGGCGGAGGGCACTTTACGTGCCTCTGTCATTGCCTCCCTTTCCTGTTCCAGTAGCGTATGGTTCGCGGGAAGAACGACTGTCTAAAAGCCTCCGTGCGTGCTCTAATCTCTCCAATTTTACATTCGTGATCTCCTCGGGAGGTATAAGTAGGGGGAAGCAATATATTCGATACCTCATCCAGAAACGCACCCTCTCGAAACCTGACGAGCAAGCTACACCGCGATGCAGAGCGCCTCTCTTGCAGAGTCTGCCACTTGAGTTTGTTAAACATCTCCGTAACGCTCCGTTACCAAATAACCCTGTGACGAAACGCGCCGCTCTTCTGTGGATCTTCTCTATCTCCTCCGTCAACGCGATCTGGTACGGATCACACACTGATGAGCAATACTCAAGTATAGGTCGAACGAGTGTTTTGTAAGCCATCTCCTTTGTTGATGGACTACATTTTCTAAGGACTCTCCCAATGAATCTCAACCTGGTACCCGCCTTACCAACAATTAATTTTATATGATCATTCCACTTCAAATCGTTCCGCACGCATACTCGCAGATATTTTACAGTAGTAACTGCTACCAGTGTTTGTTCCGCTATCATATAATCACACAATAAAGGATCCTTCTTTCTATGTATTCGCAATACATTACATTTGTCTATGTTAAGGGTCAGTTGCCACTCCCTGCACCAAGTGCCTATCCGCTGCAGATCTTCCTGCATTCCACTATAATTTTCTAATGCTGCAACTTCTCTGTATACTACAGTCGCACGACTTCAGTGACAAATCCGTCAGTGACATTTCAAACCCTGTAAGGCTGCCCAAGTCAACTATTCGTGATGTGATTGTGCAGTGGAAAAGCGAAGGAAGAACCATAGCTGAACCAACACCAGGCAGGACTCATGAAGCGATGAAGAGGGACTGGCGTGCTTTGCGGGGCGGAAGGAAACACCCAAGTTCAAAATTGTTATCAGCAGTCCAGCCAGCACGACGACTGTGCGAAGGGAGTAAGGAAGCACGTGGTGCAATGATCGAGCGGCTGCTCGTAAACCATACATTTCTGTTGTTCTTGGACATTGTTAATGGTGTGAGATGTGCGATCTGTTGGTTTAAAACACGTGTGTATAAAAATCCTACGTTAAGATCGCGTATTTTGTTTACTGATTACCGGTTTCGGATCATTACCGAGCCATCTTCAGATCAATCTAAAATGTTGTTCAACCCGTGTCGTTCATTACCCATCGTCATATTTTTTTAGAGATAAGTCGCCCTAATTAAATAAAAAGATCATTGAACAGTTTTCTATAGTGTCGCTACGCCTGACTAGGCATATTTATGTTATTCTTTTACGTTGTCAGTTGGGTGGAGGGGTAGGGGGGGGGGGGGGAGAGGGAGAAATGCGATCTGTTGATTTAAAACATACGTGGATAAAACTTCTACGTCCAAATCGCAAATTTTCTTTACTGATTCCATTTAGATTGATCTGAAGATCGCTTCGTAATTGGCTGAAGCCAGTAACCAGTAAAGAAAATGGTTCAAATGGCTCTAAGCACTACGGGATTTAACATCTGAGGTCATCAGTCCCCTAGACTTAGAACTATGTAAACCTAACTAACCTAAGGACATCACACACATCCATGCCCGAGGCAGGATTCGAACCTGCGACCGTAGCGGTCGCGCGGTTCCAGTCTGTAGCGCCTAGAACCGCTCGGCCACCCGGGCCGGCGCAGAGTATCCAATCATAAAGATAGGCGGCGGGACTCGTGTTGGGGTCCTAGCAGTGCTGTCCGTTGGATAGAGCTCTTCCTTGACTTTAGACGGGGTGGACCTGTTTGGTGGTTATTACATTAAGCGCCGTGGGTTGGTTTGCTGCTTTTTCCCCTCTGTCTCTTTGAGTGTGACATTTAGTTGTGCTGTGGCCGCAGGTGGGTAAATTTTGCGGACAGGTGTTAGACCTCAGACATCTGGTGACAATCCTAACAGTCTCATTTAAAGCGACATCTACTTGTTTGGAGTGGCTAGACGCCTCCCATACTGCTGCCGCATATTCTCCGGCCGCAAAACAAAATTCCACTAGTGATGACGGAAGAACTTCAGGTTGCGTTCCCCATGGTGAACCAGTCAGTTTACGTATACTATTGTTCCTTCTACATATGTTTCCCGTTAGATTAGTTCAGTGTCTTTAAATGACAGTCTACTGTCTAGGCTCACTCGCAAGTATTTTGGAAATTGGTAGTAAGTTCTATGGGACCAAACTACTGATATCATCGGCCCCTAAGCTTACACACAAGTTAATCTAAATTAAACAAACTTACGTTAAGGACAACACACACACCCATGCCTGAGGAAGGACTCGAACCTGCGAACCGTAACAAGCCGCCCAAGACCGCTCGGCTACACAGCGCGGAGCAAGTATTTTGATTTGGTGCAGTACTGTAGTCTAACTCCTCTTCATTCTATTACTGTCTTGCGCCTTTTTTATTACGCAGGTGGAATACGCATACTTGCTTTTCTCCTGGATTATATCACAGGTGATTTTCGAGAGTGAAATTTTCTCTCTGCAGTGGAGTATGCGCTGATTTGAAACTTCCTTGCCTGTATGTCAGACCAAGACTCGAACTGGGAATGTTTACGTTTCGCAGGCAAATGCATACAGTTTTAATCTCCCATGACCGCTCAGGTACGATCATTTGAAGAGAAAACTGACAGAGGCTTTGGGTACCTTGGGGAGCAGCTATGAAGAAATCTGCCAATTTTTAATTTGCCAGCCTAAGTCATGTCTCAGCAGTATCCTTTCTTCGAGGAGTGTTAGTGTTACGAGTCTCACAGGAGAGCTTCTGTGTGGAAGGTGTGAGACGGAGTACTGGCGGAAATGAAGGCGTGAGGACGGGTTTTGAGTCGTGCTTGGATAGCTTGTTCGAGAAAGACAGAGGTCTCTAGTTCGAGTCTGGGTATGGCATGCAGTTTTAATCTGCCAGGAAGTTTCACAGATTATTTTCTTCATAGCTGCTCCCCACGGTACGCAAATCCTCTGGAAGATTTCTTTCAAACTCTTCAAATGCTCTTCCTTAATCAGCAATGCAGTGTCTCCAGCATATACGAGGGTGAGTCAAATGAAAACCTTAAATTAGTAATAACAAATCGAAACTTCACGCCGTTATCCTGCAAGTTGGTAAGCGTGCTACAAACAGCGTGCAGAATGGCCTGTAAGTGGCAGCACAGTGCAGATGCACATGCAGTATCAATATAAAGATGGACGCCCCTCTTGCGACTTGCACCAGGGAAGAACAGCGTTCTGTCATTCGTTTCTTGGGTAGTGAAGGTGTGAAACCTATTGAAATTCATCGACGAATGAAGGTTCAGTACGGTGATGCATGTTTGTCACAGCAGCAAGTCTACGAATGGAGTAGAAAGTTCGCAAATGGTGTAACTTCAATGGAAGATGCTCCTCGTCCAGGTCAGGCACAACGAGTTGTGACTCTACAGAACAGTGCGGAAGTTGAAGCCATGATGAAGGAAAACCGGCGAGTGGCGCTGAATGACACTGCAGCATGTTTACAGGTTTTTTTCCTGTCGTTTCGGCCTGCTATGGACCACGAAGATGTTTATCTCTTCCCTGATTGTGTTTTCCTCTTTTGCTAGTAGATTTTCATTTTGGCTGATGTGCTTCTTTTCTCTGTTTTGACCATTTCCAGGTAGGACGTGGAACTGGCGTAGTAAGCGAAATAAGGTTTTTAGTAATTTCGACTTTTTCTCTGAAAACTTCTCGAACCTGAATGCCATCAAATGAAATTTCAGCTTCCTGTAAATCCTTTTTAATTTAACTTGGCTTCCCCATTTTGAATAAGATTTTGTTCTTGGAACTGATGAATGTAGGCAATGAGTAAGTCTTTGCGGGTTCATTGATTCCAGATGACCAAAAAACATTATTCTACGCTTCCTCATGCTGGTAACAATGTCTCCTGTATGTTCGTATAATTGACAGTTGTGTCTTCGGCGGAATTCTCTGTTTTCTTTGATAGGGCCAAGGATTTTCCTCAAAATTTTCCGGTCGTTTATTTCACGTTTTTGTAGTGGTCCTTTCTTCGTAATGTTTAAACATTATGATGCAAACATAGCTGACGGTCTAAGTTTTAGGTTTAAAGAGAGGCTTTTGCTTTTGTATTGCAGCATGTTTACAGATTAGTCATGGGTCAGCACACCACATTGTGCATGATGTGCTCCAGTTTCACAAAGTGTCTGCACGATGGGTGCCACGGCTGCTGACTCCTAAAATGAGAGAACGACGTGTTGTTGCTTCTTCGGCGCTTTGAACGAGGTGATGGCTTCCTTGCAAGAATCGTTACTAGGGACGAAACCTGGGTTCACTTCCACCAACCAGAAACGAAGAGAGCGAGCAAGGAATGGCGGCATCCCTCATCACCAAAACCAAAGAAGTTTCGAAAAGAACTATCAGCAGGGAAGGTTATGCTGAACCTCTTTTGGGACGAAAAAGGCGCCATTTTGGACTATTAAATGTCTAGAGGGACCACTGTCACCAGTGCATCATACACAGTTCTCCTAAAAAAATCATCTGCGGCCTGCAATCAAATCAAAGCGACGAGAATTGCTGTCAGCAGGTGTCCTTTGGCAACGTGACAATGCAAGGCCCCACACTGCCCGTACAACAGTTGCAACAATCACAGAGCTGCATTTTGAGTGTCGTCCTCATCGACCATACTCACCAGACCTTGCGCCAAGTGGTTTCCATATCTCTGGACCACTCAAAGACGCAATGGGAGGAAAGAAGTTCAGTTCTGATGAAGAGGTACGCCACGCGGTGCATGAATGGTTGCGCAGACTACCAAAAGATTTTTTTTTTTTTTTTTTTTGCAATTTATGCAGTTTGTAAGCGCTGGAGGACTTGCACTGAGCACGGGGGAGATTATGTTGAAAAGTGATGCAGCTTTGTACCACTTCTGCACAATAAATAATACCCGGTGATCAAAATGTCAGTATAAATTTGAAAACTGAATAAATCACGGAATAATGCAGATAGAGAGGTACAAATTGACACACATGCTTGGAATGACATGGGGTTTTATTAGAACCAAAAAAATACAAAATTTCAAAAATGTCCGACAGACAGCGCTTCATCTGATCAGAATAGCAATAATTACCATAACAAAGTAAGACAAAGCAAAGATGATGTTCTTTACAGGAAATGCTCAATATGTCCATCATTCCTCAACAACAGCTGTAGTCGAGGAATAATGTTGTGAACAGCACTGTACAGCATGTCCGGAGTTATGGTGAGGCACTGGCGTCGGATGTTGTCTTTCAGCATCCCTAGAGATGTCGGTCGATCACGATAGACTGGCGACTTCAGGTAACCCCAAAGCCAATAATCGCACGAACGAATGTGGCGGCTGAGCACACGATCCTCACCAAACGACGCGCGCAAGAGATCTTTCACGCGTCTAGCAATATGGAGTGGTTCTAATAAAACCCCACGTCATTCCAAGCATGTGTATCAATTTGTACCCCTCTATCTACATTATTCCGTGATTTACTCAGTTTTCAAATTTATACTGACTTTTTGATCACCCGGTATATATTGAAGAATATCAGTGAGGATTCAGGAAAGAGAATTAATTATTGATGGTCCCGTAACCACCCTGAGTACTGAGCTAGTTTGCTGATTGCTGATCCGCGTCGGGCTAAATTAAATTACAATTCAGTGCTCATAGTATTATTACAGTTATTTCTCTTTTGTTTTGACGTCACTTTATTAAAAGCTATAAAAGCGGGTATAATAAATTAAAAATTTTATTAAATTACATTACAACACCAAACCCAGATCTGTGCTGACAAGTTAGAAACACCCGTCAGTCTGTCGCAGATATAACGCCACTGATGTTGCACAGAGTGATTAACAATTGGTATGTGTCAATTTTTACCTCTCTATCTACATTATTCCGTGGTTTATTAAGTTTTCAAATTTATACTGACTTTTTGATCACCCGGTATTTAAAAAATATAATTAAGGTTTTCATTTGACTCGCCCTCTTATGAATCTCTTCATTTCCGGTTGGTGTGGCCGGCCATTTGTGTACATACCGTAAAGATATGGGATATGTACCCCCTTGTTGTAATCTATTCTTTGGGTTTCTCCATCTACTTTTCTTCCCTTGGAGGGTTACGGAGACAGAATCTTGGATCATGCAGCACGGCTCTTACCGTGTAAGCCAGTCGAACGTCCTTTGTTATCCCGGAGACTTTCGTGTCACGACGACACGTGGCAACACGAGCAGCACTGCGGTCGGCTACCTGAGGCTGCAGAGCCCGTGGCGAAAGCGGCCCGACTCGACAAGCGGCGCAGTCGAGGCAGATTCGTCCTGCCCACACCGCGAGTCGGCGCGTTTCCATTAGCAGGCAACAATGCACGACTGGAAACGCATAAAATTTAATTACGCCGTGTGGCGAAAGCAAAACCACTCTAGATAAATGAGCGGCTTGCCGACTGGCGGCAGAGGGCGTCGCTTTGTCGACTGCTCGGCGCGACGCGGCAGCCTTCCATTCATCACGGAGTGGGGGCGTCGAGTGTCTGCCGGAGAGCGGGGAAGGCGAGGCCTCTCCAGCTCCAGATAGCGCGCTCTCCAGCCTTCTCCATTAGCCGCCGCCGGCGGCGCACACCTCGCGACGAGCCGCCTCTTTCAGTGTCTCCGCGCGTCGCCCAATAATAGCCGCAGCAGGTGGCTCGTGGCTGGTGCGGAGTGCTGAGATAGAGACGAGTGCTGTCCACACGAGTGCGAGGGGGCGCGTGCTGACTGTCAGCGAGAGCCTCGCTTCCACTCTGCGACGCCGCCTGGGCAGGGGGCCGCGCGCTCATTGTACACGGTAGTCTCACACGCCGCTTTCTTCCAGTACACTGCCCATTCACATTTATTCATACTGCGGTGCAGTTTCCCTCTAGCAGACAGCTCTTAAGGGGCTCCGGAACGCCCTATACTTGCAATGTTACAATAACGTTTATAAATTACATCTTTCCTCACAAAGTATTTGAGGTAGGAAGTTGAACTTTTTACAGATTATTTATTGGAATATGGGCTACAACTTAACACAGGGATTTTACAAAATTTTAGTACAGTTATTAAAGATGACTTTTTTTCAATTGTAATGAATATTCACAACATTTTTTTGCAATTGTTTATTTATATATTCAAAAATACACTCCTGGAAATTGAAATAAGAACACCGTCAATTCATTGTCCCAGGAAGGGGAAACTTTATTGACACATTCCTGGGGTCAGATACATCACATGATCACACTGACAGAACCACAGGCACATAGACACAGGCAACAGAGCATCCACAATGTCGGCACTAGTACAGTGTATATCCACCTTTAGCAGCAATGCAGGCTGCTATTCTCCCATGGAGACGATCGTAGAGATGCTGGATATAGTCCTGTGGAACGGCTTGCCATGCCATTTCCACATGGCGCCTCAGTTGGACCAGCGTTCGTGCTGGACGTGCAGACCGCGTGAGACGACGCTTCATCCAGTCCCAAACATGCTCAATGGGGGACAGATCCGGAGATCTTGCTGGCCAGGGTAGTTGACTTACACCTTCTAGAGCACGTTGGGTGGCACGGGATACATGCGGACGTGCGTTGTCCTGTTGGAACAGCAAGTTCCCTTGCCGGTCTAGGAATGGTAGAACGATGGGTTCGATGACGGTTTGGATGTACCGTGCACTATTCAGTGTCCCCTCGACGATCACCAGTGGTGTACGGCCAGTGTAGGAGATCGCTCCCCACACCATGATGCCGGGTGTTGGCCCTGTGTGCCTCGGTCGTATGCAGTCCTGATTGTGGCGCTCACCTGCACGGCGCCAAACACGCATACGACCATCATTGGCACCAAGGCAGAAGCGACTCTTTATCGCTGAAGACGACACGTCTCCATTCGTCCCTCCATTCACGCCTGTCGCGACACCACTGGAGGCGGGCTGCACGATGTTGGGGCGTGAGCGGAAGACGGCCTAACGGTGTGCGGGACCGTAGCCCAGCTTCATGGAGACGGTTGCGAATGGTCCTCGCCGATACCCCAGGAGCAACAGTGTCCCTAATTTGCTGGGAAGTGGCGGTGCGGTCCCCTACGGCACTGCGTAGGATCCTACGGTCTTGGCGTGCATCCTTGCGTCGCTGCGGTCCGGTCCCAGGTCGACGGGCACGTGCACCTTCCGCCGACCACTGGCGACAACATCGATGTACTGTGGAGACCTCACGCCCCACGTGTTGAGCAATTCGGCGGTACGTCCACCCGGCCTCCCGCATGCCCACTATACGCCCTCGCTCAAAGTCCGTCAACTGCACATACGGTTCACGTCCACGCTGTCGCGGCATGCTACCAGTGTTAAAGACTGCGATAGAGCTCCGTATGCCACGGCAAACTGGCTGACACTGACGGCGGCGGTGCACAAATGCTGCGCAGCTAGCGCCATTCGACGGCCAACACCGCGGTTCCTGGTGTGTCCGCTGTGCCGTGCGTGTGATCATTGCTTGTACAGCCCTCTCGCAGTGTCCGGAGCAAGTATGGTGGGTCTGACACACCGGTGTCAATGTGTTCTTTTTTCCATTTCCAGGAGTGTATACAGTTTTTTGGAAAAAGGCTGTGTTAAATTATGCAGAAGGTACTGTGTAACATTTACTGAAAGTTTGAAACAAATATGTTTGGAAGATCCTTAGAAAACATGTAATTAGTATGAGAAAATAAAAGTTTTGGGAATCGAGCGACAAAGATTGGATTAACTTTTTAGTGCATTCCAGGTCCATAGGATGGATTATCTTCATCCCCTGCAAACTCCTCCTCCAGCTTCCTCTTGTTCCTCCTCCTGTTTACTCTTGCTTGTATTTCTAGACTCTTTACAGCCCTGTCTGCAGCCCGAAGGCGTTCCTTGTCTAAAGCAAGCATCGCTCGTATCATTTTAGAACCTATCTTCATTCCCATATTTCTAAATACCTTGCACCTTACAATGTTGCCATCATTGAAAGTCGCAACAGCATCATACACACCAAAGTGAAGTGTTTCTATTCCAACAAATAGAGTCTTGGGGATTCTCGACCATATAACACTATTTACACTTTCATTGGGGTTTTGAGTTTTTCCGTGAATACACTTTTTCAACATTTCAGGTGCTGCTAAGTCTCTGAAAACAGGTTTTATCACCTCCATTATGTACCTGATGAACACGGACGTTAATAATAACACCATCTGACAGCAGTTTAACAGCGCCACAGTGGGTCACGCCCATGTAGAACACATTTCAAAAAAATTTTAAAAATAGTTGTAGTATTCAGAATTGAATAAATTATATATCTATTAAAAGGTAATAGTCTGCAGATTCAGAAAACGCAAAAACGTAAGATTTGAACTTTTCATGATTTTGAGCCTTTCCGGAGCCCGTTAACGTCGCTTCTTTGGCGTTTTCGGGGTTCCGTGACTAAATCTGTAAAAACGGAACCCCTCTAGGATCGCTTTGTTGTCCGACTGTTAAGAGCCCTTTCTCTCAGCAACAGATAAAGTCTCTTAGCTGTCTAAAACTTTTAAGCTTCTAAGCCAATGCGCCGGCCCGGTGGCCGAGCGGTTCTAGGCGCTTCAGTCGGGACCCGCGCGACTGCTACGGTCGCAGGTTCGAATCCTGCCTCGAGCATGGGTGTGTGTGATGTCCTTAGGTTAGTTAGGTTTAAGTAGTTCTAAGTTGTAGGGGACTGATGACCTCAGATGATAAGTCCCATAGTGCTCGGAGCCATTTGAACCAATGCAATCAAAACATACGGCCATTTAAGCTATAATTTTGAATCTAGAAAACTCACCCATCAAAACCTATAGGATATTTCACATTGACCTAGAATCACGAAATTTGGGAAGAAGCAACGTTTCACACTACAAGTGTCCGCCTCGAAAGCTGAGTGATAACCGGCACGGTAGCTCAGCGTGTTCGGTCAGAGGGTTATCTACCCTCCGTATAATAATAATAATAATAATAATAATAATACAAACTAAGTGAACGGATCAATGAAGAACCTGAACCGGTGTCATTGGACGTCCGCTCCGAACAAATTCAACGAACAATATACAACACAGAAAAAAGAGATTAGAAAAAAGTGGTCAGAATTCCATACAAAAGGGTACGGGGTTCGATACCCGGTTGGGTCGGAGATTTTATTCGCAGGAGCGCCTCCCATTCATTGTTGTGGATTGCAGCAAGACATCGCTAATGTCTGGTATCGATGCACATTGCCGACATTGGTGGGGCACCGCGATATTTTGGCCTGTACTACACTCCCTACTGGTGCTTAGCCTTGAATGCATTTGCAGCCTCAGGACAGGTTAACAAATGGGCCAAGTGCGAGGGAGACACGTGCACTGAGAGTTATGTACAAACTTAATGTTCCTGGGATTCGAGAATCTCAACGATTTTTGCCTGTTACCGATGTTGATACTGGCAAGATCCCAGTAATTCCAAAATTTCCGCAATAGTTTCTGGACTAGCCCAGGCACACATAAAGCAGCGGCAGGGGCTTCAGTTTATGTATGAAGAGAGAGTAGATTTAATAAAACATTTTTTATTTACTTACTAAAACATGACTGCAACTTACATTTTATATTTCCGTGCAGTAATGTTCGTCTATTACACTTCTGACGGATGATGAATGCAGTTTACAGTCATGTAGCAAAAAGATATGTGTTGTGTGGTACAATGGGAATTTAAAAAGTTCTAGATTCTTTTACCTTGCCTGTAGCGCGAAACGTTACTTCTTGCCTAATTTTATGATTCTAGGTAAACCGGAAGTACCCTATAGGTTTTTATGAATGAGTTTCGTGTTTCGAAATACGTGGCGTAAACGGCGGAACATTTTCATCGCACTGACTTAGAATCTTACATTTTTTTAGACCATCATAGACATTAATACGTGACATAAATTTGAACTTGGTACACAAACCAGTTCCAGAGGAAAAGGGTTCTTAACGTACGAACAGACAAACAGATAGATGGGAAATGACAAAAAGATTATGTCGTGTGATGTAATTACAAATTAACAATTTTCGGATTTTTTCCTTTTCTTGTAGTGTGAAAAAATAAAATGTCGTGTGGCTATGGCCTTCCGTCAGGCAGACCGGTCGCCTGGTGCAAGTCTTTTGAGTTAACGCCACTTCGGCGACTTGCGTATCGATAGGGATGATTAGATGATGATGATGATGATGATGATGAAAACACAACACTTACGTCATTTGTTTTTAATCTCTTAATGTAGTAGCTAGCAACGTACTTCCTTTTACTTCTGTTGCAGAGCCAAAACCGGTAATTCAATTCAAAAAGCTGTACGATCAAGACCATTAAATAAAAAACTAAGTATTCTAGAAATAGTAAGCATTTTACTGTCGCGGATGTCGAGAGATTCATTCGCAGTAATCTGACAGTAAGAGTATGACAGGACAAACTGAATACCAAGATATAGCCGCCCAAATCAAACGGAAGCTTCCCCATGCTTGACTGTAGGAAGCAGGGACGCCACATCGTATGTTTCTGTTGGGATTCTCCGTACATAAGCCTGGCCGTTTGTAGGAAACAATGTAAACGATGATTCATCGGACCGTACCAAATTTTTCCAGCCATCCAACTTTTTTATGCTGGCACCACTTCTTTCGAAGCTTTGCGTTGGCTTCCGTTATTAAGGGCTTCGCAATTCCAGACCTTCCATGAATGTTCATCTTATGAAGCTCCCGCCGTATTGTTTTTGTCGACACAGTACTACTAAAGTTAATGTTGAGTTCTGCAGTCACTTTTGTCGCGGCAGTTTTATGCTGTCTGTCTAAATCATTTTTAATGCTCATTGGTCTGCGCCAGTTAACTTCGGCTTTCGCCCAAAGGGCCAGTAACCCTCCGCCACACATGTAAGGAGGCCTGCGGAATATAGATGCAGAACGCTACAATTGCATGGAATCTTTAATTAAGATAAATACTTTTAAAGTTGTAATTTCCAGTTTCTCTTGTATTTTTTGTGTGGTTGCAGGTGAGAAAATATCCAGCACAATTTATAGTTTCATCATGCAGCGACTCACGTTTCCTGAACGTTTAGAAATCATTAAAAATATTTACCAAAGTGTCAGCTCAGTTATGAGCGCTCATCATTTGTTCACCAGAGAAATGGGTCGTCAAAACCGTTTATTTAAGCTAAGTTTGAGCGGAATTTGACCCTACACGACCGGAAGCCACCAATACGACAACGTAAAGCGCGAAGTCAAGACAACATCGCGGCAGTAGTGGCCAGTATTGACGAAGAGCCGAGTGTGTTAGTATCAAGACTGACCTCAATGGTTGCGGCTATCTGAGACATCAACTTGGCGAATCTTGAGAAAGGATTTGGGCCTTCATCCAATCTTCCAAGTAAAGTTGTACTGACTTGTGAGTTGAAGCCAAACGATCACAGATTATGTTTTGAGTTCGCTTACTGGGCCGTACAACAGTTGCAAGCTGATCCTGATCACAGTGGAAAAATCATTTTCTCAGACGAGGCGCACTTTTGTCTTAGTGTTTTGAGAACTGTCGTTATTGGAGCGAGAAGAACCCATAAGCGGTGCGTGAGCTGCCACTTGTTTCCAGAGAAACTCTGTGTGACGTGCGGTTTATGGCGTGGCGGCGTCATTGGCCGTTGTTTCTTTCGAGACGATGAGAGAATAACCGTAGTCGTCAGTGAAAACCGCCGCTGATCCATTTTACGCTAATTTCTGTGGCCATAAACTGAGACTACAGACAATGAAAATATGTATTTCCAGAACGATCGCGCTACATGTCACACAGCTGATACAACGCTCTAGTTGATTTTTGGAACTTTTGTATTTTTTTGGTTCTAATAAAACCCCATGTCATTCCAAGCATGTGTGTCAATTTATACCTCTCTATCTACTCCATAGTTGATTTAACACCCACTGATTTTTTTTCTTTCTACACTGTACTGTATCTCCTGAGGTGGTCATGAACTTGAAGTGTGTAAATGCCATATATCGATAGTTGTATGAATAGCTGGCGAAGCATGCCAGCGAGTAAACAAATGCATTATATAGCAATTCCATGGACATTCGAGATTCTGTCTGAACTCTCTATTGTTCTTCTGTTATTGGACTTGAAGAGAAAATAACGATTGTCTGAAGTCCATCTTGCTGTAATAGTCTATGTAAGTTGAAAACGAAGAAAAAATATAGTTTTTCATAACTTAAAATTTGTGTACGGTAATCAGTAATGTATATTCTTCAACCCTACTTGTCCTTAGTAGACGTGGCCTTAACGGAATAGTGACAATTGTTAGGCGCCATACTAGAAAATAATTAGTAATTTTCTTTCAGCTCATCTTCGAGACCGCCGCCGGTTAGGACACTAACTTTCTTCCAGATTCTACGAGCTATGTGACCGCTACGAATAATTTAATATATTTCACTTTCAGATTTTCTCAAGGTTGCGAGATAACATCCCAGGCAGAAAGGCCTGGTCGCAGGAGTCTAGTTCTAATATAAGATGTCATCTGCAAAAGATTATGCTTGTTATCTTATATTGGTGTCAGAGACAAAACCACGATATGGAGTTACGGGTTTTATTACTTCAAATTGAACTGGCATACGAAATATTATCAGGGATAGATAAGCACATGAGTTTAACTAATATATCGGGAAGGAGCGCCGGTCCCCGACACGAATCCGTCCGGCGGATTTGTGTCGAGGTCCGGTGAGCCGGCCAGTCTGTGGATGGTTTTTAGGCGGTTTTCCATCTCGAAGAATGCGGGCTGGTTCCCCTCATTCCGCCTCCGCTACACTATGTAGGCGATTGCTGCGCAAACAAGTTCTCCACGTACGCGTACACCACCATTACTCTACCACGCAAACATAGGGGTTACACTCGTCTGGTGTGAGACGTTCCATGGGGAAAAGGGGGGGGGGGTGTCCACCGGGGGCCGAACCGCACAATAACCCTGGGTTCGGTGTGGGGCGGCGGAGGGGTGAAGTGGACTGCGGTAGTCGTCGTGGTGTTGCGGACCACTGCGGCTGCGGCGGGTATGGAGTAAATACAGAGGTATAAATTGACACACATGCTTGGAATGACATGGGGTTTTATTAGAACCAAAAAAATACAAAAGTTCAAAAAATATCCGACAGATGGCTCTTCATCTGATCAGAATAGCAATAATTTGCATAACAAAGTAAGACAAAGCAAAGATGATGTTATTTACAGGAAATGCTCAATATGTCCACCATCATTCCTCAACAATAGCTATAGTCGAGGAATAATGTTGTGAACAGCTCTGTAAAGCATGTCCGGAGTTATGGTGAGGCACTGGCGTCGGATGTTGTCTTTCAGCATCCCTAGAGATGTCGGTCGATCACGATACACTTGCGACTTCAGGTAACCCCAAAGCCAATAACCGCACGTACTGAGGTCTGGGGACCTGGGAGGCCAAGCATGACGAATGTGGCGGCTGAGCACACATCCTCACCAAACGACGCGCGCAAGAGATCTTTCACGCGTCTAGCAATATGGGGTGGTTCTAATAAAACCCCATGTCATTCCAAGCATGTGTATCAATTTGTACCCCTCTATCTACATTATTCCGTGATTTACTCAGTTTTCAAATTTATACGGTTTTTTTATCACCCGGTATATATTGAAGAATATCAGTGAGGATTCAGGAAAGAGAATTAATTATTGATGGTCCCGTAACCACCCTGAGTACTGAGCTAGTTTGCTGATTGCTGATCCGCGTCGGGCTAAATTAAATCACATTACAGTGCTCATAGTATTATTACAGTTATTTCTCTTTTGTTTTGACATCACTTTATTAAAAGCTATAAAAGCGGGTATAATAAATTTAAAATTTTATTAAATTACATTACAACACCAAACCCAGATCTGTGCTGACAAGTTACAAACACCCGTCAGTCTGTCGCAGACATAACGCCACTAATGTTGGACAGAGTGATTAACAATTGGAGCCATAGTGTGCGTCAGTGTGTTCAAAGGCGTGATGGAAATTTGAACGGCATATTGTTCAGAACATAACTGCCATGTCTACTCTTCAATAAAGCACAGGTTACTTCGATACGTTGAGTGGTTAATTATTTTTTTATTTTTTATTTTTTTTGTCCGCAGCTCGTGGTCGTGCGGTAGCGTTCTCGCTTCCCACGCCCGGGTTCCCGGGTTCGATTCCCGGCGGGGTCAGGGATTTTCTCTGCCTCGTGATGACTGGGTGTTGTGTGCTGTCCTTAGGTTAGCTAGGTTTAAGTAGTTCTAAGTTCTAGGGGACTGATGACCATTTATGTTAAGTCCCATAGTGCTCAGAGCCATTTGAACCATTTTTAATTTTTTTTTCAAAGTTTTTAAAAGTATCACTCTTAAGGAAAGATCCTTCAGATAACGTTGACGCTGGCAGCAGGTCGTATCTGAGCGTTCACAAAGCATGACGTCGCATTGCTCGATGAAGGCCGCACGCCCTGCCAGAAGAGGGCTTCAGTCTTTCTGGCAGATGTCGGCAGGTGTTCCCTCCATCGAGTCGGCTGAACAGCGGCTGGAGTGGGACGCCTCAAGTCTCGAGTGCCAGCGGCGTGATGGACAACAGAACGATATGAAAAGGAAAAAGAAGCGCTGGAGCGCAGCCTCGGAGCAGCTACCTGCCGTGGGCCCCGGATGCTGGGCGGATCCACAGGTAGCTACGACCGCTACCTGCGTCTGTCTCCTTGCCGCCTTCCGCTTATCACGAGTGACTCTCCCGCCTCCTTCCGACGACCAGCATTTACCACTGTCAAAGATCTCCCTCGCAGGAAACGCGTCCCTTTCCTGACTTTTTTTGTGCTACCCTACGCGCAAAAAGTCAGTCAGCTCCGTCTTCAGGCAGCGAGCTATACTGAGAATCAGAGAGATAAAGAATGTACAGAGAGGCTGTCGTGTGTTATACAGCGCTCCCTATGGTGCCACGCCGCACTACAATCCGTCATACTTTATATGGCATACCGCAGTTGGTGTATGGGTTTGGAAGCTACAAGACTGCAGGATTTCCTGCTGTGTGCCCATGTTATAAATGTGTGCATATAACTGGAAATGCCCAGGGAGTAGACAACATTCCATTAGAACTACTGACAGCCTTGGGAGAGCCAGTCCTGACAAAACTATATCATCTGGTGAGCAAGATGTATGAGACAGGCGAAATACCCTCAGACTTCAAGAAGAATATAATAATTCCAATCCCAAAGAAAGCAGGTGTTGACAGATGTGAAAATTACCGAACTATCAGTTTAATAAGTCACAGCTGCAAAATACTAACACGAATTCTTTACAGACGAATGGTTCAAATGGCTCTGAGCACTATGGGACTTAACATCTGTGCTCATCAGTCCCCTAGAACTTAGAACTACTTAAACCTAAATAACCTAACTACAACACACACATCCACGCCCGAGGCAGGATTCGAACCTGCGACCGTAGCGGTCACGCCGTTCCAGACTGAAGCGCCTAGAACCGCACGGCCACATCGGCCGGCACAGACGAATGGAAAAACTGGCAGAAGCGGTCCTCGGGGAAGATAAGTTTGGACTCCGTAGAAATAATGGAACACGCGAGGCAGTACTGACCTTACGACTCACCTTAGAAGAAAGATTAAGGAAAGGCAAACCTACGTTTCTAGCATTTGTAGACTTAGAGAGAGCTTTTGACAATGTTGACTGGAATACTCTCTTTCAAATTCTGAAAGTGGCAGGGGTAAAATACAGGGAGCGAAAGGCTATTTACAATTTGTACAGAAACCAGATGGCAGTTATAAGAAGCGAGGGACATGAAAGGGAAGCAGTGGTTGGGAAGGGAGTGAGACAGGGTTGTAGCCTATCCCCGATGTTATTCAATCTGTATATTGAGCAAGCAGTAAAGGAAACAAAAGAAAAATTCGGAGTCGGTATTAAAATCCATGGAGAACAAATAAAAACTTTGAGGTTCACCGATGACATTGTAATGCTGTCAGAGACAGCACTGGACTTGGAAGAGCAGTTCAACCGAATAGACAGTGTCTTGAAAGGAGGATATAAGATGAACATCAACAAAAGCAAAACGAGGAGGTATTGAATAGGATTGGGGAGGAGTTTGTGGCACAACTTGACTAGAAGAAGGGATCGGTTGGTAGGATATGTTCTGAGGCATCAAGGGATCACCAATTTTGTATTGGAGGGCAGCGTGGAGGGTAAAAATCGTAGAGGGAGACCAAGACATTAATACACTAAGCAGATTCAGATGGATGTAGGTTGCAGTAGGTATTGGGAGATGAAGAAGCTTGCACAGGATAGAGTAGCATGGAGAGCTGCATCAAACCAGTTTCAAGACTTAAGACCACAACAACAACAACAACAACAACAACAACAACTGGAAAGAGTCCGCCCCCGTGGTCTTGCGGTAGCGTTCTCGCTTCCCGCGCACCGGGTCCCGAGTTCGATTCCCGGCGGGTCAGGGATTTTCCCTGCCTCGAGATGACTGGGTGTTATGTCGTCTTCTTCACCATTATTCATCTCCATTACGATCGGAGGAAGGCAGTGGCAAACCACCTCCACTAGGACCTGGCCTAGTCGGCGGTGCGGGTCTCCCGCATCGTTCCCTACGCTCCTCGGAGTATGGGACCTCATCTCTCTCGCTCAACTGGAAATAAAATTGAAGATTTATGTACATACTTCTACCAATGTTCTGTAATTTGCGCTATTCAGTGCACAGTAATATATTCGTTTACTTGTTAAATGAAGCTTGTTACATTCGAGTTCTCCTAGCCATATCCCTTACGCCATATGATATTCAGAGAACTTTGAGACGATGGATAATCTTGACAAAGGCTTCTTGCACCATACTTTGTAACATTTCCGAAAAGCCAGAAGCGTAAGATTTAAAGTTTTTTGATTGTCACTTAAAATTTAGTTGCTGGACGGAAGGTGTGATGAATTACGTCTGTAAGAGCATTATACAGTAACTGATAGAGTTTTTGGCAGTTACAACAGATATCACGCCAATAATTGTTTTTGTTGCTTTCTGGAAATTTAGGTGAAATATTCTTCCACATTGCCGGCCGAAGTGGCCGTGCGGTTAAAGGCGCTGCAGTCTGGAACCGCAAGACCGCTACGGTCGCAGGTTCGAATCCTGCCTCGGGCATGGATGTTTGTGATGTCCTTAGGTTAGTTAGGTTTAACTAGTTCTAAGTTCTAGGGGACTAATGACCTCAGCAGTTGAGTCCCATAGTGCCTAGAGCCATTTGAACCAACCATTTTCTTCCACATTAGAAAATATTGTTTACAGAAAGAAAAAAATGGCTCTGAGCACTATGGGACTCAACTGCTGTGGTCATCAGTCCCCTAGAACTTAGAACTACTTAAACCTAACTAAACTAAGGACATCACACACATCCATGCCCGAGGCAGGATTCGAACCTGCGACCGCAGCGGTCGTGCGGTTCCAGACTGTAGCGCCTTTAACCGCTCGGCCACTCCGGCCGGCTTTACAGAAAGAAACGCGTGTAATTAACTGCAGTCAGATAGCCACTTGTTTGAAATCATAGCTTAAAATTATAAACGGAGCCCTCCGTATGCAAAGTAAGAAGTACATATTACTCTATGTAACGTTTTTGGTATCCTTTCGAACATTGCTAGTCTTTATTTTTATTTGCTATTTGGCCATCGCCATACAGCCATACATCGATTAGGCATTTTACAAACTTTAGATCTATGTAATTAGATGATAAAATAATTCACCGAAAACCTAGTTCAACTAGATAGTGTCTTGACTATTAATTTCATAAACTGACGATCATCCAACAACTTAGTTGTATATTCTACTGACTGCATGGGTTACGTCATGTTGCACCAGATCCTTCAGCTGGAACTTCTTTATTTGACCAACGTAAGACTCGTTTTTCTCTTAACTATGTTCTCGGAAACTTGTGGGTTTTCACATATCTCCAGCCTTATTTTGGAATTTAAGAATTTTTAACATTGTGTAGCCCTGTCAGCAACTGTGAGAATTGAACATGTAACACGTCTTTACCCTGGTTTCAGCTAAAATAATTTGGCCTTCTTCAGAAGCCAGTGACACTAAACTATTGGATGCCGAAGTTTGGCCATATCAAGTTTTTTTATGGCTGGTTACTACGGTGCTATAGTTTTATACTTGACATAGCCAAAGTTTGGCATGAAATAGTTTAGTGTTACTGTCTTCTGAAGAAGGTCCAATTATTTTGGCTGAAACCTGGGTAAAGATTGGTTTCTATTTGCAACTGAGGCTGACGTGTTACATGTTTATTTTGGAATTTTCATTTATTGAATTTATCTTATGTATAACAAAGGATTTATTCGTGCACACGAAGACTGATCCTAAAATGAGTTTTTCAGACCGTGTCTTCTTATTCTGAATGTCACACAGCAGATGGTCTGCGACTATCAGCCAGATCATTATGACTACCGAACTGCTTTCGATATAAAACCGTCCAGGCGATAGCAGCGTCGCTTGACGAGGAATGACTGCTGGTCAGACACACGGTGCAATGTCATAGTACCAGTGGCGTGCTATCCGTGTGTAGAATGGGAAAGGCACGTGATCTGTCTGAGCTTGACCGAGAGCAGATTGTGTTTGTGTTAGGACGTTCAAACTGCACCGTTAGCCGTGGGGCATGATGGGAATTACTATGGATTGGTTTGGCGACGAAGCCCATATCATTTGGTTGGGTTCGTCAATAAGCGAAACTGGCGCATTTGGGGGACTGAGAATCCACATTTCACGATCGAAAAGTCTCTTCACCCTCAGCGGGTGACTAAGTGGTGTGCAGTGTCCAGTCGGAGTGTAATCGGTGTTATATTTCTTAATGGCACGGAGACTACCTAACGGTACGTGAAGGGTCTGGAAGATGATTTCATCCCCATTATACAAAGTGACCTCGATTTCGCAAAATGTGGTTCATGTAAGACGGAGCTTGACACCATCGAAGCAGAAGTGTGTTTGGTGTCCTGGAGGAGCACTTGTGGGGACCGCATTCTGGGTCTGGGGTACACAAACGGCACTCGCATTGGCCTCGATTGGCCGCCATATTCTCCGAATCTGAACACATACGACTCCTTTTTGTGAGGCTATATTAAAGACAAGGTGTACAGCAATAACCAAAAACCACTGCTGAGCTGAAAACAGCCATTCAGGAGGTCATCGACAGCGGGTCATGCAGAATATCACTATTCGTCTGTGCCACATCATCGCCAATGAAGGCAGGCACGTCGAACATGTCATAATCTAAATCCGAATATCTGCAGTTACGTTTACATGTTGAATGAAGTACGTGCACGCCGTAGCTTGTGTCTAATTTACGTTTTCTCTCTTTCATACAGTTCAATAATCGTCACCCACGTGACTAAGGGAAGTGCATTGTGCTACGAATACCTTCAGGAAAGGTGTGTATACACTGTCAAATGATTCGTCACATTCTCGTGAAATATCACGGTAAGAACTCACGATAGGCCGACCGAAGCGCCCTCACTTCCAGGTGCAATAATATAGTGATCGACATAGAAATCTGTACGTCCAATCATTTAGAAACAAAAAAAGCGAATTTCGGCAAAAATAGATGCTACCGTTTCAGGTCCCTGGCAATAGCTGCGAGGGGCGTTTGAAAAGTCCGTGCAAAAATAAAAACTACTTACGTGTTTCGGGTAAACCTTTTTCGACATAGTGTCCTTTTACACTTATACACTTCGTCCAACGCTGTTATAATTTGTTGATCCTTTCCGAACAATAGGAATTGTCCAAGTCTGCAAAATAGCTATTACTTGCTGCAATCACCTCCTCGTTTGAATAAAATCTTTGTCCCGCCAGCCATTTCTTCAAACTGGGGAACAAATAGTAGTCCGAGGAGCCAAGTCTGGAGAATAGGGGGGATGTGAAACGAGTTGGAATCCTACTTCCATTAATTTTTCGACCACAACTGCTGAGATGTGTGCTGGTGCATTGTCGCGATGGAAAAGGACTATTTTGCGGTCCAGTCGCCGGCTTTTTCTTGCAGCTCAGTTTTCAAACGGTCCAATAACGATGAATAATAAGCACCTGTAATAGTTTTACCCTTTTCCAGATAGTCGATGAGGATTATCCCTTGCGAATCCCAAAAGACAGTCGCCAGAATCTTTCAGGCCGAAGGATTGGTCTTCGCCTTTTTTGGTGCAGATTCCTTGGTAATCCACTGTTTAGACTGTTATTTGGTCTCAGGAGTATAGTAATGTATCCATGTATCATCCACAGTGAGGAAACGACGCTTAAAGTCCTTCGGATTCTTCCTGAACAGCTGAAAACAATCCTTGCAACTCTTCACACGATTCCGTTTTTGGTCAGGAGTGAGCAGTCGCGGAATCCATCTTGCGGATAGCTTTCTCATGTCCAAATGTTGTGTGCAAAATATTATGTAGCCGTTCATTCTAGATGCCCACAGCACTAGCAATCTCACGCACCTTAACTCTTCTGTCATCAATCACCATATCATGGATTTTATCAATGATTTCTGGAGTCGTAACCTCCACAGGGCGTCCAGAACGTTCAGCATCACTTGTGCCCATATGGCCGCTCCGCAAATTTTGAATCACTTATAAACTGTTCTAATCGTAGGTGCAGTGTCACCGTAATGTTTATCAAGCTTCTCTTTAGTCTCCTGAGGCGTTTTGCCTTTCATAAAGTAATGTTTAACCACCACACGAAATTCTTCTTCGTCCATTTTATGACAATCACTCGCCTTCTTTGATTCACACGAATGCGAAACACAAAGAAATAGACCTATATGGCTGAAACTTGGTGTGCGTTCTTTCCAAAGATGCTACTAACTAAACATGACCTCCATACGCGCCGGTGGTTCCATCTCTCTGACTTTGCACGGACTTTTGAAACGCCCCTCGTATTAGTGACAGGAAGGCCATGATTGCGCCATCACCATTTTGTAATATTTCCCACAATACTGAGAGCAAATGGTCATCAAATGCTGTTACAGTCAATTAATGTAGGTTAATTCTTACAAAGAAGAAAACAGCAACCAGCCACTATTAATACTGCTATTTATTAAAGTAAATAGCGCCGTTACCGGTTTCCAGTTGGCAAGTTCATCATCAGACGGCTGTTCACATGATTTTCAAGATACACTTTACATTATCGTCCGTTTTCGATTTTTATTATTCCACTGTGGCGAAGTACTTTTGGTGTGTTGTTGCCCCACGGTAGAAAACAGTGTTAGAAGCGCCCTATGTGAAGATAACTAACCTCCAAACGATGAAATACAGCGTAAATAAATCATGTGAGGTTAAGTGGTTATTGTACTTACGTCGAAAATTCCGCGCGATTTTGTTGCGAAGTAATTCTTTAAAAACAGTCATGCTGTGAAATCAAAGCAATCTACAGGGCTATTACAAATGATTGAAGCGATTTCATAAATTCACTGTAGCTCCATTCATTGACATATGGTCACGACACACTACAGATACGTAGAAAAACTCAAAGTTTTGTTCGGTTGAAGCCGCACTTCAGGTTTCTGCTGTCAGATCGCTCGAGAGCGCAGTGAGACAAAATGACGACAGGAGCCGAGAAAGCGTATGGCGTGCTTGCATTGCATTCACATCAGTCAGTCATAACAGTGCAACGACACTTCAGGACGAAGTTCAACAAAGATCCACCAACTGCTAGCTCCATTCAGCGATGTTATGCGCAGTTTAAAGCTTCTGGATGCCTGCAGTGAGCGAAGAAACGGTTGAACGCGTGCGGGCAAGTTTCACGCGTAGCCCGCGAAAAATTGGCTCATGCCACAACTGGAGACCGACAGCGCCGACTTCATCTTTCAACAGGATGGTGCTCCACCGCACTTCCATCATGATGTTCGGCATTTCTTAAACAGGAGATTGGAAAACCGATGGATCGGTGGTGGTGGAGATCATGATCAGCAATTCATGTCATGGCCTCCACGCTCTCCCGACTTAACCCCATGCGATTTCTTTCTCTGGGGTTATGTGAAAGATTCAGTGTTTAAACCTCCTCTACCAAGAAACGTGCCAGAACTGCGAGCTCGCATCAACGATGCTTTCGAACTCATTGATGGGGACATGCTGCGCCGAGTGTGGGAGGAACTTGATTATCGGCTTGATGTCTGCCGAATCACTAAAGGGGCACATATCGAACATTTGTGAATGCCTAAAAAAACTTTGAGTTTTTGGTTGTGTGTGCAAAGCATTGTGAAAATATCTCAAATAATAAAGTTATTGTAGAGCTGTGAAATCGCTTCAATCATTTGTAATAACCCTGTATATATTGTCATATCTCTGAGAGAAAACATCTCTGGCACAGTCTGAAAAACTGCAAACTTTGTGTCAACTTCACATGTGGCAAATACTTTTTGGTGTGTGTGTGTGTGTGTGTGTGTGTGGTGGTTGGTTGGTTGTTTTGGGGAAGGAGACCAGACAGCGAGGTCATCGGTCTCATCGGATTAGGGAAGGATGGGGAAGGATGTCGGCCGTGCCCTTTGAAAGGAACCATCCCGGCATTTGCCTGGAGCGATTTAGGGAAATCACGGAAAACCTAAATCAGGATGGCCGGACGCGGGATTGAACCGTCGTCCTCCCGAATGCGAGTCCAGTGTCTAACCACTGCGCCACCTCGCTCGGTGTGTGTGGTGCTTTGCACAATATGGTGATGTGCAAATCATAGAAGTGCTGCATATATTTCGCAATATTTGAAAAATACAATCCTGCAACTTCGCAACAAAATCGCGCGTAATTTTCGACGTAAGTAACATAACCACTTAACCTCACATATTTATTTACGCTGTATTTCATCGTTTTGAGGTTAGTTATTTTCACATAGGGCGCTTCTAACACTGTTTTCTACCGTGGGGCAACAACACACCAAAAATACTTCGCCACGGTGGAATAATAAAATTCGAAAACGGACGATAATGTAAAGTGTATCTTGAAAAATCATGTGAACAGCCGTCTGATGATGAACTTGCCAGTTCGAAACCGCTAACGGCGCTATTTAACTAAATAAATAGCAGTATTAATAGTGGCTGGTTGCTGTTTTCTTCTTTGTAAGAATTAACCTCCATTAATTGTACACAGCCACGGTCTCACCATGTCAGTTTTAGACAAAATAGCTGTTACAGTCAGTTCAACATCCACAGCTCTGCTCCACGAACCACTATGATATTTGTGACGGAGGATACTTTTTATTGTATCATATTTCAAGCTTTCTTCTTCCATTTACGATCAGAACGAATCATAAATAACTCTCTATACAAATTTTTTCGGAGCTGTTCGCCAATTTGTATCGGCGCGAACTCTACGGGATGGATACGTTATGTGTAGTATTCGGTGGAATAGTTCACGTGGCTTCGCCTGGGTCGCCGCGTTGTTCGGAATGCCGGCGGTGAGGTGTGAGGCGTAGCGACACGAGAGGAGCGCCTATCTTGTTTGCGCGCGCCGTCTGCCCTACGACAGCACCAGCTCTGAGACGCCCGTGTAGGCAGTAGGAGCAGGCTCGCCCGTCTGGCGGGCGCCCCCGATACCCGCTGGCTGTGTGCGCGCCCGCGCTGACTCACGCCGCACTGTGCACACACCGCGCTTCCTGTCTCCCGTCTCTGGAGCAGCACGCCTACACAGCCTCGGCGCCGCTACACCTACTGGAACAGCTGCACGA
This sequence comes from Schistocerca cancellata, assembly GCF_023864275.1. NCBI lineage: Eukaryota > Metazoa > Arthropoda > Insecta > Orthoptera > Acrididae > Schistocerca > Schistocerca cancellata. The sequence continues at coordinate 200,689,373 of NC_064634.1, forward strand.
AACTAGGGCAAGCATTCTGCGGTAACTCCCTCATAGCTCATTGCGACTACTTCTACATCTACATCTACATTTATACTCCGCAAGCCACCCAACGGTGTGTGGCGGAGGGCACTTTACGTGCCACTGTCATTACCTCCCTTTCCTGTTCCAGTAGCGTATGGTTCGCGGGAAGAACGACTGTCTGAAAGCCTCCGTGCGCGCTCTAATCTCTCTAATTTTACATTCGTGATCTCCTCGGGAGGTATAAGTAGGGGGAAGCAATATATTCGATACCTCATCCAGAAACGCACCCTCTCGAAACCTGGCGAGCAAGCTACACCGCGATGCAGAGCGCCTCTCTTGCAGAGTCTGCCACTTGAGTTTGTTAAACATCTCCGTAACGCTATCACGGTTACCAAATAACCCTGTGACGAAACGCGCCGCTCTCCTTTGGATCTTCTCTATCTCCTCCGTCAACCCGATCTGGTACGGATCACACACTAATGAGCAATACTCAAGTATAGGTCGAACGAGTGTTTTGTAAGCCACCTCCTTTGTTGATGGACTACATTTTCCAAGGACTCTCCCAATGAATGTCAACCTGGTACTCGCCTTACCAACAATTAATTTTATATGATCATTCCACTTCAAATCGTTCCGCACGCATACTCCCAGATATTTTACAGAAGTAACTGCTACCAGTGTTTGTTCCGCTATCATATAATCATACAATAAAGGATCCTTCTTCCTATGTATTCGCAATACATTACATTTGTCTATGTTAAGGGTCAGTTGCCACTCCCTGCACCAAGTGCCTATCCGCTGCAGATCTTCCTGCATTTCGCTACAATTTTCTAATGCTGCAACTTCTCTGTATATTACAGCATCATCCGCGAAAAGCCGCATGGAACTTCCGACACTATCTACTAGGTCATTTATATATATTGTGAAAATCAATGGTCCCATAACACCCCCCCTGTGGCACGCCAGAGGTTACTTTAACGTCTGTAGACGTCTCTCCATTGATAACAACATGCTGTGTTCTATTTGCTAAAAACTCTTCAATCCAGACACACAGCTGGTCTCATATTCCGTAGGCTCTTACTTTGTTTATCAGGAGACAGTGCGGAACTGTATCGAACGCCTTCCGGAAGTCAAGGAAAATAGCATCTACCTGGGAGCCTGTATCTAATATTTTCTGGGTCTCATGAACAAATAAAGCGAGTTGGGTCTCACAGGATCGCTGTTTCCGGAATCCATGTTGATTCCTACATAGTAGATTCTGGGTTTCCAAAAACGACATGATACTCGAGCAAAAAACATGTTCTAAAATTCTACAACAGATCGACGTCAGAGATATAGGTCTATAGTTTTGCGCATCTGCTCGACGACCCTTCTTGAAGACTGGGTCTACTACGACTACTACTACTACTACTACTACTACTACTACACTACTGGCCACTAAAATTGCTACACCACGAAGATGACGTACCACAGACGCGAAATTTAACCGACAGGAAGAAGATGCTGTGACAGACAAAGCATTAGCTTTTCAGAGCATTCACACAAGGTTGGCGCCGGTGGCGAAAACTACAACTTGCTGACATTAGGAAAGTTTCCAACCGATTTCTCATACACAAACAGAAGTTGACCGGCGTTGCCTGGTGAAACGTTGTTGTGATGCCTCGTGTAAGGAGGAGAAATGCCTACCATCACGTTTCCGACTTTGATAAAGGTCGAATTGTAGCCTATCGCGATTTCGGTTTATCGTATCGCGACATTGCTGCTCGCGTTGGTCCACATCCAATGACTGTTAGCAGAATATGGAATCGGTGGGCTCAGGAGGGTAATACGGAACGCCGTGCTGGATCCCAACGGCCTCGTATCACTAGCAGTCGAGATGACAGGCATCTTATCCGCATGGCTGTAACGGATCGTGCAGCCACGTCTCGATTCCTGAGTCTACAGATGAGGACGTTTGCAAGACAACAACCATCTTCACGAACAGTTCGACGACGACGTTTGCAGCAGCATGGACTATCAGCTCGGAGGCTATGGCTGCGGTTACCCTTGACACTGGCCGGCCGGAGTGGCTGAGCGGTTCTAGGCGCCACAGTCTGGAGCCCCACGACAGTTACGGTCGCACGTTCGAATCCTGCCTCGGGCATGGATGTGTGTGATGTCCTTAGGTTCGTTAGGTTTAAATAGTTCTAAGTTCTAGGGGACTGATGACCTCAGAAGTTAAGTCCCATAATGCTCAGAACCATTTGAACCTTGACACTGCATCACAGACAGGAGCGCCTGTGATAGTGTACTCAGCGACGAACCTGGGTGCACGAATAGCAAAACGTCATTTTTTTCGATGAATCCAGGTTCTGTTTACAGCATCGTGATGGTCGCATCCGTGTTTGGCGACATTGCGGTGAACGTACATTGGAAGCGTGTATTCGTCATCGCCATACTGGCGTATCACCCGGCGTGATGGTATGGGGTGGCATTGGTTACACGTCTCGGTCACCTCTTGTTCGCACTGACGGCAGTTTGAACAGTGAACGTTACATTTCAGATGTGTTACCACCTGTGGCTCTACCCTTAATTTCATCCCTGCGAAACCCTACATTTCAGCAGGATAATGCACGACTGCATGTTGCAGGTCCTGTACGGGCCTTTCTGGATACAGAAAATGTCCAACTGCTGCCCTGGTCAGCACATTCTCCAGATCTCTCACCAATTGAAAACGTCTGGTCAATAGTGGCCGAGCAACTGGCTCGTCACAATACGCCAGTCTCTACTCTTGAGGAACTGTGGTATCGTGTTGAAGCTGCATGGTCAGCTGTAACTGTACACGCCATCCGAGCTCTGTTTGACTCAATGCCCAGGCGTATCAAAGCCGTTATTACGGCCAGAGGTGGTTGTTGTGGGTACTGATTTCTCAGGATTTATGCACCCAAATTGAGCGAAAATGTAATCACATGTCAGTTCTAGTATAATATATTTATCCAATGAACACCCGTTTATCATCTGCATTTCTTCTTGGTGTAGCAATTTTAATGGTCAGCAGTGTACTACTACTAAAACAATTGCAGATACGAGGGGACTTCAAAAACTGTTTGGTTTGGACAAAAATTGGGAAACATCGTGGGAAAAGAACGTTTTGAACATAAATACACATGCTAGCCAGTCTTGCAGTTGGCGCTATTGTATTTGACCGAGGAAGGCACCTATAAAGTGACCCCAATACGCTGCCAAATGTCAGCCGTGGTCAGAACAGCGTTCTGTGTAGTTTTGAATGTATTATGTCGGGGCTATGTGAATTCCAACGTAGACATATTGTCGGTGTTCGATTGCTGGCTGCTTACGTAACCAAGCAGCCGAAGTGTTTGGTGTTTCAAGAGGCACCATATTGAAGATTTATACAGCATTCAGGGAAAGCGGAAAAACAGCACCTGCTAAATTACAACGCGACTCAAAGTGGGTGGTGAGTGATTGTGATGATCATGGAATAGAATTGTAAAGAAGAATATGAGGACGACAGCTGCAGACGTCACTCAATAACTGAATGTAACAGTCGCGATTCCTTTCCGCATCAAAACAACACGAAAAGAGGTCCATAAGCTGCGAATTGCAGGCAGAACACGGATTCCAAAACAACTCATCAGTGATGCAAATGTCCATAACAGGGAAACGTCGTGCTGAAACCTTAAAATCTGGCAGGGGAAAAAAGTCAGTTGCTCGAATATTCTGGACGAGTTTACGTCCCAGGAATGAAATATGGTATGAGTTCTGTAATGGTTTGGGCAGCCGTACCGTGGTATTCCACGGTCCCATGGGTAGTGTGCAAGGAAGCATTATTTCCAAAGGTTATGTGAGTATTTTTGCTGATGAGGACCATCCCAAGGTAAAGTGTTTGTTCCTGAATGGAGTTGCTGTGTTCCAAGATGACAGGGCCCACGTTCACAAAGCTCGCGTCGTCCAAGATTGATTTTATGAGCACGAGGACGAGTGGCGTATCTCTCTTGACCACCACAATAACCAAATCTCAATATTATTGAGCCTCTGTGGTCTTCATTGGAGAGAATGGTGTTTGATCACTATGCACCTCCATCATCCTTACCTGATCTTGGAATGATCGTATGGCATTGTTGGTCGGGAGGCCCCATTGGGGGGAGTTCGGCCGCCGTATTGCAAGTCCATTTTAGTTGACGCCATTTAGGCGACTTGCGAGTCAATGATAATGAAAATGATGACGGGCACACAACACCCAGTCCCTTGCCGGGAATCGAACCCGGGCCCCCAGCGTGGAAGGCGGTAACGCTACCTCTACGCTAAGGAGGCGGGCACTATTTGCAGAAAATATAGTTTATGATTCCCTTGATACCAACATAGGACCTGTTGTTATCCATTTGAAGGCGACTGGAAGCTGCTTAAATGCCAACGAGTTTCCTACTCCGTAATGGGCATGATAATGTGTTCTGTTCTTGGTGTTTCCATTTTTTCTCCACAACCCTGTAAATTATACACTAAAGCGCCAAAGAAACTGGTATAAACATGCGTATTCAAATACAGAGATATATAAACAGGCAGAATGCAACGCCTATATAAGACAAGTGTCTAGCACAGTTGTTAGATCGGTTACTGCTGCTACGATGGCAGGTTATGAGGTGGTGAAAATTCCGAACAACATTGTGGAAACGTTAGCCCACACCAGCGGTTTTAAAATTTTGACTTGAGAGCTTGAGAAACATTACATATCCCTCCTCGGAAAAAATTCTTTAACAAGAATTGTTAACAAGCAAACAAAGCTTCGACCATTTGAGACGAATTAAAATTATGTCCGATCGAGTTTCGAATACGGATCCCTGAATTGCGCAACTGGTACGCTACCACGTACGCTAATTTAGTACGACAGGTTTAATTTATAGCAGTATCAGCTATTGCATGACCGTAACTTTCTGTTAAAAATTATAACCAAGTTTTAGGCCGCTTCCAGCCACAGTTCATTGTTATCTTGCTTAAATTATTATAATATGCAATATGTTCCGAGATATCACCTCAATGTCAGGCAAATACGGCAGTACAAATGTAAGTAACGTTACTTAATTGTAAATAAATACTCCGGAATCCACCATAGGTGTACGGCGGAGGGCATCTTGTACCATTTCTGGCCGTTTACTTTCCTGTTCCATTCGCAAATGAAGCGAGGGAAAAATGTCTCTCTATATGCCTCCGTACGAATATATCTTCTGTGAAAATATGTCTCGCAAAATCATAGCAACTACATAAGAGTAGAGAAGGCACATCGACTTTTTTCTATGATGTAAGCTTCCTCCTCCATTCCTTCCTCTTTTGATTTCGTCAAAAAATTCATTTTCACGTGCAGTCACTTCTGGATAGAGAAGAAAGAAGACATGAGGTGTCTAAACGTTTCCTGGTAGGGGTCACCTATCATTGCCTTAATACACGACAACTGGGGTACACGTTTCCTCCATAGTAATAGCTTGCAAGCAGTTCACAAAGAACTGTTTACTTACCAGCACCTGTATGTCGCTCGCCATGCATTAACAGCTAACAATGAGTGGCACGTACCTGGAACAAACAAAAAAACTCCATTACATATCTAAAGCACAATCGTAAGCCGGTAAAACAGAGTACATTTTTTAGCCAGACATTATGTTGAAGACGGTTACTACAGTGTATTACAAACTGTAAAAAATATCTCTTCCCCACCAAAATACTTCAGGTTTTTTTCCTTCACCACTCACGTCAACCCCTAGCTCTGCCTCAAAGAGTAGCTGATGGTTTTGACAAGTACAGGGTTCAAATGGCTCTGAGTACTATGGGACGTAACATCTGGGGTGATCAGTCCCCTAGAACTTAGATCTACTTAAACCTAACTAACCTAAGGACATCACACACATCCATGCCCGAGGCAGGATTCGAACCTACGACCGTAGCGGTCGTGCGGTTCCAGACTGAAGCGCCTAGAACCGCCCCGCCACACCGGCCGGCGACAAGTTCAGGGGCAGAGGGGAATTTAGTGTAAACAAGAACAGGAGAAGGAGAAGTAAGTCGTTCTGTACAAACAAAGATAAGAGTATTCGTGATCTGACAAGAACAGAGATGCATTTTTAGGAACATCTGCCCTGACAAGTTGCTTCACATACACATTCGTAACACACAACCAGCGGAGGAAAATCCTTCAGTATCGTATCAGAATATGGCTGCCTTATCCTAATATCATCTCTTCACTTTTCTCACTACAAGAAGTTTCGTTCTTCAACAATACCAGAAATAACTGACTAGAGTATTAATTCACTGTTTTGTGTTAGAGAGCTGACAAATTTCATCCCAGTTGTTTAGAGTGCTTCCAACATAATTACCAGCAATGCAAGCGCCTAGGTCAAAAATGTCATGGTGTAAAGAACTTCCTGTTCAAGCATACACCCGTATCCACACACGTCCTCGGTAAGCCTTCATAGGGCGCATGTCGCAGGGTACTCTGTACCACTACTACTCATTTCCTGCCTTATTCCACTCGCAAATGGAACAAGCGAAAACGAAAATTTTATTGGTAACGTACATTACATTATTGTTAAAACATGTTGTTGTTTTTCCAGTCCATTTCTCTGAACTCGTAACGGATTTCATTTGCCGGCGTAAGATTTTGAAAAGTACAGTCAAAGATCGTTAGGATTTATAATAATAAATGAAAAGCACCAGTTTGCTTTTGTTCTACAATATTATTTTTATTGCAAGTATAGGGTTTCCTACTATGTCAGGAACACTACAGCCCAGTGTGTTTTTAATAGCAAAGATAAGATCCAGTTATTAGCCAACAGTGGGGTATACAAAATCACCTGTTCTGATTGTGACAAATTTTACATTGGTCAGTCAGGCAGAGACATATCAACTAGGCTGGCTGAACATGAACGCAGCTGGAGGTTGCAGAATTCAGACTCTACATTTGCTGAGCATGTACTGAGTGAGGGTCACAACTACCAGCCAGTGTCCCAGGTACTTCACTTAGCAAACAAAGGCCATAAACTCAACCTGCTGGAAGCCCTGGAAATTAACAAACATCTTGCTCACAGTCCAGATCTCATCCTAAATGACCAGACACAACTCAACACTTCCCCTCTCCTAAACTTCATATAATCATCTTTGTTGTTCATTACTTCCCACACTCTCTCTTCCTACATATTCCCATTTTCCTGTAGTCATTAAGTTGTTTTATTTGTTGCAGTTGCCTTTGTATTCCACATATGCTGTAGTTTCAATAGTTAAGGGTTTGCTTTTAACTTGTACTTGTATTACTGTCCATGTTTAACTCCCCTTGTAGTTGTCTCATCAAATACTGTTCATATTTTACTTTGCTCATTTATTTAATGTAAACTGGTATACAGCCACTGCTTTGATTATAATGTTAATGTTAAAATGCTGTACCACCACACTCTCAAACTGTAGGTTCCCTCAAACACCTCAATTTTCCTGCATTTATTAATTTCTGTTTATTGTATTGATATGGCTTAAGTTCCTCGTGTATTCTGTATTTACATTGACAACTGTCTCTTTTTAATTGGTTGTGTATTACTCTCCATGTTTCATACCTCTTGATGCAGCCTTGCCTAGTACTAATTTTATCTTATTTCAATAGTTTTGTTTATCAATAGAAACTGTTATGTAGGCATGCTATTCTTATTTTGTGCTAAAGGTTTTCCTGTCAACTCCATTGTTATTTATGTACTGTTCAGTTTTTACTATTTCATTGCAAAGATGTTACTCACTGTATGTTTCTACTTCACTCTAGATGTGTTACTTCTCTTCCAATGTTGTCTGCTAACATTTAACTTCTTTGGTGATAATACTCAGTAAATGCCTGAAGATGGCCTTATAAGCCGAAAACCGGTTAGCAATAAAAATAATATTGTAGAACAAAAGCAAACTGGTGCTTTTCATTTATTATTATAATGTTGTTCTACCAAGAACCGACGGAATATTCTGTTAATATCGTTAGGATTTATTGTTAGCATTTGTGACGGAATATCCCTATATGATTTTTGCTACCGCTTCTAGTCGCAGACTGCTGTGGGTCTTACGCCGATGGATGTAAATAGAACTGACGAAGTGTTTCCGGCTGACTCTGACGGTGATTCGCAACGTTTCCACGAATTTCGTGCAGTCATAAATTTCTGTCCAAGTGAAACTGGAGATTTTTCCGCGTCAAGCCCACACAGTTCTCGAGTAATTTGTAACCGGAATAGCTAGATACCGTGGATAAGCGCGCTTGCGTAACCTAAGCTGCTGCATGGCCAAAGCTCAACGGGGCTCTTCCAGGGAAGAAGGGAGGGAAGGAAGGAAGGAAGATCAGGGTTTATCGTCCCGTCGACATCGAGGTCGTTAGAGACGGAGCACAAGGTCGGACTGTTTCAAGGATCGGGACGGAATCGGCCGTGCCCTTTCAGAGAAATCATCCAGGAATTTGTCTGGGGCGGTTTAGGGAAATCACGGAAAACCTAAATCTGGATAGCCGTACGCGGATTTGAGCCGTGGCTCTCCCGAATGCAAAGCCACCGCGCTGACCAAGGCGCCACCTCGAGGACTCTTCGATTTTATAGGACGGATTACCCTTACCGTGATACTCCTCGCGTTCTATTCATCGACAGAATGTAAAAACAATAACTGCTTGCTCGCCTCTTTGGGAAAGGCAAACTTTGCGATGCTTTTCGTCGTCGATGTAGATGTCATACAACATTCATACTTTTTCTTACTACGAGAAAGATAAAAAATAGACTCATATTCATCTTGTCTTATGTTTCCCGCCATTCCCTAAATTAGATAAACGCCCGAATAATTACTGGCGGAGCCCTTGAGGAGAGAACTTTTCTTAGAGAGTCTAATAAGGCTCGGGTCACACACAGTACTGCAAAAAGAAGAAGGGAACTGATCTTAGACTTACTATAGTGTTAAGTCACTCAGTGACGTATCTGAAAAAAGAAGACCTCCTTGACGGATACCAGCTTCCTCTCCGCGATACCCACAATAAAATCTCATACATGACAGAATCCGGCACGATATTCTGGGTCGATAGTCATCCACACATTCACAGAAGTAATATTCTTTTTGTGTCAAAGGATTATCATAGAACAACTACTATCCACGTTTTTCATTAATGGCTTAGCGGATAGTATTATATGCAGACTCTGACTGTTATCTATGAAGAAAATTTACTTTTAATATATGCGGACGTTTCATCCGAAAAATATTAAAGCAGTATTAATTAGGTACTTCCCAACAAACCACCGTCCAAGTGAAAAGCTTGATAGCTACCTCACAGTGAACAGAAAATCCACTTCGCTAAACGTAAAAAGTGTTAGAATACACGACAAATAAGTCTCATCTAAAGTCACTCATTTCTTGCAAATAGGGCTACCCTGGGAGTGACACTGAGTAGAGACATCAAAGAAAACAAACGTATAACTTGAATTCTACGTACAGCAAATGACAGGCTTTGATTCATTCTGAAAAACTGCAATTTTTCAAGAGGTCATTTACGAATCTGAAACTTCCTGGCAGATTAAAACTGTGTGCCGGACCGAGACTCGAACTCAGGACCTTTACCTTTCGTGAACAAGCGCTCTACCTTCTGAGCTACCCAAGCACGACTCACGCCCCGTCCTCACATCTTCACTTTGCCCGCGAAAGGCAAAGATCCCGAGTTCGAGTCTCGGTCCGCAACACAGTTTTAATCTGCCAGGAAGTTTCATATCGGCGCACACTCCGTTGCAGAGGGAAAATCTAATTCTGTATTTACGAATCTACCTGTACTGGAACACTGATCAAGTGCCTACGAACTGTGTCAGGTGGAACTAACAGAGAAAAACCGACAGTACAGAAAAAAAGAAGCAGTAGTTGTTTCTGGCATTTTTTAATAGCGAGAGAGTGAAAATTTTTAACTGGAACACGCTATTACTTGGCCCAAATCTGCTCAGGAAATACATATCAACACAATAAACGACATGATACACATACAACAAATCACAGATCAAGTCCCACGCCCGGGTTCCCGGGTTCGATTCCCGGCGGGGTCAGGGATTTTCTCTGCCTCGTGATGGCTGGGTGTTGTGTGCTGTCCTTAGGTTAGTTAGATTTAAGTAGTTCTAAGTTCTAGGGGACTTATGACCATAGATGTTAAGTCCCATAGTGCTCAGAGCCATTTGAACCATTTTTGAACAGATCAAGTGAAAACCAAAACCAACGGTCAAATTGGCAACAGTACTTAAACAAATACACGCAAATACACTTTTAGCTAGAAGTACGGAAACAAACAGAACTGGTGGTTTCATGTGTTGTATTTCACGCCAAGAAAAGTCAGATCAGGCAACAAAAAAAAAAAAAAAAAAAAAAAAATTAGCAGTACCACATTCAAAAAACAGCGGTACCAAACGAGAGGATACCGAAAAAATGTGCAAGCAGACGACGCTTGCTGGTGAGAGCGGTCGAAGATAAAATCACATTTTATTATATTTGTAACGAACTGTTTTTAGATTTGTAAATTAAGTCAAACTGTAAAGATGTTTCCTTGCAGAACAATAAAACGAAACGCGTTTGGTGACAAAAAGACGTCCGTTGCTGTAACTGCACAGAGGCATTTGAAATAGCTTCAATAAAAGCAAGGCTGTTTACTTGCTTCATACTTATTCAGCTGAATTAATCCTCAGACAACGATGACGCCAACTCATAATGGAAATAAAAAAGTGTCCATTTAGTGCCTGTTCACTTCAAACGAATCTGCAGTGCAAATGTGTGCAGAACGTGTGTCCTCCAAAGCTAGTTGGTAATGCTTAACGTGGATTAACAAGCCTGACGAGTTGGGAGGTCTGTAAATGACGCACCGCGTCAAATACGGAGCGTGTTAAAACACTGGAAAGCGATGAAAGAAAGCAGGAATGTCTACGATGTCTTTTTAAACTGCTGACCTAGTGAGATACTCCTTAAGGACGTGCGCAGCTGTCCTCTGTTAAGAACACAATTTCTTCAAACTGAAGGTATTGTGTACAGTGTGACAAATAAGTGTCATTAACAATGCATTTGGTGAAAGAGCTAGACGCGGTTCTAGAGATAACGATATCCATGCAGTTCGCTGGGAATCTTCTGGAACTATGCCAGATAAAGAATTCTTTGTCGACCACATAAGGCATATGACGACGATTATGGGCAAGATACTACCAACAAAAGCAAAGCTGTTTCATAAAGATCAGCCAGCAACAATTACAAGCTAGTGACACACTACGACCAGTTCCAGCATTCCACAGCAACCGTCTTCACATTAAACAAGCTGTGAAACAGGCCTTGCGTTGTCACAATTATCACAATGTGCGTTTCATCTGAAGATTCGTTACGAACTACAGCCGCACTCATTATGGTGTGTGGCTAGCTTGTCGCCACTGCCGGTTAACAAACACTCCAGAAAAAATATTTTATCACTGTTTCTCCATCCATTACATTTAACTTGGCTAATAACACTGACTGATCCAGGGCGCGGGAACGAAACATTTTATGCTGTGTCTAGCAGGGGAAGTGCTGGAAAAGGAAGGGCCATCAAGTGAACGGTTCACGGTCAGAAACGGGAATTTTCGCTGAAAAAAGAAAAGACTGCACGGCAACCGAAACGATGTGGGGTACTGACGCGACTGTAAATCCGCGGACTTCAAAAGAAGTAAGAATCGTGAAGTTTTCTCTAAAATAACTCCGTGGAACAAGGCGAGGAATAGCTCCTACTGCTCATTCGTTTGTAGCAAATCTATAGACATATTAACTGTGAACTAAGTGATTCAACTGATCACGGATTACCGTACACTCGGATCAATTACTAACGACCTGTGGGACTATCGCACTGGTAGTGATTAGTGCAGATCATTTGCGAATGCCTGGTTGAAGAATACACACAAGTTTTACCATAACTGTGTAAGTGTGTCATTTTAAGGGCCACTCAACCCTGTTCTTTTTAAGTGCAACTTACAGCACAACTGCAGCTACGGGAGGCAGTGTGGATGCTGAAGACTCTACGAGCTCCCGCAGTTCTACAGAAATTTCTTCATATCCTTCCGCGTTAGCATTTTATTAAGTGCCATAAAAGAACCACACTCTAACCATGAAAAATACCGCCTTAACTTACCAACACCTCGGTAATTCACTGTTCGTAGTACACATGATCTTAGGTAACGTTTTCCAGGCAACCCTCTCATCGGATTACCACAGGGTAGTGAGTGATTCATCATTCCATATCAACCGTTTGTAGTCATCAACTGTCCAGTGACGTCGTCCTCTACACCACCTCAATCGACATTTAGCGTTGGCGACAGAAATGCGTGGATTACTGCTCGACCACTGTATCCCATTCTTTTTAACTGCCCACTCACAAACTATGGCATTATTAGCGAGCGTCAAAAATAAACAGGAGTATGCAGCATATTACTGCAGTCACGTGGATCATAGTGTCAACAGAAATATGGTATAAGGAAACAAAACAACAAGTTTGAGAAGGTGTCAATAATGACGGCGGTACTTCATTAATTCTGTTCCATAGGGATATTCTCTAAAGCATTCCATAACAGAATTGAAGATCATCTTAATAAACAGACTGGTGAGTAAAAAAAAAAATAGTTCAAATGGCTCTGAGCACTATGGGCCTTAACATCTGAGGTCATCAGTCCCCTAGCCTTAGAACTACTTAAACCTAACTAACCTAAGGACATTACACACATCCATGCCCGAGGCAGGATTCGAACCTGCGACCGTATCAGTCGCGCGGTTCCGGACTGAAGCGCCTAGAACCGCTCGGCCACCGCGGCCGGTCATCATCAGGTACAAGCCGACTGTATTTAGGACTGTATTCGTTGATTTAAAAAAATCGTACTACTCAGATGACTGTTAGTCATTAGTGAATGTTCTCGAATAATTTGGAGTGGATGATACATCCCGAAATCTGAGTAAACATACTCTCGCCGAAACTTTGTCACAAGTTAAATTCATTGACAAGAACTCGGACCCCTTTGAAATAAAAACTGGCGTTGGACTATCTCCATTCCTTTTTAACTGTGTCTTAGAAAAAGTCATTCGATAATGATGATGTTCGGTTTGTTCAACTGCGCGGTCATCAGTGCCCGCAAGAAATCCCAATTTTTACACAGTCCAACTTTATCACAGTCCAATCTAGCCACTGTCACGAATTATGATGACGAATTGATGAGGACAACACAGTCACCCAGCCCCAGGCACAGAAAATCCCCAACCCGGCCGGGAATCGAATCCGGGACCCCGCGATTCAGAGAAAGCAAAGGTAGCCACTAGACCACGAGCTGCGGACAAGGTCATTCGGTAATGGAGAAAGACACTGAGCCAAAACGAGCGGAATTTATAACGGTCAGACTACGCCCAAACTGAAAGGGGTGTACGTCGGCTGCTTGACCTCCGCAAATTACCTAGCAAGCAATATTAACTCAGCAATTATTAAGGTTTATAGAGACATCTGATACAGGCTGCAAATTTCTCCACTAACTGATGTAAACAACGATAACTAAGTAAAAATTGCGCGTTTTTCATATATTGCAGTAAAGTCGACAAAACAAAGCAGGAAACATTACGTAAAAATGGCATGGTACAAAGGGGAATCACACTAGAAAGTGGGAATCAAAACCGGATTTCGAAAACCGATTTCCCAATACCGTGTCTGGGTAGCCATGTAAACACTAAAAAATCGATTCCGGAAGTCTACTTCTGGTTGTCGGTTTTCCGATTCCCCAAACGATTTTCGCTGCCTAATATGGACGGAATGTTTTAATTTTATGATGAAGGATGAGTAGAAATATTAGACTGAAGCTATTTACACCTCGTCTAATTGAAGAGAAATATCGATTGTGCTGAAAAAGCCATAGAAATTCCCGTTACAAGTTTCTAGGACTTGTAGAGAGCAGTGAGTATACACTACAGCCGTCTGAAAACATGTTTGCTAGGTAGTTTTGCAACAAGGTGGTCATGGGTTCAAATGGCTCTGAGCACTATGCGACTTAACTTCTGAGGTCATCAGTCGCCTAGAACTTAGAACTAATTAAACCTAACTAACCTAAGGACATCACACACATCAATGCCCGAAGCAGGATTCGAACCTGCGACCGTAGCCAGTCGCTCGGCTCCAGTCTGTAGCGCCTAGAAAAGCACGGCCACTCCGGTCGGCGGTGGTCATGGTGTTGGTGCAACACGGTTGAATACCCGTTTGCAGAATACACCGACATATTCCTTCTGTATGGCGAAGCTCACGGTAATCGAAGAGCTGCGTGTCATCCGTATCAAGATCGTTATGCACAACGTCCGACTGTATCGCGTACCCTTTTCGCCACAATTACGCAACCGTTTCGATAACGGAGTATCTTCACCGTCAGCAGGCGTATTGCTCCAAAGACACGCCGTACACCCACCAGAATTGGAAGAGGCCGTACTGCATCGTGTTGAACAGAACCCCTCACCAAGTACACGAGCAATTGCTTGTGCAATGGATGTTTCTCTCAGGACCATCAGGTATGTTGTGGATGATCAACAATTGCACCCAGACACAGGAATGAGACTCGAACGAAGTCAGAGATATAGGATGCACATCATCCAATCCGACGTAAGAACCCCCTGCCCGACGCCCCACCATGGCTACCCTGTTGCAGTCCTAGCAAACATGTTTTCAAACGGCTGCGGCACGGAAACGGTACGTTTCCGGACATTGGCTCCTATTCCAAATACACCGAAGCGCCAAAGAAACTGGTATAGGCATGCGTATTTAAATACAGAGATGTTTACACCGGCTGAATACGGCGCTGCGGTCGGCAACGCCTATATAAGATAAGTTCAAAATGGCTCTGAGCACTATGGGACTCAACTCCTGAGGTCATAAGTCCCCTAGAACTTAGAACAACTTAAACCTAACTAACCTAAGGTCATCACGCACATCCATGCCCGAGGCAGGATTCGAACCTGCGACCGTAGCGGTCGTGCGGTTCCAAACTGTAGCGCCTAGAACCGCTCGGCCACTCCGGCCGGCTATAAGACAAGTATCTGGCGCAGTTGTTAGATAGGATATTGCTGCTAAAATGCCAGATTTATATGAGTTTGACCGTGGTGTTGTAGTCGGTGCGCTAGCGCGGTGAAATGGGGATTTTTTTCCGTGCGACCGTTCCACGAGTGTACCGCGAATATCAGGAACCCGGTAAAACATCAAATCTCCGACACTGCTGCGGCCGGAAAAGATAGTGCAAGAACGCGACCAATGACGACTGAAAAGAATATTTCAACGTGACAGAAGTGCAATCCTTCCGTATATTGCTGCAGATTTCAATGCTGGGCCATCAACAAGTGTCAGCGTAAGAACCATTCAACGAAACATCATCGACATGGCCTTTTGGGACCGAAGGCCCACTCGTGTACCCTTGATGACTGCACGACATGGAGCTTTACGGATCACCTGGGCCCGTCGACACTGACATTCGATTGTTGATGACTGGAAACGTGTTGCCTGGTCGGACGAGTCTCGTTTCAAATTGTATAGAGCAGATGGACGTGTACGGGTTTGGGGACAACCTCATGAATCCATGGACCTTGCATGTAAGCAGCTGTTTAAGTTGGTGGAGGCTCTTTAATGGTGTGGGGCGTGTGCGATTGATACGAGACTCCTGATACATTTAGATAAGACCCCGACAGGTGACACGTACGTAAGAATCCTGTTGGACCATCTGCATCCATTAATGTTCATTGTGCATTCCGGCGGATGTGGGCAATTCCAGCAAGACAATGCGACACACTACACGTCCAAAATTGCTATAGAAAGGGTTCCAGGAACATTCTTCTGAGCTTAAACATTTCCGATGGCCACCTGGCCACCAAATTCCCCATACATGGGCATTATTGACCATATCTGGATTGCACCCCCTCGTACTCTTACGGGTTTTTGGACAGTATTGCAGGAGTCATGGTGGAAATTCCCTCCAGCAATACTTCAGACATCAATGGAGTCCACGCCACGTCGTGTTACGGCACCTCTGCGAGCTCGCGGACGCCCTACACGATGTTAGGCAAATGCACCAGTTTCTTTGGCTCTTCAGTGTATTACGTACTCACTCCACTCTACGAGGTGCATTTAAGTTCTATGGCCTCCGATTTTTTTTCTCCGGACTGGAAAGAGATAGAAACATGCGCATTGTTTTAAAATGAGGCCACGTTCATTGTCAATACGTCCCAGAGATGGCAGCACCGTACAGCAGATGGAATTTTACCGCCAGCGACGAGAATGAGAACTGTTTTAAATACTTAAAATGGCGACGTTTTCCTTACTTGAACAGCGTGCAATTATTCGTTTTCTGAATTTGCATGGTGGGAAACCAATTGAAATTCATCGACAGTTGAAGGAGACATGTGGTGATGGAGTTATGGATGTGTCGAAAGTGCGTTTGTGGGTGCGACAGTTTAATGAAGGCAGAACATCGTGTGACAACAAACCGAAACAACCTCGGGCTCGCACAAGCCGGTCTGACGACATGATCGAGAAAGTGGAGAGAATTGTTTTGGGGGATCGCCTCCAGAGTTGGCATTTCTGTGGGTTCTGTGCACACAATCCTGCATGACGACCTGAAAATGCGAAAAGTGTCATCCAGGTGGGTGCCACGAATGCTGACAGACGACCACACGGCTGCCCGTGTGGCATGTTGCCAAGCAATGTTGACGCGCAACGACAGCATGAATGGGACTTTCTTTTCGTCGGTTGTGACAATGGATGAGACGTGGATGCCATTTTTCAATCCAGAAACAAAGCGCCAGTCAGCTCAATGGAAGCACACAGATTCACCGCCACCAAAAAATTTTCGGGTAACCGCCAGTGCTGAAAAAATGATGATGTCAATGTTCTGGGACAGCGAGGGCGTAATCCTTACCCATTGCGTTCCAAAGGGCACTACGGTAACAGGTGCATCCTACGAAAATGTTTTGAAGAACAAATTCCTTCCTGCACTGCAACAAAAACGCCCGGGAAGGGCTGCGCGTGTGCTGTTTCACCAAGACAGCGCACCCGCACATCGAGCTAACGTTACGCAACAGTTTCTTCGTGATAACAACTTTGAAGTGATTCCTCATGCTCCCTACTCACCTGACCTGGCTCCTAGTGACTTTTGGCTTTTTCCAACAATGAAAGACACCCTCCGTGGCCGCACATTCACCAGCCGTGCTGCTATTGCCTCAGCGATTTTCCAGTGGTCAAAACAGACTCCTAAAGAAGCCTTCGCCGCTGCCATGGAATCATGGCGTCAGCGTTGTGAAAAATGTGTACGTCTGCAGGGCGATTACGTCGAGAAATAACGCCAGTTTCATCGATTTCAGGTGAGTAGTTAATTAGAAAAAAAATCGGAGGCCTTAAAACTTGAATGCACCTCGTACAAGTCTTCGATGGTTTCAACGGGAATTTCCGAACACCCTCTATATAGAGATTTACTGAATTTGCCATATCAGCATAAGGACACGAGTTGCCTACAGAATCGTTGCGGGCTTGTTGCGTAGTGAACCGCCCGCCTCAGTCCACCGCCGCTGACAGCTCTCCACAGGTTGGGTGGGAGGTCCGTGCTGCTCGGACAATGGGAGTGACCCGCGGGGACCGCCCTGGCTCGATCTCGGGCCGTAACTCTGGGAGGAACATGCTGTTACGACACGGCGTGCCCTAATGAGCCCAGTGGCGACATCGGCGTTTTAAAGGCCGCCCTAATAAAGATACCGGCCCCGCCGGCGCGACACAGATACCGCCGCTGCCTCGTTAGTCCATCCCTTATCGGACGGCAGTAACTCAGTCCGCGAGCTGAGCTGGCAGCCACACAGACTGGCAGATACGCCAGGAATGCTCCCCTGTCTAGAGAAACCCGACTGCGGTAGCACACTTGCACTTCAAATATTCGTGTAACCGTGTCATTGGCGGGACACAGCATTCGTCTCTACTTTTACTTGCTGTCGCAGTTGATCGAGGTGTATTGAAGGCAATACAAGCAGCACTAGATACCGCCCTTCACGACATAAACATCAGTGCGGTACACATCTGATGATGCTGTAGATCACACGAGTTTTCGACTGTCTTGTTTGTAATAAGACAATGAACACGGCAGTCACTGCCGTAGTAATGATGAAAACGCCATGCACTAAGACACACTGCCGTAGTTTTATGGCACTGTCTTGCAAAATAGAGCCCACAGCTTCAGCCCTGACCTTCCCCAGGAACCTTTCAGTGTGTGTGTGTGTGTGTGTGTGTGTGTGTATTAACGTGACAGGAAGTGGCAATATTAAACGACTGACACGACAACATGTAGGGAAGCAGCCTACTCACGCCGTATAAAATTCACATCAGTCTTTCCATTGTGTGCCAGATAGTCCGCTGTAATTAGCTCTGAAGTCATAAATGTTGCACAATACTTTAAAAATCAAGTAAATAACCTAAAACGTTTCTAGCATGTCAGGAGTACTACTAAATCAATATGTGTTGAATATCAGTTCAATAACTTTAACCATTTTCGAAATTTGGACGTTTTTTTGTAAAAATCATTGGCGCAACAGAAAAGAGCTAGAAACTTAAAAATTTGTATTTAGATTCCTTTTGCATAATAATTTAGTAGAAACAGTATTCTGGATCTCACAAATTAAAATTTTAGTTGAAATTCATGATTTTCTGGTTTTTGTCTTAGAAATTAAGGAAGCAAGATAGATTAAGTTGACTAATAAATATGGCTAGGATGTTTAAATTTAACTAGAAGGGAGATCCGCTATAATCATAAAGATGTGAGAAGTTTCAATTGAATAACTATAAAACTATAGCAATAGCGTATCTCCAAAGGGCAAGTTCAGAGCTCGTCTACTGCGTCTAGTATAATTAAATTAATTCTCTCGCCCAAAATATTTGACTTAGCCACGTCAGACTTTTATTATGACTACTGACCTGTGTGCTGAATGCACATTTAAATTGAGAGCTCCATCCGCCATCAGCAAAGGAAGCTATGATTTATTCAACAACTTAAAGTGGTGCATTACTAGCCCAGCGGCTAGTCGGGAGAGCGCAATTGATCAGGCGTTCCCTTAGCCGTCCGCACCGCGGCTTTGTATATAAGAACGCTGCGCGAGAGAAGGCCCCAGTTCTCTCCACACGCTGACTAGCACACCACCTGTGCCGGGAGTCGCGTCGCGTCTGTATCATTGCTATCAACAGCCTCGGATGCCGTAATAAGTTACTCGGGATACGCGTAACCATGAAATCATTTTCGAGTGAAGTGTTAATTCTGGGATGACTTAAATGATCTACCTTCAGTTTGCGTACGTCGTATTTTCACGTGCCGTCGCGGGACAGACATTCTACCATTATATAGCGTGGCGTTTGATGAACATTATCATCAAATTATGGCGAGCATTCACTTAAACATTTAATTTGAACAATTATAGTGGCATCAGCGCATAAGACTCTGAACTGACCTGGTAGTTTGATTGTGTGGATTCTTTCTGGTCTGTGACTTTCAGAATATAGTGAACCTTTTATAGAGAATCGTTTTTGATTATGAATCCCAGACAATCTCCTAATTCCTCAGAGCTATAAGCTGTAGCTATAAGTGTATTTCTCAGATGAAGTGGGCACTAGGAATTCTAATTACAGGCTTCACGTTTTGCTAATCACTTTCTGGTTGCCAATATTGTAGTTAGAGAGCCAGTGTCGAGAACGGCAAAAGACTGCATAGATAATAGGAACATTTTTATAACAATTAATTCCACCCGCTGCCCCACATATGGTTAATCCGCCGGGAAATGCATCTTTTCTACTTTACATTCTACATAACATTCAGTATATAAACCAATTAATTTCCACCCGCCGCCCCACATATGGTGCATCGGCCGGGAAATGCATCTTTTCTACTTTACATTCTACATACAGTATATAAACCTATTAAATTCCACCCGCCGCCCCACAAACGTAAGTATGGAACACGTGATTTCAAACACTTTCTTCTTGTTTTTCGTTCGTGTACGATTCATATGTAGTCATACCAGACACAATCAACTGCCAACGTCGTAAGTGTCCAAGTCGCATCTAGACTATCAGGAGTCCCATATCACTCCAATCGCACACGCCCCACACCATTACAGAGCCTCCACCAGCTTGATTGTTCCGAGATCATAGTGTTCATTTTCCTGTGTGTGCGGTTCCTCATTCAACACTTAAAGCCGATAAATCTAATAACAGTCATCATGAGACCGTAAAGCACTATTTCTGCAGATATAACTTCAAAAAGAAAGAGATAATTTCAGTGGTAATATGATACCAAAAAAACGTACAAGAACATCAGGTTAACTGATAGGAAAAGGTTGTACGGAATGAATAGTAGCAACCGAGCATTACATTCTTTATATATTAGTTTAATTTATTGGCGGTTTTCCTTATATGTCCATACAGCCGCGGTTACCTTCAGCATGTGATCTTTCGCCGAAGTTGATTGCCATGCACGGATGTTAGTAAAAGATTCACTCCATGTCATACATGAGGTGACTTGAAAAAGTAAGTTAAACGATATGACGGCAGACCAAGTAACTTTTATTGAATGCTGCACTACACTTCAAAGTGACATATCAACACATTCAAGTCTCTGTAAATAAGGATCGGAATTTTCTTCCAATCGTTCATTTCCTCGACTGTAGCAATCCGCTCCTTGCTCATGAACAGCCGGCCGCGGTTCTGGCGCTGCAGTCCGGAACCGCGGGACTGCTACGGTCGCAGGTTCGAATCCTGCCTCGGGCATGGGTGTGTGTGATGTCCTTAGGTTAGTTAGGTTTAAGTAGTTCTACGCTCTAGGGGACTTATGACCTAAGATGTTGAGTCCCATAGTGCTCAGAGCCATTTGAACCATTTTTTTGCTCATGAACACATTCGTGAACCGCTATGTGAACGTCCTCATCTTCGGAAAATCTCTTTCCCCCAGTTGTTCTTTCAGCTCGCTGAAACGATGGAAACAGTGCGATGCAAGATCTGGACTTTCCGATCAGAGCCACTCACGTCTGTGCAGCATGCGTCAAATTGTGGGCACCATTTCACTAGGACTGGACGCGACATCGCATATGATAGATATTCCGCCAGCATTTCACGGTGCAATTAAAACGTTTTGTCCACAAGAATCGCAGCGACCTTCGTACTTCAAAATTGGAGTGTTTACCGGCTGCTGCCCCATTTTACTCGCACACTGCGAAAGAAATGCCTCTGCAGCAAACCCGAAACATGTACAGGGTGTAAGAATCATCAGATTTTTTTAAAAAAAAGATCATAACCGTTATGTTATTTGAGGTATATGCGTGAACAATGTACTGTTGGAAAGAGCAAACTCTTGAGTCTTACGTGGCTCCCGCTAGGTAGCAGCAGTGTGCGTTCACTTCAGTTCTTGGAAAAATGGTATCGGGACAACAGAAAGCGTTTTGTGTCCTACGTTCTGGGCAGTGCTGGTCAGTAATAACTGTTCAGCGTGACATTCAATTAGGTGTGGCGTCATGTTCGTCCCCGAGTGTCTGACAGACGTCGAATGCATCCGTCATAGTTTCACAAGGAGTTCGCAGAAATACGTTCGCCGTGCAGCTCGACAGCTGAACATGCCCCCGATGCCCGTTGGGTGTGTTGCGTCGACGGTTACACATGAAACCATACAAAATTCAGCTACTGCAAGCTCTTCGTAAAGGTGACAAACAACAACGTGCAGAGTTCTGTAATTTTGTTCTTGGCAAGATTGAGGATGAGTTTTCTCCCACGTTTAGTGTTTAGTGAAGAGGCAACATTCCATTTAAATGGAAAGGTGGCCCGTCATAATGTGAGAATATGGGGTACTGAATAACGACATGAAGTTGTACAACATGAGAGGGACTCTCAAAAATTTAATGTGTTTTGTGCAGTTTCACAGAAAAAGGTATACGGTCCATTTTTCTTCGCCAAGAACTTTCTTTTCCCACAGTTGGACACTGATTCGAACGACTTTATTTACCAAAAGGATGGGGCACCGCCACACTGGCATCTGGAAGTGAAAGAATTTTTAAATCAAAGGATTACTGAATGATAGATCAGTCGCACGGGACCAGATGATTCAGCCTTACATTACTGGCCTCCAAGGTCATCGGACTGGCTGCATGTGACTTCAAATCAAATGGCTCTGAGCACTATGGGATTTAACATCTGAGGTCATTAGTTCCCCAGAACTTAGAACTACTTAAACCTAACTAACCTAAGGACATCACACACATCCATACCCGAGGCAGGATTCGAACCTGCAACCACAGCAGTCGCATGGTTCCGGACTGAAGCGCCTAGAACCACTCGGCCACCGCAGCCGGCTGTAAGTAACTATTTCTTGGGGAAGTGGGGAAGTTATAAAAGACTGTTTATGTGCCTCCGTTACGAACAACAATGAATAAACTGAGACATAGCATAACATCAGCTGTGGAAGCTGTAAGTCAAGACATGCTCGCCGCAGTGTGGGAACAATTTGAATACCGCATTGCCATATGCCTTGCATCTCAAGGGGGGCATATTGAACACCTACGAAAAGGCATGAAAAAAACTTTTTGAGTTTCCCGTTCATCAAATCACAAAATTCATTTTATACCTTTATTGGTTTCAGAACTATAGACGTGCCAAATCGGATGATTACATGTCATACTGGATTATTACATGCCAAATCGGATGATTCTTTTTGATACACCCTGTACTTTTTCCTGACAATGAGCCACTCTTGTTGCGCAATGGTCTTTGTGTGAGACAACATGTGGAACTTAACTGTGTAAAATAAATACGTAGACACAACATACATGTTTCCTGTTCACTAAAGACGTATATTACAGTTGGTATTGTTCATATTCTCTCACTAGCTTTGTAAGCTAGAACAAGCGTGCGTCAGAAAGAGTCACGTTTATGCTGATCAAGAAAAGGCGTCGCTCGTGCGAAACTCAGCTAGCTCTTTTCTCGCGTGATATCCTGCGAGCCACGGATGAAGGGCAACAGGCAGATCCCATATCCCTAGATTCCTGGTAACCGTTTGATACGTTGTCACACTGCAGACTGTTAACGAAGGTACGAGCGTACGGAACAGGTCCCCAGGTATGCGAGTGACTCGAAGACTTATTAAATAATAGAACCCAGTACGTTGTCCTCTACGGCGAATGTTCGTCAGAGAGAAGAGTTATCGTTAGGAATGCCGCGGGGAAGTGCGGCACGACCGCTATAGTTTTGTGTGTACATAAATGATCTGCTGGTAAGGTTGAGCAGCTGTCTGCACGTGTTTTCTAGGGATGCTGTGGTATAGGAGAAGGTGTCGTCACTGAGTGATTGTAGGAGGATAGAAGATGAATGTTCGAATGTGTGTGAATTCCTAAGGGACCAAACTGCTGAGGTCATCGGTCCCTAGTCTTACACACTACTTAAACTAACTTATGCTAAGAACAACACACACACCCATGCCTGAGGGAGGACTCGAACCTCCGGCGGCAAGGGCCGCGCAGTCCGTGACATGGCGCCTCAAACCGTGCGACCACTTCGCGCGGCGATAGATGATGACTTAGACAACATTTCTAGCTTGTTCTAAATGTAGAAAAATGTAAGTTAATGCAGATGACTAGGAAAAACAAACCTGTAACGGTCGAGCACAGAAGTGGTGCGAACGCATAGCAAAGTCATGTCCATTACACCTAGGCGTAGCGTTGCAAAGTAATGTGAAACAGAAATGTAGAAGGGAAGGCTGATCTGCGAAGAACAGCAGATATGGAACACTAGTGCGACCCATTCTTCAGTAATGCTCGAGTGTTTGGGATCCCCATCATGTAGTAGGTCGGATGAAAGGAAGACAATAAATTCAGAGGCGGGCTGATAGGTTTATTAGGCCGGTATTACACTATCAAATTTCTTTGTCCAATATCTTTGTCAAAGATATTTGATAGTGTAATAGGGACTTTGTCAAATGTCGTCCAATATTTGATCAAATCTAGGGCCTCGCTGTATATTTGATCAAAGAAACCGCTTGTCTTCTGTTCACTGCAATGTGACATGTTACCACATGGAGCGCTAGCATCGCTGCAGCGTACTGTCGTCTGTAGTGTTTTTATAACTATTGCCGGTAAATACAATTGGTGTGTGCCGACAACTACAAAATTAATAGAGATGTCTGAAGCTGATGAGGCGCTTTACAACGTGAGGCACCCTGAATACAAAACTAGATTACGAAGATTGGAGACCTAACCTGATCTAACCTAACCTAACAGAACCCTCTCCTGTAGCAAGGAATGGGAGTGTTATAGTGAGCCTGTCTTCTGAAGATGTAGCAGTTCTTAAGTGAATATTGTGCTTTGTGATATGAGGATACACTTCATTGAGCACATACAGAAATGTATGCTCATCCATTCTTAAGTAATTGATGTACGACTTGACGTCTTCCACTGTAAGCTCACGTAACAAATTTTGTTGAATGCTTTTATCGTGTCGTCGTAAAACCCACGGCTTCACCCAGATTAGATAAGTTTTTCGTTCCATAGATCCGTGCTGAGGAGAGCCTCGTGGATGTGGAACATGTCGATTTTTTTAAGCTGAAATAACAATACTAATAGTATGAATAAATACAATACATAATTTGTTTCTATTAAAAATTTCGCCAATGGAGTAGAAGGAGTTTGCCAGTAGTAAGTCTTTCAGGCTCCTTTTAAACTGATCTTTATTTCTAACTAAATTTTTTATGTTTCCTGGCAAATTATTGAAGATGAGTGTTCCTGAGTAGTGGACCCCTTTTTGAACTAAAGTAAGTTGGTTGGTTTGTGGGATTAAAGGGACCAGACTGCGATGGTCATCGGTCCCTTTTTCCAAATACTAAAAACACCCACAGAGAATAAAAACGAGTAACAGAATAGATCACAGACGCTTTTAAGTCCTTGTGCAGATCATTTTTGTTCCTGGTATTGTATGTATGAACTGAGTTGTTTCTTGGAAAAAGAGATATATTATTTACGACAAATTTCATTAAGAAGTAAATATACTGAGAGGCAGTAGTTAGTATACCCAGTTCTTTGAAGAGGTTTCTGCAGGAGGTCCGTGAATTTACTCCACAAATAATACGTATTACACGCTTTTGGACCTTGAAAACTTGTTGGACTTCAAGATTTATCCCAAAATATTATCCCATATGACATTATGGAATGAAAGTATGCAAGCTTTTTCATTTTTGTTTCCTATGTCTGCTAACACTCGAATTACAAATACAGATTTGTTAAGGCCTTTCTGCAGTTCTGTGGTGTGCTCCTCCCAACTGAATTTATTATCAAGTTGTAATCCCAGGACTTTTAAGACTGTCAACCTCGTATGTATGGTTCCATTTTTTCCCCCCACTTCTTTTCCGCATGTGCACACAATGCAATTGGAGTACGTAGAACTGCTGCGGTTAGTAACAAGTTGTTGTCAGCCATCTTGAACTTTGACGAAAAATTTGATGACAGTGTAATACCCCCTCTAGCGCTACGTCAAAGATCTTTGTCAAATATATTGGACGGAATATTGGATCACATCTTTGATCAAATCTTTGACAAAGAAATTTGATAGTGTAATACCGGCCTTACCGGTAGGTTCGATCAACACGCAAATACTACGGAGATGAAAAAATTTTAGAAAGTAGTCTGTAATTGGAGCACGGCGATAGGTATTAAATACTAAAAATCAAATAAAAACGGTCTCGATGGCGTTTTCAGTTTTTTTTATTTGTTGGCTGTCGGTTGCGGCCCTTTTCTCAGACCATCTTAGGCTTTTGACCGCCATTATGGCCGCTGGTGGCGGCAGCCGGAGCGAGGTCCTTAGACGTAAGGAGCAGTGACAACCGTGCTTTTAAAGATCTCGCTCCGTCTGCAGCCACCAGTAGCCACAATGGCGATCGAAAGGCTGAAGATGGTCTGCGGAGAGGGCCAAAACCGATTGCTAACAAATAAAAAATCTGAAAACGCGATCGAGACTGCTTTTATTTGACTTTTAACTACGGAGATGCTTCGGGAAATCAAACGGGATTTCCTGGAGGAAAGGGGTCGTCCATTTCGACGAACACTATTGAGAAAATTTAGAGAGCCCCGGCATTTAAGGCTGACTGCAGGGAGATTCTACTGCCACTAACGTACATTTCGCGTAAGCACCACGAAGATAAGAGATTCAAACGGTTAAAATGGCTCTGAGCACTATGGGACTTACGATCTGAGATCATCAGTCCCCTACACTTAGAAACTACTTAAACCTAACTAACCTACGGACATCACACACTTCCATGCCCGGGGCAGGATTCGAACCTGCGACCGTAGCAGCAGCGCGGTTCCGGACTGAAGCGCCTAGAACCGCTCGGCCACAGCGGCCGGCGTATGTAAGAGAAATTAGGGCTTGTCGGGAGATCTCTCGCTCTGTATGCGAGCAGAACGGGAAAGTACCATGCGGTGGCTTGCGGCAGGCTGAATTGAGAAGGCAATGGAGAACATAATCATAGACAGCAAACATTTGAGAAGTCAGAACACTTGTCTTTTACCGAAGAACTGTTTTTCAGTTACGATGTCAGTATTAGGTTTTGGGCTGACATTTCAAACCACTGACTTCGCAAGCAAAAGGAAAACTGCGGTTTATTGTCCCGCGTCGGCAACGAGGATTACTAGAGACGGAGCACTCGGACTGGGAATGTGTAGGGGAGGGAAGGGGCCGCGTGCTTTTGAAAGGAACCGTCCCGCCTTTTATATCTTCAGCTGTTTAGAGAAATGACGGAAAACCGTACGTCGGACGGCTGTCCTTGCGACTGACAGTCCCGTTCGCAACCTCGCACGGTTTGCAGACGGATGGGTTACCGGCTGACCTCGACGTAGATCTCCCGCCAGCGACCGGATGGATGTAATGAGCGCAGGGCTAGAGGCAGCCGTAAGTTGGGTTTTGCAGCGCAGCGCCTCGGCTGGAACGAGCGAATTTCTCACTCGGATGCGGACGAGTCCAGCCCGGGGAGATGGCTCAGCCGTGGAGAGGTGGTTTGTGAGATTCACGGCGAGACGCTGGCTAGCTGGGCCAAAGCCCCGACATCTTGGACAGGAAAGGACGACATTGCTGTCGGTACGAAGTTCTCAGGGTCTCGGGTTTGCAGTCTTGGACCTTTGTAGCTTTTGAACTTAAGTGGAAGCGGTGGGATTGAAAAAAGTAGTTAATGAACTGCCTGTCGCTCATACCCTGTTAGATGGCACATTAACCTTGAAACATTCCTTCCTTGTATACTGCTGTATCTCAACGAATGATGTCTCACTGAGCGACTTTACAAAATATTGCGAATAACATGAGACTTTAAAAGAATGAACTATTGCAACAAGAATCCATGTTCCGCTGACGATGGCATAAATCTCTTTCGTTGACGCACCATGTGGTTCAGTTAAGTTGACGATATGAAAATTAAAGTTCATTAAATTTCAGGGGTGCCAACATCAACGAGATTTAAAAAATGAGACTATCAGATCAGTGAGTATGTTGGATGACGTCACTGTTCGATGATATGCTGAAACATCCCCTTTGAAAAATTAATGAATTACTGCGCTGATAAACTTCTACGTTATTTGATTTTCAAACAGGTGAGCAAAACTGAACGTACTCAGACATTACTATCTTTACTTATTCTGATCAACACTAAACTGACGCCGGACGGTGTGGCCGTGCGGTTCTAGGCGCGTCAGTCTGGAACCGCGAGACCGCTACGGTCGCAGGTTCGAATCCTGCCTCGGACATGGATGTGTGTGACGTCCTTAGGTTAGTTAGGTTTAAGTAGTTCTAAGTTCTAGGGGACTTATGACCTCAGCTGTTAAGTCCCATAGTGCTCAGAGCCAGCCACTAAACTGACACAAATTTTTAGCGCAACGCAATCTGACTTTCAAAAATCCCTAGAAAAGAATGGCCCTGACTAACAATAACCTATACCTTTCATGAATCACTTGCCTCACAAAAATCTTCGTTATCGAACTACTGCAATACAGCGAGCGCCACTACTGCCAGCTAAAAAAAAGGTTCTAACTACTGAAGGCACCAACTACTGATGGGCATTGTCAGTAAATGAAAGATTTTGATAGACAACAAATAATGTATTTAAATAATGTTCAAAAGTCATAATATATATACCAGTTCATGATATCCAGTAGTACAACTTTCTGGCGGACACACGTCCAGATCGTCCGCTCTTAAAATTCTGCCATCTCCCTCCCCACATCCACCACTGCTGGCGGCTCACCTCCAACTGCGCAACGGTATGCGCTGTTCACATCCGACTGCCCAACACTACAATAGCGAATATTCCAACAATACTAACCAGCCACAGACTGCACACAGCACAGTCACTGATTTTCATACAGAGCGCTACGTGGCGTTATCAACATAAAAATCTGCGCGACGTGGCGTTACCAACATAAAAACCTGAACAGCCTACTTACAATGTGACCGATCAATCGAGAGCAATGCTTATGCAGAAAGATACATAAGATAAAGAAAACTCTTGGCAAAATAATCTCGCTCCGAGAGGGGGGTGGCTGGGTGGGTGGGGTGACGATTTTGTCTCTGATTAAAGAAGAATTAACGGAAGAACACAAACAGCGTTCGGTCATTTTATCATTGAACAATCCGCTTCCAACTTCTCGTTTTCGTCTGCTGCAAAACATCACAATATTATAAAAATTATCGACATTAGAAGGTGATAAGGAAGATATTCGATTTTTTAAATAATTGCATACGATTAAACACAATGAACGGCTCAATTATTGCTAGAAAAGAGTAGTAAACTGAAACTTACATCCCCTAACTCAGAGCTCAAGCGGAAAAAAAAGAGTACAACAGTAACGATAACTTAATTGAAGATCAATCTATTCATCTGTTAGCAACGATATAACACAAAATTCTGTGTCATTCCAGATGCTACCCTTTTACCAAATGTTTACTCTTATTATGAAAGAAAAAAAATAAAAGATAAAAGATGATGCTCCAACCTCACCTGTCGATTATCAGTTCCATCGATCGTGATTATTCGCGTCTAGCAGAGAGGGCAAAAAAATTTAAGGAAACAAAGGTATACTGCAGACTAGCAGACAGACAGGTATCGTACGTAAATTAGACATATACACAAAAAACCACACTTAAAATGAGAATCAGCATGGTACATGATATAGAAGATGGAGCTTCCCACAACTACTGAAATAACCTGGCAGGTCAAGACAAAACAGTAAAATATCACCGAACACAGGAATGAAACACAAACTAATCAGTTCAGCCCCTTTGAGAAAGGTACGCTGGCAGAAATTCGCGAAGAAACTTGAATTGTGAATCACAAGGGAAATAATCAATAGCCACGAGATCTGCGTTTGAACAAAAGCCCGATAGTATTAGTCGAAAGAGGATTTTGAGCATCTGTCGTACCTGCGGTTAGTATTACGTGGCTGTTCAACTTTAAATCGCTCCGCACGCATACTCCTAGGAATTTTATGGATGTGAATGCTTCCAACGGTTGTGCTGCAATACTGTGAACTTACAATAAAAGGTCTTTCTGTCTATTTACGCGCAAATGACACATGTCCGGGAAAATCAGGAATACAGAAATACAGGTCGCTGAGGAATGAAATAAATAGGAAGTGCAGGGAAGCTAAGACGAAATGGCTGCAGGAAAAATGTGAAGACATCGAAAAAGATATGATTGTCGAAAGGACAGACTCAGCAAACAGGAAAGTCAAAACAACCTTTGGTGACATTAAAAGCAACGGTGGTAACATTAAGAGTGCAACGGGAATTCCACTGTTAAATGCAGAGGAGAGAGCAGATAGGTGGAAAGAATATACATTGAAAGCCTCTATGATGGTGAAGATTTGTCTGATGTGATAGAAGAAGAAACAAGAGTCGATTTAGAAGAGATAGGGGATCCAGTATTAGAATCGGAATTTGAAAGAGCTTTGGAGGACTTACGGTCAAATAAGGCAGAAGGGATAGATAACATTCCATCAGAATTTCTAAAATCATTGGGGGAAGTGGCAACAAAACGACTATTCACGTTGATGTGTAGAATATATGAGTCTGGCGATATACCATCTGACTTTCGGAAAAGCATCATCCACACAATTCCGAAGACGGCAAGAGCTGACAAGTGCGAGAATTATCGCACAATCAGCTTAACAGCTCATGCATCGAAGCTGCTTACAAGAATAATATACAGAAGAATGGAAAAGAAAATTGAGAATGCGCTAGGTGACGATCAGTTTGGCTTTAGGAAAAGTAAAGGGACGAGAGAGGCAATTCTGACGTTACGGCTAAAATGGAAGCAAGGCTAAAGAAAAATCAAGACACTTTCATAGGATTTGTCGACCTGGAAAAAGCGTTCGACAATATAAAATGGTGCAAGCTGTTCGAGATTCTGAAAAAAGTAGGGGTAAGCTATAGGGAGAGACGGGTCATATACAATATGTACAACAACCAAGAGGGAATAATAAGAGTGGACGATCAAGAACGAAGTGCTCGTATTAAAAAGGGTGTAAGACAAGATTCGCTGATGACATTGCTATCCTGAGTGAAAGTGAAGAAGAATTAAATGATCTGCTGAACGGAATGAACAGTCTAATGAGTACACAGTATGGTTTGAGAGTAAATCGGGGAAAAACGAAGGTAATGAGAAGTAGTAGAAATGAGAACAGCGAGAAACTTAACATCAGGATTGATGGTCACGAAGTCAATGAAGTTAAGGAATTCTGCTACCTAGGCAGTAAAATAACCAATGACGGACGGAGCAAGGAGGACATCAAAAGCAGACTCTCTATGGCAAAAAAGGCATTTCTGGCCAAGAGAAGTCTACTAATATCAAATACCGGCCTTAATTTGAGGAAGAAATTTCTGAGGATGTACGTCTGGAGTACAGCATTGTATGGTAGTGAAACATGGACTGTGGGAAAACCGGAACAGAAGAGAATCGAAGCATTTGAGATGTGGTGCTATAGACGAATGTTGAAAATTAGGTGGACTGATAAGGTAAGGAACGAGGAGGTTCTACGCAGAATCGGAGAGGAAAGGAATATGTGGAAAACACTGATAAGGAGAAGGGACAGGATGGTAGGACATCTGCTAAGACATGAGGGAATGACTTCCATGGTACTAGAGGGAGCTGTAGAGGGCAAAAACTGTAGAGGAAGACAGAGATTGGAATACGTCAAGCAAATAATTGAGGACGTAGGTTGCAAGTGCTACTCTGAGATGAAGAGGTTGGCACAGGAAAGGAATTCGTGGCGGGCCGCATCAAACCAGTCAGTAGACTGATGACCAAAAAAAAAGTCACATTTGTGTATGTTGAGGGACAATTTCCAATCCCTATAACAAGTGATGATCGTCTGCTGGTCTTCTTGTATATCGCTATAAATTTCTTGCGTAGCTAGTCGTGCTGCCACGATTACCCTACAGCAGTAAAAAGTCGCTATGCCCGCAGATGCAACGGGAGCATCGTTTGTAAAATCGTGATCAGAAATACCGAGATCGTGTTGTTAGAAACTGCGGCGCTAAACCGAACTGTTGGCTCCATGGCTTCTACCAAGTAACGGAAGCAAACTCACAGATACCGGAAAGAACGACAACCCGCGCCCTACTGCTATCACGAAGTGATTCCAATGTAGACCTGCGAGAAGACGGGTCGATGACAGCAACTCTCCGCACTTCTGTCATTGCAGACATCTCTACCGTAGGCGTCCGCCAGCAGAAAGAATTTCCTGCAGGCAACCTAACAGGCGTGTCGGTTACAATTTGTTCCGGCCAGTACGTCCCTGCCTCCCAGTTCAGGAGTTGGGGAGACTGACACAGGTGGCGCCACTTGCGCGAAAACGGCAAGCCTTGTATCCTAGCGAGTCGAGGTAGCCGTGGATTGAAATTTAAAGAAACAGCTCGGAACCTATGCAGAATTTCGTCATATTGCTCGTAATTAACAATCTATCTGTATCTGGATGACGCTCCAGCTACTGCCGGTCTGGGCGCTGACGAATCCTCTCCATTTGGCTTGATCCTCCCACCACTTTTCTTCCTCCACCTCCGCCAGGTGACACCTCTCCTTTCCAGAGATATTCTCACTCCCATTTTCCACCGTGTTCTTGGGCGCCCTCTAGGTCTTTTCCCATCCGTCTTTAGTTCTTCCATAATTTTGGGGAGTCTCTGCCCATGCACCCTCTTAGCATGCCCATACCATCTTAATCTCTTTTTTTCAGTTTCTTCTCTCATACTTCCTTGTTTAAGGTCCTTTCTAATCTCTGTCCATTCTTGTTTTTCCCTTAACTGCTCTGAGAAGTTTCATTTCC
Organism: Schistocerca cancellata; assembly: GCF_023864275.1. NCBI lineage: Eukaryota > Metazoa > Arthropoda > Insecta > Orthoptera > Acrididae > Schistocerca > Schistocerca cancellata. The sequence goes on from NC_064634.1 coordinate 200,721,767, forward strand.
CCTGCTTGCAGTCTGCTCCAATCCCTTTCTGTCATTGTCCCTGTTTCTCCACCATAGGTGACAATAGGGAAGTAATAATTCTTAAACATAAGGAGTTTTGCTTTTTCTGAAACTTCCTTATTCCAAATCAGGTGTTTTATTGTTTGGTAGAAATTGCCTCCCTTCTGTAACCTTCTATTAATTTTGTTGGTTATTCTTCCATCCTTAGATATTTCACTCCCTAAATAAGTGAAGCTTTCTACCACTTTGAGGGGTTCTCCATTCAAGGTAATATTTCCGTTGATCTCTTTCTCTCTTCCAAATACCGTTACTTCACTCTTACCTTTATTTATTTTTAATCCATACTTTTTCATTATTTGCTTCCACGCATCAAGTTGTAACTGTACATCTACCTCTTTACACCCCATATTACCATATCATCTGCAAAAATCCTCTTTTTGTATTTCTCTTTTACTATATCTTTAACTGCCCTGTTCATTCCCTCCATCATAACATTAAAAAGTGCAGGAGATAGAATACTTCCTTGCTTAAGTCCTTGTCTTATTTCGAAGTATTCAGAGTTCCCTAATGGTGTTCTAATTCTACAATTGTGTTCTCTGTACACTGTCTTTATGACATTAATGTACCCATCTTCTGTATCTATCTTCTTCATTTCTTCCCATAGTCTTTTCCTGCTAACTGAGTCATATGCCTTTTCTATGTCTATAAAAACCATTATCACCCTTTTGTTATACTCCCAACTTTTTTCCAACAGTTGACGTATAGAAAACAATACTGGTAATAATTAACCTGTGGTCCTGAAAGCTTCTCCATCCTCCATCCAGTAGATAGTTCCCTTTTTAGTCTGGCGGGGAAAAATTAATTTTATATCATTTAATAATTAATTGCCTTTATTGACTGTCCAACTAATAAATCGAACAACACGTGATTGTTGACATGTAATTTCACAAGCCGTCCGAACCCGTTTTCGGAAATGTACCTTTAATTTAATTTAATTAGAAACTCTCTCCTTGTCAGGAGACTGGACAAGACTGCACGAATATATTTGCAGTTGCGAATATCGACAATCATCAGCTGTATAATGGAATGAAGGCAATGAGAATCTGTATTGGACCAGCCGGCCGAAGTGGCCGTGCGGTTAAAGGCGCTGCAGTCTGGAACCACAAGACCGCTACGGTCGCAGGTTCGAATCCTGCCTCGGGCATGGATGTTTGTGATGTCCTTAGGTTAGTTAGGTTTAACTAGTTCTAAGTTCTAGGGGACTAATGACCTCAGAAGTTGAGTCCCATAGTGCTCAGAGCCATTTGAACCATTTTTTGTATTGGACCGGTAAGCGGGAAATCCAGGTTCGAGTCTCAGCTCGGCACAAATTTTCATTGCAGTCATTCCATAACACAGCTGATGGTTGCCCATGTTCGTAACTGCGAATACATTTCATGTACTTCATAACGGCTCTAGTCGCCGCACTGCCTGTTCCTTTAGACACGCGCGGATGAAGACGGCAAGATTGCATTGTATATCTGAACAACACAAGCACTGCAGTATCGTGTCGGACAATGTCAATGAGTCTCAGAGAATAGTCCCTTGAGTTACACCGTCAGGACGATAACTACAGAGCAGCGTCCCTTCGTTCCATCACCGACTTCAAGGAACGCCTTTTGCTCATAAATGATCCCTTTTTCTGTCACGATGCTCCACATCTCAGTCTTTGCCCTGCCATGGAATCAATGCCCTCTATTATCGAGTCACGAAATCCTTGTCGTCATAAAAAAAAAAGATTGCCTATAGTGCTATCTCTGTCACCTTATGGCATTTCCACATATTCTCCCTTACCTTTTCTGATTGTTTTGTGTTGTGTCTGTCTGTCAGCTTCATTTATGGAGTCACAATTGCACTTCTCACGTTCTTCGGTGATTGTAGTCTTCTCCTTAATATCTTTTTGGGCCTCCTCCCTCAGTTCTTCTTCCACCCCAAATTCCATGTCCGCCCCCTTCCTTTTCTCTCTCTTCTTTCTTTCCGTGAAGTATGTTTCTTTTTTCCGCAAACACGGAACACTGGCAGAAGTGAACGTCACGATGTCCACCAGAAAAACAGATCGCCCATCCGAAGACAGAGCCTCATATCTCTGAAAATTTTCTGTAATACTTATTCACCTAGACACCAAACTCCAGTAAAAAAAAAAATCGTTAATCTCTTCGATCACTACATTATGAAAATAATTTTTATTTACTAAACGTTGTTTCTGTTTCGATATGCAGACATTTTTTGGGCCAGTACTAACTTAGCAATGCAAGACAGTAGTACAGGAACAGACTGTACCCGTATGTAATAATAATGTGCGACTGGATGCAGAATACGCTGTGCTTTTATACAGTTCGTATGCAGTGTCCTATTATTGAACATGGAACTAAATTGACATTTACATAGCCAACACGCACTGCCACGCAGATGTGTGTTATTTTAACTCCATATTGTTTATTCAGGACACATTGCAGCCATGTGTAACGCAGTTCTAAAGACTTGACATTTTGTATTTATATGGCGTCGCTCGTTATAAAGCGGATCAAAATAGTACTGACATAACGTAACGCAACGAATACGGAACTGAAATGTCTGATTATCAGATTAAAATGATTAAAGAGTTCCTAACGTAATAAGCAGACATACCCCAGAAACAACTATTTACTTTCTTAAAAAAATCATCTCACCACCCTCCCCCCCCCTCTCTCTCTCTCTCTCTCTCTCTCTCTCTCTCTCTCGCTCTTCCTTCTCTCATTCTGCGGATTACACACTGGGTGACACGTCTGCTTGCGCCACTGAAGGATGGGAGTTCAGCATGTAACGTTTCCGCGACTTGGAAGCCAGTAAACACGAAACGCAAGTTCAAATCGCTGATCTACATCTACATAATTACTCCGTTAGCCGCCGTACAGTGCAAGGCGGAGAGTACATCGTACCGATACTATCGATTTGCTTTCCTTTTCTGTCCGTGTACTGAGCGACGGAAAAATGAGCGTTTATATGCCTTTGTACCTGTCCTAATCTTTCTCACGTCCTTCTCGTGATTCCTAAGGGAGGTACACGGCGGTGGTAGCATAATGGTAGCATAATGTTCTATGAATACAGGTTATCTAAATCTATCCAACAAGATTACGCGAGAAGTGCATCATTTTCCTTCATGGATTCCCATTTACGTTCCGTGATCATATGTGCTACACTTTCATATCGTCTATACCGAAAGTTTAAGGCCCTGGCAGTGCCACATGACAGCAATTTCTAAAATGGTCACGAAATCTCTGTAAACAACGGTTGGAACTATCTATCAATCACTCAGTTCTACGACGATAGTAACCCGCTCCTTGGTCGGGGAGGTACTCGAGAACCGCTGTATTAAAATCCTCATCGTTGGAAAATCTGCGGTTTCTGCCAATTTGTTCCTCTATTCCCTGGACACTGTCGTCTGTAGTCGATGACGATGACAATCCTTCCCGATTAGTATCACCTACGTCTGAACAGTCTTAGTTATTTTTTTGGCACCATTTCATAACGACTTGATGCGACATTGCGTTTAGTCCATATACCGCCAGAAGTTCAATGTGAATCAGTGTACAGTTCAGACATTTTGTCCAGATGAATCGTACTGTCCCACGTAATTCGTCTTTGGAGTACTTTCACAGTAGACCGCCATTTCAATCGCACAGTGTGGTATACCTGTTATCAGTACCGTAGCAGACTTTCGAAGCATCTGTAAAGGTTGTCTTCGATCTCGTCACCCACCCCTGGAAGCCGCAAGAATTTTCGTTGGTCAGATTTAGTACTGATGACTTGTGAAGAGAGACATGGCGGATTAATGCTACGACGGAACATGAATTGTCACCCAAGATATGGTCGGTCTTTAACACTGGAACGTGCGCCGACTCTTTGCAAAAGTGGAAGAAAGTAACTCTACTAAGTTGTGACTGTTGGGCTGAAAAGCAGACTGTTCGCTATGTAATTCAAGAAATTTGGTTGATTGGTTTGCTGATTCATTCGGGGGATGGGACCAAACAGCGAGGTCATCGGTCCCATTGGATCAGTGAAGGATGGGGAAGGAAGACGGCAGCGCCCTTTCACAGGAACCATCCCGACATTTGCCTGAAGCAATTTAGGGAAATCGTGGAAAACTTACGTCAGGATGGCCGGACGTGGGTTTGAACCTTTGCCCTCCCGAATGCGAGTCCAGTTTGCTAACCACTGCGCCACCTCGCTCGGTCAAGAACGTCCGCTGAGAGATTTCTCTGGTGATCCAGCATAGTTCCTGGTGAGTACGGAGGAGTAAATAGACTACATTCGCGGCCTGAGTATTGGTTTGTAGTTTGAGATGACTGTAATATTATTATTTGTGACGTAGCCATACGCTAAATAAACTGTCTGGCAATAAACCACTCTTGCTGTACAAAGGGCTTAGCGTAGGGTAGCACGTTTAACTTACCATCTGAATTCCCTATGAAGATCTTTCACTCGCCTTTCCTAATATCGATTTTACGTGATCGTGCCATATCGTAAGTGAGGAAAACAACTGTAACCTTGTAAAGGAATTATCCCTATTTCACCTCAGGAGCTTGCGGGTAAACATTGTTTGTTGTTGTGGTCTTCAGTCCTGAGACTGGTTTGATGCAGCTCTCCATGCTACTCTATCCTGTGCAAGCTTCTTCATCTCCCAGTACCTACTGCAACCTACATCCTTCTGAATCTGCTTAGTGTATTCATCTCTTGGTCTCCCTCTACGATTTTTACCCTCCACGCTGCCCTCCAATACCAAACTGGTGATCCCTTGATGCCTCAGAACATGTCGTACCAACCGGTCCCTTCTTCTTGTCAAGTTGTGCCACAAACTCCTCTTCTCCCCAATTCTATTCAATACCTCCTCATTAGTTATGTGATCTACCCACCTAATCTTCAGCATTCTTCTGTAGCACCACATTTCGAAAGCTTCTATTCTCTTCTTGTCCAAACTATTTATCGTCCATGTTTGACTTCCATACATGGCTACACTCCAAACAAATACTTTCAGAAACGATTTCCTGACATTTAAATCTATACTCGATGTTAACAAAATTCTCTTCTTCAGAAATTCTTTCCTTGCCATTGCCAGTCTACATTTTATATCCTCTCTACTTCGACTGACATCAGTTATTTTGCTCCCCAAATAGCAAAACTCCTTTACTACTTTAAGTGTCTCATCTCCTAATCTAATTCCCTCAGCCTCACCCGACTTAATTCGACTACATTGCATTATCCTCGTTTTGCTTTTGTTGATGTTCATCTTATACCCTCCTTTCAAGACACTGTCCATTCCGTTTAACTGCTGTTCCAAGTCCTTTGCTGTCTCTGACAGAATTACAATGTCATCGGCAAATCTCAAAGTTTTTATTCCTTCTCCATGGGTTTTAATACCTACACCAAATTTTTCTTTTGTTTCCTTTACTGCTTGCTCAATATACAGATTGAACAACATTGGGGAGAGGCTACAACCCTGCCTCACTCCCTTCCCAACCACTGCTTCCCTTTCATGTCCCTCGACTCTTATAACTGCCATCTGGTTTCATGTGAAGCTTTAACCAGTATATCCGAAAAACGAATTGAACTCTGATTCTCCCGAACACACATACAGTATCTTAACAACCTAGTCACGTCATATCGGCGATATTTTTTAACTTGACAAGGCGCAATGAAACGGATCAATGAGATAGGCTCAAGCAGACAACTTGTTGGGAATGCTCAGTGACAGTGGCGAAGTGCCTCTCTCACTTTTCGGGCCGTAACTGTGGCAGCCGTGCTGACATCCCCTTGTTAGCGCGCGCGTCTCCGCGCTGCCAACATACCGAAAACCAGAGAGGAGGCCCGGCGCATAGAACGGGACGGAAAAGAAAAAGGAGCACAGGGAAAAACGATGTCTCGGTCGGCAAACGTGGCAGCCCTGTCAACAGCCTGTTAACGCAGCCACTGGCGTTAAAGGCGGCCCTCCTTCCCCCCTTAGGGCCTAGGGGAACCACTAATTTGTTGCACGTGCGGCCTTCCGGCATCAACAAGTTCCTCTGGAAAATCTGTCGACTCACGGAAGGGCACTGCCTGTCGTAATGACAGCCTGCTCGAGAGTAAGTGAAAACAGATGGCTTGTTAAGTGGCCAGCGCTCTTAAGCAACGCATTTAGAGCTATTTTCAGTCTTAATTATTTGAGCAGGTTCTCCTAAACATGTCAAATGCGAGGTAAAAAAAGGAAAAAGCACAAGAGAGATGAAGGTAAAAGGAGATACAAAGCAGAAAAGTAAAAAGTAGTACCGCACTAGAAAGAAAGAAGCGCAGACTACTATATGTTAAGAATCTAAGGCGTTGATGAAAGCACGTTATGGAATCTGATAGCAATAAAGGAAGAGACAACTCTTGGTTTTCCATGCGCTGACACAATACTGCTTTGTACGTGACACACAGAAGTTTTACGAGTATGTCCACAATTTTTAAATCGTTTTGCGTTCTATACTCGGACATCCAACACTAGCTGAGAACCTTAACAAGTACTTGGTGACCTCTTAAACCACATCCCGCAAAATGGACCATCACGCAGTGCAGAGCGCAGAACGTCCGTCTAGGCAGAAAAAAACTGCGTGTCAGTTGTGCGACTGCATACGTGACATCTGTCAGAATGGTTAGAGCTCGTAGTAATTTGTTGATTCGAAGTATGATGCCACGGAGTGGTAGGTTCACAACTGTTCAGTACTGAGGAAATTGGTTATTTTTTTTATTATTTTGTCCCTCGCAGTTGCATTAATATATAATTTTTGTTGCACTGGTTACAGGTTCTCAAAACACACACTTTGCCATTAGCCGTAATAGTCATACAATATGGTGCCAAAAGGCAAGAACAGATTCTGTACAGAAACTGTGGGCAACAAGTACTCTCATTGATGTTAGCCTATGTGCCTACTGTTGCACCTGACTGACTCAACCAAACTGGTTTGGCACCATAACGTAAGACTAGTTAAGAATAACAACACAGACTGTGTGGTTTCAGAATGGCGTATCAGCCCGAAACCGGTAACCACTGCAGCAAAACTGGTGTATCAGTGCAACTGATAGGGACAAAATAAAAAAAAAAAATTATCTACTTTCCGCGTAGTAATTGAGAGAAAGTCATCGAGTAAAACAGAAGTGATATCTGGCCTACTAGAAGTGGAACATCTTCTGCTGAAGATCCAGGAATGTGTTCTTGACAAACTCCGTAAATCAGCCTGCGTGGGATTACCCACATGCGTGTAATTCCCCCACCTTCCCCTATACTCTCCGGTGGTTTATTTAAGGGAGTCCTTCACATGTATGATTGAGTCTAACAATGGTTCACTCCAATGATAGTTGTAGTTCACACTCTTGGTAATTATAACACAGTTCATTTCAAACATTCATTGATTTCTCGCTACAAAGATCACTTGTAAGTAATTAAACATTTAAACGTCTTGAGTTTCGCGGTGACCGGAGAGCGTATTCTAGCGTACAGAAGATAAATGAAATTGGTGTGAGTCAATAAAGAGAGTACCTCCGACATAGACGTTACTCGTTTACTTTCGGACAGCGGATTCTTTAATTCATGGCTGAGTTTGTCTTACGAAGAGTAGCGTCGGAACGAACCGCTATTATGAAAATTACACAATGCTTTAAAAGTTGGACTTTACTGTTTATGGTGAATTACAAGAACCTAAACAATTTTGCATTACAGATAATGTTACTTTTTACAAATTTAGAAAAATATATGGACACTATTTTTGTTCTCCAACGTCAATCCCCTTGTTTGCATGTATAAGCGCTACGCTGCAAATGATAGTAAATTACATGAAATTATTAATTTGTAAGTTAATCAATCAATTCTGTATGTAGTTTCACGCAGAAAAATTAAGATTGCGATGGATGCAGAGAATGCAGCTCAGTTCAGCGTTCCCACAACAAACGCTAGAGATGCACGACCACTTAAGATGGTCACCACAAGTCTTTCCTGGCGCTTACTACTTAACATTTCTGTGTGATGCACTCCGATATAGTGTGTTTGTAAACTAAGAGCGACCAGCGCTTATGATGAGAGACATGGCCTTCCCTGGAAAAACGTAATTGACGTACAGGAGGGTTAATAATAATTTCTCTCTAGCAGCGTGCAGTGATTTATGTAGACTCGTGTGCACTCCTTCCGTCTCTTATAGATTGATCAGCCAGAACATTATGCTACCTATCTAATGGTGGAACGTCCCACCTTTGACACGGATAACAGCGACAACGCGTCGTGGCCTGGAAGCAATGGCGCCTTGATAGGTCGCTGGACGTATTTAGCACCACATCTGCACACGCAAGTTATCTAATTCCCGTAAATTTCGGGGAGGGGTGGCGATGAGTTCTGACATCACGTTCACTCACATCCCAAATGTGTTCTGGTTCAAATCTGGCGAGTTGGGAAGGCCAGCACATCAATGAAACTCGCCACTGTGTCTACATCTACATCTACATTTATACTCCGCAAGCCATCCAACGGTGTGTGGCGGAGGGCACTTAACGTGCCACTGTCGTTACCTCCCTTTCCTGTTCCAGTCGCGTATGGTTCACGGGAAGAACGACTGCCGGAAAGCCTCCGTGCACGCTCGAATCTCTTTAATTTCACATTCGTGATCTCCTCGGGAGGTATAAGGTATAGGTAGGGGGGAAGCAATATATTCGATACCTCATCCAGAAATGCACCCTCTCGAAACCTGTACAGCAAACTACACCGCGCTGCAGAGCGCCTCTCCTGCAGAGTCTGCCAATTGAGTTTGCTAAACATCTCCGTAACGCTATCACGCTTACCAAATAACCCTGTGACGAAACGCGCCGCTCTTCTTTGGATCCTCTCTATCTCCTCTGTCAACCCGACCTGGTACAGATCCCACACTGATGAGCAAAACGTGTTTTCTTCGAACCACTCCATCACAGTCCTGGCCTTGTGACATGGCGCATTATCTTGCTGAAAAATGCCGTCGGGAAACATGATCGTCATGAAGGGGTGTACTTGGCCGTCACGGTGCCATGCACGATCTCCTTTGGACCCATTGATGCCCACGTGAATGGTCCCCAGAGTGCAACGGAGCCGCCACCAGCTTGCGTCTGTCCCGCAGTACAAGTGTCAAGGTGCTGTTCCCCTGGAAGACGATGGATTCGCGCCCTCCCATTGGCAAGATGAAGAAGGTGTCGGGTTCACTACACCATGAAACGCTTTGCCACTGCGCCGGCGTCCAGAGCCGATGGTCAAGTGGCCATTTCAGTCGTAGTTGCCGATGTCGTGGCGTTTACACTGCCACGTACATAGGTCTTCAGCTGCTGAGGCCTATCGTTTGAAGTGTTTGGCGCACTCTTTGTTCAGACACAGTTGTACACTGCCCAGCATCAAAGTCTTATTTTAGATCCGCCACAGTTCGCCCTCTGCCCAGCCTACGACGTCCGACATCTGCAATGAGGGGTGTTCGCCCAAGCCCACGACGTCTAGACGTGGTTTCGCTTTGGTTTTCCACGTGTTGAAGACAGTCACTTCTCTACCACCCAACAAGTCGTGCAGTTTCCCTAAGTGCTCGTGCCGATCCTCCGGGCCATCACAATTGGTCCTCGGTCAAACTCGAATAGATCGCGCGCCTTCCCCATTATACACACGGCAGCACGCTCACTTATACTGCATGCACCGTGCGTGTGTGTGATCAGCACGCATTCCTCGCCAGACGGCGCTGGTCAGTGTTCTGTATTACGTACAATGTCTGTGGAAAACAAGGCCTGCTTGAGCGTGTCTACGCACTTCATCGTCACTGATGCAAAAGATGCGCAACTGAAGGGCAGTGTATCCCTGTGAATCAGTGCTTGTGCATAGCAGCATAGAGACGGCGTGGACTCGCCTGTTTCACTACACGTCCTTCACTTCGCAGACAGAATGCAGTTGCCGCTCTCCTGGCTGCTGCACCGCTCACCGACTCCAAGGCTGTAACCTCACAGCTGCATACATCGAGAGGAACTTCGCGGTACTGCGGCGGTGCTTCAGAGCGGCTTATGCGTGGCCACGGCACGCAAGCTGTCAGACAAGCCGACTATACGGAGCGCTGACTCAGCCGGCGGTGGACAAAAAGCCGTCTCCCGCCGCGACAAAGCAACCAAAACAACAGCAGTTCCCAAGGTCACCCGTTCGCTCACGCTTCTCGGTTGTCGACGGCGCCGTGACGCGGCTATGTTCAGCAGACAGTACGCTATGCTCCTTACTGGCTGCAGGGTTTCTCTTCGCTTTACGCTCTTCGTATAAATTCAAGTTTCTCCACGTTACAAGAGGGAAGATTAAGGTACGAATCCCCGTCGAGGACGAGGTGCAGCACAAATTTGATTAGGGAATGTCAACCTAAATCTGGGTGGCCGGACGGTAATTTAAAACTCAGTCCCCCAGGTTGTGAGGGAACAACAAAATGATAACAGTCGATTCAGCCAGTTGTTGGAAAACTATCGACTCATCCGGCTGTAGTTTTACGTATTGACTGACATATTAATTCATTCTTTCAGGTGAAACCAGTCTGTGGAAACAACGGAATGAAAATAGCTAATTCAGTAGGATGTAGTTTTAAGTATCCACAGGATTATTATTCATTAATTTCTTTCGAGTGAAACCGCTCTGTGAGAGCAACCGCATGAAAACAGTCGACGCATTCAGTTCCGAGCGGAAAATTGCGATCGTTTAGCCATTATCAAATCACTATTGTTCACTGCATTCTGTTATCGCCTGTCGTCACTGTTTTCGTGCCGTGCCGATATTTGCTTTTTACTGAGTGCCGGCTTTCAGTGCAGTTTTTCTTCGATGTTTATGAACAGGCGTTTTCTTAATGTTGAACTTTGTGTCTGGATCAGAACGCCGAAACGCTTAGTGATGTGGGAATGGGAAAAAAATGATATGACTGGACCCTCAAGATAAATTCAATGCAAATGTACAGCACAGTATAAGCAAGCATTTTTCATACTACGACACTATATTAACTAAAGAAATTCAAAGAAAAGTAGCGACTGATGACAAACACTTCTTGCACAAAAATACTTCCTTCAAGTGACAGTATATGTTTAAAAAACCGGTGATTAAGCCACCAAACAATTACAGTAATTGTTTCTTATATGTTTTCAGTTCACGTCACCATAGCATTTCCCGAAACAGAATTATTGGTAATGGGTGTAAACTAGCAGGAAGAAAGAAACAGAGCTTCTCTAAGTTTAAATAAAAAGTAATTGTTCATTTATTTAAACAAATGTATAACGCAGCACCAGTTATTAAACTTTTAAAACCAACCAAAAATCCATATTTAATAACAGAAGTACGACGAATACCTATTAAAGTATATAGACACCTCAATTTCGAAAATGCATTTTCACCTCACCTTCAAATAAAATATGCTATTTGTCTCAAAAAATTTGGATTGTGTAAACGAATTCGCTGAGAAATTATGTAAATGAAACGACTCAAACCTGGAAAATTAATGAAAACATTCACATGGCTCAACACGGCGCAGAGATTCTTGCTTTAATTAAATGTACATAAAAGTAAAATTGTGCACTTTACAAAATGAAAAATAAATGTTGTATCCTGTGACTACAACACCAACGAATCACAACTGAATGAGTAAACTCATACAAATACATAGATCTAACAAATGTTAGAGATATGAAATGAAAAAGCAAGTAGGAGACTTCAGTGACTTGGTTGGTTGATAGGATACTAGCGAAGTACAATGTGTCTACGAAAGAGATTCCTTACAAAAAAAACTTGCGCGACCCATTCTACAGTAAGGCTCGAGTGTGTTGGATCCTTACCAAACAGGAGTAACAAAAGATACCCAAGTATGCGCAGAAGGGCAGTGCGTATGGTCGACTGTCTGCTTGACCCATGGGAGGGCATCACAGAGATGCTGGACAAACTGAAATGGTAAGCCAACTATGGGTGGTTTCATGAAACATATTTAAGTGAGGAATCGAAGAATATACAGGGTTATTACAAATGATTAAAGCGATTTCACAGCTCTACAATAACTTTATTATTTGAGATATTTTCATAATGCTTTGCACACACATACAAAAACTCAAAAAGTTTTTTTAGGCATTCACAAATGTTCGATATGTGCCCCTTTAGTGATTCGGCAGACATCAACCCGATAATCAAGTTCCTCCAACACTCGGCGCAGCATGTCCCCATCAATGAGTTCGAAAGCATCGTTGATGCGAGCTCGCAGTTCTGGCACGTTTCTTGGTAGAGGAGGTTTAAACACTGAATCTTTCACATAACCTCACAGAAAGAAATCGCATAGGGTTAAGTCGGGAGAGCGTGGAGGCCATGACATGAATTGCTGATCATGATCTCCACCACGACCGATCCATCGGTTTTCCAATATCCTGTTTAAGAAATGCCGAACATCATGATGGAAGTGCGGTGGAGCACCATCTTGTTGAAAGATGAAGTCGGCGCTGTAGGCCTCCAGTTCTGGCATGAGCCAATTTTCCGCGGGCTACGCGTGAAACTTGCCCGCACGCGTTCAACCGTTTCTTCGCTCACTGCAGGCCGACCCGTTGATTTCCCCTTACAGAGGCATCCAGAAGCGTTAAACAACGCATACCATCGCCGAATGGAGTTAGCAGTTGGTGGATCTTTGTTGAACTTCGTCCTAAAGTGTCGTTGCACTGTTATGACTGACTGATGTGAGTGCATTTCAAGCACGACATACGCTTTCTCGGCTCCTGTCAACATTTTCTCTCACTGCGCTCTCGAGCGTTCTGACGGCAGGAACCTGAAGTGCGGCTTCAGCCGAACAAAACTTTATGAGTTTTTCTACGTATATGTAGTGTGTCGTGACCATATGTCAATGAATGGAGCTACAGTGAATTTATGAAATCGCTTCAATCATTTGTAATAGCCCTGTACATTTACCCACTACGTATCGCTCCCATAGGAATCGCGAAGAAAAAGGTAGACTAAATACAGTGCGCAAGGAAGTGTTTCAGGCAGTCATTACTCCCACGCTGTATACAGGATTACAAGAGGAGAAACCGCAGTAACACTACAGTGGGATGTACCCTCTGCCACTCGCTTCGCAATGGTGTGCAGAGTACAGATGTAGAGGCGAACCTAGTTTCCACGTGCGATCAACCAGGACCCTCTCATATTGGGAGAGGATACATAAAATACATCCCCTCATCGCACGGGGTGAAGATTAGGAGCTTAACGCTCCGTCGACATCAAGGTCATGTAGATGGAGCTCTACTCGTCTGAAGAAGGATGGAGTAGGAAATTAGAGTGCTGCTGAGAGAAACCTCTCAGTATTTATGTAAGCTAAATTAGAGAAGCCAGGAAAAATAAAAATTTTGCATTGTCGAGCGGGATTTGACCCCATCTCTTCCCGAAAGAGAGTCCAGCGACTTTTCTTCCAGTAGGATCACGCATGATGGAGTAGTGTAGTATTCAAAGCAAACCACTCGTGGCTGATTTACTTCATTAATGCCTGTAGCTTTTCGCCTATGTCTGCACGAATATCGTAAACGAAGTCGATACAGTTTGAAACTGCAGCCCGTTCCGCTTCTACCGTAATACTTCGCCCACTGTAACAACGTGAGCCGTTATCTCGCGACGTAATATTTACCATCGCATAATCTGCCTTTTTGAAGATATCAGAGACAAATATGAACGCAGGGGTCAGTGACCGCGACCGCATGCCCACTGTGTCGTTAATCAGAGCCGGTCAATAAGCGACCGATTCACTCCGACTGGCAAAAAACGTGAATGCGAAATGACACCAAATCAAGAGCATTTACAGCTGCAGACACCTATCATTATGGCTACAGTAGGCGCTAATTATCTGCCGCTTCCACGCAAACACTTTCAGTTCATTTTTTGCGTGTATTATCAGCTTTTGACTTGTGACAGTTAGACAGTGATTTTCAATGCGAAAATCACTGAGGGCTGCTCGGCGTGAAGAGGGGAGCTTCATGTGAATTAGTAGGGGTGGCAGGAACACACTGGAATAAATCACGTAATAACGACTGTAATAATAACGAAATCGGAATCAGGAAACACTGAGCCTGGATGGACTTCGCACGATTTCAAAAAATGATGAGACAGAGATGACGATCTGATGGCTGATGACTAGATGACATTAAAAACATATAGAAGAAGTATGTACGTGTATCGTGACGTGCCTTAATTTTCGTAAACGCCTAATAGGAGGTCTGTATTTAGCGACAGATTTAGAATGTACGAAATGTATTCGCAGTTGCGAATAAGAACAACCACCAGCTGCACAGGGTGACACAGAATAACGGGAATGTTTGAAATGAGTAGTGGCAGCCACGGGCAGGTGGCAGCACTGCGGGTTCGTAACAGTTAGCGAGTAAACAGTCCGCCATTTCAATAATCATGAACCACTGGAACAGACAACAGCGTCCATCAGCCATAAAAATGTTTTATAAAAACAATGATAGTTTAGTAGCGGCGCAGAGCTAGTTTTATTCGTAGAAAGCAACTCTCCGAGTGAAATCGTGACCACGAACTCCTCGGCCAGAGACAGGCTGGTCGGGTGAAACTTGAGACGCTGTACTATTCGCCCCTGTACTATTCGCTACAGAGACGCAAGACTGATAACCGCCGCTAAAGAAAAAAAAAATGTAAATGTCGTGTGGCTAGGGCCGCCCGTGGAAGCTGACGTTTGATTGTGTTGTATTGCATCGAAAGCAACCAGTAACACTCTACTGAGCTTAAAGACTTCCGATGGTCACCAAACTCCCCAGATATGAACATTATTAATCGTATCTGGGATGCCTTACAACGTGCTGCTCAGAAGAGATCTCCACCCCGTCGTACTCTTACGGATTTATGGACAGCCCTGCAGGATACGTGGTGTCAGTTCCCTCCAGCACTACTTCAGACATCAGTCGAGTCCATGCCACGTCGTGTTGCGGCATTTCTGCGAGCTCGCGGGGGGCCCCACACGGTATTAGGCAGGTGTAGTAATTGCGTCGGCTCTTCAGTGGATTAGCGTTGCTTTTTAAAATGTAATTTTTCAGTCATTTGAACATAATTGTAACCGAGCGAGGTGGCGCAGTGGTAAGACACTGGACTCGCATTCGGAAGGACGACGGTTCAATCCCGCGTCCGGCCATCCTGATTTAGGTTTTCCGTGATTTCCCTAAATCACTCCAGGCAAATGCCGGGATGGTTCCTATGAAAGGGCACGGCCGACTTCCTTCCCCATCCTTCCCTAATCCGATGAGACCGATGACCACGCTGTCTGGTCTCCTTCCCCAAACCAACCAACCAACATAATTGTACAACAGGCAATTAAACATTTACGTGTATTTAACGGCAACTGCAGATAAGACCGCTGAAGGCAGTACTCGACTTCCATATCGCTGCCGACTGGATACCGTAATATCTTTGGCTTATAGTGGAGCACATCGACTAACATTCGTCTCCTTGGCAACCATGTAGCGCCCCATAAACCATCTTTGCCAAAGTCACTTTGATATAAACACTTGTGGAGGGCAGCATATATTGAACTGAGATAGTGGCTCTGGCTCTGAGCACTATAGGACTTAACATCTGAGCTCATCAGTCCCCGAAGTCCGCCGCGGTAGCTGAGTGGTCAGCGTGACAGACTGTCAATCCTAAGGGCCCGGGTTCGATTCCCGGCTGGGTCGGAGATTTTCTCCACTCAGGGACTGGGTGTTGTGTTGTCCTAAACATCACCATTTCATCCCCATCGACGCGCAGGTCGCCGAAGTGGCGTCAAATCGAAAGACCTGCACCAGGTGAACGGTCTACCCGACGGGAGGCCCTAGCCACACGACATTTCCATTTTTATCAGTCCCCGAAGATAGCGGGCGAGACTCTTTTCTTATTTTAGGACAGTTTATAATGTGCGTCTTTTATGTATATTCATAAAATCCCTTATCGTTTCTTCTATGATTTTTCTCTGATTTTAACTTACAATAACACACGTTTCTCTCGCAGATTACAATAACGGTTCTCTATGACTGGCTATTGGTAGACATTATGCTGGCAGCGGCGGGCGGAGACTTCGCCATAAAACCGAGAGGGACCTCAGCTCCACTTAGCAGTATTCCACACGCCTCGTCCGAGAGGTCTGCTCATGCCTTTGGCTCCTGCTGTCGCCTGGACTATACGAGACATTTAGTTTATGTTGTTTTACTTCTATGATAGAGTTTTTATCTCGAGCACTTATGATGTGTAACAGTCTTGTTTACAGCGTAAAAAAGGATCTGATGATGGTCTTATAATGTAACGAAACACGTCACCGAAAGAAGTAAACAACACATATGCGACCAGAACAGTTTCATCGAAATAATTTTAACAAGTCTAGACTAGTGTACCAGGTGCCGAGATATTCAGAATAAACCTTTGCGCACAAATCATATGCAAGCTCCATACCATTCGATAACTTACTCTCCCTTCAGAACGCACTGCCGTAATGTGTGTCCTCGTTTTAAAAGCAAAGTAAACGTTTAAAGTGATCGAGAACACATTACCATGAATGAAGAAAAGAACGAGCCATTAGAGGTAGCATTAACTAATTTTATTATATACGTGTTTAATAGTGACATGTTACTCGAAATCGCTAGGAGTACAGCAAATAAGCGATATACAGGCATTGGACAAAAATATGTAAACACCAAAAATACAATACATAACCGCGCCTAAAACGGCATAGGAAACACGCTGGCATTCAAAAGAGCTTCCAGTCGTCTCGGAATGGATAAATACAGGTTCTGTACGGTTTTCAGAGGAATCTAATACTATCAGTCAAAATGGCCACATAATTGTTGGAAATAACGCAGTCTTCCAGAATAACTATGGGTCCGTGGAAAATCACGATATGGCCGCCCAAATTTTCACCGAATCCCCGAATATTTCACTCCTGGACGTAAACGCGGCCTGAGGTTGCAAACAGCGTGAAGGAAGACACATCCGACCAAATATCATTCATCTGTCCGCGCACACGGGGTACCGGGTTCGATTCCCGGCGGGGTCAGGGATTTTCTCTGCCTCGTGATGACTGGGTGTTGTGTGTTCTTCATCATCATTGACTCGCAAGTCGCCGAAGTGGCGTCAACTAAAAAGGAATACGGCGGCCGAACTTCCCCGCATGGGGCCTCCCGGCCAACAATGCCATACGATCATTTCATTTCATCATTCATCTATTGCAGTTTCGGAGTGGCCGTATGGGTATAAGTGATGCTGAACGTTCTGGACGCCCTGTGGAGGTTTACGACTCCAGAAATCATTGATAAAATCCATGATATGGTGTTGGATGACAGAAGAATTAAAGTGCGTGAGATTGCTAGTGCTGTGGGCATCTCGAGTGAACGGGTACATAATATTTTGCATATAACATTTGGACATGAGAAAGCTACCCGCAAGATGGGTTCCGCGACTGCTCACTCTTGACCAAATACGGAATCGTGTGAAGAGTTGCAAGGATTGTTTGCAGCTGTTCAGGAAGAATCCGCAGGACTTTAAGCGTCGTTTCGTCACTGTGGATGATGTATGGATACATTGCTATACTCCTGAGACCAAACAAAAATCTAAACAATGGGTTACCAAGGGAGAATCTGCACCAAAAAAGGCGAAGACCAGTCCTTCGGCCTGAAAGGTTATGGCGACTGTCTTTTGGGATTCGCAAGGGATATTCCTCATCGACTATCTGGAAAAGGGTAAAACTATTACAGGTGCTTATTATTCATCGTTATTGGACAGTTTGAAAACCGAGCTGCAGGAAAAAGCCGGAAAAAAGTCCTTTTCCATCACGACAATGCACCAACACACACCTCAGCAGTTGTGGTCGCAAAATTAATGGCAATAGGATTCCAACTCGTTTCACATCCCCTTATTCTCCAGACTTGGCTCCTCGGACTACTATTTGTTCCCCAATTTGAAGAAATGGCTGGCGGGACAAAGATTTTATTCAAACGAGGAGGTGATTGCAGCAAGTAATAGCTATTTTGCAGACTTGGACAATTCCTATTATTCGGAAGGGATCAACAAATTAGAACAGCGTTGGACGAAGTGTATAAGTCTAAAAGGAGACCATATCGAAAAATAGAAAAGGTTTACCCCAAACACGTAAGTTTTTGCACGGACTTTTTAAACGCCCCTCGTACACAAAAATTCACTGTCCTCGGTGTTTCCATATTTCTGTATACTCCCTGTAAATATACAGCGTAGAAAGAACGATGTTTCTTTTTACAAAATGCTTGGAGACTGTGGAACCGTTTATAAATAAGATCATCAGCCAGTAGCTCGCCATTCTCATTAGCTAGACGCCGCATGCTGCAGACGGATACATTCGTACAACACACAGAGTACGAGCAGACCAGGCAGATGTACCCGTCATGCGCACTTAAAAGAGTTAACAGTGACTGGTCGCTACTTCTGCGTTGTTGTAGAATTTGAACCCAAATCTAATTCAAGTGATTACTTGGACTTTTGAGACGAGGGCGGTTACTGCCGCTTCATATTGAGATGACTCTTGGGGCCAAACCGCAGTCCCCGATTCAAGCCTCGGCCGTAATTCATGGGGACACAGTTGTAGAGCTTTTAAACACGACCCGAGAGACGCGCTCGCGAACGGGGGAGTACGTGTGTGTGTGTGTGTGTGTGTGTGTGTGTGTGTGTGTGTGTGTGTGTGTGCGCGCGCTGTGTCTGGCCACAAAGCGAGGACCGATCTCCACATAAAAAGTCTGCAGTGGTGCGCCGTGCGAGCGGAGGCTGGAGCGTTCATCACACACACTCACGCCGTGGAGCGCCACTATCCGCTGCAGAGATCGGCCCGCCAGTGTTAATTAATTGCGTTACGCGCGGCAACAAAGCGACCGCCTGAGGCAGTCGCGTTCTGCCTGTCCGCGCGCGCGTGGGTGTGCGTGCCTGTGTGTGTGTGTGTGTGTGTGTGTGTGTGTGTGTGGACGCGCCGCGGGCTATGCGCTAGTCGGCACGGTACACCCAACTGTTTTTCGGTTAACGTCGCCGTACAGACTGGAGCTCCGCTCCAAAACTCTCTGCTTCCAAGACCTCCGCGTGAATCCCTGTCCCGTCACGCGGAAGAATCCTAGCAGCCGTTGCTCAGACTAGCATGGATTCATGCCAACACAGGGTGAGAAGAAAAATTTGGGCACTCGGACATCACAGCGTGGTTCCTCACATACCAGCAATACAAAAATGTCTGTCACAAAATTTCGTCCTGCTCATATTTCGGGCTGTAAACGGACGTCAAAGACTGGCTATCTGGCAGCACTGCAATGACACATAGGGTAGGTACCGCTGTCAGCGTAAACACGACCGCCGTGCAGTTGGTGCAGAGGACAGTGTTATGGGTTATTCTTGGGTCTTATATGTTGGTCTAGCAAAAATAAATCAGATATATAGTTAGCGTCAGGTGATGAAATATAATCAGTCTCCATGTATCGGTCTATCTTTGTTATATGCCTACCTATAAACTAGTATATACATGATCATATTAGGGAAAAAAAGGAAAAAAACGAAGAAAGTTAGAGAGAGAGAGAGAGAGAGAGAGAGTAACTGAGTAATAGGTTCCACTTGAAGAATTATTAAAAAAGAGAAAAAAACAAAAAAGAAAAAGGAAAAGCAAAAAACAAAAGAAGAAGAAAAGAAAAAACAAAAAAAAAACAAAAAAGAAAAACAAAAAGAAAAAACAAAACAAACAGAAAAAAATACGCCGGTTCTCGTCCGATCACCGAAGTTAAGCAACATCAGGCCCGGTTTGTACTTGGGTGGGTGACCGCCTGGGAACACCGGGTGCTGTTAAAAAAAAATAGAAAAAAAAAGAAAGAAAAAATGCAGAAGGTCGGGGGTTCGATTCTGGCTCCAGGCTTATTTATTTTTATTTGCTAAAAGTAGTCTGCATGGTACAGTATCTGGCATCTTAATCGTCATATAGCGATTACAGCGGGTCTTCTACTAAACATTTGCAGTTACGTACCACGAACACAGTATTGAAAATACAATAGCCTTCACTGGTCCGGCCGGTGGTGGCCGAGCGGTTCTAGGCGCTTCAGTCTGGAACCGCGCGACCGCTACGGTCGCAGGTTCGAATCCTGCCTCGGGCATGGATGTGTGTGATGTCCTTAGGTTAGTTAGGTTTAAGTAGTTCTAAGTTCTAGGGGACTGATGACCTCAGATGTTAAGTCCCATAGTGCTCAGAGCCATTTGAGCCATTTTCTTTACTGGTTACTGGGTTCAGCTAATTACGAAGCGATCTTCAGATCAATCTAAATGGAATCAGTAAAGAACATTGAAGCCTTCACTGGTCAGATTTTAAAGAAACCCTTAGCACGTCGTGGAAGCGAATTGTTTCGCGCCACTGCATCTACTACATTCCAAATCTGTTTTCTGTGTATCCTTCCCCAATCGTCCCATCGAAATTATTTGCAAAGCACGTTGGTAGCCCTACTGGTCACGTAAGTCCCTAACAAAATGTAATGGACCTGAACTTGGCAAGAATAATTAATCGATGGGACCACATGGGGTAGGGTACGCCCAAAAAAGTTTCGAATCTGTTAGATGCAATGGTGTGAAACTATTTGTGTCCACGACATGCAAAAGGTTTCTTTAAAAGCTGACCAATGAAAACGATTGTATTTCCATTTCTGTGTTCGTAGTACGTAACTGCAAATACTTAACCGAAGACCCACTGTAATCGTTGTATAACGATTAAGAAGCCGGATACCGTACCACGAAGACTACTTTTAGCAAATGAAAACAAATAAGCCTCTATCCAGAATCGAACCCTCGACCTCCTGTATCCTAACCCAAAACTCTGTTCACTGAACCAACAGCACAGCACTGCTACTATATCCTGACAGACTAATTAACGTACACGTGTTTACAGTGTTGCCGGCCGATGTGGCAGAGCGGTTCTACGCACTACAGTCTGGAACCGCGCGACCTTTACGGTCGAATCCTGCCTCTGGCATGGATGTGAGTGATGTCCTTAGGTTAGTTAGGTTTAAGTAGTTCTAAGTTGTAGGGGACTGATGACCTCAGATGTTAAGTCCCACAGTGCTCAGAGCCGTTTGAACCATTGTTGTTTACAGTGTTGCCAGATGTTTAACGTCTATTTACTGCCTGAGTATGGGCAGGACGAAATTTTGTGACAGAGATTTTTGTACTGCCAGTATGTGAGGAAGTTCCAGTGCGCGAATTTTTCTTCACCCTGTATAACGTGAGGATACCTTCACGACAGAAAACTATATGTATTAGAGAATTTAGAGCAGTGCTTTCCAACCTGAGACTATTTACACCTGAACGAGATCAGATGTCAGCCAATAACACCAACAAAGTTCACACTAATGTGACAAAAGTCAGCGATATGCACATATACGTACGGCTGCAGCATCGCGTATACAAGTTATGAAGGGGCATTGTATTCAGGTGATTCATACGAAAAAAATTTCCGACGTGATTACGGCCGCACGATGGGAATTAACAAACACTGAACGCGGAATGGTAGTTGGAGCTACACACATGGGACATTCCTTTTCAGAACTCGTTACGGAATTCAATATTCCGAGGTCCACAGAATCAAGAGTGTGCCGAGAATAGCAAATTTCAGGCATTACCTCTCACCACGGACAACGCAATAACGATCGTGATCATCGGCGTGTAACGCCGGAAATGCATATCCTCCGATTTACATCTATTGTACTATAAATTTGTTTTCCTTATTTTTGTTACCTGAATATACGACATTTCTGTGTCTTTACATATTGTAATTGTTTTACTATTTGTATATATATATTTATGCATTTATGTCGATGTATAATTGGTTTGTTTTGTGAATACTATTTGTATTTTTACGCTGGGTCTTGCCTAGGGAAAACTGCTATCGAACGATTACTTCGATAGGTCGTGTGAAGAATCAAAGTGTGTAGGATCTTTGGTAGTGTTAACTCTGCCGCGTGGAGCGCGGGCTGAGCAGAGAGTGTCTGGCTGGAGTAGCGAGTGGAGCAGGGGTGTTGTGTGAAGCTCCCGCGAGTTGCCGCGCTTTCGGGGTTTGGCAGCATGTAATTGCGCTCGACTTGCGATGATAGTTTTTGACATGGTGTCGCGGACGGGAAGCATTAGCTGGCGCACATCAAGAGCCCGTTTCGTCTGGTGACCGTGTCGAGAAGAAGGCGCGCCAACATCCAGCTTCTGCAACAGCGACGGCCGACAATGAGTGACTGTCGCCACCTCCTCGATCGACGGCTTCAAACCTTCAATCAACCAGCAAGAAAGACCGGAAGCACGTAAAGTTTTAGAACTGTATGGCAGACCTCAGCTTTTCAAACTTTTAAAACTGTTGCATCACAAAATTACAGCTACTTAGCATGAACCTTTGTTGCTCATTGTCCCAATTGCATTACCAAGCAGGGTCCCTTCCTTTTCCGGAATGAACCCGAGTGTCGTTCAAATTCAGACGCCAGCATTAAAATACAATCATTCCATTTCACTACTTTAATTTCAAAGTTCAGTTAAAGTATTCATAGCTGGCTACAATACTTAGATTACACAAGCACAAATTAAGAGTGCTAGTTTTGTTACCATATTTTAGCTTACCTGTGACTGCAGCTCAGCTTGGTACGTACTAAATTTTACTATTGTTAATTGTTCAGAATCATTTAATTCAAGTTCAAAGTTAAATCTCTTATTTCTAAATTGTGTAGATTCAAGTAGCTTTTGAAATGATTGTTGAGGTACTCCAAGACTAACCGTATTTTACTGAATTTCGATGTCCTTCAGAAAGAAAGCTCACTATTAACTTCAGTCACTAAATTAACTTTCGATTTTCCGGTTTTATTAATTCTTTTGCTAAATTAAGTCAGAGTGTAGCGAAATTTATTACTTCTGACATACTTTCAGTTTTCGCACTACACTTGTCAACCTTCAGTTGCCACACTTCTAGTGCTAATTATATGTGTAATAATCTTTCTTTTTCAGTTACTATAGTAATTGTCCTTAGGACTGGCGACCGTAATTTCCCCCAAATCTCAAATATCTAATTACCGCTAGTTGATTGTTAACGTAACGGCCGCACATTTACTTTCTTTATTAACTTTACCCCTCTTTCAAAATTAATTTCCACCAGTTTCATTAGCATTTTTCCTTTCATTTAGATGTAACCCTTTCCTCCCTCTTTACCGACAAATTAACCTCGATGACGATTGCTTTTCCCAAATTTCCATTAGGTACACGCGGTTTAATTTTTCACAGTCATTAAGGTCGATAAGTGAGGGGGCGGTTACAGGCGTTTCGTAAAGTTGTCAGTGTTAATAGACAAGGAACACTGCAATAAGCGCAGAAATCAATGTGGGACATACGATGAGGGTTTCCGTTAGGGCAGTGCTGCGAAATTTGGCGTTAATGGGCTGTGGCAGCAGACGACCGAGGCGAATGCTTTTGCTGCAGCGCCTCTCCTTGGCTTGTGACTATATCGGATGCACGGCAGGGGACTAGAAAATCAGGGCCTGGTCAAATTAGTCTCGATCTCAGTTGGTAAGAGCTGATGGTAGAGTTCGAGTGTGGCGGAGACCCCACGAAGCCATGGACCCAAGTTGTCTACAAGGCGTGGCTCTCTGGTCCAACTGAACAGATCATTGACTCTGTTTACGTCCGTCTACTTGAAGACCATTTGCAGCAATTCATGGACTTCGTGTTCCCAAACACCTAAGGACTTCTTTATGGATGACAATGAGCCACGTCACTGGTCCACAATTGTTCACGGTTGGTTTGAAGGACATTCTGGGTAATTCAAACGAATGATTTGGCCACCCATCGAACTCTTATTGGACATAATCGAGAGGAGAGTTCGTGCACAAAATCCTGCAAAATTCTGTCAGAATGTAAGTTATGTACATTTCTCACCAATTTTTATAATTACGCTACTATCTTAATAAAATGTTTGTTTAATTATGTATATACAATCTGTGATTCATTTTTGTATTTTTTGTGTTTGGGTAACTTTTACAGTGTTACTTAAAAACGGCCCTAAGGCCGAAATTGCAATGGTAATAATAAATATTTCATACAGTCAACGGCGACTATGATGTCTTAAGAAATATTATATGACTGTGAATCCCAACCATGAGCAGTTCATAAATAAATGTATCAGAGATCTTTTATGAAAGTTTTGTTTGTAATTCAGAACAGTATGAATGTGAGGATGTAAATGATGGACAGTACAGGCAAGAAGCGAATAGAAGACCTTGAAATGTGGTGCCACAGAAGAATGCTGAAGATGGCGTGAATACATCGAAGAGAAACTAAACCGAATATGGGTGAAAAGAGCTTCACGATACAAATTGATATGAAAATGAACGACAGATTGATAGAACACGTCCTTAGGCAAACAATTAATCAGTTTCGATGGATGGCAGTGGTGCGAGGGCAGATAAGTTAAGGGGAGCAAAGGCCTGAAGTTGAGCTTCTGGAAATGCGAGCCAGCCTCCGTACGTGACGGATGAAATTCTTATTATATAATTTTTAAAACATGAGAAACAAATACCACATCACTACATGAAGGGGAAAACTAGCATTAACCCTACATTCGTAACCAGTCATTACGACTCCATAAGCCTATGAATTCACTTATCCTTAAGACCTTCCCTCGGATTCCTCTGTCCGGAACCGCGCTGCTCCTACGGTCGCAGGTTCGAATCCTGCTTCGAGCATGGATGTGTGTGATGTCCTTAGGTTAGTTAGGTTTAAGTAGTTCTAAGTCTAGGGGACTGATGACCTCAGATGTTAAGTGGCAGAGTACTTAGAGCCATTTGAACCTCGAGTTACGACCATTGATGTTTTTTTTCCCACTCCCTGTATTTTTCTTCTCTTTTTTTTCATACTTCCTTGCTAATCTTTAAACGTTCCCAAGTAAGCCTGCGATTCTTTCTTATCTGCAGCTGGCTTTTCTCCATAAATAGCGTGTAAGTCTGCTTTTTACCTCAAAGTATGTACGCAAAGCAAAAATAATTGCTGTGGACTGAGAAGATCCACTCAATCTATTCGTCCACTGTACGACAACGATCTCTGTTTTTCTCGCCCTCAGTATCTGACTGACTGGCGTCACACAACACACCACCCAAAAAATAATAGCAATACATAAAATGCTGACCTCCAGTAACCGTAATAAATGAAACCAGTAAACAAAATTACTGTTCACAGCCAATGACCGCACTGAATAGCAAGCTGACTGAATTTCAAGCGTAGCGCAAGCGAAAAGTATTGCAGTTTGACAACGGTAGGTGATACTACTGTCTCGCGATACTGACTGTATGCGTGCTGTGCTTCCCGAGTGTGTTTCACCACACTGTTTTCTGCATAGTCTCAATGCTTGAGTAAATTTGAACGGAGTGTAATGTAGCATTCAACTTGCATAGCATTCCCCTCATTTCACTCGCTTTCACCACAGAGGACAATGGTGTTTACGTGGGGGAGATAAGACGCGATTGTTCAGTCAGAAAGAAAACTAGGATAAAACGCAGAGTTGGCGGAGGGCAGAAAAAGGAAGGGAAATATGTTGCGTGGGCAGAGGAAAGGGCAGGCATTATCTGCGTTACCTGCTCCCTCTCGTTTAGGGAGAGCCCGCAGGAAGCAGATAAAATGTCCACGCCATATAAATTAGGGCGGTTTTTCCCGCATCTCCACCCCCATCTCCACGTTGTTTCTCCTTATAAAAAAATAAAAGAAGCGTAATAGAAACACTGGCAATTCCTTAAAAATATATTCATGAGCATACTGTCATCCTGTTTTTATGGCACATAATGTCGATGAACATACGATGTCACTTTGGGTTATCATTGTCAACAAGTTGTCTTGCGTTTCCTTAGGTAATACTTACTTACAAAACGAACGTAGTACCGAGATACAGTAACAGACTGTGATTTAATCCACGCGCTGGATTAACAACCTTAGGTTTCGTCCATTGGCCAGTGCGGTTTATAGCGTTTAAAAAAAATGTTCAAATGTGTGTGAAATCTTATGGGACTTAACTGCTAAGGTCATCAGGCCCTAAGCTTACACACTACTTAACCTTAATTATCCTAAGGACAAACACACACGCACCCATGCCCGAGGGAGGACTCGAACCTCCGTCGGGTCCAGCCGCACAGTCCATGACTGCAGTGCTATAGACCGCTCGGCTAATCCCGCGAGGCTTTAGCGTTTCCAACTGTCGTTAGGGCAAATGTAGGACTGGTCTCCAAGTTCCCTCCCACAAGAGCGCTTTTGACAAATAAGTACCAGAGCGTGTTGAAAATCAATGCCTGTGAATTTTTATGTGAAAACTCAAAGATTTTTATCTAAAACAAACGTTATTGTCTGTCTAATCTTCATTCTTCTCGTCTACATATTTTAATCCTCAACAGTCACCCTGCCGACAAACACATTTCTCCCATCGAGAGATGGGACCCGTTTGTTGATATCGTCACTGTAGAATGTTTTACTTTATTGACAGAGACACAACCTCACTTCTGCCTGCACCGCTTCATCACTTTCAATGTGAAGTCTTCGAAGGTCTAGACACAACTGAGAATCGGATGGCGCCAAGTCAATCAGTATGGAGGATAATCGATGGCAGTGAACCCAAGACGTCCGGTTGTCACACATGTCGCAACGCTGGTGTGTGGTCCGGCATTGTCATGCTGAAGGAGAAGGTGTCCCATGTCTACATCTACATACATACTCCGCAATCCACCATACGGTGCGTGGCGGAGAGTACCTCGTACCACAACTAGCATCTTCTCTCCCTGTTCCACTCCCAAACAGAACGAGGGAAAAATGACTACCTATATGCCTCTGTACGAGCCCTAATCTCTCTTATCTTATCTTTGTGGTCTTTCCGCGAAATGTAAGTTGGCGGCAGTAAAATTGTACTGCAGTCAGCCTCAAATGCTGGTTCTCTAAATTTCCTCAGTAGCGATTCACGACAAGAACGCCTCCTTTCCTCCAGAGACTCCCACCCGAGTTCCTGAAGCATTTCGGTAACACTCGCATGATGATCAAACCTACCAGTAACAAATCTAGCAGCCCGCCTCTGAATTGATTCTGTGTTCTCCCTCAATCCGACCTGATAGGGATCCTAAACGCTCGAGCAGTACTCAAGAATAGGTCGTATTAGTGTTTTATAAGCGGTCTCCTTTACAGATAAACCACATCTTCCCAAAATTCTACCAATGAACCGAAGACGACTATCCGCCTTCCCCACAACTGCCATTACATGCTTGTCCCACTTCATATCCTTCTGCAACGTTACGCCCAAATATTTAAGCGACGTGACTGTGACAAGCGCTACACTACTAATGGAGTATTCACGGCGTTTTTTTCCCTATTCATCTGCATTAATTTATATTTATCTATATTTAGAGTTAGCTGCCATTCTTTGCACCAATCACAAATCCTGTCCAAGTCGTCTTGTGTCCTCCTACAGTCACTCAACGACGACACCTTCCCGTACACCACAGCATCATCAGCAAACAGCCGCACATTGCTATCCACCCTATCCAAAAGATCATTTATGTAGATAGAAAAAAAACAGCGGACCTACCACACTTCCCTGGGGCACTCCAGATAATACCCTCACCTCCGATGAACACTCACCATCGAGTACAACGTACTGGGTTCTATTACTTAAGAAGTCTTCGAGCCACTCACATATTTGGGAACCAATCCCATATGCTCGTGACCGAGTCAAACGCTTTCCGGAATTCAAGGAATATGGCATCCGTCTGATACACTTCATCTATGGTTCGCAAGATATCATGTGAAAAAAGGGCGAGTTGCGTTTCGCAGGAGCGATGCTTTCTAAAGCCGTGCTGACGCATGGGCAGCAACTTCTCTGTCTCAAGGAAATTCATCGTATTCGAACTGAGAATATGTTCGAGAATCCTGCAACAAACCGATGTTAAGGATATTGGTCTGTAATTTTGAGGATCCGTCTTTCTATCCTTCTTATATACAGGCGTAACCTGCGCATTTCCAGCCGCTCGGGACTTTACGCTGGGTAAGAGATTCTAGATAAATGCAAGCTAAGTAAGGAGCCAATGCAGCAGAGTACTCTCTGTAAAACCAAACTGGCCATGTGTGGAAAAAGTCTTCGAATTAGAAACTTGATTACGGCACGCTGTTTTTCACGCACCGGCATAGTTATGTTACTAACCGCCATATTCATCTACATTTACATGGATACTCTGCAAATCACATTCAAGTGTCTGGCAAAGGGTTCATCGAACCACCTTCACAATTCTCTATTATTCCAATCTCGTATAGCGCGCGGAAAGAACGAACCCCTATACCTTTCCGTATGAGATCTGATTTCCCTTATTTTATTATGATGGTCGTTCCTCCCTATGAAGGCGGCCTGAACAAAATATTTTCGCATTCGGAGGAGAACGTCGGTGAATGAAATTTGGTAAGAAGATTCCGCCGCAACGAAAAACGCCTTTGTCTTAATTATGTCCACCCCAAATCCTGTATCGTATCAGTGACATTCTCTCCCCAAACTCGCGATAGTACAAAATCTTCTGCTCTTCTTTGAACTTTCTCGATGTAATCCCTCAATCCTATCCGGTAAGAATCCCACACCGCGCAACAGTATTCTACAAGAGGACGGACAAGCATAGTGTTGGCAATCTCTTTAGTAGCTCTGGGCCGGCCGAAGTGGCCGTGCGGTTAAAGGCGCTGCAGTCTGGAACCGCAAGACCGCTACGGTCGCAGGTTCGAATCCTGCCTCGGGCATGAATGTTTGTGATGTCCTTAGGTTAGTTAGGTTTAACTAGTTCTAAGTTCTAGGGGACTAATGACCTCAGCAGTTGAGTCCCATAGTGCTCAGAGCCATTTGAACCATTTAGTAGCTCTGTTACATTTTCTAAGTGTCCTGCCAATAAAACGCAGTCTTTGAATAGCCTACCCCACAACATTTTTCTATGTATTTCTTCCTATTTTAATTGTTCGTAATTATAATTCCTAGCTGTGTGTGTGTGTGTGTGTGTGTGTGTGTGTGTGTGAAATCTTATGGGACTTAACTGCTAAGGTCATCAGGCCCTAAGCTTACACACTACTAAACCTAAATTATCCTAAGAACAAACACACACAGCCATGCCCGAGGGAGGACTCGAACCTCCGCCAGGACCAGCCGCACAGTCCATGACTGCAGCGCATCAGACCACTCGGCTAATCCCGCGCGGCTTTTAGCTATTTAGTTGAATTTACATACTACAATTGGGAGACCTCTAGTGGCAGAGGGCTTCAAATATGCCGATGCGAAAAATAAAGATGCAGAACACTAAAAACGTTCGTAAAGTTATGGCATAAAATCGACTGTTGGGACAGGCCCACCACATGTACTGACGGACGGTAACCCTCTATTTCTGCAGAAGGCATTTGTAAAAAAATCGCATGAAATCAGCGGAAGGACCCATTCGTGAGTTCCAAAGCGCGACCAGCGGTCCACTTATTACAGTGACTCTCCGCAGGGAGTTAAAAACTACTGAACAGTGGGGCATAATAGTTGAGGAGCTCCTCATTGTCCGCACGTATTTGTTGTCAGTTCTCAGCGACGTAAGGAATGAAGCCAATTGACGCAGAATGAGTGGAGACGATTGATTTTGAGCGATTAGTCGCGGTATGCCCAGTGGGAAATCCGACAGACGGTTATCGGATTGCCGGCCGGAGTGGTCGAGCGGTTCTAGGCGCTACAGTCTGGAACCGCGCGACTGCGACGGTCGCAGGTTCGAATCCTGCCTCGGGCATGGGTGTGTGTGATGTCGTTAGGTTTAAGTAGTTCTAAGTTCTAGGGGACTGATGACCTTCAGAAGTTAAGTCCCATAGTGCTCAGAGCCATTTTTTGGTTATCGGATTGGCGAATGCCTGGAAAACGTTAACTGTCGTCATGTGTACAACCAAGATTGAAGGAAAGAAGAGGCGGCGTTACGCTATGTAGTGTCTTTGTGTTAGGGTATGATTTCCTCATTGCGTTTAAGAAAACACTAAATGCGAAAGGATATGTACACATTTTAGAGGGCTGTGTACTGCATACAGTAGTGCAACAGATCGGAGACGATGGCATTATCAGCATGAAAATAAACGCTGTGATAAAGGAGCACGTGTTGCGCTGTAGTTTGTGGACAATAACACGGAATTGAAACATGGAATTGAAATGGCCTGCCACGCCCTGACTGGCGATCTGAACCCGAAGGAACGCGTTAGGAGTGAGTCACAACGTCGATTTCGCTAAGACCCCTGCGTGAACATTACTATCTACTGCGGTTTCAAAAAATGATTCAAATGGCTCTGAGTGCTATGGGACTTAACTTCTGAGGTCATCAGTCCCCTAGAACTTGGAACTACTTAAACCTAACTAACCTAAGGACATCACACACATCCAAGTCCGAGGCGGGATTCGAACCTGCGACCGTAGCAGTCGCGCGGTTCCAGGCTGAAGCGCCTAGAACCGCTCGGCCACATCAGCCGGCACTCTGGTTTCAGCTGTTGAGGAAGAATGCGCGGCCATTCCTCCACAGACATTGAAAGGTGGCTACACTGAGCCACAGCGCCAGAAATCGCGCCAGAGAGTATTGTTCCGCCGCCTCCACTGGCAGTGATTATTGAGACGTAGCGGCAAGCAGTTCTTGCCGAGAAGTTGTGGTGGACACTGCTTGTAGCTGAAGTTAGACTGAGATGCGGTAGTGGAGAGTGTTGTTCCATGTTTATGCAGTTATTTGATGGGAGAGATAGCAGATGTTGTTCCAATGGAGATATTATAATGATCTGAGTGCTTTTCGTCAATATAAATTAAGGTAACTAACTACTGTTCTTTATTTTCTTATTATTTGTGTGTCCTGAATAATGCTTCATTACAGGTTCAGTCAACAAAGCATCTGGCGTGTGTTCTTGTATTAGAGTGTAATTTTGGTTTTCTTGAACAATTATAGTATTTCTAATTTTCTTTTATCACGTCAATATAATTGGTATTTAAAAATTCTTGTCTTGTTGAAGAAGAACCGTGCCAGATGTGTACGTTGAGTCACACTTCCACACACAGAACAGCTACACTTGTGCTTTGTTGGCTTCGTAGGTTTTATAGTTGCTGGGGACTTAATTAATTAATTGTGCTAACAGAAATTTCATTTCATTCTTTGTTGTTATTCTATGCAGTCAGATAGCGTAATAATACTAGTCAGGGCCAGCCGTTTACGAGACTTGCGTAATCGGACATACAGTTACTAAAAATATTTGCATTCATATTTATTATAATTGAGCCCCCATGCAACATTGAGACACCTCACTGGTAGAGTCCACAGGAGAGTTCAAGCCGTCATACAGGAGAAAAGGTGCACAAAGCCCATATTAATATCAAGAAACATACTGAAGCACCAAAGAAACAGGTTTAGGCATGCGTATTAAGATACAGAGATATGTAAACAGACAGAATACGGCGATACGGTCGCAACGCCTGTATAAGACAACAAGTGTCTGGTGCAGTTGTTGGCTCGATTACTGCTGCTACAATGGCAGGTTATGAACATTTAAGTGAGTTTGAACGTGGTTTATAGTCGGGGCATGAGCGGTGGGACACGGCACCTCCGAGGTAGCGATGAAGTGGGCATTTTCCCGCACGACCATTTCACGAGTGTAACGTGAATATCAAGAATCCGGTAAAACAACAAATCTCCGACATCGCTGCGCCCGGAAAAAAATCGTGCAAGAACGGGGTCAGTTACAATTGAAGAGAATCATTCAACGTAACGGAAGTGCCACTCTTCCGCAAACTGCTGCAGATTTCAATGCTAGGGCCACCAACAAGTGTCAGTGTGCGAACCATTCAACGAAACATCATCGATATGGGCTTTCAGAGCCGAAGATCCACTAGTGTACCTTTGATGAGTGCACGGCACAAAGTTTTATGCCTCGCCTGGGCCCGTCAACACCGACATTGGACTGTTGATGATTGGAAACACGTTGCCTGGTCGGACGAGTCTCGTTTCAAATTGTATCGAGCAGATGGACGTGCACGGATATGGAGACAACCATGAATATATGGACCCCGCATATCAGCAGGGTCTGTTCAAGCTGGTGGAGGCTCTGTAATGGGGCGTGTGCAGTTGGGAGTGATATGGAACCCCTGATACGTCTAGATACGAGTGTGACAGGTGACACGCACGTAAACATCCTGTCCGATCACCTGCATCCATTCATATATAAAGATGGTGTCTGTTCTTTCGGACATGTCCGAAACAATAGACACCATCTTTATATATATTCTCCTCCTGCGCGGATGCACAACGTATTGCCCTAACTCTTTCGGGACTCGGTAAGATTGTCTGCCGCGAGTAATGAGTGTAATGGGCAGGGGCACTACGAATGCAGTGTGTGGACATTAGGTTGGGAATGTGGGTATCACGGGGAGCGTGCAAGAGATAAGTCCCTGCAGTTGCTCTTCCTCAGTGCCCTCGGTGGCTCAGATGGATAGAGCGTCTGCCATGTAAGCAGGACATCCCGGTTTCGAGTCTCGGTCGGGACACACATTTTCAACTGTCCCCGTTTATGTATATCAACGCCTGTCGACAGCTTAAGGTGATTTAATTATAATTGAATCCATTCATGTCCATTGTGCATTCCGACGGGCTTGGGCAACTCCAGCAGGGGAATACGACACCCCACACGTCCTGAATAGCTACTGAGTGGCTTCAGGAACACACTTCCGCTGGCCACCAGACTCCCCAGACATTAACATTATTGAGTATATGTTGGATGACTTGCAACTTGCTGTTCAGAAGAGATCTCCACCCCCTCGTACTCTTACAGATTTATAGTGATCCCTGAAGGATGCATGTCAGTTCCCTCCAGCACTACTTGAGACGTTAGTCGAGTCCATGCCACGTCGTGTTGCGGGATTCTGCGTGCTCGCGGGGGCCCTACACGTTATTATGAAGGTGTACCACTTTCATTGGCTCTTCGGTGTATATGTCCGGATACTTCTGATCAAGTAGCGTATGTTTTAAGCCGAAACGTAGCCGAACAGTAGCGGGGGAGCTAGAGGCATCGTGCGGCCGCCGCCACATCGGTGCTGACGGAGAATTCCGGCTAGCTCGCACGCGACGGTTGGTCACGAGGCTACTTGCACTTCCCGCGGACGCGTGTTCTCGTGTCTGCCGCTCGTACGCGGAAGGCGGCGCGCCTGCGACGCCGGATGCTTGCGTGCGCCTCGCGCGGCTAGCCTATTTGTAAGCCGTCAGCCCGCGCGAGGCAACGGCTCCATAGGAAAAAGACGTCATCGCCTTGACGGGAAGCAACAAGTGCGCGCTTCCCAATCACAGCAACAGACTCCATTAATGAATTTCACTGCCTCTTTAATACACTACTGGCCATTAAAATTGCTACACCAAGAAGAAATGCAGATGATACACCGGGATTCATTGGACAAATATATTATACTAGAACTGACATGTGATTACATTTTCACGCAATTTGGGTGCATAGATCCTGAGAAATCAGCACCCAGAACAACCACCTCTGGGCGTAATAACGGGCTTGATACGCCTGGGCATTGAGTCAAACAGAGCTTGGATGGCTGTCCATGCAGCTTCAACACGATACCACAGTTCATCAAGAGTAGTGACTGGCCTATTGTGACGAGCCAGCTGCTCGTCCACCACTGACCAGAAGTTTTCAGTTGGTGAGAGATCTGGAGAATGTGCTGGCCAGGGCAGCAGTCGAACCTTTTCTGTATCCAGAAAGACTCGTACAGGACCTGCAACATGCAGTCGTGCATTATCCTGCTGAAATGTAGGGTTTCGCAGGGATCGAATGAAGGGTAGAGCCACGGGTGGTAACACATCTGAAATGTAACGTCCACTGTTCAAAGTGCCGTCAGTGCGAACAAGAGGTGACCGAGACGCGTAACCAAATGCACCCAATACCACCACGCTGGGTGAGACGCCAGTATGGCGATGACGAATACACGCTTCCAATGTGCGTTCACCGCGATGTCGCCAAACACGGATGCGACCATCATGATGCTGTAAACAGAACCTAGATTCATCCGAAAAAATGACGTTTTGCCAATCGTGCACCTAGGTTCGTCGTTGAGTACACCATCGCAGGCGCTCCTGTCTGTGATGCAGCGTCAAGGGTAACCGCAGCCATGGTCTCCGAGCTGATAGTCCATGCTGCTGCATACGTCGAACGTCATCGAACTGTTCGTGCAGATGGTTGTTGTCTTGCAAATGCCTCAAACTGTTGACTCAGGGATCGAGACGTGGCTGCACGATCCGTTACAGCCATGCGGATAAGATGCCTGTCATCTCGACTGCTAGTGATACGAGGCCGTTGGGATCCAGCACGGCGTTCCGCATTACCCTCCTGAACCCTCTGATTCCATATTCTGCTAACAGGCATTGGATTTCGACCAACGCGAGCAGCAATGTCGCGATTCGATAAACCGCAATCGCGATAGGCTACAATCCGACCTTTATCAAAGTCGGAAGCGTGATGGTACGCATTTCTCCTCCTTACACGAGACATCACAACAACTTTGCACTAGGTAACGCCGGTCAACTGCTGTTTGTGTATGAGAAATCGGTTGGAAACTTTCCTCATGTCAGCACGTTGTAGGTGACGCCACCGGCGCCAACCTTCTGTGAATGCTCTGAAAAGCTAATCATTTGCATATCACAGCATCTTCTTGCTGTTGAAAACAGTGTGTTACACAAACGCATCACAAAAGCAGCGCTGAAAAGATATGATAACCGCATAGTCAAAATAGAAGCGCAAACGAAGCGACAATTTCAGAAATTGCGAACAGAGTTGTTGCAAACCATTGAAGAGCGTAGTGAACAGGATCGAACAAGCAAAGAGTGTGCAACCACATCCGTATCTGTAACAGCACCGGAAAAAAAGCAATTAACGAAGATATTACGCATTTGCGATTCCAATCACAGGCGGAAAGTAACATACGTGAAATCAGACAGCCTCCACAGCAACAAACACGTTTCGAAATTCTTGATGAACAAACGTCATCACAAACACATGCGGAACCACAAATGTATGTTTCAAGACAGTTTGGATCGTGTAATGAAGCAGCAAGCTTAGCCAGACAACATACCGAACCAATACCTGACAATGGAAAGCCAGGTCGGGAAGAGTACAGTGCAATGCATTCAGCTACACGTTCACAACCGATGGAAGAAAATTATTGCGTACCACTCCAACGATACTACGCAAGGGTAGGCGAAAGTTACAGTGAACAATATCCAATGGACCTACCACAACCGGAAAGAACGACGGGAGAAATGATCAGAAACAAAAGTGGCGAAGAATCGCGAATTTCATATGGAACTATGACGAAGTACGACAACGATCATTTCCTCACAGTCAGAAAATTTCAACACTTTCGAGAAGGAAACTCATTACATCTACGAACTTTTATTGATCAATTCCGAGTAGGATTACCAGAACACTGGACGCTAGCACACAAATTAGACTTTATATGTGCACACATGTGAGGAACAGTCGCAGAAACCATGCAGAATGTTGCAGCGACATGCCGATCGTACGAAGATTTCAGAGAGAAGTTTCTCTCACGATATTGGTCCAGCGAAGCACAGAACAGAGTGAAGTACGATTTATTGCAGAACCCATATTTTGAAAATTCGGGAGAGAAGAGTCCCGTGAAATTTAATGGCAAAGAAAAATCAATGCTTAGATGTACCATACAGTGACGGAGAGTTGATTAAATTATGCGCGATGAAGCTACCATTGAAATACCAGCAATCATTAGTAGGTCGCGGAGGCAATGACGGCGAAGCATTTAAAGGTATTCTAAGGGAACTAGAGTTCATATTTTCGGAAGATGACGCAAGAAAAAGACGAAGCGCACGTGAAAACGAAAGCAAAAAGCAGTGGAATCCACAAGACACAATACCAAGAAACAATAATTACGAACCATGTGATAACTTCACACCAAGAAACGACAATAGATTTCAACAAAGAACCGGTTATGGATTTAGAAGAGAATATGGCAATAACTATAATTCATCCAGGAACGGCAACAACTATTACAGAGGGAATAACGACAACCGGAACGGGTACTGGAGAACCAACAGACCGACAAATTATCAACAAAGAAACCACTATCAACAAGCTGAACAAGAAAAGAGAATACAGATAGAAGAGATGGAGGTAAGACCACCAAACCCTGATAAACGTTCGAATTGACAACTAAGCGCCCATGCCAAAGAGAATGACGCACCGACCCAGGACAATTGCAGCACCTTGAACAGAGAAGTAAAAATCTTATCACGAGAAGAGAAGAAGGAAGAAACAAATCCGCAGGCAGGGACCAGATGAAAACGAAGACAAGAAAATAACAATATCATGTTGGGACGAAATTAATTGGGAGAATTCTGACGAGGA
Source organism: Schistocerca cancellata (assembly GCF_023864275.1). Classification (NCBI taxonomy): domain Eukaryota; kingdom Metazoa; phylum Arthropoda; class Insecta; order Orthoptera; family Acrididae; genus Schistocerca; species Schistocerca cancellata. The sequence continues at coordinate 200,758,293 of NC_064634.1, forward strand.
AGATGAATTACCAGAGGCATGCAAAACGAATGTAGGAGGAAAGGACGAAGTAATGAGTATTGCAGAGCTATTTGAGATGGAAACCAGGGAAAGCGAATTCAATGAGGATAATGCACAGTCGACAGAAGTTGAAAATAAGTTACTACTGGGCACAAAGCCCAACGTATATAATGAAGGAAGTTATGAAGCGATAATTAGAGCATTTAGATGCGATTATGTGGAACTAGCAACGAAGGAGGAGAAGATAGACAAGGATGAGGAAAAAGTAGAGGATGTTGAAGAAAGTGTAAATGAAGGAAGAAATAGAGACGAGGAAATAAAAGAGAGTGAAGTAGCAGTCGAAGCTTATCCTACAGAAAGTTCGAATTCACAAGGGAAATTCCTGAAAAGACTCATGTATGATTCAGTGGAGGATTCGTTGATGCAAGAAGAAGAAGAACTGAACCAACCCTTCCAATTCAACCAATTGTGAAGGCCATGGTAAAGCATATCCCAGTCAATATTGTAATTGATAGCGGAAGTGAACTGACTGCGATCTCAGAAAATTTATTCATGCAGTGTAATGCCAATGAGGAATTGCCAGTTCTGAAAACACGTAAGATTAAAGTAAGAGGTTCTATTAGAAACAATGCTGTGGAAGTTACGAGACAAACAAGGTTAACTCTTTCATGCCAAGGTCAAAAGATCGAAGCCAACTTCGTGATTATACCTAAACTAACTGTAGATTTGATTATAGGTGCAGATTTTTTAAATGAGAGACGAGCGATAATAGATATGGGGAAACGTAACATTCGGGAATGTCACACTTCTCTTTGAGCAAAAGCTAAAATTAGAAGAAATACCAGTTATAAGCAAACAATTAAGAATGATGCGAGATAAAGAGGATGAAGAATTAGAATGGTATGCACAAAAGGGGGAATCACCTCAAATCATGTTAGAAGTCCATAAAGAAATCGACGAAATCGACGAAAAATTGCAAGAAGTTCAAGGTATTTCGGAACACAGTAAAAGAGAATTAGAGGGTATTTTACGAGATAAGGCAGAGGTATTTTTACCTAAGAGTGGCAGTATTAAACACTTTCAGTACAAGTCTGAAGATTAATTTTATTACTGGTAAATAATCAGCACAATATTTCAAGATTATGTTGCAGAAAAGATCGTCAGGAGAAAGAAGAATGAAGAGAGAGGAAGGTGGGAAAAAGAAAGTACACTCCTGGAAATGGAAAAAAGAACACATTGACACCGGTGTGTCAGACCCACCATACTTGCTCCGGACACTGCGAGAGGGCTGTACAAGCAATGATCACACGCACGGCACAGCGGACACACCAGAAACCGCGGTGTTGGCCGTCGAATGGCGCTAGCTGCGCAGCATTTGTGCACCGCCGCCGTCAGTGTCAGCCAGTTTGCCGTGGCATACGGAGCTCCATCGCAGTCTTTAACACTGGTAGCATGCCGCGACAGCGTGGACGTGAACCGTATGTGCAGTTGACGGACTTTGAGCGAGGGCGTATAGTGGGCATGCGGGAGGCCGGGTGGACGTACCGCCGAATTGCTCAACACGTGGGGCGTGAGGTCTCCACAGTACATCTACGTTGTCGCCAGTGGTCGGCGGAAGGTGCACGTGCCCGTCGACCTGGGACCGGACCGCAGCGACGCACGGATGCACGCCAAGACCGTAGGATCCTACGCAGTGCCGTAGGGGACCGCACCGCCACTTCCCAGCAAATTAGGGACACTGTTGCTCCTGGGGTATCGGCGAGGACCATTCGCAACCGTCTCCATGAAGCTGGGCTACGGTCCCGCA